>NC_068922.1:3750000-4375000 GCF_023091745.1 Budorcas taxicolor
ATGATTCATAGCACACTTATATGATAAAGCACAGTATAGTCTTTTTAAAATGACATCTGAGAAACATTTAATGTTTACTGAAACTTTTGAAAATATAATTAATAAAAGGAAAAACAGGATGATATATATCATTATACTTTAACTGAAAAGTAAACTTGTTTATAGACATACATACATATATGTCGATTCTAAATAGTTCAGTGGTTCTCAAACTTCCTGCAATTAGAATCACCCAAACAGATTTAATATATCCTCCTGTCTAGATCCATTCTCAGAGAGTCTCACCGAATTGCTCTGCAGTGCTGCCCAGACATCTCAATTTTTTTAAGTTCTATAGGAGACTAATGTGCCTCCCGACCCACCTCAGATTTGAGAAACTAAAAAAAAAAAAAAAAACCACTCCTTTTCACTAAGCATACCAGGAGAAAGCACTCCACCTTCCAAAGCAAAAGAAATTCATCAGGTGGCAGCTACAAATTTCATGGTATAGTGCCCATGGCATAACTCATCTATTCTATATTAAGAAAAATTATCCAAAACTTGGAAATAAGACAAGAAATTGGGTACAAGTCTAAGGGACTCACACAAGGATTACTTACTTCTCTTTGTATGACTTTCTATTAACTTCTGATCAGGCTCCAGACCCTGTGAAGATCAGCTTGGAGATTTTTGTGTGCTAAAGATTTAAATGATTTGTCTAGCATAAAAGTTACAGTTTTACTGCCCTATAAAATATAAACCAGTTTGCATCTAATTTAGTAATCTCAATCCAGCACCATTATATATGAATTATCTGTGAACAAGCTTTTTCATCTAGTTGCTTCCCTCACTAATGAATTAAATAAATCTGTTTTTTAAACCTGAAAGCAAATGGATTTTTAGAAAACTGTTTATTAAGCTCTGATATTTACTTATTTATTTATGTCCATACCATACCACATGTGGGGTCTCAGTTCCCTGACCAGGAATCACACCTGCACCTCCTGCATTGGAAGTACAAATCTTAACCACTGGACCTCCAGGAAAGTCCCTAAATAGATACTTGGCATATTTTTACTCTATATTTTCATGAGAGTTGTGGTTTTAACTTTTTGGAATTTTGCATTGGATTTATCTGTGATCAAACACAGATTCAGTGATAGAAGCGAACATTGGAAATAGTTTGAGTGGGGATTTAGTCTAGCATGAATATCTTAGCACTTGGGCAGGAAGCTTCTTTGTCTCTGATGTTCTCAGTATGTGCAAAGAAACCCCTAGGCCCTCTGCCCACAAGATTTAACCGGAAGTGTTTGTTAAACCCCCTCCTTATTAATGCTGTTGTATTGCGTTTTTTAGTCACTAAGCCATGTCTGACCCTTTTGCAATCCCATGGACTGTAGTCCGCCAGGCATTCCCAGGCAAGAATACTGGAGTGGGTTGCCATGCCCTCCTCCAAGGGATCTTCCTGACCCAGGGATTGAACCCGCATCTCCTGCATTGCAGGTGGTTTCTTTACCACTGAGTCAGCTGGGAAGTCCATATGAATGTTAGGGAATGCCAAATCAAGTCATCAAAGAAACCAGATTTATACTCTGGTGACTTGTTCTAAGCACCTGGAGATTTGAGTAAATCTTATACTACAAATCGGTCTTTGGTTCCCAAAGACTTACACAATCACATCAGAGACACTTCACTACCTCTTAGAGTCCTTCTGCCTTTAGCTGAGATTCCTGATGCTCTGGCCAGACTTTTTTATTTTTTGTTCACACTCTGTCTGTCAAGTACTTAATGATCTGGAAAATGCTAGACTGTAAGCCAGGAGCTTTGCTATTTTAAGAAACCCTGAAGTGAATTCATTTCTAGAACAAGTAATTTTCCATGAGTTTCTTAGTTTAATTGCCTAGTAGGTTGTTCCATGATGGGTGTGCCTAGAGTGGGCTTGAGTTTGAAGGTGCTGGCTGCTTCAAGGAGAGACAGAGCTCTTATATAAGGCCAACAAAAAATATATATTATGTCTATCAGAGGTGAAAATTATATAGTCCAGGGGCAAAGGCCTGTATTGTTTGATGGGAAATTATCAACGAAATTAAGAAATAACCATTAGGTTGGCATTTTTGGTTCTCTCACCTCCATAAAGTGGACTTTGCTAATGAAACAACTCCTTCCTGGGAGCTTGTCTACTTAGGAAATATTTTCCTGGCTTCTACCCACCTCCTATCCTTTAACACAGAGAAGCAGATAGTGTTACGGATCAGTGACTTCCAGTTGCCGTGGCCACAAAGACCCCACTCCTGAGAAGGGCCTGACCTTGCAGCATCACCATCGTAAATTCACCTTGACTTCCCTTATAGAGCCGAAGAATGCAGGTTTGAAAAGAAATTTTACACATTGCCTAATCCAGTGTCCTCTCTCTTAATTGAATCCGTCCACCATGGGCTACCACCCTTTCCCTGAGTATTTCCAAGAAAAGGAATTCAATCCATCCAAGATGTCAAAATCAGACCTTAGACTCCAAGGTTCTCTATTGAGCCAAACTCTCTTTTCCTATAACTTCCCCCCAGTGCTGGTGGTTTTGTTCCTTGGAATCCATTGCACATTGTCTTCTGACAATTATTTTGTAGATAGTCACAGCCTCCAGTACTTAGAGCTTGTGGGTCTCTTCTGACACGACTTTGAAACTAGATATTATGTTAGAAAGAAAACAAGATTCAGGATGAAGTGTTCTCTTCATTCAAACATCAGAAAAAAAGATACAACCTTCACAACCCTAGATTTACAACCTGTTCTACCAGTGCATATCCCAACTTTCTGTTCTTCTGGACACTCCAATAAGTACGTTGCATGAAAAGCTTAATCCAGGAAATTGCCAAAACATTCTAGTGGGAGGATTCACATGACCTTGTAATCAGACTATATCAGTGATTCTCAAAGTGTGTTCCCTGAACCATCAGTAGCAGTATCAGCTGGGAGTCTCTTACAAATTATCAGGTCCTATTGCAGAGTTACTTACTACATCAGCAAGCTGTTTTTGCAGGCTCTTCAGGTGAGAATCTGTGGGCAAGGAAATTACCTAACCACAACAGAATCAAGAACCAAATTCCAACCTTAGGCCAATGGCACAGGTCTGGACTGAGTGAGTACGTATGTGTGCAAGTGTGCATGCACTTTATATTATGTGGGACATTAGTGCCTGTATTTCTAGCCAGTTCCCATATCTTGACCACTTTTTCACCTACGAAAAGGCATCCCTAACATCCATTATGTTAATTAGCAGGGCTCCCAGTAGATCCCAGATGAGGGGTCCTGAAGCACTTGGAAGAGCTGTTTCAGGAAGGTGGGCCTCTGGGGGTCACCAAGACCACCAGCACGCTTCTTCCTTGTAACCATCACATTTTGTTCTGCTTTCTTCTATCCCAGCTAAACACCCTCATGCCTTCCTTCATCCTTAGTATAATATGATTTCAAAGCTCCTGACTCCCTTGTACTCCTCCCAACTTCAAGTTAACCACAAAGTGATGAGTATGAATTTTGATAGATATCATTTGGTTTTGGGGCTCCTTGATTCCAGGAAAAGGAAGCCTGGCAGTGGAGCAACGGCAGGTGAGGTCTCCAGGTGTGACCCTGAGCAAACTTTCGGAGTGTCCACTGAGTTCAGGATGTCTCTCGCTTTAGGACAAAAAAAAAAAAAAGCTGGGCTTCCGTACTCCTGTGCCAACAGGTTGCCAGCTGTGGGTCTGCCCACACGGACCTGGGGACTTGCAGGTGATCAAGCCGATCAGGTGAAGCCACATTAGGGTGGTTTTACAAAGAGGGTCACGTGCATGAGTCAGGAGTGAAACAGACAGAAATAGGGGGTGACCCCATGGAAACAACGGTGGGAAGTCGGGGGGGGGGGGGGGGAGGCAAGCAGAGCCCCAATAGCATCTGCAACTGAAGGCAAGGTGTCAGGAGACAGAATATACCGTGGCTTCCTTCTAACTGCTGATTAGTCATGTGGGCACGAGAAGAATTTGTTCCAATGAGAACGAGGGTCTTTCTGCCTGGTCCTGGCTTCTATCTGTTCATGTGCTCCTGAGTGAAATCATTTTATTTGGGGCATTTTGTTTTTCATGTGGCCAAGTACTAGTCGTACGTGGATGTTGTCATTCCCTTGGAAACCAAGCCAGATACCTTGTAATATAAACATTTTAATCAGTTCCTTCTGAAGGCCAGATGGAGGAGAAGACCTGAAAGCAAAGACTTCCAGCTCAAGCTCCTACAGCCACCCTTTAGAGGAAGCCGTTCCTCTCCAGCTGCAGGCTGGGTGTGGCTGCACTAACCTGTGCACTCGGCAAATACTGGTTAAATGTACGAACCAGTTACTGTGGTTTGCTTTGACTATGATCAGGGTGAATGAGATGAGATTCAGTTCTGCCTTTCCCTCTCTCCTGGTCAGTGATTCCTCCCAGCATGGCTCCCACGTAAACAGTCAGAAACTGTTGCATAATACAAACCTCATTGCTAAATACCCATCTGACCACATTTGCAAAACAGAAAGGAAACATTGGCATTTTTGAAAAGGGAAAATTTAGGCATAATCAGTGTTGGTTGTGGCTGGCTGCCTTGTTGCAATTAAGAGATGCCAAAGCTGGGTGCATTGAAATGCCAGGCCACCCCTGACCCAAGTCCCTAAAAAACAAAAACCAAGCCAAATCTGCCTGTCAGTCATGATGTCATTAATCCCAGAATAGGCCAGGAAGGGGCTCATTTGGGAAGTTAGGCTTCCCTTATCAAAGGAAACCAGATCAGGACTGTATCCATATAGCCAGATGTACAAATATAGAGTCACATTTAGGAACAGTGTGGGATGCAACGGTTTGGAAGATAAATAAACCCAGCTTAAAAAGAACTGGGCTCTAATAGTAGTCAATGCCATCCTTCAGAAACACTAAGGGGCACAATGACACTTCTGCAAGCTGGTTGAGATATTTGTCATTCGAGATGGTTCTTAAGTCAAATTCTCCTATAAAGAGTGTATTCATGGTCTTTAACCCAGCACATACTATGCTATCAACTGAGAACATGGTGGGGAGAAGCGAAGACTGCTGTTTCAGATCAAGATGACCTCCTAAATGCTGGACAGCCGTGCACTTGTATTTCTAGATGGATTTATCATAGAACTATCAGACCATTGAGTACTTGCAGGACCCTTCAGCCTTACATGATACTGCACATGGATCCTCCCATGCTGGACACATAAGAAAGACCTGTGGTTTTGTCAAAAATACAGATTCTGAGACCTGGCAGTCCAGTGGTTAATACTTTGCCTTCCAGTGGGAGTGCAGGTTCAATCCGTGGTCAGGGAGCTAACCCCACATGCCCTGGGGGCAAAATAACAAAACATAAATAGAAGCAATATTATAACAAGTGTAATAAAGACTTTTAAAATGGTACACATTAAAAAAAATTTTAATGCATACGCCAGCCCCACCTTCATAGATCCTGTTCCATAGCTGGTGTGACTGGAAATTTGTATTTCAATAAGCAAGTAAAATGTTTGAGATACAAGGAGAATTCAGACCATGCTAAGTCACTTGTGACTTCTCTGTGAACCACATAATGGACATAAAATGGACATATGATAGTAAGTCAGTTCATTCACGAGCCACTTATTCTTTATATTTGAAAGATACTCTTTTCATTCAACAAAGACATTTATTAAAACCAGTAGTGAAAAGAGGTTAAATTTCATGCATAAGAATGTTCAAAACAGAGTAACAGGGACCCAAATGCAGTCGACACTTCGAAGAACTTACACAGCCATGGACCCAGCAGATTTAACAAACGGCCATTTTTAGCAATAGAACGGCAAACAGAATCTTGTTGCCTGTCATCTGCTGAAATTATTCTTTGCTCTGGTCCTGAGTTTAGCATTAAGACATGTATTTGCATTATCATCATTTTCTGAAGAAGAAGAAGAATTTATCAGGACCATCCATAGAATCTCCAATATGCAAAATCCCCAACATTTTCTTTTTTGAGTTCTAATGATCTTAAACAATAAGTCCTAAGCTTTACAGACTGTATTGTTTGGGGAAGATGAAAAGTCTCGAGTGTGCTTTTTCTTATAAGCATCTTCTCTGTGCATTTTGAATGACATAATCTCATTGAAACCAGCCAGTCTGTCCACCTCCAAGGCCAGGACTCTGTTGTGAGACATTTAGAACCATGGCCCCATGGAGCTTTAAGCTTTTGGGGAAGCAAATGCTGCTGGAAGTCTGCAGGTTGTGTAGACAGAGTAGAGTGAAGTAATGCATTCAGTCTGAGAGGAGGGACAGGCAGGGTCAGGCTCCAGAGGTGGGGCGCTCGGTCTCCTCCACTGCAGCTCTGTGATCTCGGTTGGTTATCAACCAGCACTTCATTCATGCTTAGTGTGAAGATGATGTGTTTAAGGCAGCATGTCTCAAACTTTTTATGCTCAGTGATCTTCTATGGCAGATGATCATAGGTCTGGGTGGAGCCTAAGATTCTGCATCTTCAAGCTCCCAAGCGAAGCTGATGCTGCTGGTCTGGGGACCACACTTGGAGTAGCAAAGGTTTGGGGGACCCTATTATAAACCCCATATAAAGTTTAATGTAAAGTTCCTGGCCTGATTTCTATCACTTATTAAATTCTCAATAAATGACTATTATTACATCTAATATTTTGACAAAAGAGTTATGTGACATAAAATGTTGGATAATTGCAGATGATTTATTTTAATCAAGAAGGGCTGCTTCAAACCTAAGCTTAATTCAGATAATTCAGAATAAATAATGTTCCCACCGTGCTTGAGGAATCTTAGAGACTTGTGCAGCAATAACTGCTCACCATTCTCTTAGAATGAGCATTTTAGATCTTATAGCTGCATTAACCTCAAGGAGAAATTTCAACTGGGAAAATAATAGCACTGGGCCCATCCTTGATCACATTCTTGTACCATCACAGTTGGGAAAAGAGACCTGCTTCCAACCACACCAAGTACTGGCCCCTTCTGGACGGGAGGAGAAAAGCCCAGAGTAACAGAAGGCTGCCCCACTGTTAGCTTCTGAGTCATGAGCCAAGTGAGAGCTCCCACAGCTTGGATGTGTGATACTTGCTTCTTGTTGTTGTTGTAGCTCTTTGGGTTTATTTACTGTTTGTTGAAGACGAAATGGATAGGCTGAGATATATAGTCCCTCCTTTGAGTTTGACCTAATTTGTGCCACATAAATAACATAATGAAATGGGGTACACAGGTACAATACTATGCTTTAATGTTGATAAGAGCTGCAATCCACCATGAAAATGTAGCTATTGGGCAGGGTCTATATGTATGATAACACAGCTGCAAAATAGAAAAAGCAAAAATGGACTGAAATTTTAGAAGGAAAGAATAAAGCAATAGCTCCTATGCAGAATGTGAATACACAGGAATCAATAGGTCAAGTTGCCTAAGGATTTCAGAGAGTTTGAATAACACACTTTCCTTTTCAGTTCCATCTGATGGAGGTGGGTAGCTAGATAGTGTCAAATAAGGAATAGACCTTCTTTTCAAACACAAATAAAACATTCTCAGAAGTTGACCATAAGTTAGAGTGCAAAGAAAATCTCAGCAAATTTCAAAAAGCAAGAATTGTACAGATTGTCTTCATTGATCATAATGAAAGTAAAATTAGAAATTACCAAAAAATATTTAAATTTTAAAATCAAATTTTCAAATAACTCTTGAGTTATAAAAGAAATTAAAACTGAGATCTGAAACTATTTAGAAATAAATAACAAAGACCATTCTATATGTCAAAACATGTGGGAAAGGGCCACAATAACAATAAAGGGACAATTTATAGCAATAAGCAGTATACTGTACCAAAAATAAGAAAAAATGTAAAAGGAATCTTTTGTCAACTCAAGAAAATATAAAAGGAACAGTGTAGTAACACATCTTAGGAAGAAAAGAAGTAAAATAAGAATAAAGGCAAGGGAAAAAAGAATTGAAGATTAAAAACATAAGTAGAGATGATAAATAATATCAAAAGTTGGAATATATGAGATATACCTGTCTGTGAGTGTGAGTGAGTGAAAGTTGCTCAGTCGTGTCCAACTCTTTGCAACCCCATGGACGATACAGTCCATGGAATTCTCCAGGCCAGAATACTGGAGTGGATAGCCTTTCCCTTCTCCAGGGGATCTTCCCAACCCAGGGATTGAACCCAAGTCTTCCGCTTTGCAGGCGATTTCTTTACCAGTTGAGCCACAAGGGAAGCCCAGCTTCCTTAAAAATCTAAAATTAGAGTTACCATCAGTTCAGTTCAGTTCAGTTCAGACGCTCAGTTGTGTCTGACTCTCTGCAACCCCATGAATCGCAGCACACCAGGCCTCCCTGTCCATCACCAACTCCTGGAGTCCACCGAAACTCATGTCCATCAAGTCAGTGATGCCATCCAGCCATCTCATCCATTGTCGTCCCCTTCTCCTCCTGCGCCTAATCCATCCCAGCATCAGGGTCTTTTCCAATGAGTCAACTCTTCGCATGAAGTGGCTAAAGTATTAGAGTTTCAGCTTCAGCATCAGTCCTTCCAATGAATATTCAGGAATGATCTCCTTTAGAATGGACTGGTTGGATCTTCTTGCAGTCCAAGGGACTCTCAAGAATCTTCTCCAACACCACAGTTCAAAAGCATCAGTTCTTCGGTGCTCAGCTTTCTTCACAGTCCAACTCTCACATCCATACATGACCACTGGAAAAACCATAGCCTTGACTAGAAGGATCTTTGTTGGCAAAGTAATGTCTCTGCTTTTGAATATGCTGTCTAGGTTAGTCATAACTTTCCTTCCAAGGAGTAAGCGTCTTTTAATTTCATGGTTGCAATCACTATCTGCAGTGATTTTAGAGCCCCCCAAAATAAAGTCTGACCCTGTTTCCACTGTTTCCCCATCTATTTCCCATGAAGTGATGGGACCAGATGCCATGATCTTTGTTTTCTGAATGTTGAGGTTTAAGCCAACTTTTTCACTCTCCTCTTTCACTTTCATCAAGAGGCTTTTTAGTTCCTCTTCACTTTCTGCCCTAAGCGTGGTGTCATCTGCATATCTGAGGTTATTGATATCTCTCCTGGTAGTCTTGATTCCAGCTTGTGCTTCCTCCAGCCCAGAGTTTCTCATGATGTACTCTGCATATAAGTTAAATAAGCAGGGTGACAACATACAGCCTTGACGTACTCCTTTTCCTATTTGGAACTAGTCTGCTGTTTCATGTCCAATTCTAACTGTTGCCTCCTGACCTGCATACAGGTTTCTCAAGAGGCAGGTCAGGTGGTCTGGTATTCCCATCTCTTTCAGGATTTTCCACAGCTTATTGTGATCCACACAGTCAAAGGCTTTGGCATAGTCAATAAAGCAGAAGTAGATGTTTTTCTGGAACTCTCTTGCTTTCTCCATGATCCAGCGGATGTTTGCAATTTGATCTCTGGTTCCTCTCCCTTTTCTAAAACCAGCTTGAACATCTGGAAGTTCACAGTTCACATATTGCTGAAGCCTGGCTTGGAGGATTTTGAGCATTACTTTACTAGCATATGATCCAGCAATCCCACCACTGGGCATATACTCAGAAAAGAAAAAAATTCTTAATTTGAAAAGTTAACTGCATTCCAATGTTCATATATATATATGTATACATATATATATGGAATATTACTCAAGCCATAAAAGAGTGAAATAATGTCATTTGCAGCAACATGGATGGACTCAGAGATGATCACATTAAGTGAAGTAAGTCAGACAAAGACAAATATCCTATGATATCACTTCTATGTGGAACCTAAAAGAAAAAAAGATAGAAAGAAACTTATTTAAAAAAAAAAAACAGAAACAGACTCACAGACATAGAAAACTAGCTAATAGTTACCAAAGGGGTAAGGGGAGAGGAATAAATTACGAATTTGAGATTAACAGATACACACTGCTGTATATTAAGTAGATAAACAACAAGCACCCTGTGGCTCAGCTGGTAAAGCATCCGCCTGCAATGCAGGAGACCGGGGTTCTGTCCCTGGGTTGGGAAGATTCCCTGGAGGAGGGAACAGCTGCCCACTCCAGTATTCTGGCCTCGCAGGAGCTGCAGGAGGAGAGAGACGCGTCCTATAGAAGCTTCATTCAAACGTTCAGCAGTGTGCGGAGACACAAAGATGTTGGATTCAGCTTTCTGTAATAATTCAGCCAATGGATATTGGTGTATATAGGGTTTTTTTTTTAATTAAAGTTTGAAACATGAAGAGAAATAGATGTTAGCTCAAGGTACACTCTCTACACTTTCTCTATGACATTCCTGCCCTCTGACCTTTGCCCTGATAGCTGGTGGCCCCAGCATAATGGCCATCCATGTCTCTGTCAACCTTGTACATCAAAGCCACACATCTACATATCCACACTCACCCGCACTTCTTGAGTCCTAACCCCTTATTTGAGTCCAGACCCTATATTGAGAAAGCAGTCTTAACCGAACTCATGTAAGTAAGTAAGCCCATTCATGACAGAGAAAGGGTTTTCTCTAGAGCCCACCTGTCCTGTGTCCAGTGTGGGTCTCAAATAGACTTGCATGCAGAAGGAGAATGAGAACTTTTCAAACTACATTTGACGGCAGTGGGTAACTACAGCCCGCCCACTCTACTGATTACCTCAACAGTGGCAAATCCTCAAGACATCTCTGTCTCCAGCGCAAACCAGTGCTGCAGCTGAGGCTAGGAACCTTGGTCTGCAGCTGGTCACGAAAGCTAGTAGTCTTTCTTTATGAGGGCTGTGCGCCCATCCCAGATTAATCACAGATTAATCTGATTTGCAGTCCCCAAACTCTTTGATATTACTATTTTACTCCATGCGTCATTTCTTGTTTTAAAATGTGGTCCAGGAGGCACAAACCCCATCACAGGAAGATCCAGGCAAAGGGAATTCTACAGACAAATGCAAACAGAAAAACACACAGCCTGTATCTGTATACGGCAAATACATGGTGCCCACGGACAAGAACTGCTTTAAGGATTTCTGTTTAACTTTATTTAGCCTAGGGATTAGCAGCTGTTTTCCGTAGAAGAGCAGAAAGTAAATATTTTCACTTTTGAGAGCCCTGTTGTCTCTGGCAGCCACTCAGCTCTGTCAAAGTGACCTAAAAGGACCATGGAGGGTGGGGAAACAAATGAGTGTGGAAATGCTCCAGCAAAGCTTTGTTTATGGACCCTGACACTTGATATATACAAAATATTTTTCTTCTTTAAGTCTTTTTAACCATCTTAAAATGTAAAAACCATCCTTCACTCACAGCCAGAATAAAAGCAGGCAGCTATCTGGATTTGACCATGATTTCCAGAAGCCCCTGGTTGAGCCCACTGTTTCTCCAGCTTTAAACAACCACAGGGCCTTGCCCACCCCACCTGGGGACACTTGTTAACATTCTGGGGGAGTGTTCTGAGGAGCAGAGCTACTCGAAGTGCATTCCGTGGACCAACACCACCAGCATCTCCAGGATGCTCGATAGAATGCAGAATCTGGGACCCTACCTCTGTCTGACCGACTCAGAATCTCTGAGAGTGAAAACCAGCAATTTGTTTCAACAAGGTTTGTGGTGAGTGTGATGCCCATTGAGGTTTTAGAGGTACCGCTCTGGACCACATCTGGAAAATCACCATCTTGGAAGCATCAAATGCCACCTAGGGGTGTCAGAATGGTCCATTCATTCATTCAACAAGTCATTTAACGTAAATTGAACACCTACTAGGGACCAGATCCTTTGATAAACACTAGTGATTTGAGCTAATTAATAGGATACTGTTAGGCCTTTAATGGACTGGGAGAGAGACTTTACATCAGAGCCCCAGGGAACAGATTTGAGAGGCCCTGCTTCTAATTTCCTCACTTACTAAACAGGCTGTGCTGGCTGAGGCCACACTAGCAGCTTGGGCAACACCCAAGATGGAGGTTATGTGCTAATCTGAGTCAAGTGTTTTGTGTTACCTGGATAATAAATGCCACTTCACTGTTAACATTCTTTCAGCACTGAAATTTCCGCTAATTGGTATCATTATGCTTCTTCTGGTGTTGCCTCTTAGAATCTAATACGCATGGGTTTGGGGGGTTTGGGGGCGATTTATCAAATACCAACGATAAGCGTCCCAACAGAAGATCAGAAGGTTCATTCTGTGCTTTCGTTCCCCCTATTCTTACCGGGACAGTGGACACTGCTATCTCAGCTTTGAAACACTCTGCATCTGAGATCTGTCAGATGCATCACCAATCCCCCAGTCACAGACATACCCCCACTCTTTAGAGCAAGACAAGAGCTGGGAGCACTAGGGAGTGGGGATCGTGAAAGTGATTAGGAAAAAAAAAAAAAGGTGTCTATCACATGGTTTTGCTGCCACTGTGCCAACTGCCCATTCGCCAGGTCCCTATAGGTGACCATGAGCTTGAGCTTAGTGGTCCCTGAAGCTGTTCTTCAAGTGCTGAGAATAGCAACTTTAAGAGGAGATTGCCAAGGAAACACATGAGGTGTGTGTGTGTGTGTGTGTGTGTGTGTGTGTGTGTGTGTGTGTGTGATGCTACAGATCTGAAAGCACACAGACCTCTGCCTTCTAACAAACTGACCTATTTAAAGGAAAGGTAGGTTTCTTTCTACCTCCACCAAGGCAGCAGAAATACAAAGATGAGAACAGGGGAGAAGGTGCTCTTGTTTGTCTCCACATGGAAATCCTTGGAGAGGTGCTGCTTGGAGACTGGAGACTCAGGCCCTCTGCTGGTTCCCCGGGTTTCAGGCTTCCGTGGGTGCTCAGCACTGCATGCAACATGCCTCCTGCCCAGCCATCAGTAAACGAAAGCTAATTAAGAAACACTAGACCTGTTCTACTTTTGGTAAAGGCTACAGGTTTATTCTGATGGCGCAAGCCTTTCTGATTACTAAGCTCCCACATCCTTACAAATGAGGTTGATCAGAACTTCATATAATATATGCCCCTCCCCAGAAGCCAAAGAGACTGGTATTATTGGCCCGGTTGAGAAAGCTGGGGCTCAGAGACATTGATAAATTTGCCCAGAGTTACCCAGCAGCTGAGTGCCAGAGCCAACAGTCCACCTCGGCCTTTCTGACATCACAGCTACAAACTACGATGTACTCAGTGTTTCCACAAGGTCACCACCTGGAGAGCTGATCCCAGCCACAGAGGATCTCGGGAATTTTGTTTCTGCTCATCTCAAGGTTCAGGAGTGGTTTGGTATAAAAATTGCTACCAATTTCTGTTTCCTAGATCCCTGATTTCTAAAATGGAGACTTATGCTAAAACGCAAAGCATTTACAACTCTACATTATATCATAAGAATTTGCTCTGCTGACTAACATGGAGGAAGAGGTGGGCAGGGGAAGCAAGGGGCCGATTGGCTCTGGCTCTGGAGGGGGCACTCTAGTTACCTGTAATTTGCACCACACAGGATTTCAAGAGCATAACCAGAAAAATGCATAGGTCATGTTTCACCACCAAGGACCCATTCTTCTTTGGAAAAATTCCTATGCACCCCCCCCCCCCCCCCACATAAGCCCTCTCGACAATCTGTGATAATAACTGAAAGAGACTAAAGAGTTTCTGTCTTTTGCTTCTGAATACAATAGAATATCTCAAATAAAAGTCCATACTGTATCATTCCATTTGTATAAAATTCTAGGAAATGCAAATTCATTTATAGTGACAGAAGGCAGATAAGCCATTGTCTTAGCACCGGGAGGGAGTGGGGGGTCGCAGGGTACAGTGTGATGGAGTGACTGGGTGGGTAGGATTACAAAAGGCCTGAGAGGAAACTTCTGGGGGTGATGGATTTGTTTATTTTCTTAATTGTGATCATCGTTTCCTTGGGAGTATGTATCAAGATGTCTCAAATTGTGTACTTCAAAGATGTGGTATTTTTTGTATGCGAATTATGCCTCAATAAAGCTGATAAGAATAAAATAAAAATAAACAAATGCAAGGTTAAATGAATTCTAACCCGGAGCCACATTCTTCCATTCCAAACGTGGGTGGTGTGTATCTTTAAGAATGCTTCATGGGTAGACGGGTACCTAGCTCCACTGTAAACTAGGCAGCGAGGCACTCAGGCGGCTTTTGGAGAAGCAGCGTAATTCTGTGCCCTCCTGTCTGAGCACTGCTTCCAACTCAGAAGATTGCGGAGGCATGGAGACAGAGAGTGTGGACCATTTAGAGCTTCCCCTAGTTGGGCACAACAACGTGTATGCACAGAAACACTCATATGGTCAAACCTACTTTTTTCCAGGTTCCGTGGCCAACCCGTCCCTGACGCCCCGACCCAGGCGCCCCGCCAGCCCACACCGCTACCATGGCCGAGGACGCGGACATGCGCAATGAGCTGGAGGAGATGCAGCGGAGAGCTGACCAGCTGGCCGATGAGGTGATAGAACCCAGCCCCTGGAAGCAAGCAAGAGATGGGCAGCCACGTAGTCTGTTTTAGTCAGGCTGAGGTGGGGAGAGAGCTTCTTCTCGTGTTTCAGAAGCAGCAGCACTGATTTCCTATATAGCTAAGGCCTCTGCAGACAGGAATGGGTTGGTTATAAAACTTACATGAGATCAGTGGCTGAGCCCAAACTCCCAACTTGTAGAAATCCAGAGAAGTCAAGATCCTCTGAGAAAAGCAACGTCTCTGAATGTCTTACAGCCAGCGGTGTGCAGGAAATGGCTCACTTCTGAAAGCTGGTTGTTACATTGTCCAGAACTTTGCAAGCTGGTATTAAAATTGAATTATATAAGCTGAAATTAAATAGATTCTATTAAAATCAAAGGTAATAAATACTTAAATCTCATCACATCCTAATGATTTTACTACAATCTATGCTTTCAAGGTTCTTGGCATGTGCAGTATCTGTCCTGTGAGGATATAGTCTACCAGTATGTGACCGTTGAACCTTCCCAAGTGTGACACCATGGTGCACTTAGAAATCAGAGAGCAAAAAATATTTAGACCATGGAATCTGCAAACACTACAAATCGGGACTTGACCTATTGTTTTGTTGATCCTCTAGACTTAAAAAAGTGGAAAGATATTAATAACAGGTTAAATTTTGAAGGATGAACATCCACAGCCATTACACTATAAAACACACAGACACACAAAAAACAACTGAGCAAATCTTCCAGTATTTGAAAACTATGATTGTCTTCAACAGAGAAGCCACTGTGCATCATTGACAAATGAATAGAATTGCAACATACATCTTCCTTCACTTTGCTTTTATTCATTAATGTAAATGAAAATATCAACCAGTGTTCATACCAGAGCTGCACTTGTCTTCATGCTTAGCTGTGGACACAAGAGTTCAGCAAAATAAACAAAGCTTTCTGTGAAAATCCATTGGCTATATGGAATTTGCAATAAAGAGTATTATGTATTTTATTATTAGTGGTAAGTTTTATGCTATTATATAAATAGCATCCTTTATATCATTTATATTCATCCTTTATATCATTAAAATAACACTTTTTTTTTTTTCTGGTGAGCCTATTGTTAGGCATTTACCAGCACACCACTGCTTACAGCTCTTCTATTTTGAAAAGCAGCCTGCTGACAGTTCTTCCCAGAAAGTGAACATGCTTCATGTTCCTGAAAACTCTTGTCCCAGATAAGTTTGTCACTTAAAAGCACAGCTTTTGAGAAATCACAATCATTGCTGAATTCTAATAATTTCAAATGAACTGAGAAAAAAGTGACCACACTATGCCCAAGGGACCAGTGCTGAATTCATTTTTTCTTATCTCGGAACCGAGATAATTATAGCTGTTTCCTGTAGGCTAGTCATTTCAAACATGCTTGATTTTTTTTCCACCCTAGGGCAACAACTTAATTTGTACTGATAAGACCTTCCAATTGTGTTTGTAGGAGCTTTGTAAGAAACTTGATGTTAGATTCATCTCAATTCATGAAAAACAACGTCTTTAAAATTCAATATTCTTCATCCAGGGGGACAAAATTAGTCCTCTGAGTATTTGAGATAATTTTTCATGACTCCTCCACATGCAAAATTATCTTTTCCGGATTGCTTTGTCTTTGATATCAAGAACAGCTTCATATGGTTCTGATTTTATGACAATCAGCTTTAATGTAATTGCTTTAAGGAATCTTATTATGTAGAAAGCCTGATAGGAAAGAGATTGAAATTGTGTTTCTGTTACAAACTTCAAAGAACATGTGATAATGGCCCTATGTGTTTCCCAAGTGAAGAACGTTTTCTGATCTTCCTCGACCTCTGGATCCTGCACTCATAATATTTATGTTTTTTGTCTTAGTCTCTGGAAAGCACCCGTCGTATGCTTCAACTGGTTGAAGAGGTAAGGAGTGACCGTATTTCAAGATGAACATTCCCTTTGGCTGACGTATTCTTTGCCTAGGCCCTTTGTCTTTCCCTTGGCCACCGTCCCTTTGATTTCAGTGTGAACGTAGGAACCAGAAAGTCGCATAAGGAAGGAGCTGCTGTATTTAAGCTGCCAAGTAGACATCAAAGTATTCACTCTCCCTCCAGCCCAAGCTAAGTCTGGAAAGCAGAGGAAAATGGTATTTCCAAGTAAATAAATGCTCCCAAGAAATCTTAAAAACATATCAGAGTGATATTTTTTTAATATACAAAAGAATTGTCCACATAAAAATCCTCATTTGTACTGATTTTGATGCCTCTAAATTGCATCTAATCTTGGCTTTCTGTTCTGACTTTAGCCACATGTATGACTTTTAAAAATATGGCTCCATAGAGGCATCATATTTTCAAAAATTGTTAGATTTACAGTCAGGAACTAAAATTCATGAAATAATAGGAAAATTCCTTAATAAAAGGAAGCATTAAGTCTAGTCATGTAAATATAGAAGCTCTTTTTTCATTCCTGACTCTAGACTGAACATTCATTTGCAAGGCACGGTTAATGAATCCTTGACTATTTTTAAATGGGTAAAATAGGGCAGATAGCAGTAATGGAATCAAAATGGCATTTGCAATAAACTCTACTTATTCCAATTTGGGAGAGCAGCAGTCAACCAGGAAGAATAAATAGATTAATTGAACTTGTCCACTGGGAGAGATGAAGTGGAAAAAGAATGGGATGAGCTATATTTATCTTAACTGAATAAAACAAGTCTAATCATTTTTATTCAGTGAGATGCTGTTTTAGCTATGCTTTGAAAATGCTTATCAACGTATGAATTCATGTGTGGTTATCGTCTTCAGAGATCTTGGGGGTTTTCTAGCAGAATGATTCAATGAGCCTACTGGCCTCACGCTACTGTTCATTGCTTCTGCAATGACATGAAAGGAGGAAAAGATAAATTTTATAAGACGAAAGGGAAGGGCAGCCATCTCTCACACTATAGAAGCCACCATTTCCCCTTATTTCTGCAGCTTCAGATTCTCAGCTAAGAATGAAATAAAGCTAAATGTGACTTGTCACAGGAAGGGGAGGAGAAGGTGGCAGCCAAGAACTTGGAGGACCCCTGGGAGGGTGGGGGCGGACTGCTAAACGAAATCTGTTGTCATGAAGAATGATAGTGTGAGCCTGAAGTGTAACAAAAATTGGTCCCACAGGAAGGCAGGCCAGCCAGGGGCCAGGGGCCCTTGGCAGGCACACAAGGAGGCAACCTTCACTCTCTTAATGAAGAGAAATGTTTTCTTTGCTCCATCCTGGGAACACCATTCATGCGGAAATACTTGAGGACCAAGAAGGAAGCAGATATACTGAATCTAAGAGTTCTGGCAAGGCTTTCCGAATAAACGTGTTTCCCCTCAACCTGTTATGAGAACAAGCGAAAGGAATAAATCTGAGTAACATTCCCACGTGAGCTATCACGGTGACTGGAAGGAAGAGAGCTTGGAAGTCAGCTGATGTCATTATCTTGATATATAGTGATACATCTGTATGACCTTCAACTGTGGCCTCCAAGCTCATATTTAATTTGTGTGTATGCACGTGTGAAGCAAATTTCTAATCTACAGAAACTATCACCAGTTTGCCCTCCTGTGCAATGTTGGAACACTGCCTAGAACATGACGTGATAGAGAAATGTATCCAATACCCCTTTCCCCCCGCCCCTCCCCAACCTGAGTCCTTGGGCTGTGCACACTTCTCTTTTGTGTGTCTTCTTAAATTGCAGGCAGTGTTGGCCAGTCTTGGAAAAGAAACATCTGCTCTAATTCTCTAATTTATTCTGGAGGAAAACATCTCAAAAGCTTTATTGATTGAAGTAGGATTCTCAAATCATACATTTTTGTTTCTCCTAAGTGTTTCTGCCAAGCATAAAGTTGCATCTTAGATCAGGGGATAAAGCAGATGGATGCTATTTCCTACCTCTAATGAGAGAGAGGAGGTTATTAGACTTTCGATCCTTAGGAAGTTATGAGCAAGGCATATG
This sequence comes from Budorcas taxicolor, assembly GCF_023091745.1. Lineage (NCBI taxonomy): Eukaryota > Metazoa > Chordata > Mammalia > Artiodactyla > Bovidae > Budorcas > Budorcas taxicolor. Next base: position 3,768,416 of record NC_068922.1, read on the forward strand.
AGACTAGATTGATTGCTCTTATATCCTCCTGGGTTATTTTATATTGATGGTCAGATGCCTCTTATGTCTAGGGCATTGGCTAGTCAGATGATATTCTGCTTTTCAATCAAGAAAGAAATTCTCTTTAAAGAGAATCAGCATTAAATATTCATCAAGGACAGAAATCATTAGGAAAATTCGAGCATTGAAGTACCAGGATCTTGCCCATGATCCCAAAATACATCAGTGCCATATAATTTGAATTGAGCTGAATGCTTATTGAAATTCAATCTTAAAGACAGGAAAGGTTACTCAGCTTGTGAAGTCTCCCTGAGGTAAACAGTTCCACTTTCAGTGGAATATAGGACTTTGTGCCATCCCTCATGGGCTTCAGGTTACAACAGAGTGGAAGCATGGAGGCTTACTTTTTAATAGAAGCTACCGTTAGCCTATCAAGGACAATGTGAAGTCACACGGAGGTCAGTGGACAAAGTTCAGAAAAGCTGAATACCATATACACATAAAAAGATTGAAAATCACATAGCACTTGGTTCTTAGGCTAGAGTTGGGAACTGGCTGTTTTGATGGATGCATTTCAACAAGTATTTATGGAATGCCTAACTCTGGGGGTGGAAGATAAAAATGGATATCATGCAGGAAAACTTATGAAAATAGTTCTCCAAAGTCAAGACTCCACCTGCCTTAGGAGCATAAAGGAGGGGACAGTGAATTCTAGAGGGAGAGTCATAAAACTATCGGCAGGAAACGGTGTCTACACGTTAATGCCTTGGGCCATGAAACTAAACCAGGAAAAGCCAAGCTGCTGTAGGGCAGGCTGATCCTAAAGCCCCACAGAGCTTCATGCCGTGGTGGTTACTGAGGGCTCCCCAACATTGATGGGTGTTTTAGCATCTTTTCTTTTCATTCCAACTTATCTTTTGAAACACTTTGGCCACAAGAAGAAAGTAAGTATTCTAAAGCTATGTGTTTATTATGCCATACTTTCTACTGAAGGGGAAGATCAGGCTGCACAATTATTTTCAGGTAGACAGATGGGAGGGTGTTTTGGAACTCTAGAGATTGAGAGAGTACCAGGACTGGCCTAGTTTTAGCTAAGGTGTATTGGACTTTGGAGAAAGCATTTCAGGATGACAAAAGAAAGACTTTAAAATGTTCTATAAACATTGTCTTAGTTCATCAGCAAGGGAAAAATAAGACAGAGAAATAAAAGGTAAATAAAAAGAAATGAAAAAAAGAAGTCCCTGACATCTCCAACTACCCCTGTTAGTAGGTAGACCGGTTTCCCAGGAACGTCAAACAGGAACCAAGAATTGAACTAAGACAAATATAGAACCATCGCCTCTCCCTCCTTGCTATTAAAACATAATACTCGTCTTCTCAGGCATGTATTTGTCTGGGCCTTACCTTAGTTCCAGGGGCAGAGTAGAAGCCTAATAACCATTTAGTGAATGAACAAATGAGTGAATGAACCAACCTAGGAACTTCCCAGTTTTATTTAGCATCTCTGTCCTTGTCTGAAACATGGGGAAGCATCTGCTGCTGCTGCTGCTGCTAAGTTGCTTCAGTTGTGTCCGACTCTGTGTGACCCCGTAGACAGTAGCCCACCAGGCTCCCTCATCCCTAGGATTCTCCAGACAAGAACACTGGAGTGGGTTGCCATTTCCTTCTCCAATGTGTGAAAGTGAAGTCGCTCAGTCGTGTCCCACTCGTAGCGACCTCATGGACTGCAGCCTACCAGGCTCCCCTATCCATGGGATTTTCTAGGCAAGAGTACTGGAGTGGCTTGCCATCGACTAGACCAGTGCAAGTGCGTTGCATGAAGCAGGGCACTCAAAGCCCATGCTCTGGGACAACCCAGAGGGATGGGATGGGGAGGGAGGTGGGAGGGGGCTTCAGGGTGCAGAAACACATGTGCACCCGTGGCTGACTCATGTCGACGCATGGCAAAAACCACCACAGTATTGTAAAGTAATTACCCTCCAATTAAAATAAGTTAATTAAAAAAAATTTTTTTAAAGAAAACATGGGGAAGCATCTAGAAAGGTCAAGTGACTGTTCCCCAATCTCAGTTGCTGGCTGAGCTAACACAATCTAGTATTGCTAACTTTCAGATCTGTGCTCACTGCTTCTGTTCTCCCAAATTGGGGCATATCTGGATTGTTCAGTGAATCATTCCAACAATGAAATATTGAGCGCCAAATTGAACAACGAGGAAATTATACTTGCAGGGCTTCATATAAAATAAATGAGTAGAGCCCAAAGGGTCAACAGCTGAGAGCTGGGTTGACTAAACTGAAATCATTCATCTGTTGCCCACCCTCTGTCCCCAATAGAATGGAACAGAGATCTCATACATGACCTTGAGTTGAGTCCTCACAAAAGAAGATGCTCCCTAAGATGACCCAGTCCTCACCAGAACTTGCATTATCACATCTGTATGTCTGAATGAGCCATCTGCTTCTTAAAATTTCTTCTCATACGCAATGGCTAAAATATTCAGAAAAGGGGCACAGAAATTAAAGTAGCCCGCCAGGCTGCTCTGTCCATGGGATTCTCCAGGCAAGAGTACTTGGAGTGGGTTGCCATTTCCTTCTCCAAGGGATCTTCCCGACCCAGGAATTGAACCCAGGTCTCCTGCACTGCAGGCAGATTTTTTACTATCTGAGTTACAAGGAAAACCCCTGTTAAAGTGTGTAGATGAATTTCCATTTATAGTGCATTGAAGAACAAGGTTTTGAAGTATCTTCTGGGGTCTAGAATCTTGCTGCTAGTGTACGTCCTTGCACCAGCCAGCATTGATGATCTTGCTCAAAATGCAAAATATTTGGCTCTATCCCAGTCCTACTGAATCAGGATCTATATTTTAATAAGATGTTTCCTATGCAGGGGATTCACATGCACATCAAAGTTTGAGAAGCAATGATCTAGAAGCTTCTTACGGTAGTTGGTAATGATGATATTTTAGTTTGCCCAGATATCCTGCTATAGATGCAGTTTGTGAGGTGTTTATTTTAGTAACCCGATTATAATGCTAACTATTGGCCAGGCACTGTTCTAGCACATGCTGACTATTAATTCATTGAATTCAAGTAACAACTCAGTAAGATACGAACTATTATGATCAGTATATTATAAATGAGAGAACTGAGGCCCAGAACAGTTAAGACCCTTGCCCAAGGACCCGTAGCCAGGAAAGAAAATCACCAGGATTCCAGGGCAGAGTCTAGCTTCAGAATCTGTGCTGTCAATGACTCTTGAAGTCACACTGAGCCATTACTCTCAAAACTATATCCTGAATTGGCAGCTAAAGTTTATCAAAATGTGTTCAAACACTAGTTCAGAAAGATACATGCGCCCCAGTGTTCATAGCAGCATTATTTACAGTTGCCAAGATATGGAAATTATCTAAGAGTCCATCAACAGATAAATGGATAAAGAAGCTATGGTATATATATATATATATATATATATATATAATGGAATACTATTCATCATTAAAAAGAATGACATTTTGCCATTTGCAGCAACATGGATGGACTTGGAGGGTATTATGCTAAGTGAAATAAGACAGAGAAAGACAAATACTGTATGATATCACTTTTATGTGGAGTCTAAATACACAACAAATTAGTGACTAGAACAAAAAAGAAGCAGACTCACAGATGCAGAGAACAAACTAGTGGCTGCCAGTGAGAAAAAGGAAGGGGTTGTATAGGGATAGGGGGAAAAGGGGCTTTTATGAGATATATGAAATCAGGCGTGTGAACCTTGTGAAAATTATACAGCACTTTAAAGAATCTTTCATTCAATTTTTTTTAAAGCAAAATAGTCTTTTCTGTCTGGGAAAGTTAACCGCACACATTTTCTGAAATGGTGAGTTTATAAAAGCTCACAGAAATAATTTTCATTGTTTTAATTCTATTGGAATTGAATCATTGAAGAACTATTCAAACAACAACAACAATCCAAACCTTCTGTTGACCTCCAGTAACATCTCTCTCTCTCTCTCCTAGTTTACTGTAAACCAGTAGAAAATAAAAGGAGCCATGAGAGATGTGTTATTTTAGAATTTATTCTCAGGGCTGCCATGAGTGTTCCTTGGGAAACCAATTAATCCAAACTGTAAGCAGTACCATTTAATACCTATCAGCAGTCACCCTGTGAAATGGAAGATCTTTACTTAACTAGTTAGAATTCCTGGAAATGATGATTCCTAAGTATGAGCAATACAAATATCTCTGCTCCTTTTCCCACCCACCACCAACTCCCACTTCCCTCCACCAAATAGTGCAGGGCTGTTGGACATATTGAAATCATAAGAAGTGAGGTGTGGGTGCCTTTTATAGACTACTCCTGACCCGAAAAACTGCAGGAAAACTTGTGGATGAATTATTTTCTCACACTATATTGTTGTACAGAATTTTAGATTTCATTAGAAAAAGCCCTTATCTCTCATCTTTCAACCCCTTTTCTAAATCTTGTAGAAAACCTCTCCATAGAGAAAAATAAATGGAAGATTGAATTTCTTTTTGAGCTGTGTTTCTCAACCTTGTGATGCAGTCATCTCTTTTGATAACCCTAAAAATCTCACCCCATCTCCCACACAAGATTCCACACACATCTTCCCAGTGGACCACCCTTCACCAATTTGCTGATGGAAACTTTCTGATATATCAAACCAAAGAAGTTTTAGTCTCAAAGATTTTGAAAGACTTTTCTTTCTGTGGTTGGTGTTACCAAAACGATAGGCATTTTATTTTCCAGATATAGAATCATAGTGTGATATTATATGTGTGTATTCCAAGTCCATGTCAAACACCAACCCGTCTTACCCCTTGGAGACTGAGCTGTATCCCCTCTTCTATCTGAGAATCACTGAATGATCAGGTCCATAAGTGACCCACTCCTGAGTCCCTCCCCAGCCCCTAAGATTCTTTGCCATGTTTCCTTCCTCTTTTTCCTTTGATCCTTCTTCATTTTCCATTTCTAGGGCTAATTGTCCCCTTACTGATTTCTCTTTCTCTCTTTTCTCTCTCTCTAACTCGTTTTCCACTTTGCTACCATTATTGGAATGTAGAGTAAAGATGCTGGTATCAGGACTTTGGTTATGTTGGATGAACAAGGAGGTAAGTTCAGATTTCTTCAGTAAGAACAATTCCTCCTCTGAGTAAAATGCATTTAAAACTGATTTGTGCATCCACAGGTGGTCATTGCATGTGTTATGCACATATATAAGTGTAAGAGTTCTGGTTTTCATCTTATTTTTTTTGTTCCTTTCTCTCTTAAAGAAATTGGTATATGTATAGAAATGTCTTCATGGTTGAATAAATGGTACTACACTCCCTGTTACATGTGTTGGGGTAAAAGAATTTTGAAGGCAAAAGTCATTTGTTTGGATTTTTTAAATGATAATATTTTGGACAGTTTGGGGATTCTCCCCCTTAGCCCCAATATTTCCTATAAATTTGGTGTTCTTCTAATAATTCCTACATAGAGTGAGAGAATCATGTACCATGTTGTCCATTTATTTTGACCATCCTAATTCAGCATCTGGCTGTTTTGATTTAAAAGTCATTATGAGAGTTCCTTAAATAACTAGAAGCTTTTTTAACAGATCATAAACTGAGGGAAATCATTGGAAAATGGAAAATTGAACCACTTAAAATATTTGAACTTTTTCATTTAATTATAAAAATAGAGGCAGTGAAAATCAGAGTAACAGCATTTTAGTATAGCATCTTTATAGTCTAGAGTGGAATCTAGAAGGGAGTACTAACATTTTTCCCTTTGACTTATTTGTCTAGTCATTCAGAGATGCTTTAATTCTAGCTAGAAGTTAGTTGCCTGATTCCATTCTAAATTCTTATCATAACAAACAGATTTGGCAGACATATTTTCTCTTTATTTGTATTTAATGTCGGCATTAGAAAACTCTCAGCAATCATGAGAAATTTTTAAATGTCAAAGATAAAAAGGTAACATTTATTTAAAACATGGAACATCATAAACAAACTCTAGGAATAAATCTCAAATTGAGAGGAAAATTGCCTTAATATGTAAATCATCAGCTTACATGTAGATGTATGAAACTATGCTTTACCCAACAACAGTAATAAGATGCCACTCTTTAGCTGACTGGCACAACTTTTTTTAACTGATAATAATCAACACTGTGACTATGTCAGGAAAACAGAAATCCTCAATCTACATGTGGGCATTGTTGATTGATACAAACGTTTGAGAGTAATTTGATAATATACACACATTTTGATGTGCACCCATCTTTCGACCAAGATATTCCACTCCTAGAATTAGATGCTGCAGATATTCATTGACAAATCTGTGAAGAAAAATAAACATGCCTTACCTATAATACTGTAAAACTGGAAACAACCTAAGTGTCCAGCAGTGAAGAGGCCAACCACATCAATATGGTATGGCCATGAAAAAATTCTGCATAAAGTGTCGCAACCATTGCAATATATAATATAAATCTTTATTTACTGACCTCTGAGTAGTTGGGGCAGGGACTGGGAGGGTCTGAACTACTCTTAGGGGTCCTCTGAGAAACAACTGCTAGGAATCAATTAGAAGTACATTGGTGAAGAGGAGACGAGCAGAAGTAGGCAGGGAGAGTCTTCTGTGATGTGGGCCTGACACTTTTGAGAGGGGAGAGTATGGGTGGAGGCTTGGGTAGGAATCTCATACTGCAATGCTGCTCTGAGAAAGTCTCAGCCAGACTGATGCACAGCCCAGGAGCAAAGAAAACCCGATGAGGCAACCCCATGCTGGGCAGGATTGCCCCCAAGCTAGTAAATCATGCTCAGTCATTGGCTGGGAGCATCCCAGAGAGGGCGTGGCCTCCATGTAAATATGGGAGATCATAGAGATGCCACAGCTGGAGGTGTCTGCTAACTGAAGAGTCCCTCTTGGAAGGAGATCTGAGTATACCCTCATGGCTGTCAGGAAAGACATTTGTTTCTATATTATTTATTTGTATTAAATTTTTCCAATAAACATACACTAACCAGTTTTTTCAAATCAAGAGAAAAGTTCTTTAAAAAAAAACAACGAACATGAATCCCAACACCTGCCCTCTCATTAAAAAAAAAAAAGTAAATTGCAAAATTAATACAAAAATAATGAAGTATAGTAGAGTGGTATTTTGAAGGGATTACAATAGCTAGAGCAGTCTTCACAACTCCTCAAATGAATTTGCTATAAATTTTAAGACTTGCTGACTTGAGCCGTATAGCAATGTCCCAGACTTTGAAACCCAGGATGCGCTGTCACTGCATTTTTTTAAGAATTGCATTTAATTGGGCAACATGTGCCTATATAGAAGAGTAGTACTTCATTTCCAGTGCTAAATTGATACATATACACTCAAGAAATATAGAATTCTACCTTATTAACTCTCTTTAGTTAATGATTTGCATATGAAAGGGGTAGAAAAAGAAGCATTGCAATAGAAAGAAAGATTTGAAAAAGGTTCAGGATAATGCCATTTTACCCCTAACTATAAAGCTTTGACATAAAGACATGAAAAATAATACATAAAATCTGAAGTAAAAAAACATAGTAAGATATTGAGTTGCAAATTACATTGTACTTTGATGAGGAAAATCTAGAGACAAAATTTGCCAAAATCTCCAAACAAATGCAAAAGCAAATTATTCTTAAACATAAATGATTCCCAAGAATATCTTTATATTATTCTCAGAGAAACAAAGCCAAAGTGCAGATATTCCCTGCAAGACAATTAGTGTTCTCAGCTAAGACATTCCAGTTATGGCTGCATGGCTAAATTCTCTGTTGAACATATTTCCTAGGATAACCTGGGTTTTACCAGATGCATGATGGATAATTGATACAGATGAGAAACACACAACTGTAAACATTCAAAAGTAGGTGGCTTCTGCCTGGTCTTAAGTGGTGTATGTTCCATTTATACTGTAAGAAGAGATTAGGATCTTTTTAAATGAGTCAACAACTATCTTCTCTGCCATTGTAAATGCATTTGAATGCTGTATATGCTGTGTTTAGTTGTTTAGATCAGTAACTGCTTTAAAATTTCTCTCCAGTTTATGCTCTACTAATTTTATCTTTGCCTGAACACCAAAAGTGTTGACTGCTTCTCCCCTTCAGCTGCACAGAAGTCTCAAGAAACAGTCACCCTCCTAAAGAACCATTCCAGGTTGCCCTGCTAAATGCTTGAACTCAGAAATCCCTTACAGGATTCCTGTTTCATGCTCAGGAATCCAGAGGCCGTGGAACACTGAGCATGGCAGCCGGCCCTGGAAATGTACCACGTCCTGGGATTTTTCTGTTCTGTGAACGAAATCCCCCGAAATACCCTTACCTCTAATGTGGGATGACTCAGACTTTCACTTCCATATCTCTTGTCCCCTTTGTTGGTTTTTGCTGGGTTATATGTTTGTTTAGATGCTGAAAATGTGGCTCTTGGGAAAATCCAATGGGAAAAACTCCAAACTAGACAGTGAAATCTTTGGCCAGTGCCTGGCAGAGTAAAGGCAAAGTAAACTGTCATCCAGAGAGTCTGCCAACATTTCTAAATGGTTCATGGCCCTACAAGAGAGCATTTGTGAAAACATCCCTCTTGCTAAAGTCCCCTCACCAATCTCTCTTATGAATGACTAAAGCTGCTATTGTCCAATATGGTAGCCACAATAGTCAAGTGACTATTTGAATTTATTTAAATTAATTAATTACCATATGTTCATCAGTGCTCAGGAAAATTAAAATCATATACTCAGCGTCTGTAACTGGATACACTCGTGAAGCCTTATACATTGAGTCTTGCTGTTCTTCTGTTTTGTTCTTACTAGACTGACGATTCTAATGGCCCCATGCTGCTTTACTTAAGTAATATTAGTAGAAAGTGAAAGTTGCTCAGTTGTGTCTGATTCTTTGTGACCCCATGGACTATACAGTCCATGGAGTTCTCCAGGCCAGAATACTGGAGTGGGTAGCCTTTCCTTCTCCAGGGGATCTTCCCAACCCAGGGATCAAACCTAGGTCTCCTTCATTGCAGGCGGATCCTTCACCAGGTGAGCCACAAGGGAAGCCCAAGAGTACTGCAATGGGTAGCCTATCCCTTCTCCAGCAGGTCTTTCCGACCCACAAATCAAACCAGGGCCTCCTGCATTGCAGGTGGATTCATTACCAACTGAGCTATTAGTAGAAACGATATCTAAACTTAGATCCCTAAGCATCCTGCCATTGGTGGATCCATCACAAATAACCAGTCATCCAAATATCATGGCAGAAATAAGAAAGAACAATTTCTTGCCCCGACATATAGTGTGACATACTGGAACACCTCCCCAATCCAAAACGTTATTTCCCTCCCAGTCTCCAAGAGTAAACAGAACAGTCAGAAAGTAAGTTTATGGAAGTAAGGAGCCAGTCAAACCTGAATACTGCATTGCATAGTCTCTCAGGTGTTGTTGTCCATGTCAGAATAGAATGAGGATATTGATTGCTTTCAAGCATTTCCTGAGAAATATCTTCACAGAAATCACTGAAGTGCTGTGAAGTCCCTATACTCCAAACATATTCATAAACATAACTCAATTACACTCTAAAGATTGATATTATTTGGGGTACCTACTACGTGCCATGACACTGAAGAAAACAGACAAAAGTCCCTGACTTCATAGCATTCACATGCTAAGAGGGGACAAGAAAAAGGAAAGAATGTTATCGTTAGAATATCTGTGACAAAATTGTTCCATGATGTTTTTTCAGGATTTGACTTCAGTTCAGTTCAGTCACTCAGTCGTGTCCGACTCTTTGCGACCCCATGAATCGCAGCATGCCAGACCTCCCTGTCCATCACCAACTCCTGGAATTCACTCAAACTCATGTCCATCACGTCGGTGATGCCATCCAGCCATCTCATCCTCTGTCGTCCCCTTCTCCTCCTGCCCCCAATCCCTCCCAGCATCAGGGTCTTTTCCAATGAGTCAACTCTTCACATGAGGTGGCCCAAGTACTGGAGTTTCAGCTTCAGCATCAGTCCTTCCAATGAACACCCAGGACTGATCTCCTTTAGGATGGACTGGTTGGATCTCCTTGCAGTCCAAGGGACTCTCAAGAGTCTTCTCCAACACCACAGTTCAAACGCATCAATTCTTCGGAGCTCAGCTTTCTTCACAGTCCAACTCTCACATCCATACATGACCACTGGAAAAACCATAGCCTTGACTAGACGGACCTTGCTGGCAAAGCAATGTCTCTGCTTTTGAATATGCTATCTAGGTTGGTCATAACTTTCCTTCCAAGGAGTAAGTGTCTTTTAATTTCATGGCTGCAGTCACCATCTGCAGTGATTTTGGAGCCCCCAAAATAAAGTCTGACCCTGTTTCCACTGTTTCCCCATCTATTTCCCATGAAATGATGGGACCAGATGCCATGATCTTAGTTTTCTGAATGTTGAGCTTTCAGCCAACTTTTCACTCTCCTCTTTCACTTTCATCAAGAGGCTTTTTAGTTCCTCTTCACTTACATTGTGTATAATGATACATTCAGCCAATATTGGTAGATATAAAATAGTTTTCAGAATCAACTGTTCTGAAATAGCTCCAGAATTCCACTTTGCTATGATCCTTGCTGTACAAGCTGCAACCCATGGCAGAAGCCCACTCTCAGGAATAGGGATCTGACCCTGCCTGTTTGTGTTTTCATTTGGATTCTCTGGTTCAGAAATCTAACACTTGTGCACCAATTTACCTTTATTTATGTTATTTTCTAATCCCTGGAGACACAGTGAGTGGGGCTCCTATATTTTGCTGAAAATACTAACTTGAGGAATTCCCTAGGAAGGGCAAACACCTGAATGCATGCCCGCATGCCATAACCTGGGTATGTGTCAGCTTATCGGTCAAGCCCATATTTTCCCTCTCTACCCACATACGGGAATGTGGGCCTACCTGCCCACAGTCCTCTTGGTTTCAAGCAATCTTCTGGGCCACTTCCGCTCCTCTCTGATGAGGGCAGACTTTCAAGAACCTTGTCTTGACCAGTGGGGAGAATGTGGAGCTTCAGAGCAAGCCAGAAGGCTGGTGGAGGTGGAGCTCCCCCAGAGGAGAGATGCTCTGCTAGTCTCTCACAAGTTGAATGAGAGCAACTAAGATTCAGGGAGATCACTCAAATGAACTTGGGAGACTTCAGATTTTTGAAGCAATGTAGAAACCAATATTTCAAATCGTTCTTTACAATTAATGCCACCCACAGTGAACACATCGAGAGAAACCTTTACTTTGATAATTCTGGGAGGCCAAATCTTGCCACAGGTACCACTTTCAACTCCCACCAGACACCTGCATGTCGTAATGAGCCATGCCGAGTGGGGCCACCTGAGACGGATGGAGCATGGTGGAGAGGTCTGACAAAACGTGGTCCACTGGAGGAGGGAGTGGGAAACCACCCCAGTAGTCCTGCCTTGAGAACCCCGTGAACAGTATAAAAAGGCAGAAAGATAGGACACTGAAAGATGAACTCCCCAGGTCGGTAGGTGCTTAATATGCTACAGTGGAGAAATAACTCCAGAAAGAATGAAGAGATGGAGTTAAAGCAAAAGCAATACCAATTGTGGATGGGACTGGTGATGGAAGTAAATTCCAATGCTGTAAAGAGCAATATTGCATAGGAACCTGGAATGTCAGGTCCATGAATCAAGGGAAATTAGAAGTGGTCAAGGGAGATGGCAAGAGTGAACGCTGACATTCTAGGAATCAGCCAACTAAAATGGACTGGAATGGGTGAATTTAACTCAGATGACCAGTATATCTACTACTGTGGACAAGAATCCCTTAGAAGAAAGGGAATAGCCCTCATAGTCAACAAAAGAGTCTGAAATACTGTACTTGGATGCAATCTCAAAAATGACAGAATGATCTCTGTTCATTTCCAAGGCAAACCATTCAATATCACAGTAATCCAAGTCTATGCCTCTAACAGTAATGCTGAATAAGCTGAAGTTGAATGGTTCTATGAAGACCTACAAGACCTTCTAGAACTAACACCCAAAAAAGATGTCCTTTTAATTATATAGGCCTAAAGTGCAAAAGTAGGAAGTCAAGAGATAGCTGGAGTAACAGGCAAATTTGACCCTGGAGTACAAAACAAAGCAGGGCAAAGGCTAACAGAGTTTTCCCAAGAGAACGCACTGGTCACAGTGAACACCCTCTTTCAACAACACAAGAGGAGACTCTACACATGGACATCAACAGATGGTCAATATCGAAATCAGATTGGTTATATTCTTTGCAGACAAAGATGGAGAAGCTCTATACAGTCAACAAAAACAAGACTAGGAGTTGACAGTGGCTCAGATCATGAACTCCTTTATTGCCAAATTCAGACTTAAACTGAAGAAAGTAGGGAAAACCATTAGACCATTCAGGTATGTCCTAAATCAAATTGTTTACAATTATACAGTGGAAGTGACAAATAGATTCAAGGGATTAGATCTGATAGACAGAGTGCCTGAAGAACATGGACAGAGGTTCATGACATTGTGCAGGAGGCAAGGATCAAGACCATCCCCAAGAAAAAGAAGTTCAAAAAGGCAAAATGGCTGTGAGAAGACCTTACAAATAGCTGAGAAAAGGAGAGACGCAAAAGGCAAAGGAGAAACGGAAAGATATACCCATCTGAATTCAGAGTTCCAAAGAATAGCAAGGAGAGATAAGAAGGCCTTCCTCAGTGATCAATGCAAAGAAATAGAGGAAAACAATAGAATGGGAAAGACTAGAGATCTTTTCAAGAAAATTAGAGATACAAAGGGAACATTTCATGCAAAGATGGGCTCAATAAAGGACAGAAATTGTAGGGACCTAACAGAAGCAGAAGATATTATGAAGATGTGGCAAGAATACACACAAGAACTGTACAAAAAAGATCTTCTTGACCCAGATGACCACGAAGGTGTGATCACTCACCTAGAGCCAGACATCCTGGAATGTGAAGTCAAGTGGGCCTTAGAAAGTATCACTAAGAACAAAGCTAGTGGAGGTGATGGAATTCCAGTTGAGCTATTTCAAATCCTAAAGATGATGCTGTGAAAGTACTGTACTCAATATGCCAGCAAATCTAGAAAGCTCAGCAGTGGCCACAGGACTGGAAAAGTTCAGCTTTCATTCCAATCCCAAAGAAAGGCAGTGCCAAAGAATGCTCAAACTACTGCACAATTGCACCCATCTCACGCGCTAGCAAAGTAATGCTCAAAATTCTCCAAGCCAGGCTTCTACAGTACATGAACCATGAACTTCCAGATGTGCAAGCTGGATTTAGAAAAGGCAGAGAAACCAGAGATCAGTTGGCCAACATCCACTGAAGCATCAAAAAAGCAAGAGACTTCCAGGAAAACATCTACTTCTGCTTTATTAACTACACCAAAGCCTTTGATTGTGTGGATCACAACAGACTGGAAAATTCTGAAAGAGATGGGAGTACCAAACCACCTAACCTGCCCTCTGAGAAATCTGTATGCAGGTCAAAAACAACAGTTAAACTGGACAGGAACAAAAGACTGGTTCCAAATCAGGAAAGGAGTACGTAAAGGCTATATATTATCACCCTGCTTATTCAACTTATATGCAGAGTACATCATGCAAAATGCCAGGCTGGATCAAGCACAAGCTGGAATCAAGATTGCCTGGAGAAATATCAATAACCTCAGATACGCAGATGATACCACCCTTATGGCAGAAAGCAAAGAAGAGCTAAAGAGCCTCTTGATGGAAGTGAAAGAGGAGAGTGCAAAATTTGGCTTACAAGTCAACATTGAAAAACTGAAGATCATGGCATCCAATCCCATCACTTCATGGCAAATAGATGGAGAAAGAATGGAAACAGTGACAGACCTTATTTTGGGAGGCTGCAAAATCACCTCAGATGGTGACTGCAGCCATGAAATAAAAGACACTTTCTCCTTGGAAGAAAAGCTATGACCAACCTACAGAGTATATTAAAAAGCAGTGACATTACTTTGCTGACAAAGGTCCATCTAGTCATAGCTATGGTTTTTCCAGTAGTCATGCATGGACGTGAAAGTCGGACTATAACGAAAGTTGAACGCCAAAGAATTGATGCTTTTGAACTGTGGTGTTGGAGAAGACTCTTAAGGGTCCCTTGGACTGCAAGGAGATCCAACCAGTCCCTTCTAAAGGAAATCAGTCCTGAATATTCATTGGAAGGACTGATGCTGAAGCTGAAACTCTAGTACTTTGGCCACATGATGCAAAGGACTGACTCATTGGAAAAGACCGTGATGCTGGGAAAGATTGAAGGCAGGAAGAAAAGGGACAACAGAGCATGAGATGGTTGAATGGCATCACCAAATCTATGGACATGAGTTTGAGTAAGCTCTGGAAGTTGGTGATGGAAGGGAAGCCTGGCATATTGCAGTCCATGGGGTCGCAAAGAGTCGGACACCGACTAAGTGGCTGAACTGAACTGAACCCAGAGATGTGCTTCAACCCCACCTCAGACCAGCTCTCCAGGAAGCCCTTAGCAATTCCTCAAATGGGGATTGTCATCCCTATTCTGTCTGTTCTTAACGTGCTTCTTGTTTTGAAGATACTGGGCTCCACTTCCCCAAACCAATCTCTCATTTGATAGTTATTTTGATCTACAGACTAATTTATTGCATTCCTTAAGGAAACTGGGATGAAGTGTTTGGAAAAGTACAGAAAGTTTGGAAAAGTACAGAAAAGTACAGAAAAGTTCTCTGGAATGTAAAGAGTTGTCATCCATTTTTTTAGCCCCTTCCAGAATTTTCTTAAAGATAAGAGTATACCTATATTTATTCAGCAAAGTTTTGCCAGCACTACACTGTTATTTCCTGTGGCTATCACATACTGGATAAACATTCTGTTTTCCCTTGTCTCTTGAAAACCAGAGCAGAGACAGCAAATTCCTAATAAGCTGAATTCTGTTCCTCAGCCCCACAAAAGACAACACAATAGCTTCTTATTTTCCAAATGGACAGGCAGTCTCTCCAGTTTGGAATGACAATTTAATGTGAAATTGTTTTTAAGTAATTATTTATGCCCTTTTATACAGGAAAATATTTACCAGTTTTATTCTAATCATATCTTTCTTCCCAGAGGCATAGGCATGCATGCATGAAAATGTAGTTGAAAAGAGGAATAGAAATGTAATTAGGTTTTGTAAATAGCCAGCCAGGACATCCCACTGCTGCCTTAATGGTCTTATGCGTCCAGTCACTATGCCGTGTCTGGCTCTGTCTGACCCCATGGACTGTAACCCGCCAGGCTCCTCTGTCCATGGGATTTTTCAGGCAAGAATACTGGAATGGGTTGCCATTTCCTCCTCCAGGGATCTTGCGACCGAGAGATGGAACCCTCATCTCCTGCAATGGCACGCAGATTCTTTGCCACTGAGCTACATGAAAAGCCAAAAAGTCATAAAAGCTGTTTTAAAAATCACTTCATGTAACTTGTAATTTACTCAATTTAATGACACCACTTTTGAAAAATTAATCAAGTTGATGACTGTAACCCTGGCAACCTAGAAGTATGATTCGTTTTTATGGCCATCAGTCTATGTCTTAAGATACTGTCTAAGGTCAGCTTTCCTGGAACTGGTGACTTAGTACTGTTTCATGTTCCAATCCATCACCTTTCTCCAGGAATTTAATGGTCCAGTACCTGTAATGTTGCTGTGCTGATATTGCTTTTCTTACAGCTTCTATGAATTGAATATTCAAAACCAAAGACTGCCTATGGCCTGCCTTTGGCTAAACAGCCATTGCTAGGGGGAAGAAAAGATATGGTACCTATTGCTAATTATCACTATAGTTGTTATTTTTCCCAAAGGAGAAAGTGGGTTATTTTCTATCCTTAGCTGGTTGAGGGTGCTAAAAACCAAAAGAGAGAGATGTTTTAAAGTTGAAGCAGACACTTCCTCTAGCACCATTGCATTTGAATGCCTAAAACATAAACTAACACCCTATTTTCTTTCTCTTGAGTTTCACTGGTGTCTGAGTAAGTGAATATGCTGTGCTGTTTTCCTGGACATTCAGAATCAAGCAGGCTTACCTACTCCATCCCATCATGTCTGAACTATAAACTATATGAGCATCACTTTTGTTCATTTCCTTCCACCCCTGGCTGCATAGGGCATCAACAACCGATTCTAGCAATGCATCTCCTCAGACAATGCATTGTAATAGCTCTCCCTCTTTCTCAAATTCCGTTTCATTTCTCATGTTCTGTTGAAAACCCCCAAAAAATTCATTCCACACTGTCATCCCTTTGTCCTAACCAGAACAACTCGATCGTGTCGAAGAAGGCATGAACCATATCAACCAAGACATGAAGGAGGCTGAGAAAAATTTAAAAGATTTAGGGAAATGCTGTGGCCTTTTCATATGTCCTTGTAACAAGTAGGTACTGGGTACCAGCTCTAATCTGTGGCGTCCAGTTTTCTTTCTTTCTTTTTTTTTTTTCTTTAATGTCAAAGTGAATGTCTGAAGTTTTGTCTTTTTTTTCTTTGTCCTTTTCCATCCGCTTCATTCTGTGGGGATAAAATACTTGTGTTTAATCAGAACAACTGGAACGCATTGAGGAAGGGATGGACCAAATCAATAAGGACATGAAAGAAGCAGAAAAGAATTTGACGGATCTAGGAAAATTCTGCGGGCTTTGTGTGTGTCCCTGTAACAAGTAGGTGCTGCCTGCCTGCCTGAAGCTTTGGTTTCCCAAGGCCCATCTCCAAGCCTTGACAATCTCATTCCTGCTGGGTGCAAAGGCAGGATGAGTATGTGGCATGCAGAACAGATCAATACCGTCTCTAATGCATTCATCTCATAGCATAGATGATATTAGTGGGAGTAAACTGTTGATGCATTAAAAATCAGGCATACTACAGTGAAAGCTTCACTGTCAGCAACTTTTATTGATGAACGTTTCAACATTTTCCAGAAAGTGTACCTCAAGACAGAGACTAACCTCAAGAAAGAGGCACCACCCAGGGAATTTTATGTTCTCTAAATCCCCGAAACCAAAATTGCAGATTTAGAAAAGACCGGGGGTAAGTTTGGAAGTTGAGATACACATATGTATCAAGGTTTGATTTTTCAGAAGCAAAAATAGCAGGTAATTTGGCCCAAACAAGCATTCCATAAGTTAGAGAGTAAGTAAGACAGAGATTCACCCTTTCAACTGCCCACCAGTTACCAAATCTGGTCAGCGGTTAGACCATAGATGCCGCAGCTGCACCCAACGCAGAGGCAAAGAGTCCTTCAGCAAGAAGTGCTCATGCCTTAGCCAAATTGGGCCCATCCCTCTCCAATTCTTCCTTTAGGAAGATCTCCCGTACACTGGCCGAAATGTTGAAATGTGTAGATTTTGCATGCACAACATCACAAAACATTCAACTGTTAAGGTTCTGCAACGCTTTTTTGGAATGTAGCAGAAATGTGACATGTGGTTATAAAGGTTTGCAACAGAAGGAATCTGAAAATAAGTGTTCTGGAAGGTAGTCTTATTTGACTAGCAGTGGAAAACAAAAAATGCATGAGTGGATTGTCCAACATGCATTTGGAAGATTAAACCCGTTCCCCGATCCCCCTCACCCCTCGTACTTCCCTTTGAGCAGAAGCCTTTTTCTAAAAGCTCTCCTGATCCTAGCTTTTAGAATAGAAATCGATGTCATTTCTAGCTGATTATATGACCATTCACATCCTTTAAACTTTGAGGCTGATTTAAAATATCCCACTTCCTGTTTAGGAGGGGAGGGGCTCAATTTACAAATAAATTTAAGTTTTGTGTTTTTTTTTTAAAGAATGATCTACAGTAAAACCTGATTAACTGGAATCTAGCTAACTTGAACCTTCGAGTATATTTATATTTTTGTTTGTTTCGACTTTTAGCAAAAAGAGGCAAATAAACAAAGGGAAAAATCCCATTAGGGATTTAAAAGCATTTCTCTTAAAGGTCAGTCTAGGCAGTTTGCATTCTCTCACTCAGTCTTCATTCTGTAAGTTCCACATCCAAGCGGACCAAGCGATGAAAGCTGAGCTGCAGAGGAAAGGCAATCAGACATATCAAGAGAAACCAAAATCAAGGAATGCTTTGATCATGTTCCCTGCCCTAAGACTCTAAGGCAGGAAAGTGGCTCAAGGTCTAACAGATAGTCAGGCATCACTCTTGAAACTAAGTTTACCTCCACGGCCCACTGTGTTAAGTCCTATAATTCACCGAAATAACATTCCCAAGCATTCCAGTTAGTCAAGATTTAACTGTTTATCATTTTCAGTGGCCACTTGCCCCCAGGTGAGATGTCTACCTATTTTGTGATGAATTCATAGATACATTTTCCCCATCCACCAACTGTGTGGACAAAGGGTGGAGGCAGGCCCCCCTCCCTCCCTGTGACAGATTCTAATGCTCAGATGAAATCACGACCCCTGGGAATTCCACGTACCAGTTGGCACTAATTCGTTATTACACAAGAGACCCTAACTGAGCTTCAAAGCTTGACTGAAGTGTTCCCTATTGTGTGTAAATAATGCTTTAAAAACCATGTGTCACAGCACAGTGGCTGGTGGCGCCCTGCACTCTCTGGGGGCTTCGCCCTGTCCCGGCATGTTTCGAGGGACTACGGTAGATGTCCCGCAGTTATGTGAGTCTATGTGCAGCATTGTGGGTGCAGTGATTTGCCTTCGTTCCGAAACGCAAACTTTCCCACTCCCTTGACTGCCAAAGATGGTACACCAGACATTTTACATAGCAGAAAGCATCACAAGGTCCATATAACTTCTGTTAATGTGAGGAGGGAGGAGATGGGGATTCGGAAAATAACAAAAACAAAGCCATACTCTAACCTTTATTAAATTCATTTTTGGGTCCTGTCCCACTAAGTGGCCGCGGCTCTTTAGAGCAGTGAATTCTGACTGCTTGAAGGCTATGGCATTATACATTAAATGTGGGAGTTGCTGAAATTCCATCTGTACAATTTTCCAATTTGTCTCCAGGGTTTCTTGGTCCCTAATCTGCAAATATTAGTCTTAGTGCCAGTTTTAATAGATGGCTATGGTCCTCCAATAGAAAAAAAAAAAAGGTTAAATTCTGGTGTCGTATAATAGAAAATACAAAATGTGAAAACAGGACCGAAAGAAGTTCTGTTCTTGGACTAAAAAGCGTGTGGTTTCTACTATGCAAAGAACATAAAAACATCTTTGATTGCTCAGTTACAACACACCCACCAAAATATGCTGCACACGTGTCTATTGGGCACAATAGGTATGCCTGGATTTTAAGTCTCTCTCCAAGGCAGCTCAGTGAAATATGGCCCACAGAGACCACACCAGTTCCATACCACTTTCCCCTACCACATCCCAGGATAGTTTGAAGTAGGCAGCTGTGACCACTCCCATCCTGTCCCTCAGTCCAACAAAGAAGCTATTGAACCTGCGTTTCAAACCCTCATGAAGGCTATTACTGTCCTGCTAGTGCCTTTTCTGAGAATGGTCAACTTCTGGAGTAGTTTGGCTTAAATGAGAATGCTTCACTTTCTACTCATGCCTGTAGCTGGTGCATGAAGAAGATGTAGAGGGATTTCCCTTTTTGGTGCTAGATGGCTTGTTCTCTCTTCTATTTTCCTGCATTCATTTCACTATGCCTCTTTTACTTTTTGTCTCTGTGGACAAAGGTTTGTACATCAACTCTGGATGTATGGTGACTGTTTGGAAGTACCGATATATTATCTAATTCAAATCACTCTAGAGGCAACTCAAAGACCATCACCCTTGGCCAACCACCAATCCTGTATGTTCTCCACGCAGAGTGAGAATGCTTGGTTCTGCACATGCATTGGGGGAAAACAATTAAAACGGGAATCTTTGCATGATGGTGTGTAAAAACTTGGTCCAGGATGTTTTTCTTGATGACAGTGTGTTGCTGTGGTGTGATATACACACTCTACTTGGCAGTCTTGTTTTGTGTCTGTCTGCCAGTATGTTTTTTTCTGTGTTTTGTGTCTCAAAATATAATTAGAACTGAATGTCCTCCAACTACGTTAATCCTTGTCTTAAATCCAACTAAACTAACAAAAATGAAATCCTGAGTAGCTGAGGCTTGGTGGTGGCCAACTGTTTGGGTCTGGATTATGATATATCGGTATTCTCTAATGCCTCAAATTAAAACTCATTCGCTTGGTTCGGTTCTGAGCTTGAAGAGGTAATGACTGTTGTGAGCTTGATGCGCCGCCCCTTTTGCTCGTCACTCACCCTCTTTTTTGCATAGGCTTAAATCAAGTGATGCTTACAAAAAAGCCTGGGGCAATAATCAGGATGGAGTTGTGGCCAGCCAGCCTGCTCGCGTGGTTGATGAACGGGAGCAGATGGCCATCAGTGGTGGCTTCATCCGCAGGTGAGCCTTGTGCAGCTGGCACTATAGCAGTTGCCTACTTTTGAGTGACAAACTACTCCAACCTGAGTGGTTCTTAAAACAACACTGGGAAGTTCTCCGGCAGTCGGATGGTTAGGACTCGGTGCTTTCACCATCATGCTCTGGGTTCAATCCCTGCTCAGAGAACTAAGAGCTCACAAGTCGAGTGGTGCCTCCAAAAAAAGGAAAAAACACCATTTTTTTTTTTCAACTTCTGAATCTCTGTGTTGACTGAGCAGGTCTTCCGAGAGCATCTCCTGGGCTCGCTCATTACATGCAAGTGGGTGCAAGATGGTCTAAGACAGCAGTGCTTTCTTGTCTGGTGATTGGTGAGGCATCCCTCCTCTTCTATGCGACCTCTCCCCAGGAAAGCCCGTGGTTCTTGCACGGTGGTGGCAGCACCAAGGGGTAGGCTCCCATGTGCAAGCACTTGTCAAGCCTTTGCCCGCATGTCACTGGACAAAGCCAGCCACGTGACCACATCCAGCATCAGTGTGGCAGTAAACAAATGTTTCACTCCATGACTTTGACTGGACAGAATTTGTGAGATTATGTACAGATATGTGGGCAAGGCCGATAATAAGGAATGGTGAAACATCTATGAACTGGCAATGGCAGGAAGAATACTAAAGGGACAGGAGAGAACTGTCACCAGAGCCCAGCGGTAGTTATGGCTGTGGGCAGAGGTCGAGATGCCTGGGCTTACTCCATATCAACTGTATCAGAATCAGAATCTCTAGAAGTGAGATCCAGGTGTCAGTAGTTTTTAGAGCCCCTCAGATTTTAATATGAAAAGAAGGCTGAGAACTATGGAACCAAAAGTAAGTCGTAGCTGCTGACAATCATTTATGTAAACTTCTCTTCTACACACGAAACCTGGGAAGTTCCCCCTTTAACTTTATCTGGCCTAGATTGCTTTACAAACCCTAGAGGAGCAGTCTACATTGGGATTTACCATGAGGAATGGGTTTTAACCCCTGGGAGCAAATTTTAGCCCATCGCCATCTGTAGTAGGAAAAACTCAGACATTCTGAAATAAGTATCTACCATTTACAATAAAGAGTTAGTGCAGTATGTGCCCATGTCCATCAGCTGGGTCAAAAGCAGGTGCCAAGAATGAAGGAGAGTGCAAAAGGTTTATTAGAGAGCAACACTGGGGAGGGAAAGTGGGGAAGTAAGACTGGGGAAGAGCTGTCAGACCATCAGGCAGAGCTGGCAAACAATGTACCAACTCATTGGGAGTTCCACAGCAAAGTTGCTCATTGGAGGAATTCCACAGTAGGTAGAAATGAGTAAGTCTTTGGAAAAAGTCTTGCTTCGTCATTGGCTGGGGCCACCTTGAGAAGAACATGACCTCAGCTCAAAGCAGACCTGAAGGAATGAACAGTGAGAAGCTGTCAGCTAACCACACTCCTTACAACTGGACGATGAGTTCTTTCTTTTTTTAAAAAAAAATGAGTTCTTTCTTGAAGACAGTTTGAACAGTGCGTGGATGCATACAGTGCAGGGGGTGAGCTGTGGCTATATAGTAGCTATTAATAAAACTGATATGTAAATAAATTGCAATTAGAAGTTTTTTTAAGGGAAAAAAGTGCCTTCTTAACTTTCAAGCTGACTTATGAAAAAAATGGGAACTCCCTTTGGGGAAGGCATTTTGAGAGCCAATTCCTTCCTCCCTACTTAGGCTGAAACAATATTTTATCACAGATTTCTTCCTTGAAATCACCTATTCACAATGTCACAAAAAACTGCATACCACTGAAACCGGAGCAAGTAAAAATCATCTTGAAAATGTAGTTCCCTTTGGAGTTCTTGGGAGCAAATAGGGTTAAGGGGCAGACTGTTATACTCGTTACTCTTCCCATTAATGTTGGTCCCAAATGGAGAAGTAGATGAGTGGAGAAACTCTCTCACTTAGTACAATAGCTTTTCTTTCCTTATAAATTGGAGTCTTGGAGACTTTGATTGACATTTCAGAAAGGAAAATACAGTTTCTAACGGGTTCCACCTCATTCTCTGACCTGGAATCCTCCCAACTAAAATGGTTTTAGCCTTAAAACATGAAAATTGGGATAATCATACAGGGAGGAAATGAGGTGTTGGTAGAATTGAGAGAAGTAGGTATATTAATCTGCTTAATATGCCTTCTCTAAAAGTAGAAATTTAAGTGTTCAATAATGCATTTACAAATTATTTTCCTATCTACGAAAGCTAAAATGTTCTCATATTGAACAGAGATTTTAAAAGGTTCAGATTGATACCTGGAGATCAATAGATTTTCCCTAAGCTTTGGGTCTTGGACATTTGAGTTTTTCTTATCTTCTAAAACCTCTTCTTTGATGCCCAGGGTAACAAATGATGCCCGAGAAAATGAAATGGATGAAAACCTGGAGCAGGTGAGCGGCATCATTGGAAACCTCCGTCATATGGCCCTGGATATGGGCAATGAGATTGATACACAGAACCGCCAGATCGACAGGATCATGGAGAAGGTGAGCACGGGGCAGTCAGCAGGTTTCTGTTGCTTATCACGTTCTCTGAAATAACCACCAAGGAAGCATGAAGGGCTTAACAAGACCCGCAAACTGTAACTTTGGATTCAGGCCCTGGTAGATAGACATCTTCCCCTTAATTTTCCGAGACAGAAATACAGCAACAGATACGTAAATAATAGGGTAGAATTTAATCTAGCAGATATTGCTCAGGGCCGCCTTTACCACAGGCATTGTGCTAGGCATAAAGGACATATTAAGATGGAAAGACACCATCTCCACTGCCAAGAAACTCACAGCCCATGGGAAGCACTGAGCATCCAGATGAACACATAATTTGTCAAGAAAGTTGCCCATCAAATGCTAAGTCAGGTTAGATGGGGAAAGATTTCAAGGGTCAGGGGATGGGAAAATCTCACCCAAAAAGTTGAATTTGATTCGAGTCTTGAAGGTTGGTTGGGAGCTTGTCAGAGATGAGGTAGGGACAGAATCAGGAAATGAGGGAAGAACAGTTATTTTAAGTTAGCCAGAAGGTGAATACGAGCTTTGATTCTATAAGTGCGGAAGCTCAAATGATAGTTCAAAAAGGCCCAGCTTCCATTTCCAGTTCAAAAGTGCACACGTCCAGATCTCAAAGTAGGGAACATAATCTAATGAAATTGAGTTCCTATAAGGACACCAGATGTCACACTAAGACTGAGCCGCCTAGTGCCAGAAAGAGTAGAGACAGTCAAATGGGAAAAGATAGGGTTGGGGGCTTCAGATTAGGAAGAAACAGAAAGAAGCACTGGAAAACTTTTATAAAAAGATTTGGGGCACCCACACCTGATATTCTACACTATGCAAATCTGATACAGTCTCTATGTCTTTGTGTTCCATCCCCTCCCTAATCAGTAGACTCCTAAATATTACTTATAATCTCTTAAGATATCCAAATGCCAACAGGGAGAAATAGGCAAATTATGAGTTTGATGGTAATTGTGCATCTATAATCAATTCTGCTTAGCTAATCTTATATGATGGGAGTTTATTCCTTGGAAGATATTGAAGTTTTGAGCCTGAAACCCTGAGTTTCTTTTCAACAACTCATTCCACTTTGGTTGGGGGTAGAAGGGCAGTTTTTGTGCTCTCTTGAATCTAAGACTAAATACTCTGTTTCTTGGTATCTGAGCATCCTCCACTGACTTAAGAAAGGAATGAGCAGGCATAAAGGAAGCGCTTTGCCCTGTTGTGTTCTATGCACTTTATAAAGATATTTGAAACTGCGTAACATTTTGCCTAATCAATATTGAGCTACACAAATGTCAGTGTAGTTGACAAAATACCTGTGCTTTGCCTACTTCACAAGTCATGACATGCTTACTGTTGGTAAGAGCCTTTGATGTGCTAAAGCTTTTAAGCTGTGTAAGTCAATAGATTTTTAGAACAATATTGAGAGTTTCAAAAGGCACTGGAGCCAATAGAAATGGATCTAACCCATTATGGCCCAGAAAAATGAACTAAGAAATAATTGCTAAACCACCTTCCAATAGGAAAATGAATTGGGGGGGGGGGGGAAGTAGCCATTTCTCTATCAAAGGACCCAATTGACTCACAGATGTAGGAAGATAATGTATCTCTAACTCAATTAGAGTCCTAGAAAGATAACTTCTACTAAGAAAGAGGGGTCAAGTCTTTATTGACAGAGCTGGGCTTTAAGCAAGCAGTTTTCCTGGAAAGGCAGGAAAACTCTAGATCTATTCTTTAGGGGAAAGTTTTCATTCTGGGCCCAGTTTACTGCAAGAGCCAAAACTTGGGCAGCAATTGGGTTTCATCAAAAGTCCAGCAAGTGGATAGGAAATAGCCATTATAGTTTATCTCATCCTTGGACGCCAAATTGCTTAAGAAGTGGGGCAGGGGTCTAGTTCCCTTCTAATAGCTAGCCTTTTTTCCCTCAAAACAACAATGTGGATATGATTGAGATAAAGCCCATTTCAATTCAGCATTTCCCCAAATGATACATGTTACATGATTATTAGTAGACTTCTACCTTCTTTTGCAAGTTCTTACTTCTGATCATAGAAAATAATGTGCAAAGATCTTCTGCATATCTAGGATTAAAATCATACTGTAGGACTAAAAAGAATCTTCTATTTCTCCCATATTCTCTCATAACCCAAACAACAACCCTCACCCAACTCCACCAATCATGATCCTTTCTCATCACTTCAATTAGCTGTGAAGTTTTGGGAATCCAAAATAATGCAGTCTTCCTTACATTCCTATGGACTCTCAAGAAATTACTTTGTCCATTTAAAAACCCTGTTTTCTGATTTAGGGTATTTATAAATAGGCAGTCTTCGAAGGCTGGAATTGTATGATTCTTTTAGAAATCTATTAAAATGGGGCAAGTTTCTGTCAGGTCTTTATGGGAACTGTTGCTAAGGAAACAATAATGTTCAAACTTGGATTTAAAATTGTCAGTGCAAGATGTGACGCACACGTTAAAATACAGTAAAGTTGAAGATTGAGCGTTGCTCCCAGTCTCCCATCAGTATGGAAGCATGGCATTTGAAAACTAAGATCTTGAGTTCCAGCAAGGCTTTTCTGCTCACCAGCTTCATGACCGGGTTCCTCATCTGATACTGGAGTGGGTTGCTATTTCCTTCTCCAGGCGGAAGATAATAAGAGAACAATTCAAATCTGGGATCAGAACAGGCTGTCATATAAGATAGAGCTATCCTCTTCCAAACGTCAGAGCTGTGCCCTAAAAGCTACTTGCCATGGTCTGGAGTTAAGATTTCCAGAGTGTTCAGAAGCATGGGCTAAACAGCCCCTTCTACCTCTTCCACTGGTTTTTTGGATCAGGTTTTTTCACAAAGGCAAATCATGTAGTGTATCTTGAGTGTATTAGCAAGTTTAGGACTCTCTAAATAGAAATGTGAAAACAGAGATGGGATATATTGCATAAATATGTCCTACAAGATATAAATAGAGTAAACACAGATGCATTCTCCAAATACCAGGAAGACAAGTAAAAGAAGATTATCTCAGGACTTTTTTCCTAAAAGCACATATGTTATATAATATAATAACGACTTGGCTCCTGTGGTGTCAGGTATTGTATGGGCTGGAATTTTGATATGCTTCAGAAAGAACTGAGGTGGACATCACAGATGTTCATTGATGATACGTTTGTTCTAGCTCCTCCCAGATTCTTTGAGGGTATCCAAAGAGTAGCCTCGTGCTCTACTTCAAAACATTCTCTTGTACCATCACATGAAGACTCACCAGTGCCTTTGTAATGCAAGAAATCCTAGAATGTTTGCCTTCAGAAATGCTATCTGTTTCTAAGTGAAGTGAAGTCGCTCAGTCATGTCCGACTCTGCGACCCGTGGACTGCAGCCCCCCAAGCTCCTCCGTCCATGGGACTCTCCAGGCAAGAACACTGGAGTGGGTTGCCATTTCCTTCTCCAGGGGATCTTCCCGACCCAGGGATCGAACCCAGTTCTCTCATATTGCAGGCAGACGCTTTAACCTCTGCACCACCAGGGAAGCCCTATCCTACCCGGAACTGTTGCCACCTGAGAGCCAGGCGTCCCTGGGTCAGGGTGCAGATCTCCAGGCAGGCATGCTTTTTCCTTATTTGAGCAGTTCTCAAAGTTAAGTCTGGAAAAATAATCAGCATAATCCAGTCTTAAGGAACATTTCACATTGATCTGAGCTTCTAATTTTCCTTTGGATCAAAGTGTTACTATTTCTGATAGGATTTGTAGCTAATGAGGGAATACTAAAGCATTCAGGAAAACTGGAGAGAAATACCCATTTTCCAAATTGCAAACCTAAAGGTCAAAACTACAAGTCTATAGATCAAAACAATCAAAGAAAATTAGTGTTCTGCCTTATCTGTTTTGAAGTCAACTCTTAACTATCCAAACAGATGGTAAGGAACCATTGCCAGATAATTCAAAGTTATGAACAGCCTAGAAATATTTTTCTTTCACTTGGCAAATTTCTATTTGAATAGTGATAACTCTAGTGTCCTGGGAATTCACAACTAAACTGGATAAAGAAGATACAACTTGATGGAGATTACAAAGCACCAGGCATAGTTGTTGATGTGAAAGCAGTAATCAGCAAATAAGTACTGTTGCTATAAACTAGTCCAGTTTCCCTACCCTGCCTCTCAGTTTCCCGCCCCCTTCCCAGGCTGGAGAGAGACAGACAACGTTACCAACCACAATAGAGCAGAAACAGCAGCCGGAAAGGAATGTTTGTCTTCTCTTCTGCTTGCTGACTCGTATGTTCCTCGGTGATGTTAGGAATAGTTCATTTCTAGAGTTTAACAGTATATCCAGGTAGTAGTCCTGGGTTTCATGATGCATGTATAGCAAAAGAGAACTCAAGCAGTGAGTCAGTCAGTCAAAATATAAAATGATAGTAAGTGTGTCTCTGTTAAAACAAGCCAGTTACCAAGCTCACAGGAGTAAGTCTTCAGAAATGGGACTAACAAATATTAAATATTGCAAAAGCAAACCACGTTTTCACTGAACAGCAGTAGTTGTAAGATAAGATATATTGAGCACTTCATTTTTGCAAAACATTATTCTAAGACCATTATATGTAGCAACTCATTTCATCCTCATAGCAAACCTAAGTAGTAAGATGACTAACAGTGATTATAGTGTGGACTCTGACTCCAGGCCTTTTGACTCCGGTTTCCCCATTTATTAGCACTGTGACGTTAGACAAATTGCCTAAATCCTCTCTGCTTAGCTTCCTCAGTTGAAGAAAGGAGCGCATAACAGTATATCCCTCAGTGTTGATATCAATCTTGCTGTTGTCCCAGTTGAGTGAGCGGAAACTAGTAGTGGAACTGTGCTCGCCAGCAGTGTTCTTTACTGCCCCCAGCTCACAGTGCAGAAAGCTGAGGCCCCAAAGTGTTAAGTAATCTGCCCAAAGTGACACTGCTAGTAACTGTACAAATAGCAGGAATTCAACTCAATTTAACAGATGTGAATGTCTGCCATAGAAATCACCGGGTGTCGTTCCAGAAGAGAAAGATAAATGATACGTCTCTGTCCTCCAAAGAACACTCTGTGGTAGGGAAAACAGTTACAAGAACTAAGTCATGAGATCAGACTTCTATGATCTTGCTCAAGTCCAGCCAATGGTTCTGGGAACACAAAAGAAGGGATGGTTCATTCTGATGAAAAGGAAAGTTTCAAGATGCCTTCACCCCGTAGGAGGCATCTGAACTGGACCCTGAAGGGGTCCAGTAGAATTTTAATGGGTAAACTGAATTCTGTTTTTCTTTCCCCTTTCTCCAGGCTGATTCCAACAAAACCAGAATTGATGAGGCCAACCAACGTGCAACAAAGATGCTGGGGAGTGGTTAAATGGCCCATCTGTGTCTTCTTCCAAATGCTGTTGGGCAAGATAGCACCTTCATGCTTTTCTCATGGTATTACCTAGTAGGTCTGCACACATGCACACATCAACCTTCCCCCATTGTGAATGTTGTCTTGTGTCGTCCATCAGCCCAACGATACTATGTGTCTTCTGTTTTTTCTGGGTCTCTTTCTTTCCAAAGGCTATATATAGTGGTCATTTGGTGGCTCTGACTTTTTACGTAAGATGTCTTGGGTTTCATTTTATCTTTTCTCTTTTCAGTGGTGTTTGCTGAATGACAACAATTTAGGAATGCTCAATGTGCTGTTGATTCTTTCAATACACAGTATTGTTCTTGTAAAACTGTGACATTCCGCAGAGCTACTGCCACGGTCCTTTCTTTGGGTGTCAGGCTCTGAAACTCAAAATTTGCTGTCTTTGGTTCCTCATGGCTGTCATCTGTCTTTATGATTTCATGATTAGACAACGTGGAATTACATACCAGGCATTGCACTCAAAGTGATGTGATTTATGCATTTATGCATGAGAATAGATTTTTAGATTCCTACTTAAACAAAATCTTTCCATGACAGTAGCATACTGATGAGAAAACACACACACAACAACAGCAGCAACAGCAAAAAACAACAAAGCATGCTCAGTATCGAGACACCATCAAGATTAAGTTATACCAGCAAAACTGCAGTAGTGTCACTTTCTTTCTGTCAATATTTAAACTTATCAATCATAATCATCCTTTTTAAAAAAAAACAATTTTAAAAAAAGATGGGTTTGAATACTCACCATTTAATCATTTCCAGCAAAATATACGTTTGACTGAAATTATGTCCAATGGATGTAATATAGAGTTTGTTTGCTGCTTTTGAAGACTGTGTTTTAGAGAAAGCAACCTTGCTGTGAAACAGTGTGGAGATGTAAATTTTATAAGGCTGACTCTTACTAATCACTATTTCCCCTGTGGTTTGTTATCAGTACAATTCTCTGTTGCTTAATCTAGAGCTATGCACACCAAATTGCTGAGATATTTAGTAGCTGATAAAGAAACCTTTAAAAAAATAATGTAAATGAATGAAATATAGATAAACTATGAGATAAATATCATTACGGCATGTAATATTAAATTCCTCCTGTCTCCTCTGTCAGTTTGTGATGTGATTGACATTTTGTAGCTAGTTTAAAATTATTAAAAATTATTAGACCCCAGATGTCTGCTTTAATTTCTTCATGGACCCTGTCTGAGTTTGTACTCACACGAGAGGAAGAAATCTGGCTACAGTCCCATCACTCCTAAGAAGTCAGTTCTGTGTGCTAAGGACACCATATGGGAAAAGCAAAGGTGTCCCTTCTACACATGATCCATTGGCAATTGAAACATGGCATGATTTTTATAATCTGTTTCACAAATTCTTATGTATAGATCAGTGTTGGCCATGGGGGGAATGTAATTCAACCAGAAGGCACAGAAGAAAAAAAAAAAAAATCCATAGAAAAAATCGGTAGTACTCAGACTTGGCTGTACATGGATTGAGGTATATTAGGTGTCAATCAACTCTCATCTTCCTTCTCTCCAGTGTCACCCCACCAAACTGAGCCCACCACGACCACCACCACTGCTGCCTCCACTGTATTTAACAGCCTTATTGACATATCATAACATTCACCCATTTAAAACATATAATCCAGTGTGAAAGGGAGAGTGCTAGTTGCTCAGTCGTGTCCAACTCTTTGCCACCCCGTGGACTGTAGCCCGCCAGGCTCCTCTGTCCATGGAATTCTCCAGACAAGAATACTGGAGTGGGTTGCCACTTTCTTCTCCAGGTGATCTCCCCAATCCAGGGATCGAACTTGGGTTTCCCACATTGCAGACAGATTCTTTACCATCTGATCCATCAGGGAAGCCAATATATTCAATATTTGTATAATCCAATAGCTTTTAGTATATTCACTGTTGTGGAATCTAATTTTAGAATATTTTTAACATCCCCCAAAGGAACTCCATACCTATCAGTAGTCATTCCCATTTCACTTCCCTCAGCCATAGGCAACCACTGATTTAAGTTTTGTCTATAGATTTGCCCTATTCTGAACATTTCCTGTAAATGAAATGGTACAATATGTGGTCCTTTGTGACTGGCTGCTTTTATTCAGCATCATGTTTTCAAGATTTCTTCCATGGTGTATAGCATGTGTCAGAGTCTTCCTTTTTATGGCCAAATAATATCTATTGTATGGAAAACATTTTGTTTATCCGTTCATCCATTGCTGGACATTTGCACTGTTTTTACCTTTGGACTCTTACCAGTTATGAGGCTCTGAACATTCGTGCACAGGTTTTTGTGCGGACGTGTGTTTTCAGTCCTTTTGATGTCACCGCTTTCACCCCATTACTGTCTCTGCCACCATCGCCTCCATCATAACCTGTGCCCTTCTAGCTCCTCCACCACCACTGCTTTGACTACCACCACCTTGACCTTGCCACTGCCTCTACGGCCTCTGAATCATCCTAACTAGCGCCTCCTTCCTCACTCACTGCTCCCTCCCCAGTCACCACCACCACCCTTAACCACTGCCGCTGCCGCCCTCGCCTCCCCCTCCACCGCTGTCACCAGCACCATCGTTAACTCCTCACTCCTGCCACCTCCGCTGCTTCCCTCTCCTACCCCACAGAGACGACACCGGTGAATTCGTCCTGATCACCTTGGCTCACTGCCAGGTCATTTCACCAGTAATTCCAGAGGTTTGGTGAGAGCAGTTGAGAAGTGAAACCAGTGATGACAAACTCATCATCCTCAGCAAATGTCTGCAGTTCTTCAGCTCCTCCCTAAGCCTTAGAACAAGTTCTAGAGATACCCAGATGCGCAGGGAAGTTATTCTAAGGACCAACTCTAGCAACACATTTATGCCTTAAAATTAGGTAGTAGAGAGGATGCTCAAAGATGGGGGAGATAAACATACCATGTATGTCGAAGTAGCTAAGGGGTTGATGTATGGGCTGTGTTAGAAAATTCTTTTCCCAACTCCATCTGTTCTTAGTGAAGTGAGTGTGTTTCCACATTGTTTGAATAATTAAAACCCCATACTAGATATATGAAAAGTAAGACTTGGGCATCCTGCTTTAAGGTCCAACACATAATTCATTCTGAAGCATATTTCCTTGGATAATTGAGCTTGTCTAGCCTCAGCTGTAATGCAGTCAGCTGCTTTTGGCTAAAGGAAGACATATTCTCCAGGGATGAATCAGACCTGGGTAATGCACCAACTCAGGAAGTACACTAGAAATACAATTACTGGGGCAAGGCAGAATACCACAAGGCCTAAATCTTCTATAAAAACACTAGAAGGTGGTCCTGGGTCCTAGTGACAGAGCCCTTTCCTCTTGTCTGCCTCTTGTTTCTCCTGGTTCTCCTCCTTCCACACCCTCTCCTGGCCTCTGCTCTGACCACCTAGCCCCAAGCTTTGTGGCACTCATTTGTCAGCCCATTGACAACTGCACTAGAAACTGAGAAAAAGGGAAGAAAGTCCATACTTCTGATCAGCTAATACATGCCAGGTACTGTGAGAAATGCCTCATTTATGATGACTCATTAAAGTCTCCTAAAAATTCTGTAAGCTTGACACTATTTGCCCCAATTTGCAGAAGAAATTAATAGATTACCGGAACCAGATTTATCTTATTAAAGCTAGTAAGTGATGTCGGCATGATTGAAGCCGGATGTGTGCCTCCAAAGCTGTAGACAGGCCTAGAAGATAACCCTTCCCAAGTGGCTCAGGGGTAAAGAATCCACCTACCAATGCAAGAGTCACTGGACACTTGGGGTCTATCGATGGCTCATGAAGACGCCCTGGAGGAGGGCATGGCAACACATTCCAGTATCTTGCCTGGAGAATCCCATGGACATAGGAGCTTGGCAGGCTGCAGTCCATAGGGTCGCACAGAGTTGGACACAACTGAAGCGACTGAGTACACACTCTCTCACATTCAAGCTGGAGGCTTTATCTGCTCAGATGAGTCAACCACTAAATATGAAGTATATCTGATGGTAAGTGTACTAGAGAAATGTAAAACACTGAAGGAGATGAGGAGTGTAGGAGGTGGGAGAGAAGATGCTATTTTTAAAAAGAATGATAACTATACTATAGTCAACTATAGGTCAGCTGGGCGAATTGGCAGCTGTCTGCGGAGGCTCCTCCCCTTTTCTCTGTTTCTGTGGTCTCTCATTCTCAAATCAATCATGAGTTGCTTTCATGGCAAAATCAGTTAAGTCCAAGAAACAGTTCAGTTCAGTCACTCAGTCAGGTCCAGTCCTTTGCGACACCATGAACTGCGGCATGCCAGGCCTCCCTGTCCATCACCAACTCCCGGAGTTTACTCAAATTCATGTTCGTTGAGTCAGTGATGCCATCCAACCATCTCGTCCTCTGTCGTCCCCTTATCCCACCTTCAGGGTCTTTTCTAATGAGTCAGTTCTTCACATCAGGTGGCCAAAGTATTGGAGCTTTAGCATCAGTCCTTCCAATGAATATTCAGGCCTGATTTCCTTTAGAACGGACTGGTTGGATCTCCTTGCAGTCCAAGCGACTCTCAAGAGTCTTCTCCAACACCACAGCTCAAAAGCATCAATTCTTCTGTGCTCAGCTTTCTTTATAGTCCAAGTCTCACATCCCTACATGACTCCTGGAAAAACTACGCCTTTGACTACATGGACCTTCATTGGCAAAGTAATGTCTCTGCTTTTAAATATGCTGTCTAGGTTAGTCATAACTTTTCTTTCAAGGAGCAAGTGTCTTTTAATTTCATGGCTGCAGTCACCATCTGCAGTGATTTTGGAGCCCCAAAAAATAAAGTCTGACACTGTTTCCACTGTTTCCCCAACTATTTGCCATGAAGTGATGGGATCAGATGCCATGACCTTAGTTTTCTGAATGTTGAGCTTTAAGTCAGCTTTTTCGCTCTCCTCTTTCACTCTCATCAAGAGGCTCTTCAGTTCTTCCATTTCTGCCATAGGGGCTTCCCTGGTGGCTCAGACGGTAAGCGTCCACCTGCAATGCGGGAGACCCAGATTCGATCCCTGGGTCAGGAAGATCCCCTGGAGAAGGGAATGGCAACCATCTCCAGTACTCTTGCCTGGAAAATTCCATGGACAGAGGAGCCTGGTAGGCTACAGTCCATGGGGTCGCAAAGAGTTGGACACGAATGAGCAACTTCACTTTCACTTTCTTTTCTTTTCCTGCCATAAGGGTGGTGTCATCTGCATATCTCAGGTTATTGTTATTTCTCCCGGCAATCTTGATTCCAGCCTGTGCTTCCTCCAGCCCAGCGTTTCTCATGATGTACTCTGCATATAAGTTAAATAAGCAGGGTGACAATATATAGCCTTAATGTATTCCTTTCCCAAATTGGAACCAGTCTGTTTCTCCATGTCCAGTTCTAACTGTTGCTTCCTGACCTGCATACAGATTTCTCAGGAGACAGATCAGGTGGTCTGGTATTCCCATGTCTTGAAGAATTTTCCAGTTTATTGTGATCCACACAGTCAAAGGCTTTGGCATAGTCAATAAAGCAGAAGTAGATGTTTTTCTGGAACTCTCCTGCTTTTTGATGACCCAGTGGATGTTGGCAATTTGATCTCTGGTTCCTCTGCCTTTTCTAAAACCAGCTTGAAAATCTGGAAGTTCATGGTTCACGCACCGTTGAAGCCTGGCTTGGAGAATTTTGAGCATTAATTTGCTGGTGTGTGAGATGAGTGCAATCGTGTGGTAGTTTGAACACTCTTGGCATTGCCTTTCTTTGGGATTGGAATGGAAACTGACCTTTTCCAGTCCTGTGGCCACTGCTGAGTTTTCCAAATTTGCTGGCATATTGAGTGCAGCACTTTGACAGCATCATCTTTCAGGATTTGAGATAGCTCAACTGGAATTCCATCACCTCCACTAGCTTTGTTCCTAGTGATGCTTCCTAAGGCCCACTTGACTTCACATTCCAGGATGTCTGGCTCTAGATGAGTGATCACACCATCGTGATTATCTGGGTTGTGAAGATCTTTTTTGTATAGTTCTTCTGTGTATTCTTGCCCTGTCTTCTTAATATTTTCTGCTTCTGTTAAGTCCATACCATTTCTGTCCTTTATTGTGCCCATCTTTACATGAAGTGTTCCCTTGGTTTCCCTAATTTTCATGAAGAGATCTTTAGTCTTTCCCATACTATTGTTTTCCTCTAAGAAAAAAGGGAGAAGCAGGCAAAATCTCTTGAGATCTAGGCTCACTGCTTCTACTACTTTCTATTAGCCAAAACAAGTGACAAGACCAATTCAGATTCAAGACATAGGGAAATACATTTCTTATTAGGAAAAGGTTATAGTCACACTACAATGGGTGTGGAGACAGAGAGAAGTGAACACAGCTGTCTTGGCCATCTATCTATGACATGTATGGAATTTTCATTTCCTCCTCTGCATCCTTATTCTCACAAAGAAACAAAAGTTCAGGGCAGACCCTCTGTGTAACTTAGAGTAGGTACATGCAGGTATTCTTCCCCTTTAGTGGTAGAAGTAGTATTAGTTGCTCAGTCATGTCCAAGTCTTTGTGACCTCATGGACTGTGGCCTGCCAGGGTCCTCTGTCCATGGGATTCTCCAGGCAAGAGTACTGGAGTGGGCTGCCATTCCCTTCTTCAGAGTATCTTCCTAACCCAGGGATCGAACCCGGGTCTCCTGCTTACAGGCAGATTCCTTACTCTCTGAGCTACAGGGAAGTCCCATTCTTCCCCTTTAGTCATATTACAAAATAATAATAATAATAACGGAGGACTCAGCATGCAGCTGCCCAAGGGAGGAATTGAGAATCCAGAGCAGAGTGACTGTAGTTCCAGGCACTGCTCACAGGATGTGGCAGCCAGCCGATAAGACTGACCTTAATCCCGAAATAATGAAACTAATCCCTCCTATTCAAAGCAATAGGGTTTCAGCACCGTCATTAACCCCTACACACTAGAACTAGAAAGAAAACGCTTTAAAATGTTCAAAATAGAACTGGATCCTTGACCAGCACCTGGCAAATACCCTTATTCTAGAAACTTCTGTGGTTTTCCCCTGTCAGCTTTTATTTATTGCTATTTTGTGAGAATTTACACTGAAATTTCTCAGGAGAATGGTGCTTTCTTTAATTTTCCTTTTCTCCCAGTCTTTTCTGTACAAAA
The DNA here is from genome assembly GCF_023091745.1 of Budorcas taxicolor. Taxonomy (NCBI): domain Eukaryota; kingdom Metazoa; phylum Chordata; class Mammalia; order Artiodactyla; family Bovidae; genus Budorcas; species Budorcas taxicolor. The sequence goes on from NC_068922.1 coordinate 3,803,937, forward strand.
AGATACTCTTCTCCTTGCTAAGAGGATAAAAAAGACTGATTACTCAGGGATGAGAAAGAAATTATGTGTGTCAGAGACAGCTTAAGTACACACAAAATGTATCCTGGGTATCTAGGGGAGTGGGGGTGTGGGAGGTGACTGCTGTCTTCCAAGGCACTGTCTTACTTCTTTAAGGGAACTGTGACAACCACCAGTTTAGGAAAGATGAGGCAAGTGCTAAGGGTGTGTGTTTTTAAACTTTCAGAGGCCGGGGGAAGAAAAAGCCCAAGAGACCTAAACCCGTATCTTCATTTGCTGTTAAAGGCAAAACCTCCACCTAAACCAATGAGATTCTCCAGGAGGCTAAAGCTTTTATCTGTCTCCACTGAAAATCCAGTTTATCTTCCATACCTATCAATTTGACCATGGCAATGGCCCACTGGAATTCCTAGCCTCCAAAATTTCATTTCTGCACCTTAAATATGGAGAACCTGCTCAGCTCTGAGAACACGAAACATTTAAGATACCCCTACCAACTATCTCAATATAATTATTATTCCAGAGCAGTGATTTCAAACCAAGAAGAAACACGAAGTGTTTTGGAAATGCTTTCCCCCAAACTCTAGGGGCTGAATCAGGGCATTCCAGGCTGATTCCTCAGAAAACAAAGCTGCGATTGATGCGCAAGTCTAAGTAGTTTATCTGGGAGTGTGATTCTAGAGAGCAGGAAAAAGGGATAGGACAGTGAATAGCAAAGGAAGGGAAGCAAATGCCAGAATGCATACCAATTAGCCAAGTACAGGCACCTGGATGTTTGATTTCCATGGCGAAGCTGAGAAGCCCTATGAAATGCACACGAGGGCCATCTTCTCAGGGCAAGCAAGAGAGATTTGCCCATCAGCTTTTATCTCCCTTTGGTCAAGGGTAGCCACAGGGCAGAGTATCAATTCCCTTGTACTTCTTAGTGATGCTCTTGAATGTCAAGAGGTTCTTTTTAAGGATGTCCCACACTAGAGGATCAAAGAATTCCAGGCAGAAGTGAGAGGTGGGGCTGAGGTGGGTACTGTCTGTCCTTGTGTGAAACTGGTTGAAACCTGCATGACATTGGTCACCACTTCTGTGGCTGTGGTGAGAGAATTGGAAGGTATGTTTAAGAAGCATCTGATGTGCATTGCATACAACCCTCTGCCTGGGTTGCATACCGCTCAGTCCTAGGAGTCATCACTCACATCATAACAGCAGCTCCCTATTTCCCTGCTTTATAATTAGGGTCTCAAGTGAGATTTTGTTTGAAAAAGCTTCCACTGCTTAAAAAAAAAAAAAGGCAAAAACAACATAAGATGAAGTATTTAAAGCTTCTGTTTTACTATAATTTGGAGGACCAACAGAAATAGTTTGGAAGACCAAACTGAAGAATAGATGTGTGTGTGGAGGCGGGGGGGGCGGGATCAAGTTCTAAATATTGGTGGTGGATCAAAGGTTTTGGATGGCAGCAGAAAAGTGATAAGGAAGGCTTGGTTTTGAGTCCTGAAGACCCAGAGACAAAGGGTCAGGAAGCTTAGCGTGAGGGGGGAGATAAGGAAAAGTGACATCAAAGAAGATAGGATTGAGTGATTCTGGCAAAATGACAGCAGAGAAGAAACTGAGGGGGTGGGGGCAGAGAATGATGTAACTAGTCAAAAGGGAATAAGAAAGAAATATGAAAGAGAACTTTTAGGCAATACTATTACCTGAAGGGTTGGAGGACAGGGGCTGATTATAGACTCAGGTCCCCATTGCCACTTCCCTTTCATCTTCTGAAAATAACCTCACCCGCAGTCCTTGGTCCTTCTCTACCTTATGCTCACAGCCATCAAGGTGACCTTAAATATAAGCTTCTACACACTGAAAGCTGCTTCCCTCCTCAGTCTCACCTAATATTGCCCCAAAGTTCAGAGAAAAACTCATCTCTGACCCGAAACTTTACACTTCCACTGTCTTGTGGTCTTACACATCTGCTCATGCCCTTCAAACTCGTCTAAACTTTTAGCTGCTCCTCCTTTGTTCTTTCTCAGTAAGTCCAACTTCCTGATGTCACCAAGATGCTTGGTACACAATGCTCTCCACTCTTGTGCTAATATCTGTAATTTCCTGCCCTTCAACCCTGAATGATAAACACCAGACTCTGAATAATGCAGTCCTCTGCCTGCTCTCTTGTATGAAGCCCTTGGGAACACAGGGTAAAATCATACAAGTTCCTGGACGGGTGCCAGTGAAAACAAATGGTCCCGCTAGAACTCTCACGCGCGTAGGTGGCAGTGTCAGTACCACCACTCTAGAAAACAGTGGCGGTATATTTGGTCCTCCATATCCAGGATTCTGCATTTGCAGATTCAACCAAACACAAATCTCTCCATAAGGGGCTTGAGCACCCATAGATTTTGGTATCCAATGGTCCTGAAACAAATCCCCTGGGAATAGAGAGGAACAACCATATTTACAAAAGCTAAACATAAGCAAACCCTACAATTTAGCCATTCCATCTACAAAAGCTAAACTTAAGCAAACACAAGCAAACACTGTGATTTAGTCATTCCATTCCTGGACATCTACCCATCAGATATGTACGGTACCTTCATTGATCAAAATCATGTACCAAGATATTCATAACCAAAGTATTCATTATAGACCCAAAGTGGGATTTACCCAAATGCTCATCAACTGTAGAATGAAGAAATCTTTCATGGTTGTTTACACATGGAACTATTACAGCGATAGGAATGTACAGACTTGACACAACTACATGCTGAAGCAATATGCGTGGACCTTAATAATTCAAAGCAGGATGAAAGAAGCCAAATATAAACAACATTTTTATTTAAAAATGTTGTTGAAGTATATTAGATTTACAAAGTTGTGTTAGTTTCAGATGCTATTTTCAAATGTACTGCAAAGTGATTCATTTATATGAATCACTATATATAATTATACATATTCATTTATATACATATGTGTATTTTCTCAGATACTTCTCATTACAGGTTATCATAAGATAATCTATCTTGAATATAGCTCCTGTGCCATACTGTAGGTCTCTGTTGTTTCTTTTATATATAGTAGAATATATGTGTTAATCCCATGTTCCTAATTTATCTCTCCTCTCACTTTCCCTTTGGTAACCATATGTTTGTTTTCCACCTGAAGAACACTTTATTTGAGTTTATGTATATAAATTTTAAAAACAACGAAGACAACAAAAAATCAATCCACAGAGTTAGAATTTGGAATAGTAATTACCCTTGGGGTGAAGGGTTAAGAACTTAACCAGGACACAGGGAAGTTTCTGGGGCATTAATTATGTCCTATTTCTTCATATCAATGCTGGTTACATGCATGATTCAGTTTGCACAAATTCACTGAGCTGTATATGATATGTGTGCAATTTGGGGGATGTATTTTATATACCTCAACAAGAAGTCTCAAAACAGTTATAAAAACAACAAAATACAGTTTCCAAATGCATCTGGCTCTTCCTTCAGCTGTAAGGGTCTTTTAAATATAAACAAACAAGTTCTGGCCTACCCTTTTCCTTTCCTTTCTACAAGCATGATTTTACCTTTTATTATAAGACAAAAACTGAAGTTTCAGAAGGAGCATAGTTATGAGCTCTGTGGAAATTCCCCTCTGTCTGTCTTTATATTCTTGTGTTAGCTAACTGCTTTTGCTCTCTCATAATGTTGCTGCAAGAAAAGGAAAGATATACCCATCTGAATGCAGAGTTCCAAAGAATAGCAAGGAGAGATAAGAAAGCCTTCCTAAGTGAACAATGCAAAGAAACAGAGGGAAACAATAGAATGGGAAAGACTAGAGATTTCTTCAAGAAAATTAGAGATATCAAGGGACTGTTTCCTGCAAAGATGGGCTCAATAAAGGACAGCAAAGGTAAGGACCTAACAGAAGCAGAAGATATTAAGAAGAGGTGGCAAGAATACACAGAAGAACTATACAAAAATGATCTTAATGACCTGGATAACTATGATGATGTGATCACTCAGCTAGAGTCAGACATCCTAGAATGAGAAGTCAAGTGGGCCTTAGGAAGCATCACTATGAACAAAGCTAGTGGAGAAGGCAACGGCACCCCACTCTAGTACTCTTGCCTGGAAAATCCCATGGACGGAGGAGCCTGGAAGGCTGCAGTCCATGGGGTCGCTGAGAGTCAGACATGACTAAGCGACTTCACTTTCACTTTTCACTTTCATGCATTGGAGAAGGAAATGGCAACCCACTCCAGTGTTCTTGCCTGGAGAATCCCAGGGATGGGGGAGCCTGGTGGGCTGCTGTCTGTGGGGTCGCACAGAGTTGGACACGACTGACGTGACTTAGTAGCAGCAGCAGCAGCAGTGGAAGTGATGAAATTCCAGTTGATCTATTTCAAATCCTAAAAGATGATGCTGTGAAAGTGCTGTGCTCAATATGCCAGCAAGTTTGGAAAACTCAGTAGTGGCCACAGGACTAGAAAAGATCAGTTTTCATTCCAATTCCAAAGAAGGGCAATCCCAAAGAATCTTCACACTACTGTACAATAGCACTCATTTTCACATGCTAGCAAGATGATGCTCAAAATCCTCCAAGCCAGGCTTCAGCAGTATAAGAACTGAAAACTTACATGTTCAAGCTGGATTTAGAAAAGGCAGGGGAACCAGAGATCAAATTGCCAACATCCATTGGATCAGAAAAAGTGAAAAAATCCCAGAAAAACATCTAATTCTGCTTCACTGACTATGCTGAAGCCTTAGACTGTGTGGATCACAGCAAACTGGAAAATTCTTCAAGAGATGGGAATACCAGACCACCTGATCTGCCTCCTGAGAAATCTGTATGCAGGTCAAGAAACAACAGTTAGAACCAAACATAGAACAATGGCCTGGTTCAAAATTGGAAAAGGAGTACATCAAGGCTGTATATTGTCACCCTACTTATTTAACTTATATGCAGAGTACATCATGAGAAATGCTGGGCTGGAAGAAGCACAAGCTGGAATCAAGATTGCCAGGAGAAATATCAATAAGCTCAGATATGCAGATGACACCACCCTTATGGCAGAAAGTGAAGAGGAACTAAAGAGTCTCTTGATGAAGGTGAAAGGGGAGAGTGAAAAAGCTGGCATCAAACTCAACATTCAAACAACTAAGATCTTATCATCCAGTCCCATCACTTCATGGCAAATAGATGGGAAAACAATGAGAACTGTGACAGACTTTATTTTGGGGGGCTCCAAAATCACTGCTGACAGTGACTTCAGCTATGAAATTAAAAGACACTTTCTCCTTGGAGGAAAAGCTATAATAACCATAGACAGCATATTAAAAAGAAAAGACATTACTTTGCTGAAAAAGATCTGTATAGTCACAGCTACAGTCATGTATAGTTGTGAGAGTTGGACCATAAAGAAGACTGAGTGCCAAAGAATTGATGCTTTTGAGCTGTGGTGCTGGAGAAGACTCTTGACAGTCCCTTGGACTACAAGGAGATCAAACCAGTTAATCCTAAAGGAAATCAACCCTGAATATTCATTGGAAGGACTAATGCTGAGGCTGAAGTTCCGATACTTTGGCCACATGATGAGAAGAGTTGACTCATTGGAAAAGACCCTGATACAGGGAAAGATTAAAGGCAGGAGGAAAAGGGACGACAGAGGACAAGATGGGTGGATGGCATTACCAACTCAACGGACATGAGTTTGAGCAAGGTCCAGGAGATGGTGAACAACAGGGAAGCCTGATGTGCTGCAGTCCATGGGGTCTCAAAAAGTTGGACATGACTGAGCGACTGAACTGAGTGTTACTGCAGGGGACCAACCATGCATCTCAACCCTTCAGCTTCTGCACTCATCACTAGTTCTGCATTCTCTAAATCTTTTGTAGTAAGAGTCCCAAAACAGGGACTCTATTTACATTCTCCCTTATTTTTACAACAAGAAGCATCATAGGTTGCTGACTCATCCACATTTGAATTGCTTGTGCTTAGTCACATGCTCACTCTTGCTCCAATTAGCCATTCCTGGAGAGTTCGATCATGGGACGCAAACATAGCCACCTAGTCGGCAGGAGCTTTAAGGAAAGAGGGTGCAGTGCAGTGAGTAGCTATTTATATCTATAAATTCACCTTAAATCTTTAGTCTAAAAGATTTATTTTTTAATTTAGATTCTCCCAAAGCAGAGCAGGAATGAGGGCTCTGGTAAGGAAGAAAAGCCGATACAAGCACGCGTTGTCAACATCACTGCTCTAAGCAACAGAGCTCAGTTCCATGGGCATCTCTGAAAAGTTTACAGAATGCCTCTCAGAATCCTCCATTCTAAAGAGGAGAGACAGTGTAGCACTCTTTTTTCTTTTCTTCTTACTTTACTGAGATATAATTAGCATACAACACTTTGTAAGTTTAAAGTGTACAAGGTGATATTTGATATGTGTTCATATTGCAAACTGATTATCACAATAAAGTCAACTAACACATCCATCATCTCACATAATAATTTTTTTGTGTGTAAGAACATTTAAAATTTACTTTCTTAGCAACTTTCAAATATATAATGCAGTATTATTAACTATAGTCTCCATGCTAAATATTATATCCCCAGAATATATTCATGTTGTAACTGGCAAGTTTGGACCCTTTGACCAAACCTCCTGATTACCCTCACCTGGAGCTCCTGATAGCCACTATTCTATTCTCTGTTTCTGTGAATTCAGCTTTTTTCGGGTCCCACGTGTAAATGAGATCACATCATATTTGTCTTCTTCTATCTGGCTTATTTCATTCAATAAAATGCCCTCAAAGTTTAGTCATGTTGTCACAATTGGCAGGATTTTCTTCTTTTTATAGCTGAATAATATTCCATTATGCATAAATCCATTTTAAAATGTAGTCATCTGCTGATGGATACTTAGGATTGTTTCCATGTCTTGAATTATGAATAATGCAACCAGAAGCCTTTAATTCATTAATTCACATTTACATGGGTGTGACTGATTCCCCCACAGAGGTATTAATTCCCCAGTCCCTCTAAGATTGCTTGTACTGAGCAAGCTGTCACTGGTGAGCATGGCATTGAAGAAGCCCGGTACAGAAGGGAATATCCAAATACAAACTAGAGGCAAGATGATGCCTGCTCGAAAAGGCCATACAGGACTATCTACCCAGCCATGGCTGCAGTCAAAGCTGAGGCCGAGAGACCATGGATGGATCTTCTACTAAGGAACAGTTAACAACCATTGTCTCCATTTTCTTGTCTACTCTCTGCAAGAGATCTCTGACCCTTCCTGAACTTTAATTCAACTCTTGGGCAGGAACACCATGAAATTCAGCATAGTTTCTGGATACAAAACCAAGAAAAAACTTTCCAATGCTCCAGCCTCTCTGGAATATTTGATACTTTTGACCTCTGACTTCAAAACTCAATCTTAGTGTTTTAAGAAACCACTTTCTTCAGAACCTTCTCAGTCTCCTTTTTCTTTTCTCAGTCTCTGAATGTTCTCTTCCTCTGCCCATCTTTTAGGAGTTGATGTTTCCCTAAGGTACTAAATTTGGTTCACTTCTCACTCTACACAAAGCCAACATTCCCTGTAAAAGCTTCAGCTACAGCCTCCAGGCAGATGTTTAAAACTAGATGTTTAAAACTGGGGCTTCTCTTCTGAAGCCCCAAATCACATATCTGCCTGCCTACTAAACACCTCCTCCCAGCTCACCCACAGACATTTCAAATTCATCATGACCCACAATGAAATGCTTACCACTCCCCCTTACAAAGTTTTCTGCCTTGAGACTGAAGCCAGGTACCACTCACTCCCTCATTAAATCTGTTGCCAAGCCTTGTTTATACCACTTCCTAATATCTCCTTTCTCTTGTCCTCTTCTTATCTGCGGCCATATCTGGAAAATCACTGATTCAAGACTAGCCTCCCCCAGGGGATAATTGCTTGGGTTCATACCACTCCCAGAATGAACTTAAAAAATCACCAATCTGTTTATGTTATGTACCTTCAATCTTTCAATGGCTACCTTTAAGATAAAGAACAAGGTTTTCAACAGGACATATAAAGTTATTCATGATCCAGTGGCTGCCAAGAAATAGGACTCATTTATTATTACTGCTCCTTAGCTTACTAAGATGCTTAAGTTTTCTGAAAAAAAATGGGCTTCCCCTGCACCTACCTCAATCTCCCAACCCACTCTTGAAAACACCTGCTCATGCTTAGGACTTCATTCAGGCATGAGCTGAGGTCTTCCACTGCCCTGACTGCTCTGAGGGAGGTTTAGGCACTGCCTTCTCACTCTTCCAGAGCACCCTATTAAATCCTCACGTATAACATGCATCATGTTGCACTGCAAAATTTGCCTTTATATTTGTCTCTTTCTTGACACTATAAACTTGTATCAGTTACTATTTTTGTGTAACAAACAATCACATCAGCTCTGTGGTGTGCAACAATAAATATTAATGTCTCACATTCAGTTCAGCAGATCTGAGCTGGCTGGTTTTGCTGGTTTCTGCTGGGCTCCCTCATGCCTCTGTGGGTCGTTGGATTTCCCTCTGGGCTTACTTTGGCTGGGACAGTTTAGCTGGGATAGCACTGTTCCATCTGTATCTTATCCTCAAAGGTTAAGATTTGACTTCATTCATCATGGCACTTGATATTGAATTGTTGAGTTGAAGGACGTAGCAAGATAGCTAGCTCATATTGAGTATGTTAAACAGAAAGCACTAAATTGAAGCCAGTGGCACCCCCTACTCTTATTCTCATAAATATGACTTTTTTCACTATTTTCATGATTATGATGTAAGACTTTTTACCCCTTGCAACCTCTCAGCAGAACATTCACATACTGGTATTTTATTCACATACTGGTATTTTATCCACAGGGTAACAAGAACTTGTTTGCCTTCTCTGGAGCTATTGGAAGGAAAGCTCCTCTGGTGGTTTAAATTCTTCGATGCTCCCTCCAATAGGTGAAGCCTAATTCTCTTCCCTTTTAGTGGACATTTAGTGACTCACTGCCAAGGAACAGAATAAGGCAGAAGTGCTAGTGTGTAACTTCTAAGACGAGGTTGTCAAAGACCTGTGACTTCTTCCCTGTTTCCTCTGGGATCACCAGCTCTAGGAGCAGAAGGCAGTTGCCAGGTCATGAGGGCACTCAAGCATCCCTATAGAGAGGGCTTCATGACAAGGAACTGAGGCCTCCAGCCCAAGGGCACAGGAATCAGCCTCCTGAAAGCAGATCCCCCAGCTCCTTCTGAAGGCTGTAGGAGTCCTGTTATCAACCACAAGTTCATGTGCCTGGTGCACAGTGAGGCTGAACAGTAAAACACTGGAGTTTGGAGCAGAGAAAGATTCATACACAGGCCATGCAATGCAAGGTTAAGTGGGTGGTCATGTCCCTCAAAACTCTGAACTCTTGGAAAGGGTTCAGAAAAGCATTTTTAAAGGCCAGGTGAGGGAGGGGCATCGCAGATGTGTAATCAGCTTGTGCACAATTCTCTGATTGGTTAATGGTGAGGTAACTGGGCAATTAACATTGTTAATCCTTAGGTACCTGAAGGTCTGGGAGCTAAGTGCTCATGATCTTCAAGTAGTTAATTTCTTCCACTGGGTGGTGGTTTTAGCATCCGAAAAACTCAGGACATATGCATGAGATACGACTATCTGGGTGGGCTTCCCAGGCAGTGCTAGTGGTAAATAACCTGCCTGCCAGTGTAAGGACATATGGATTTGGTCCCTGAGTTGGAATGTTCCCCTGGAGGAGAGTGCGGCAATCCACACCAGTAGTCTTGCCAGGAGAGCGCCACGGAGAGAGGAGCCTCATAGGCTGCAGTCCATGGGGTCAGTCAGATATGACTGAAGCAACTTAGCACACATGCACGCATGCACTATTACCTGGGTACTTCAGAGAGGAGCTACAGCAAAGGATATGGGCCTTTCTGTCCCAGGAAGGCCCATAGGGTCCTACTCAGTTACAGTCCCAAACAACATTTTGACAGGAACTTCACGAGAGAAACTGTCAGAATAACCCCTGATTCTCAGAAGCTTTGTGAGACAGTATATGCTTGTTGTTTTAAGCTGCTAGGATTGGGGAGAGTTTGTATTATAGCAAACACCCTCTGCCACTGACTCTACACATGGACATCACCAGATGGTCAACACTGAAACCAGATTGATTCTATTCTTTGCAGCCAAAGGAGGAAAAGTTCTATACAATCAGCAAAAACAAGACCAGGAGCTGACTGTGGCACAGACCATGAACTCCTTATTGCCAAATTCAGACTTAAATTGAAAAAAGTAGGGAAAACCTCTAGACCATTCAGATAGGACTAAATCAAATCCCTTATACAGTGGAAGTGACAAATAAATTCAAGGGATTAGATCTGTTAAACAGACTGCCTGAACAACTAGGGACAGAAGTTCCTGACATTGTGCAGGAGACAGGGATCAAGACCATCGCCAAGAAAAAGAAATGCAAAAAGGCAAAATGGTTGTCTGAGGAGGCCTTACAAATAGCTGAGTAAAGAAAAGAAGCTAAAAGCAAAGGAGAAAATGAAACATACCCATTTGAATGCAGAGTTCCAAAGAATAGCAATGAGAGATAAGAAAGTCTTCATCAGAGATCAATGCAAAGAAATAGAAGAAAACAACAGAATGGAAAAGACTACAGATCTCTTCAAGAAAATTAGAGATACCAAGGGAACATTTCATGCAAAGATGGGCTCAATAAAGGACAGATATTGTATGGACCTGACTGCAAACATGAAATTAAAAGATGTTTACTCCTTGGAAGAAAAATTATGACCAACCTAGATAGCCTATTGAAAAGCAGAAACATTACTTTGCCAACAAATGTCCATCTAGTCAAGGTTATGGTTTTTCCAGTGGTCATGTATGGATGTGAGAGTTGGACTGTGGAGAAAGCTGAATGCCGAAAAATTGATGCTTTTGAACTGTGGTGTTGGAGGACTCTTGAGAGTCCCTTGGACTGCAAGGAGATCCAACCAGTCCATTCTGAAGGAGATCAACCCTGGCATTTCTTTGGAAGGAATGATGCTGAAGCTGAAACTGCAGTACTTTGGCCACCTCATGCAAAGAGTTGACTCATTGGCAAAGACTCTGATGCTGGGAGGGATTGGGGGCAGGAGGAGAAGGGGATAACCGAGGATGAGATGGCTGGATGGCATCACGGACTCGATGGACGTGAGTTGGAGGGAACTCCGGGGGTTGGTGATGGACAAGGAGGCCTGGCGTGCTGCGATTCATGGGGTCGCAAAGAGTCAGACATGACTGAGCTACTGAACTGAACTGAACTGAACAGAAGCAGAAGCTATTAAGAAGAGGGGGAAAGAATGCACAGAACTATACAAAAAAGATCCTAATGACCCACATAACCATGAATGTGTGATCATGAACCTAGAGCTAGAGCCAGACATCCTGGAATGTGAAGTCAAGTGGGCCTTAGGAAGCATCACTATAAACAAAGCTAGTGGAGGTGATAGAATTCCAATTGAGCTATTTCAAATCCTAAAAGATGATGCTGTTAGAGTGCTGCACTCAATATGTCAGCAAATTTGGAAAAGGCAGCAGTGGCCACAGGACTGGAAAAGGTCAGTTTTCATTCCAATCCCAAAGAAAGGCAATGCCAAAGAATGTTCAAACCACACAATTGCACTCATCTCACACACTAGCAAAGTAATGCTCAAAATTCTCAAAGCCAGGCTTCAACAGTCCAGGAACTGTGAAATTCCAGATGTTCAAGCTGGATTTAGAAACACCAGAGAACCAAAGATCAAATTGCCAACATCCCTTGGGTCATCAAAAAAGCAAGAGAGTTCCAGAAAAACATCTACTTCTGCTTTATTGACTATGCCAAAGCCTTTCACTGTGTGGATCACAACAAACTATGGGAAATTTTGAAAGAGACGGGAATACCAGACCACCTGACCTGCCTCTTGAGAAACATGCATGCAGGTCAGGAAGCAATAGTTAGAACTGGACATGGAACAACAGACTGGTTCCAAATAGGAAAAAAAGTATGTCAAGGCTGTATATTGTCACCCTGCTTATTTAACTTCTATGCAGAGTACATCATGAGAAACGCTGGGCTGGATGAAGCCCAAGCTGGAATTAAGATTACCAGGAGAATTATCAATAACCTCAGATATGCAGATGACACCACCCTTATGGCAGAAAGCAAAGAAGAACTAAAGAGGCTCTTGATGAAAGTGAAAGAGGACAGTGAAAAAGTTGGCTTAAAACTTAACATTCAGAAAACTAAGATCATGGCATCTGGTCCCATCACTTCATTGCAAATACATGGGGAAACAGTGGAAACAATGAAAGACTTTATTTTGGGGGGCCCCAAAATGACTGCAGATACCAAGGGAACATTTCATGCAACGATAGGCTCGATAAAGGACAGAAATGGTATGGACCTAACAGAAGCAGAAGATATTAAGAAGAGGTGGCAAGAATACACAGAAGAACTGTACAAAAAAGATCTTCACACCCAGATAATCACAGTGGTGTGATCACTCACCTAGAGCCAGACATCCTGGAATGTGAAGTCATGTGGGCCTTAGAAAGCATCACTATGAACAAAGCTAGTGGAGGTGATGGAATTCCAGTTGAGCTCTTTCAAATCCTGAAAGATGATGCTGTGAAAGTGCTGCACTCAATATGCCAGCAAATTTGGAAAACTCAGCAGTGGCCACAGGACTGGAAAAGGTCAGTTTTCATTCCAATCTCAAAGAAAGGCAATGCCAAAGAATGCTCAAACTACCGCACAATTGCACTCATTTCACACGTCAGTAAAGTAATGCTCAAAATTCTCCAAGCCAGGCTTCAGCAGTATGTGAACCGTGAACTTCCAGATTTTCAAGCTGGTTTTAGAAAAGGCAGAGGAATCTGAGATCAAATTGCCAATATCTGCTGGATCATGGAAAAAGCAAGAGAGTTCCAGAAAAACATTTACTTCTGATTTATTGACTATGCCAAAGCCTTTGACTGTGTGGCTCACAATAAACTGTGGAAAATTCTGAAAGAGATGGGAATACCAGACCACCTGACCTGCCTCTTGAGAAACCTATATGCAGGTCAGGAAGCAACAGTTAGAACTGGACATGGAACAACAGACTGGTTCCAAATAGGAAAAAGAGTACATCAAGGCTGTATATTGTCACCCTGCTTATTTAACTTATATGCAGAGTACATCATGAGAAATGCTGGACTGGAAGAAGGACAAGCTGGAATCAAGATTCCCGGGAGAAATATCAATAACCTCAGATACGCAGATGACACCACCCTTATGGCAGAACGCAAAGAACTAAAGAGCCTCTTGATGAAAGTTAAAGAGGAGAGTGAAATAGTTGGCTTAAAGCTCAACATTCAGAAAATGAAGATCATGGCATCTGGTCCCATCACTTCATGGCAAATAGATGGGAAATAATCAAAACAGTGTCAGACTTTATTTTTTGGGGCTCTAAAATCACTGCAGATGGTGACTGCAGCCATGAAATTAACAGATGCTTACTCCTTGGAAGAAAAGTTATGACCAACCTAGATAGCCTATTGAAAAGCAGAGACATTACTTTGCCAACAAAAGTCCATCTAGTCAAGGCTATGGTTTTTCCAGTGGTCATGTATGGATGTGAGAGTTGGACTATGAAGAAAGCTGAGCATCGAAGAATTGATGCTTTTGAACTGTGGTGTTGGAGAAGAGTCTTGAGAGTCCCTTGGACTGCAAGGAGATCCATCCAGTCCATCCTGAAGGAGATCAGCCCCAGGACTTCTTTGGAAGGACTGATGCTAAAGCTGAAACTCCAGTACTTTGGCCACCTCATGCGAAGAGTTGACTCATTGGAAAAGACTCTGATGCTGGGAGGGACTGGGGGCAGTAGGAGAAGGGAATGACAGAGGATGAGATGGCTGGATGGCATCACCGACTCAATGGACGTGAGTTGGAGGGAACTGCGGGAGTTGGTGATGGATAGGGAGGCCTGGCGTGCTGCAATTCATGGGGTCACAAAGAGTCGGACATGACTGAGTGACTGAACTGAACTGAAAATGACTGCAGATGGTGACTGCAGCCATGAAATTAAAAGATGCTTGCTCCTTGGAAGAAAAGTTATGACCAACTTAGGCAGTATATTAAAAAGCAGAGATATTACTTTACCAACAAAGGTCCATCTAATCAAGGCTATGGTTTTTCCAATAGTCATTTACAGATGTGAGTGTTGGACTATAAACAAAGCTGAGCACAGAAGAGTTGATGCTTTTGAACTGTGGTGTTGGAGAAGATTCTTCAGAGTCCTTTCAACTGTAAAGAGTTCCAATCAGTTCATCCTAAAGGAAATCAGTCCTGAATATTCATTGGAAGGACTGATGTTGAAGCTGAAACTGCAATACTTTGGCCATCTGATGCAAAGAACTGACTCATTAGAAAAGACCCTGATGCTGGGAAAGATTGAAGGCAGGAGGAGAAGGGGATGATAGAGGATGAGATGGTTGGATGGCATCACCAACTCAATGGACATGAGTTTGAGTAAACTCCAGGTTTTGGTAATGGACAGGGAGGCCTGGCGTGCTGCAGTCCATGGGGTTGCAAACAGTCGGACACGACTGTGCAACTGAACTGAACTGAACTGTAACACAGTAATAGGTAACAAATATTTGTTATTTGAATAATAAATTCAAATAATTGTGAATAAATTATTGCACCTTCCCCTAACAACCAGGTTCCATAATTGCAACCTTACAGTGGCTTCTGAATAGCATAAAGGGGAGAAAACACAACAGCAAAACCCTTACCTTGGAAGCCCTCTTCTGTTGTTGTTTTTAGTTGCTGAGCCATGTCCAACTCTCTTGTGGCCTTGTGGACTGTAGCCCAACAGATTCCTCTCCCCATGGGATTTCCCATGCAAGAATATTGGAGTGGGTTGCCATTTCCTTTTCCAGGGGATATTCCTGGCCCAGAGATAGAACTTGAGTCTCCTGTGTCTCCTGCATTGCAGGTGGATTCTATACTGCTAAACCACCTAGGAATTCCCTGGAAGACTTCCACCTAATACTTAAAAAAAAAGAGAGAGAGAGAGAGAGAGAGACAAAAAATATCTCTCTACTTTCCTTGAAGGCTAATGGAAAACTATTATGTTTTAGGAGGGACTGTCAAATCTGAGTGCAAACACTGTCCAGGAAGTCTGAGTTGGGCATTGAATTTGTAGAAGAAGAACTAAAAAACTCTAACATCATCCCTTTGACTGAAACCCGATTCCTAATGTTCAGATTTCATATTTATCCACTGCCCCCTCAGAACAACTAGACTGCCAGAACTCTAAAATGACGCCCAATTTCTTGAACTGTCACATACTTTGTGTTCCCTAGTTTGGCTCTGAGACATGAAACACTGCCGGAGAACTCCTGTTTTAAACCCAAAGGTGATAATGAGGGAAATTGTGAAACTCCTATGAATAATGAGATCGCGTTTGCGGTGGTAAGTCACGGTTGTTTAGGAGGCAGGAGAAGGAAAATGGACAGAGGAGGGGACTATAAAAAGAGCACGGCAGAAAATAAACACAGGCTCTGCAGGTGCAAAGCTGAGGGGAGCCCGAGCTCAGAAGCCTCAGGAAGCTTCCAGGCAGGCTGAGCTGGAGGTCTTGATGGGCAGGTTCATAGGGGAGCTGCCACCCACCCACATACAGCCAGCTCTGGCCAATTATGTGAGGCCTTGGGGATCCTCAAATCTCCCCATTAGCCACTAAACAGCAGCATTTACCTCCTCTTCATGCCAAGAAACAAACACTTGCTAAGATGCCACTTTGCACTCAGCATGGTACCAAACCCAGAAAATGCAAACATTAATAAGGCACTTGGGGATTCAGAACTTAACAGGGACATTGACTTCGGGATAGTCATACAAGAGAATGGGGGAGACAATAATAGGGCAAAAGCAACGAGAGAGAATTGTTCCAGGAACTGTGGGAGGGACTTCCCTGGTGGGCCAGTGGCTGAGACTCTGTGCTCCCAAGGCAGGCAGCCTGTTCCATCCCTGGTCGGGGAACTAAATCTCACAAGCTGCAGCTAAGAGTTCACATGCCACAACTTAAAAAAAAAAGAAAAATCCCACATGCCATAACAAAGATAGAAGTTTCTGCATGCTACAACTAAGGCCCGGTACAACCAAATAAATAATTTTTTTAAAAAAAGAAAGAAACTGTGAGAGATGGAGGAGGTGTGTTTACTCAGACTGGGGCCTGGAGGCAGTGGGAGGAGAGGTCTAGAAGTCTACCTGGAAAGGTGGCACCTGAGCTGCAAATAGGCATCATTCTGTTGGAGTGTGTGTTGCAGAGACAGCTAATACCAGAAAAAGGTAATATTCCAGTTGTAATACTTTCTGATGGTTTCTGTGATAAATTACCATAGTTGGGCAGCTTGAAACCACAGAGTTTTATTGTCTCACTGGTCTGGAGGTTACAAGTCTGAAATCAGGGTGTTGGCAGAGCCATACTCCTTACGGAGGTGCTAGGACAGAATCTGTCCCTGCCTTTTCCAGCTTCTGGTGGCTGCAGGTACTCCTTGGCTTAAGGCCACATCAATCTCTTCCTCCATCTTCACAGGGTCAAATTTCCCTCTGCCTGTCTTACAATGACACATCATTGCATTTAAGGCTCACTTGAAAAATCTAGATAATCATCCATGTCAAGATCCTGAACAATTATATCTGTAAAGATCCTTTCCCTTGTCAGACTAACAGTTTACAGGGATTAGTACTTAACATCTTCGAGTAACCTTTATCCCATGTGCTACAACAACCTAAGACCTACATGTGCAAAGACCACGGTAAATGGGTATTTTAGCAACCCTCTAGCTGAAGGAAGAGTGAGCAATGAGGAAGGCAGACATCTGGACATGAAGCACGTATTTACAAAGATTGAGGACATCGGGGAAAGTCAGGAGGTCAGTGAACGTCAATGGAGGGGCCCCGGGGCCTGCAAGTTCTTACTGAAAGCACTGATGGGAGGGGCCACACCCACACGATGCCACATGACCCAGGGCAATCCACCACCAAGGCCTGAGTGACATTGGGATACTAAAGGGTGGTCCCCTGAGTTAAAGCGGCACATCTCTTAGTGCCCTTCAGGCCCCAGAGCTCCCCAGGGGCGCGGGTTGAGGCTACAGATGAGACCACACCCCCGTCCCACTCCTGCCTGGCTTTGCCCTGCTCTCCTCACTCCGTCAGTTTCCTCTTTAGTGCCCGCCCTAAGTAAGAATCCTCATCTCAAGCTCAACCTAAGATAGCTTCTTCCCCTTATGACGATGTGGATCTTAGGATGGTGTTAGCTAAGAAGTCAGCAAGTTCAAAACAGTCGTCAATGAGTTCTGGGAGGACACTAATTCTATACCCACTAAAATGAGGGAAGAAAGTTTTAGCAACCAAATTTTATATTCAGTAAGTATTAACAGATACCAAAAATTCGATGATCTGCACAAAGTAGAGTGTTTTTTCTTTTTCCCCATAACTAGTTTCTAATTAAAGTCGTTTGACACTTATCTCATTCTTCCTTGCACTGAAAATTTGTTTTTGCAACACATTCATTTTCACTAACTAAATTCTTAAGTCTTCGTGGGTGAGGGCCATGTCGTAGGGTTTTTCCCCCATAATGCCTGTCACCATAGCTGCCGTTCAATCAGGTGCTTCACTAACACTCAAAGTTCACATTCACCTGAGTTTACGTGGGCTTTAGAGTTTACAGAGCCCTTCACATACCCAAAGTGTGGCCCGTGGGCTGGTAGCATCAGATTCACCTGAGAGCTTGTTGTTGCTGCTGCTGCTAAGTCGCTTCAGTCGCGTCCGACTCTGTGCGACCCCATAGACAGCAGCCCACCAGGCTCCCCTGTCCCTGGGATTCTCCAGGCAAGAACACTGGAGTGGGTTGCCATTTCCTTCTCCAATGCATGAAAGTGAAAAGTGAAAGTGAAGTCGCTCAGTCGTGTCCGACCCTCAGCGACCCCATGGACTGCAGCCCACCAGGCTCCTCCGTCCTTGGGATTTTCCAGGCAAGAGTACTGGAGTGGGGTGCCATCGCCTTCTCCATGAGAGCTTGTTAGAAATGTGGAATTCCAGCCTGCAGCCCAGATCTGCGAGTGAGAACCAGCAGGAAATCACTGGCAGTGGATAGACTGGAGAGAAGATTGTGGACAGAAAGCCACAAAGAAGCATGAGAGCAGCAGGGGCTGACCCTGCCCCCAAACCTGCCTCCAGCTGTGTTCTGCCTCAGGAGTGCCAGGCCAGGCCAGGGCTGCCCCTTTCACCGCTGAGCTGCAGACCCGGGGCTCAACACAGGGTGCTTCAGCAAAGGACTTCCCTCAGCCTCTGCTTTCTCATCACTGAAACGGGAATAATCTCAGTACTAGCTCACACTACATAAATATATTGTGGTTCATCCACGGTACAAAGGAATACGGTGCAACCTGAAGAATGAGGTGGGCTTATATCTTTTGCTATAAAAAAACAGTCAAATTACATTTTTGTGTAACGCAAGATTCTGATCAGTAAATTGTGCACATGTATGTGTGTGTGTGGGGGGTTAAATATAAAAGACGTTGCATGTATATGTGCATTATACACACATGTATAATTGCCTATGTGTGTTCCACATATGCATTACATATTGTGTGAAGTTAAAGGATTCATTAACATAGACACACAAATAATTATTACCTATATACTGTGTATGTGTGTGTGTGTATGTGTAAGAGTTCTCCAGTTTTTACCTCTCATACACACATAGTGATTATAGGTGAGATGTAGGAATATCAGTGAAAATAAAAACATCAAATTCTTGTATATGAGAAATGTACTTTCTAAGAAGGCAGCCAACAAAGAATCAAATACATGAATAGGAGAATTATAGATTGTGACTAATGTTATGAAAGAAACTATCTAAACAGCTTTTGGGAGAGGCTTGTTGATAAAGGACAGTGAGGATCTCCAGGAGGAGGTGATGCTTAAGCAAAAACTGATGGAGAGTGTGGTGACTCACATTGCTAAGGAAAGGGCATTCCAGAGGGGGCAGTATGGGCAAAGGCTCTGAGATGGAAGTGGCTGGGCTCATTTGAGGACAAAAATAGAGCAGGTCAGTAGACGAGGATTATAGTAAAAGGATGGAACAATGTTTTATAACAAAACTCAGATGAGCAAGCATGGTATGCAAATCTTGAGAACTGTGCTAACGTATTGGATTTTATCCTAAGAACATCATGGACATCACCAGATGGTCAATACCAAAATCAGACTGATTATATTCTTTGCAGTTGAAGATGGAGAAGCTCTATACAGCCAGCAAAAACACCACCACAAGTTGACTGTGGCTAGATCATGAACACCTTATTGCAAAATTCAGAATTAAATTGAAAAAGTAGGGAAAACCAGTAGGCCATTCAGGTATGACCTAAATCAAATCCCTTATGATTATACAGTGGAAGTGACAAATAGATTTAAGAGATTAGATCTGGTAGGCAGAGTGCCTGAAGAACTATGGGCGGAGGTTGGTGACATTGTACAGGAGGCAGTGATCAAGACCATCCCCAAGAAAAAGAAATGCAACAAGGCAAAATGGCTGTCTGAGGAAGCCTTACAAATAGCTGTGAAAAGAAGAGAGGCTAAAGGCAAGGAGAAAAGGAAAGATATACCCATTTGAATGCAGAGTTCCAAAGACTAGCAAGGAGAGATAAGAAAGCCTTCCTTGGTGATCAATGCCAAGAAATAGAGGAAAACAATAGAATGGGAAAGACTAGAGATCTCTTCAAGAAAATTAGAGATACCAAGGGAACACTTCATGCAAAGATGGTACAATAAAGGACAGAAATGGCATCGACCTAACAGAAGCAGAAGATATTAAGAAGAGGTAGCAAGAATACACAGAACTTATTTTAAAAGATCTTAATGACCCAGATAACCATGAAGGTATGATCACTCACCTAGAGTCAGATATCTTGGAGTGTGAAATCAAGTGGGCCTTAGAAAGTATCACTACAAACAAAGCTAGTGGTGATGATGGAATTCCAGCTGAGCTATTTCAGATCTTAAGATGATGCTGTTAAAGTGCTGTACTCAAGAGCCCAGCAAATTTGGAAAACTCAGCAGTGACCGCAAGACTGGAAAAGGTGAGTTTTCATTCCAATCTCAAAGAAAGGCAATGTTCAAACTATAGCAAAATTGCACTCATCTCACACGCTAGCAAAGTAATGCTCAAAATTCTCAAAACCAGGCTTCAACAGTACATAAATCAAGAACTTCCAGATGTACAAGCTGGATATAGAATAGGCAGAGGAACCAGAGATCAAATTGCCAACATCCATTGGATCATAGAAAAAGCAAGAGAATTCCAGAAAAACACCTACTTCTGCTTCATTGACTACACTAAAGCTTTTGACTATGTGAATCATATCAAACTGTGGAAAATTTTTCAAGAGATGGGAATACCAGACCACCTTACCTGCCCCCTGAGAAACCTGTATGCAGGTCAAGAAGCAACAGTTAGAACTGGACATGGAACAATGGACTGGTTCCAAATTGGGAAAGGATTACATTAAGACTGTATATTGTCACCCTGATTACTTAGCTTATATGCAGAGTACATCATGCAAAATACCAGGCTGGATTTATCACAAACTAGAATCAAGATTGTGGGGAGAAATATCAATAACCTCAGATATGCAGATTACACCACCCTTATGGCAGAAAGCAAAGAGGAACTAAAGAGGCTCTTGATGAAGGTGAAAGAGGAGAGTGAAAAATTTGGCTTAAAACTCAACATTCAAAAAACAAAGATCATGGCATCTGGTCCCATCATTTCATGGCAAATAGATGGGTAAACAGTGGAAACAATGACAGACTTTCTTTTCTTGGGCTCCAAAATCATTGCAGATGGTGACTGCAGCAGCCATGAAATTAAAAGATGCTTGCTCCTTGGAAGAAAAGCTATGACCAAGATAGACAGCACATTAAAAAGCAAATACATTACTTTGCCAAAAAAAATGTACGTATACTCAAAGCTATGATTTTTCCAGTAGTCATGTATGGATGTGAGAACTGAACCGTAAAGAAGGCTGAGCGCCAAAGAATTGATGCTTTTGAACTGTGGTGTTGGAGAAGACTCTTGAGAGTCCCTTGGACTGCAAGGAGATCAAACCAGTCAATGGTAAAGGAAATCAGTCCTGAATATTCATTGGAAGGACTGATGCTGAGGCTGAAGCTCCAATACTTTGGCCATCTGATGTGAAGGGCTGACTCATTGGAAAAGACCCTGATGCTGGGGAAGATTGAAGACTGGAGGAGAAGCAGATGACAGAGGATGAGATGGTCAGATGGCATCACCGACTCAATGGACAAGAGTTTGAGCAAGCTCCAAGAGATGATGAATGGTAGGGAAGCCTGGTGTGCTGCAGTCCATGGGGTCACCAAGAGTCAGATTTGACTGAAAGACTGAATAACAACAACAATCAAAAGTTTTATCTCAGGGAATAACACCTTCTGAAATGTGTTTTTAGAAGATCCCTTGCCTGCTGAGTGGGAACAGCCTTGTGGGGAACGGTGAAGGGAAAGTGGGGCTGCTTCAAGAGGCCGTAGCACAGATGCTTTAAACTAGCACAGTGACTGTGTAGGTGGAAAGAAGTGAGCAAACTCGAGAATGACATTGGAGATAAAACCAGAACTAGACCATGGATTGGTATGGGAGTCAGTCGGCCCTTGATTGATCTAGATTGTCTCTACCTGAGACAAACGTAACAGCTCAGTTCTGCTTCATATCTCTCTCATTCTCCAGCAAGATAGCCTGGGCACATGTTCCTGGAGACAGCAGAGACACAAACCACAGTGGAAAGCAAGAAGCTCCTTTTCAAGCCTCTGCCTGAGTCACATCTGCTCATATCCCATTGGCTAAGGCCAGGTAATATGGATAAAATCAGAGTCAAAAGGCAGGGGAACAAGCTCAGCCTCTGGAAGGAAGATGCTGGAAAGCCACAGGGCCAAAGGCATGGACACCAGAAGGGCTGAAGAATAGGAAGACAGCTTTTCAAAGGACTGGCAATGCTACATTAACAGCTGGGGACAGGAGACAACAGAGGTGAACATAGTCCTGAAATGTTGAAAGTGACAAGTGCCCGTCACTTAGGAAGCCAAGGATTAAAGTGATGAAATAAATGCTAGTCTGTGAAATGCCTTAGGGTCCAAGTGTATGCCCAAAATTCAGGATTCTCTGCTCTCTGACCAGTTTTATTTCATCTCAGTGAAGCAGAAATTGCGGGACAACACGAGATAGGCTGGCAAACAATTTCATTTTCCCTTTAGTTAAACTATAAGTCCTTCTCAGTTATTATTTATCTGGTGCCTTCCCTGAGTGCTTCCCTGATAGCTCAGTTGGTAAAGAATCCACTTGCAATGCAAAAGATCCCAGTTTGATTCCTGGGTCAGGAAGATTCCCCGGAGAAGGGATCGGCTATCAACTCCAGTATTCTGGCCTGGAGAATTCCATGGACTGTACAGTCCATGGGATCCCCAAGAGTCAGACACACCTGAGCGACTTTCACTTTTTTTCCCTGAGTGAGATTTTCCTGGGTCCCACACCCCCAGCCTCGCAAAGCCCATAGTAATTTCTCTAGAGGAAGCAGAATTCCTACTACTATCCTCAGGCAAACCATTCCAACAGTCAGGTGAGGGTGGTGGTGGTGATGAGGTATTGTCACTCTTTTTTTTTATTCACTTAGGACATAAATCATAGGTCCTTAATGGCATCAATTGTAATGTAACCTCACTGGGACAAGAAGGGATAAGCAAGCATCTCCCTAAAATTTCTAGAAACACAAATAGCAAAGAAATAGGACATTTAAACAAACAAGAGCTTTTAGCATGAGCCCTGCAGATGTTGCCTGCTTCTCTGCAGCACTGTAGATCTGTGGCCTGTCTCTGGGAAGGAGCAGGAAGCCTCGGGGCACCTTGCTCAAGAACAGGAGATAAAAGTCATGGTCTGGCTATCCCATCTGCTTCCTTGAAGAGGAAAATATTATAAAACAGTAATATCAGGGCTCCAGGCAAAGCAGTTTCTCAAAGGGTCTCTGAGTTAACTCAACCAACAGGTCTTCTTCCATGTAAACTTGGAGTCGTGATAAGGGTGGGGCAGACGGCTGCTGAATGCACTAACTGTTGGCACACAGTGCAGATGAAAAGGTACCATCTGTTCAGTTGTTGAAAAATGATGATGCATAAATGCGACTTTTTTTTTAATGTTCCATCTGGGTATAACTGAATTGCCTCTTTAAAATAAAAAATATCCTTCTTTGATATAAATCCTTTCTTGTAATGGTCTCCATCCATTCTTTGTTTTTTCTGTAGGGTTTATTTCATGAGAAGTATGACATGAAATATTAAAAGCTAAGAACGAAAGCCTCTGGGGGATGACTGTGGCGTTTTTGTTTCTTTGGCTGATTTGTTCTTTATTTTCTTGTCATTTCAAAAATACTTTCCATATGCAAAATTTCCTCTTACCCCCACCCCCTGAAAAAATACCCTTACTGGATAACTGGATAGACATGCAGAAGGAGATTACGAGTCTGTTATCTACATAGAGGAAGAAAACAGCAGATGAATTTGCCAAAATACCCAGTCACCCACACTTCTAAAGCAAGAAAAGGTGTAATTAATTTCCTTTTAGAAAAATTGTGTTGGTTCTCAATAACATTCTGAGAATAATAGTAAGGGCAATTAGAAGCACAACTGGAATTCAGAGTAACTAACTTTTGAAGCACTGACAGCATAAGCAGGAACACAAGTATATGGAGGAGCCTTTAACATGCCTCTCTCCAGGCACAATTATAGATCTGAAATCTGCCGTCACTTTACCATGGCAACCTTCATACTTAATTTCCCAACCGCTGAACTCCTGTCATCCTATTTCTTTGAGACAGCCCTTCAACTGCTGCTTTCCCTGAACCCATGTCGTGTCGTTGCCTTAAAAACCTAATATTCCTTCAAGCACTTGCTATGAGCACACTTGCCCAGACCAAGAACAACAGCAAAGACTAGGAAGAACTTGGCTATGCTCTCAGAAAAAGCACTTAGATGTGTTCTATCTGAATGATGGATACCAACAATCGAATGTAACTCTGAACAGTGCCAACTTTGAAAATAGAAACTTGGTTTCTTGTTCTATTCGATTCCATTTAAATAAAGTTATTAACAATCTGCGGTTGCTGGGAGCCTCAGAAAATACATGATTAGAATAAACCATATTGTCTGATCTCAAGACGTTTACAAATGTGGAGGGAGAACTAGAAAGCAGCATCACCCGGGATTTTGTTAGAAATGCAAATTCCTAGACTACCCCCCAGACCTTCTGAGTCCAGATCTCTGGGAGGCAGGCACAGAAATCGATTTTCACAATTCTTCCATGTGATTATGATGCTCTCTAAACTTTGAGAATCACTGCTCTAAAGCAATAGAGCCACCGCACTGTAAGAGAGATGCAAAGTGCTTTGAGTAAAGGAAAAATCACATCTGCTTTGGAAGGAGGACTTCCAGGACTGACTGTTTCTATAAAGCTTTAAAAGCTTGCTAAGATATTGAAATGTAGGGAATGCAGTGGAAGAGGACATTCTGGGTGAGTGAAGTGAAGTGAAGAAACAGAATTAAGAAAGCAGAAGGCAAATCAGAGAGTCTAGATTGATGAGCATGGAGGGAGATGGGGAATAGGAACAGCAGACAGGTTGGGGTCTCAAGCACCAGGCTGAGGAATGAGCTGTCTAACTCGGTGTGCAGTGACAAGCCACTCCGGTTTTTAATCAGAAGAGTAACAGGATTAGAGAGGTGTTTTTGGAAGATTCCTCTAGGGTTTCCACAAGATAACTTGGTGTAGGAAGGTATGCAAGAAGTAGGGAAACAATTGAATTGACAGTTGCAATGGTTTGGGTAGGTGATAGTAAAAAGCTTCAACTAGGGAGTTTTCAGCAGAAATAGAAAAATGAGAAAATTAATTGGAGAAAATTTGAAGGACTAGATCAATAAGATTTAGCAATTAATTCTACATTAGGAGGGAAAGAATAAGGAGGATCAAAACCTTGATTTACAGCAAGAGATTAGTAATGTCATAAACAAAAGAATAAAGTAATCAGGAAGAAGAGTTGGGTTTGGTAGGGATTTTTTTGAATGTGCTTAAGGCTCTGTGGTATGGTCATTATGAAATTGGGAGTGCAGGCACAGAGTTTATATTTACAATGTTTCAGCTGCATAGGGCTCTGCCTGGCTAAGCACATGACCTATAATATAGGCACATGACCTATATTATACCAAGTCAACCTCACACTGACTTCGTGAGAAGCATTATTATACCCATTTTTTATTACCTAAATTAGATTCTGTGGCATCTACAGAAAATCTGAGCTCACAATGGCTTAAACACATACAGTGTATTTTAGTATGTAGAAGAAATCAGGACGTGCAAGGCTGAACAAATATGTCACCGTCAACAGTCATCAGGGAGTCAAGTTTCTTCTAACGTGCTCTTCAGCACCCTCCAGTGAGGGACTCCATCCTCAAGGGATCTCAACATTCAAGATTGCGGCTGAAGTTCCAGCCATCAAGGAGGTGATGGCTAAAAAATATGAGAAAGCATACTTATTGAATATAAAGAACAGGAGGCTGGAAGAAAGAGCCTCTGGAGAATGACCACGAGGGAGACCTGGGAGGATGCCCAGAAGAAAGAAGCATCGTACCCACCACAGGCAAGGAAACAGGCTTCAGTACGAAAGGAGGAGCAGGCAAGCAGAGTCCAGTGGTGCAGCCCTCAGGGCTGAAAATTGCTTACTGGATCGGAGAGGGTGAGGCCCTTGATGACCTTCCAAGGAACAACATAACCCAAGTGTTCTGTGGCAGTAGATCTTAGGATTAAGAAAGTATTAGGCGGTGAAGCAATAACATCTCTGCCATAAAGTTTGGTGCTTCGGGGAAAGAGAAAACCATGATAGTGGCTGAGCTGAACAGCGTTGAGGTAATGTTTCCTTAGATTAGAAGACCTGAACATAATTTCCTTTTATGATGTCAGGTCTCTGGGAGACTAGATTTAAATTGCTTGAATGTGCATGGAGACAACAAAGTATGACTTCTTCCATGATCAGCAGCTCCAAACCGATTCCTCCCAGGGAAAGTGAAGCAAATATTGGCTGATATTAAATCATAATAAAGGGCTGATATTGCATTTTGTAAAGGGTTTCTGATAATCTTCATTAATTCATTTTTGCTTTTCACTTCAAAAGCTGGCTGGAAAATCGTCTAGCTCTGGTTTGTGTTCTTGAAGAAAAATTAAATTGCAAAAGCGAGGATGTTTCATTAGCCTCTGCCCTTTCCCAAGGTCAGCAAAGGCTCTCTGGATGCTTTTGCAAGGCTGCAGAATCTGAAATAGCAGGGCTGTGGCTCCATTTCAGCAAAAATAAATATCATATTACAACACATTGTTTTTGCAGCTGACTGAGGCTTTGGTGTCGGGGAGATTTCATTCTACAATTGCAAATAAAGAGAGAAGTTGCTGGCAGGGTAATGTACAGTGTGTGCATCATTCTTTATGAAGCCATTTTCTCCCCTCAAGGAGTGCATTCCCAGAAGACTTTTTCCCCCAACAAGCATCTGGTGTTTCTGCAGTGCTCAGCATGCATGACTTGCTTTGAAGGCTGTTAAAAATCAAGACAGATAGTTGGACCAGCTTCCTTGGTACATTTCATTCCTCACTCCCTAACTTTATCCCTCCCTCTATATCCCACCTCCCCCAAACCCTTATACTACAAAACTATAAAAGATGGGCAGAGACTAAAACTACAACATACTTTGAAATTCTAATTTTTTTAACCTGAAGCTAGTGAGCCATAAAATCCTAGGAGCTAAAAGCTGCCTGAGGCAAACACAAATCTTCTAGCTTTAAAATAGTTACATATACTTTACCGTTTTAGCTATTTTGAGGTAGATTTTCTCACACATGCGCGCTTGTTGAAATTAAATGTGTTTCATCTTAATCCTCTTTTTCTTGCTGGAGAGAGAAGAGAGGGCACTTGTTTTCTATCTCTTAAAGAATAAATTTGAGCATCTGGGGTAGGCATTAAGTCATCTGACTCTGTGATTTCTATCTAAACTGATTAGGTCTGATGCTGCTTTGGAAACGAGATACATGTAGGAAAGGGAGTTGGCTTACCTGAACCTGCCTTTTAGTGTACAGGTGTTACCACAGGGCTGTCATAGTTTGTATCCCTCAGAAACAAACCCCAAGAAGAGATTTTGAGGAAAAGTATCTTATTTTGGAGGTGATCACTGGAAACACTAGTAGGGGAGTGGGGGAGTAATCAGGGAAGAGAAGATATTTAATAAAGGATGTTTTCAGGAGAAGTTGGGAGCTTTCTTGGTGGTTCAGATGGAAAAGAATCTGCCTTCAATGCAGGAGATCTGGGTTCAATCCCTGAGTCGGGAAGATCCCCTGGAGAAGGGAATAGCTACTCACTTTAGTATTCACTGTGGGAAACCAGTGCTTGAACCTGTTGGGGAGCTCTAGGAAGCTCTGTGGAAAATGCACAGAGATGTCATGCTTGAGTAGTGGGAAAACTTGGGCATTCATCAACCAACTCCCATGAGTCATTAGTGACAGTCCTGGCCAGAGATGTCAGTTCTTCCCAAATTCATCTGAAGATGTAATGTAAATCCAATCAAAATCCTAGGAACTGTTTTGCAAATATCAAATGATTCTAACATGTATATCAAAAAGGAAAAGACCTAGGATAACCAACGCCATATTGAAAAAGAACAGAGACTTAAACTCTCAATTTCAAGCCTTACTAGATAGCTGCCATAATCAAGACAGCATGGTACCAGTGAAAAAAAATAGATACATAGATCAAAGAAGCAAAATAAAGAGCCCAGAAACAGACCCACAGAGTGTAGCCAAATACCTATCACACAAAGTCTAACTGATCTGTGACAAGGGCCCAGAGGCCATTCAATGGAGAAAGAACAGTATTTTCAATAAGTGACACTAGAAACTAGATACAGAGCTAACACTTTAACAAAATTTAACTCAAAGTGGATGATAGACTTAAATGTAAAGTGAAAAACTATGAAACTTTTAGAAGAAAATGGAGAAAATCTCTATGACCTTGGGTTGAGAGACTGAGTTTTTAGCTGCAAGACAAAAACTGATATGTTGAATTCTATTAAAATTTAAAACTCCTGTTCTACAAAAGACACTTAAGAAATAAAAGACAAAATAGAAGAAAACAATTGCAAAACACATATCTAATAAAGGACTAGTATCCCACATATACAGGGAATTGTTCAAGCTCAATAGTAATAAAATCCAATTAAAAACTATAAAGATTGTCATACTGGATAAAAACAGCAGGTAGAATATGATCCTGATTTTGTAAATAATAATCATAACCAATAAATTTTTTTCAATAGGCAAATCCTTTATTCTCTCCTTTTTCTAAAGGGAGTTGTAAACTGTAAATATTTCCTTTCCTAGATCCTGTTTTCTCTAAACTTGCGTAAATGGGATTATACAATGGAAGAAGGAATTGCCGGAGAAAGAGTGACAGGCAGATAAGGGAAAATCCTTAAAGGGGAGTAGGGTTCACAGAGAGCTTGGAGGACTCAGGCCCCATGCTTCATAGACTGTGTGTTGTCATTGTTGTTTAGTCACCAAGCTGGGTTCGCCTCTGTGTGACCCCATGGACTGCCAGGCCTCTCTGACTGTGGGATTTCCCAGGTAAGAATACTGGAGTGGGTTGCCATTTTCTTCTCCAGGGGATTTTTCCAAGAGAGGGATCAAACCCTTGTCTCCTGCATTGGTAGACCGATTCTTTATCACTGAGCCACCTACCCTTTGGTGGCAGCAAGACCTCAGAAGGAAGCTTCCAAGGGTAATGAACCTCCCATTGGAGCAGAGCTCTCTGTGCTCTTCCAGGCTCTGAAATAGTACAGCTCCTGTCCTCCTGAACTGCTGGACAACAGACAACGATGAAGGATACCATGGTGGGTAGAAGGGCAAAGGCCTTCCCCAACTCTGCAAGTAGTGATTAAGTCTCTCAGTTTTCTCTTTGACTTCAAGGAAAGTCAGGAGCCTCCATACTAACAAGGATCTCTGGACGACCTTGTAGGTTGAAAATCAGAGATACACTTAATTTTATTTGAAGAAAATAAAGACACAATGAGTTTGTTTATATGAAGTCATATGTGCTTGAAACACATGAATGGAAAAACAACTATAAGAATACATATCAAAATGATTGTAGATGGTGAACTCTGGGTAAGGATTACTGATGATTCTTATTTTCTTTTTATTTAGCTGTGCTCTTTGATTTCCATACGATGAGAAAATATTACCTTGGTAAAGTGGGGAAGAGCAAGCTGAGTGGTATGGTATAGAAGGCCTAGGTTTTAGACCCACATAAACCTGGGTTTGAATGACTAACTCTTCTACTTATTAGCTGGGAGAATCTGAGAAAATTATTTCCATTTCTAAACTTAATGTCCTCATTTAAAAATGCCAATGATGTCAATCTTGCAGAGATATCATAGAGATTGTAATTAATCAACATAGAGTGCAGAATCCTTTTCTACATAATTGTACTCATGATAATTATACACTTTAGACTGGTGAACTTTGTAGTATGTAAATTATATCTCAATACAATTGTCAAAACACACACACAAAATACCTATAATACTGTTGTATGAATATTTAGACCAGCTATGGAAATAGCTAACTTTAATACCTTGAAGCATATTTGTAAGTTTGGTGTATATCTATCATTTATATCTTTAAATTAAAGACAAAGAAAAGAGCATTGCTTTCTTTTTCTCTAATGCCAACTCTGAAATTTTAAGGTCTTCTCCTAAGAATGACTTAAAGAAATCCTTAGTACAAGTTATCAATTAGAGGTCTATCTGTGTTCTTTAGATTGCTGAGAGGTCACTTAGTCCCTGAACACCTGGCATTTGTCTTCTACTGAAATAGAAAGAACAATCCTTGTTAAGGGATGAATTATGGCCTTCCAAAATTCATAAATTGAAATTTAGCTTTCTTACCTCAAAATGTGACTGTGTTTGGAGATGGGGTCTTTAAAGAGAGAGTTAAGTTAAAACAAGAGCATTAGGGTAGGCCCTAATCCAATGTGAGTGGTGTCCTTACATGCAGAGGAGATTAGGACACAGAGGGAAGGCCGTGTGAAGACACGGGGAGGTAATAGACACCTACAAGTCAAGGAGGGGGCCTCAGAGGAAACCAACCCAGGAAACACATTGATCTTGGACTTCTAGCCTCCAGAATTAGGAGAGAATAAATTTTTGTTGTATAAGCCATCCAATCTAGGGTACCCTGTAACAGTAGCCCTAGAAAACAAATACAGTCCATCTGCCTGCCTGAATTTTGAGACTGTCGAGAGAAATCCAGTTAACATTTAGAAAAAGCTCAAGAATCCTTTTTCAGAAAAGTTACCATTTTTATAAAAATTGTTATCTAGTATGGTGCACACACTTAAAAGCATGATATGTGGCAGCTATTTATATTCCCAGATGTATAGCAAAGAGATTTAATCTTTAAATTGAAATAAAGTGTGATAAGAAAGAACATATCAAATTACAAGTTTTTGTGGTATCCCTCTTCATTCACTTCAGAGGATATAGGATTTGCTTGGTTTTGTTTGGCAGGACATTGTGCTGAGAGGCATAATAGAAACAGAAAAATTGAAGATGAGAAGATGAAGTTATTTTCTCTCTATAAAAAAAGAAATAATGAGAAGAGTTTGCACAACTGAAGACTTTTGGAACACAAGTGAGAGAGAAGAGATTCAGAAACAGCCATTAGAGGTGGAATTTGGGGGTTAGGGGAAGAGGTATAAGAAAGTACTCAGGAAGGCTTGCTGGACAGAATGAAGTGTGGTGTCTCTTAACTTCTCAAGAAAATTGTCATAAGACTTTTGCATTATTCTCCAAAGCATTTGATTCAAGGTTGAAGGATTCACAGTGCTTATCCTGATGTTCTAAAATGTTGAAAGCTGTGAAATCAAAAGAGTGTAGCTTGAAGGACATCTCATTCATGTAGTGTTTCTCTTAAAATTTTCCACACCGTGAAACACAAAGCAATATGCTATAAAGACAATGATTAAGCAAAGGATATTTTAAAGCTTATTCTCCTTCCCTTTGATTTCTCCAGCTCCCAAGTACCTGCTGCTCAGTCAGTCTGTTGTCCTGTTTTGATTGTTTCTGGCAAACAGACAGGAGGAGAGCATGGTTGCCTTTTCTGTTTTATAGAAACTTAGAGAGACAGACATGATGTTAGTCAAGTTTTCCTCTGTAGGAAGAAGTTATGAAGGACTGAAATACAGCCAAAACATTTTCGGATATTTTCAGTGGAAAACTAGCAATGTTTGTCTCCAAGTTATGACTCTGCAGGGCCTTTACACCTGGCATGGTATTAATGTTCTCTACAGATCTTTGAGTTATAGACAACTGAAAGAGATAAAAATGATTCTTGTCCACAGATATGCAAATGCATTTGGAGGAGGTTCTATTAATTTTCCTCCCTCTCTGTGGAAGAAGTGATTTTGGCACCAATGAAGCAAAACTAAATTCATTGCAATGTTCCTGATAGCCTACGTATGGGTATTTTTTTGGAGTCTCCTTTGAACTGGTGGTAACATCCTAGTGGTTCTCTCACTAATTAATGAATTAAATAAAATCTCTGCCATGTGCCCATTTTTAATATTTATGAGGATTTTTTCAAAAAATTATCTTTTAATACTTTCATAAATTGACTGTCTTTAAGCTTCTAGGAGCCCAGCTGAACCTTTTACCTGAGATTGAACTGGACATAATAAAGTGAACTACTCTTCTGGAGTGAGGAATAGCAGGGGATGGCTGGGGAACAGCATAGCTGAACTGACCTCTCTGTACCTTGTCAAGAGTCTCAGCTGCGTCCATCTCCAATGAACCCAGCATAACTGAGTTATGATCTGCATGACATTTTTATCTCTGACATTCAGTTTGACTTTCAAGTCAAATCAAAGAGTAGGAAAAAAGAAAAACATGATCCAAAATGAAACAGCATATTTTGCAGCTTGGTACTACACCATCTAGTCTAATGTGAAAGAAAATCCATTTCATTTTGCCACTGCCTGCTGATTGGCGTGAACTCGGCTGTCCTTCAAAGGTTCAGCCTCTCCTGAAAGTAGGTACAGTCATTGCTGTGAGCTGAATGGGGAACTGGAGTTGGAATTTTCAAATTCCCCTAAGGCTTGCTTTTTGGGGAAAAAGTACATTTAATGAATGGCTTTAGCATACACTAAACAGCTACTTTTGGAGAAGGCAATGGCACCCCACTCCAGTACTCTTGCCTGGAAAATTCCATGGGCGGAGGAGCCTGGAAGGGTGCAGTCCATGGGGTCAGGAAGAGTCGGACACGACTAAATGACTTCACGTTCACTTTTCACTTTCATGCATTGGAGAAGGAAATGGCAACCCACTCCAGTGTTCTTGCCTGGAGGATCCCAGGGAAGGGGGAGCCCGGTAGGCTGCCGTCTTATGGGGTCGCACAGAGTAGGACATGACTGAAGCGACTTAGCAGCAGCAGCAGCAACAGCTACTTTAATTCTGCTTCCCTTTCATGTATGGAAGTAAAGGTAACATCAGAGAAGCAGAGAAGTGGGGCAGGCCGGGCGCCAGTGCACCGGCTGCAGGGACTCGGGAACCCAGCAGAGCAAGGCCACGCAGGCACGTGAACTGGAAAAGGCCGCCTCCCGGGTGCAACTCGGGTCTTTCGGCTGCGTGCCGTGAAGTTATCTTATGGATGCTCAAGTGTCGAGCGCAGTGTTCAAGCTGAAGCGCATCACCGAAGGCATCCTGGAGCGGCCGCCAGACCAGAACAGCTGTACAAGGAGCCCCAGCTTCTGGACGATGGCAGGGCATTGGGTGAGTGTGGCTTCACCAGCCAGACAGCGTAGTCCCGGGTCCTAGCCACAGTGGGGCTAGCCTTCTGGGCAGGTTTTTTGAGGCCCTGTGCACCCACTAAGCCCTTCTCCAGTCCACCTGACCTACCAGGTATGATGGAGCCACAGGACCCAGGAGGCAGTGCCAATGAACAGGCTGTGCGATAAGAGCGACCCCTCTCCTCATCCACCCAGTAAAAGAGATTTGAGTATTAAAAAAACAAGAAAGAAAAGAAAAACCAGCCCAGATTTTGGTATTCCACTCATCCACATTCCGGTATTTTCCTTCAGGCATCTGGAGATAGCACTTAAAAGGAAAAGTAGCAGGTAATTTTGCCTTGGTAACCATGTATACAGAAAGAGATAAATAAACTTACACAACGGTAGTATTTTTGGAAATGGTATTGGAGCAAAGGTTTTCAGACATCCATCTAGATTAATCCAGTCCATGTTGTTTCTTTAGAGGCCTACTGTCACTAGACCACAACCAGTGTGAGTTACAGACGCTGGTGAGATTCTGTACACTCCCTGGTCCCATCTGCAAACAGGTGTAGGCAAAATGCCATCTTAAACTCAATTCTAAGAAGTAAATATTGACAAAATTTTTACCTAGGTTATCCGCAGGGCTGAATTTCAGCCAGCACTAGCAGTTTATGAACTGGTAGTGCTGACTGGTAGTTAACGATGACTGTGAGCCCCTTGGCTTATCCTCAAGTTATCTCGGTCATCCCATTCTCTCTCTCATAGCGCCCCAGAATCAGCCAGCTCTGAGGCTTAACTCTGGCTCAGAGTAGAGAAACAACCTTGATTGATGAGTTCATGGCAATTGCCAAGTGTCCTCAATATTTGTGTGCTAAATATTCTTCACTTTATACCCCATATTACATTCTCCACATTACCAAATTGTTCACAGTTGATTTTTAATTAAGTTCCTCTAGGCATCCACCAGCACATCACAAAATTAATGCAAATCTCTTTAAAAACAGCAAGGACAAGTAAATAAATAAGACAAATTACAAAGAAAGATTCAGGAGAACCAAACCAGTCTTGACCAACCCTTACAGCATATTAAAAAGCAGAGACATTACTTTGCCAAAAAAGGTACATATAGTCAAAGCTATGGTTTTTCCAGTAGTCATGTGTGGATGTTAGATTTGGACTATAAAGAAAGCTGAGCACTAAAGAATTGATGCTTTTGAACTGTGGTATTGGAAAAGACTTTTGAGAGTCCCTTGGATTACAAGGAGATCCAACCAGTCAATCCTGAAGGAAATCAGTCCCGAATATTCATTGCAAGGACTGATGCTGATGCTGAAATTCCAATACTTTGGCCATCTGATGCGAAGAACTGACTCATTGGGAATGACCCCGATGCTGGGAAAGATTGAAGGCAGGAGAAGACGGGGACAACAGAGGATGAGATGGTTGATCACCAACTCAATGGACATGAGTTTGAGCAAGCTCTGGGTGTTGGTGATGGACAGGGAAGCCTGGCGTGCTGCAGTCCACGGGGGTCACAAAGAGTCGGACACAACTGAGCGACTGAACTGAACTGAACTGAAGCCAATCTTAATACTACATCTAGGGGTCTCCGAATCAAAAAGGATTGTGAAAGCTATTCTAACAAAGGACTCTCTAGGCACAGTCAAGTAAAGACTGAGTTTTGAAGAACTACACAGCCTGGTCTAGTGGAAATGACTGGGATGTTTATCCACCCACTGGCAGAGGGGCCTCCATTTGGGAAAGTCTGTAGGGCAAGGACAAAGAAAATAGAAAAGAGAGGAAGCTTTGAAAAAGTCTCTGATTTTATGCATGTGCTCAATCCAACTTGTGTGCTCAGAAAAACTTATCCATTTTGATTTTGTTTTGTTGTTATTTAGTCGCTAAGTTGCATCTGACTCTTCCCATGGACTATAGCCCACCAGACTTCTCTGTCCGTGGGATTTCCCAGACAAGAATACCGGAGTGGGTTGCCATTTCCTTCTCCATTTTAATTTCTAGCTTCCCTCAATTATTGATACTGTGCTTCTGCACACCAAAGATCGGATGCTGCTGCTGTCTCGCCCACATCCCCCTACTCCTCTTAGTGTCTGGGTGCACACTGGCCCAGCTTTCAACAGCCAGTCTCTGCATTTCTTTCCCGAGGGCTTTCACTGTCCTCTGGAGCCCCCTTTGCCAGTCAGTGTATAAATGTCCCAGCTCCTTTGACCCTCAGTTAGGATAACCCTAGCTTACAGAAGTTCCCCAGCAAAATTAAGCTCCAGTCCTCCATAATGGTAACTGACTCAGTGAGACACATCACTGACTTTTTCCCCCATGTTAGAAGATTGCCAGTGTGTATTTCCTTCACCTCCTAAATAATCTTGAAACCTTGCCAATTTACACCCAAATTAATTCCCAAATTACTCTCAAATCCTTGTCTCAGGACCTGATTTTTAGGAGAACCCAAAATAAAACTCAAGAAACATTCATTCACTCACTGAACTCTTTTGAATATTTCTTTGTTAAAAATCAAATATTTTACAGTTTAATAATCATTTCACATACAGTAAACAGTATTAGGAAAGCATAGTTGATGATTATTGTCATAATTATATGCTTTTATTATTAAATTCATTTCTGTTCAGTTAAGTGGCAACAGACTAAAATACGATATGCTAACAGTCCTTAAGCCTACTATAAGATTTTTTACAAAAGTTGTCACATAAAATATTTGTAAAGAAAACAGAGAATAAAGAATCTTTATTGTTGCTTAAGAAGCTTCTCATAATTGAATGCATAAATTGAAATGTTTAGCAAAATTGTTTCATATATTTTTGACTTTTGAAACTTCAAGAATAAGACCTGCAAAAATTTCAAAGTGCTTAAAATAGTTTCCACTACAGTGATAAAGGCACTCTTCAATTAGAATATCTATAATTGGCTCTGAACATAATCTTTTTTGGTTTGATTTTTTTCTCAGACTTTAAACTTTTTATTTTGTATTGGGGTATAGCCAATTAACAATGTTGTGGTAGTCTCACATGAACAAGGAAAGCAGTCATCCATGCAGATACACATACCCACTTTCCCCAAAGCCTCCTCCCACCCAGGCTGGCACATAACACTGAGTAGAGTTCCATGTCAGAGAAGGCGATGGCACCCCGCTCCAGTATTCTTGCCTGGAAAATCCCATGGACAGAGGAGCCTGGTAGGCTGCAGTCCATGGGGTCGTGAAGAGTCGGACACGACTGAGCGACTTCACTTTCTCTTTTCACTTTCATGCACTGGAGAAGGAAATGGCAACCCACTCCAGTGTTCTTGCCTGGAGAATCCCAAGGATGTGGGGGCCTGGTGCGCTGCCGTCCATGAGGTCACACAGAGTTGGACACGACTGAAGCGACTTAGCAGCAGAGTTCCATGTGCTGTACAATAGGTCTTTGTTGGTTATCTGTTTTGAATAAAGGAGTGTGGACACAAGCTTCCCAGATTTCCTAACTATCCCTTCTCCCTGGCATCCATATAAGTTCATTTTCGAGGTCTGTGAATCTCTTTTTGTTTTGTAACTAAGTTCATTTGTATCATTTCTTTTTAGATTCCACATATAAGGAAAGTCGTATGATGTTTCTCCTTGAGATAATCTTTATCATGTTTGATAATATAAGAAAATGAATCGTTTAAACTATGCAGCATAAAAACTTTACTTGCACAAGATGCCAGTGAGTTCCAGTGTAGCCTTTGAAATGATTCAAGTCTCCGTAGGTTTTATAAAATATCAACCTCAAAATATTTTACTCCAAAGTCTTAAAACCACAGATATCTAGTGTCATTCACTATGATATGAATATAATATTAAACATTTTAATTCTTTGGTGTTGTAAAAATGTTTTGTTGAAAAGAAAGAAAAGAAAACTATTCTATATACATTACAAGGGTGCCCAACTTTATAATCCAATTCTTTTCTTGAAGTATATAGAAGCCATTTATATACAGGAATTACAGCTATATAAATGGCAGTAGGAATTTTGATTTTATACCTTTAAAAAATCTGTCTTCTCCAAGTTATCCCCAATAAGCATATGTAAATCATAATAGCACTCATTAGAAATGAAATTCTGAAGAATAGGCCCTCTCTTTTCTTCAGTTTCAGCAGTACAGGAGATTCTGAGGTTGTTACTGAAGTGACTTAGCAGGAGCAGGAGCAGCAGCAGCAAGCAAGACAACCACAAAGAAGAAAGCAAGCGTGGAAGCAAAATTTTCATGATTATCTACATAAATTAACTATGCATCTGGTCCCATCACTTCATGGGAAATAGATGGGGAAACAGTGGAAACAGTGTCAGACTTTATTTTGGGGGCCTCCAAAATCCGTGCAGATGGTGACTGCAGCCATGAAATTAAAAGACGCTTACTCCTTGGAAGAAAAGTTATGACCAGCCTAAATAGCATATTGAAAAGCAGAGACATTACTTTGCCAACAAAGGTCCATCTAGTCAAGGCTATGGTTTTTCCAGTGGTCATGTATGGATGTGAGAGTTGGATTGTGAAGAAAGCTGAACACCAAAGGATTGATGCTTTTGAACTGTGGTGTTGGAGAAGACTCTTGAGAGTCCCTTGGACTGCAAGGAGATCCAACCAGTCCATTCTGAAGGAGATCAACCCTGGGATTTCTTTGGAAGGAATGACGCTAAAATTGAAACTCCAGTACTTTGGCCACCTCATGCGAAGAGTTGACTCATTGGAAAAGACTCTGATGCTAGAAGGGATTGGGGGCAGGAGGAGAAGGGGATGACAGAGGATGAGATGGCTGGATGGCATCAGTGACTCGATGGACGTGAGTCTGAGTGAACTCTGGGAGTTGATGATGGACAAGGAGGCCTGGTGTGCTGCAATTCATGGGGTCGCAAAGAGTTGGACACGACTGAGCGACTGAACTAAACTGAACTGAATGACAATATGTGTTTTCTAGAACCCAAAACCTTCTCAAATTATGGTACAATTATGTATTTTTTTTGTTTAGTTGTGTATCTGACTTTAATAGTAGATACTGTTTAAAAGGAAATACTTAGAGGGTCTTCCCTGGTGGTCCAGTGGTTAAGACTCTACACTGGCACTGTGGGGGGCATGAGTTCAATTCCTGGTCAGGGAACTAAGATCCTGCCAGCAGTGTGACATAACCACCGCCCCCCCCCCCGCCCAAAAATTGCATTTGGATGCAAGCTAACACCCTACTTATGATTTGGTCAGGTTGTATGTTCCTCTACCACTGTGTATTTGATATTTTACAGTTTAAATGAGAATAATTAATAATATGCAACTTTGAGATTTTGAAGAAACTGCTTATTAAACGTTTTTCAAGTATTTCTACTTTTTGGAATTTATTGAAAGTTTTTTGTGTCTTTATTTTTTTTTTAATATGGTCATTTTTATGAGTATTTCATGGAATGTTGAGAAAAAATACATGTGTTCTATTTTCAGGGTATGACTTGATACATATCAATCAGTTCTACTTTAAAACTATGCTATTTACACCTTTATTTATCCCTTTATATTTTTTATCCACTCAAGCTATTATAAACTCCAGAGTAATTTGAAGTCCTTTACTACAACATGCTTCTATTTCTCTTTTTATCATCTATATTTTTGCTCTATGATTGTAGTTGCTGTTATTTGATACATAGATATTTATAACTGGTATGTTTTTTGGATTCTTCAAAACTACAAAGTACTGAATTTGGGGCTGAGTCATAATTTTCTGATACCATGATCCTAATCTCTCCATTTTTTAAAATGTGTCCTTTTTTAGTAGATTTTGCCCACTCTTCTATTCTAAGCATCCTGAATCACTTTGTTTGGTGTGTCTCTTATGTGACATAGAATTTGCATATTTTTAATTCAATGTAATCTGAAATTCTTATTTTAATATGTCGGTTAAACCCATTTATAAATACTGAGATGGCATATGTTTGTTCTTGGTTCTATCATTCTGTCTTCATATTTTCTGCTTTTATATATTGCAAAGACTTTCTCTGTATAGTCTGTTGGTTTGTTTTCTGTCTGTAGCTCTGAGTTTTAGGAAGATCTGTAGTTCTGTTCTGGTAACTACTCTTACTAATGAATGCATTTAGCATAATAGTCGTCTGCTATGAGAAATAATAAAAACAGCATTTTCTCTTTCTTCCACAACCCTTTCTCTCCTCTACCACTCATATCAATAATATTACCTTTCTTAGTGTTATCTTTGCACTGTTAAAAATGTGTGCATCTATTCTTTGATTGAAGATGAAAGTGAAGTCATTCAGTCGTGTCTGACTCTTTGAGACCCCATGGCCTGTAGCCTACCAGGCTTCTCAGTCCATGGGACTTTCCAGGCAAGAATACTGAAGTGGGTTACCATTTCCTTCTCCAGGAGATCTTCCCAACCCAGTAATTGAACCCGGGTCTCCCGCATTGTAGGCAGACACTTTACCATCTGAGCCACTAAGGAAGTCCAGAGATCTTCTCCACCCAGGGATCAAACCTGGGTCTCCCACCTTGCAGGCAGACAGACGCTTTACCGTCTGAGCCACCAGGGGAGCTAAACATCATAGAGGCAGTCGTCCAGCTTTTAATGATGTTATTTAAGTCAAAGTCACTATAGATAAGAAAATCAGCACATTTAACTACCATCTGAACTCCAACTTTTGTAGGTTGTAAAAGTTCTGTATTGTCCGCTGTCCTTTCACATGAGCACATCACCTTCTGAAAGTGTGTTCTTATGGTGCTTTCTGAGATCTGTTTTTCTCTGGGTCCCTTTACTAATGCTTTCTTCCTTCTCTTCCTTCTTGCAGCTGTTGCTCATCTCTGTTGCCTTATTTATTTCACAGTCTGTGGGTCATATTGTCTCCTACTTTCACAGAAGATGAAATCTGTGAGGGAGTGGAAGTTTTTTATTCTTCTAGAAAATATCGTACAATTAAAGAAGAATTAAAGAAGAAAGAGGCTTACTTACACAGACTTGCTCATACCTGAAGTCCCTAGATTGGTGTTTTTTGTTGTTGTTTTGTTTTCTGAACATGTGACCCTTACCCACCCAAGTTTAGAATTAAGCCCTTGAAGAAACACAAAAGAATGACTCTAATCATAGGAATTGTCGGTGTTTTAAGAAGACAATGAAGGAGTCATTGGTAGGATAATCTTTTCTAGCACCTCTCAAGGTGCAGAAGTAGATGGCTCACTATTCTGGCTATATAATTATCTGCGCCAATTTAACCATTCCTCGTTTGGTAATAACCATTTTCCTTTCAGTTCAGTTTTTACAAGTCTAATTTCATAGAATTACAGATTATTAGCAATAAGAGTGATGCTAAAGTTTATGTTCCCAAAGAAGTTTCAGCTGTCGATGTTTTTCTCTTGAAAGAGAAACATCTTTTGCTTATTCTTAATTACTCAAAGGCTTTTAGAAACTCAAACATGACAATAACTCTCCAGGCAAAGATTTCAGTAAGTGAACATTTCTACCTGGATTACTTCAGCAAGATTAATAAAATTGAAAAGAATTGTTTGTCTATAAAGTTAAGGAACTGAGAAGACAACCTATTGGTTAGGTCATGGTTCCCCATTGCTTAATTCTTCCACCTTTGTGAAATATTGGCCCAACTCCTAGAAAACTGTAACAAGGGTTTGATGGAAATGCACTAGTAAGAAGATTCAAGCCACTGTCTATTACAGGCTAGGGAGTCTGACTTTCAACATAGTCTTACTGATTACTTTTGCAAATGCTGTGAATACTCCAAAAGGAAAGGCTTTGCATGTCTTGATATTCCACTGGGCATCACTAGAACTTGAGGGATAAGGACAAGAGCAGTCTGGTGCAGTAGAACAAAAAGAAGCTTTTGGACCCAGAAGTCCATATACTCAGCCCCACCACTTACTGGGCCTCAGGTGCCCATCTATAAGATAAAGAAAATTACACCTTTCTAATATAATGCTATGAAGACTGCCTAAGGTTATGTACATAAAGCACACAGGACGTAGTAGATAATTGATAAAAGTCACTGGCCCTTCTTTGTGCTTCCCAGCTCCCTCTCTATTTCTTCCTTTATTTTTTAAGAATTTTATTAATTTATTTTTG
Organism: Budorcas taxicolor; assembly: GCF_023091745.1. Classification (NCBI taxonomy): domain Eukaryota; kingdom Metazoa; phylum Chordata; class Mammalia; order Artiodactyla; family Bovidae; genus Budorcas; species Budorcas taxicolor. The sequence goes on from NC_068922.1 coordinate 3,845,044, forward strand.
GCTGTGCTGGGTCTTCACTGCTGCGTGTGAGTTTCCTCTAGTCGAGGCGAGTGGGGGCTACTCTTTGTTGCGGAGCACAGGCTCTAGGAGCGAAGCTTCAATAGCTGCAGCGCGTGAGCTCAGTAGTTTGGTGCGTGGACTTCGTTGCTCCATGGCATGTGGAATCTTCCTGGACCAGGCACTGAACTTGTGTCCCCTGCATTGGCAGGTGGATTCTTATCCACTGCACCACTAGGGAAGCCGTAATTCTTCCTTTATTGCCTTGGACTTAGAGTAGGGCAGTTCTTTGTTGGGAGAAGGTAATTGGTTACCTAGTGGAGTATATGTAGTCCTCTAGTGATCTGGAATGAAATGGAATTTTGCTCCCAAGTCTTATTCGGCTTACTAGTGACCTGCCCGATTATGGCATCTCTCACTTTGTTTTGTAGTTGCTTTTTGCATATATATTAAGGGAAGCCTCTTGATTTCAAAATATTCAAAGGCTATATTTTTTTCAAATCTAAATATTTACCCTGTTAGTTATCTATTGTGGTACAAAAAATTACCCCAAAATTTAGTAGCTTAAAACAAAAAAATTGTTCATTTCTTCGGTGTTTCTCCAGAAGTAACTTAACTAGGTGATTCTGGCTTGGGTTCACATAAGATTGCAGTCAAGGGACTTCCCTGGTGGTCCTGTTAGGGGACCACTGATTGAAACCGCCCACCCTGGCCAGGCACCATAGTAACCATTTGCATGAGTTGTTTTATGACAGGAGATCCTGATAAGGAACATGGAACTAATAAGCCACTACCAACCGGAAGAGTTCAGGAAAGGTCGAAAGGAGACACCGCGTGTCCGTCCACTTCCCAGAATCCCTCTCACTAGCATCCATCTTGGCTGAACGATGTGTGAGCCACCAGGAAAGACTCTGAATTAGAATGATTGGCCAAAGACCACCCAGAAACTAATCCCATCACCATAAAACCTGAGACTGCAAGCCACGCGGCAGAGCAGTTCTCCTGGGGTCCCTTACCCTACTGCTCTCCACCCGGGTGCCCTTTCCTAATAAAATCTCTTGCTTTGTCAGCACATGTGTCTCCTCAGACAATTCATTTCAGAATGTTAGACAAGAGCCCAGTTTCAGGCCCTGGAAGGGGTCCACCTTCCTGCAACAGTCCCATGGCTAAGTCTCTGTGCTCCCAATGCAGGGGGTCAGAGTTTGATCTCGGGTCAGGGAACTAGATCCCACACGCTGCCACTAAGAATTCACATGCTGCAAATGAGAAAAAAAAAAAAAAAAAAAGATTGCAATCAAGCTGTTTGCTACGGCTACAGTCATCATTTTTCATATTTTTGGTTTTGTTTAATATCATGTCAAACAGATTCTCTTTCTGCCTTTTTCTTTTTGAGGTTAGATCCTTTACGAGACAGAACCTTCAGTATCAATTTACTTAAAAAAAAAAAAAAAAACACTCAAATTACCCCCAAAGACAGTCTATATCCTCTTCAAAGAATTTATTACAGTTAAAGGCATGGATAAAGGCTGGTGACAATAGTTGGCTTGGCAACAGGTAACATGTTTTATGAAAAATTGACTCAGGAAGCTGAGGGAACAAAGACTCTCATCTCACACTGACTGTGGGCTTACCCCAAGTCAACGAAAAGTGCTAAATGAAAGATGTGTGTGTTTGCCAAGTTGAATTCATATAAGTTAAATACATTTATGTTCAATACAGATGTGTTGAAATGTAAAGACATTTTCTGATTTATGTGTAAGCACTGAATTATTAGTTTTATAGGATTTGATATCTCACCTTATGCATTTTCTTTCCAGTATTTTAGAGCTTTGCTCTGCCTGTTCATCAATGTTCTAGTATTTAGGTACTTGGAAACCAAAGAGCTTTTCCCAGAATATGATGAACTTTTGGAATGTCTTATTCCAATCATATAGATAATAATTTAGCCAAAATTATATGCTTGGTTTTTTACATTTATTTTGATTGAAATCCTTAATTTAATTAAATTTATGCAGTATGAAAGGCAGTAGTATATCTCAATCACAAGTATAAAATCCAACTAGACACGCACAGGCTTTGGAATTAAACCTATCCCACAGTATTGGTTTGTCATGCTCATTCCTCTAGCTGTTGACTGGATCTCCTGGTTGATAATGGCTTGAAAGTTTAAGAAATATTATATTTTCATAAGCATCATTGAAAAACAAATTTGGAAAAAATTTTATTGATTGTTTTCCCCAAACTGGAATACTGTTTATCTTTATAGTAGAATCCCTTGTCCTTGTTCACAGGAGGTCAACATTCTACTGCAGCTGAGTAGACAAACCAAATCTATCCTTTCAGCTGAACAGAAATCTAGAGGTCATTAAACGTTGAATGTGTTCCTTCTGTTATCATTGTTAAAAAATAATATCTCCTATCTGAAAATCTAGTGCTTGCACTCTCCATGGAGAGCAATTTCTTCCCAAGCTGTTCTATAATCTCTATTCGCTGAGTAAAGTCTTTACCACTAGCTGTGTTTAATAATTTGCTCTGATGTGTAGGTACAGACACAAAAACATTTTTGTTAAGGGTAAAGGAGTTTTAAATAAATTGGCTCCTCTGATCGAGAAGAATACTACTGAAACATATATGCCATGACTACAGTGGTTTCCCTCAAGTTTGCCCACTGAGTTTTTCTAGAAAAATGTCTGGTGCATAGTACATGCTCAATGAATATTTATGGAATGGTTTTATGGTTGGAGCCACCTTTTAGGTTCCATTAACTTTTGTCACATGTTTTTTTTTATTTTAATACCTCTGTATTAGTTTCCTAGGGCTGCCATACCAAGTTACCTCAGACTTAGTGGCCTGATTACCAAATTACCACAAACTTAGAGGCTAAAGAGACTCTTGCTGAGGATGAAAGAAGAGAGTAAAAGCTGGCTTAAAACTCAACATTCAAAAAGCTAAGATCATGGCATCCAGTCCTATCATTTCGCATTAAATAGAAGGGAAAAAATGGAAACAGTGAGAGATTTTAATTTCTTTGACTCCAAAATCACTGAAGAAGGTGACTGCAGCCATGAAATTAAAAGATGCTTGCTCCTTGGAAGAAAAGCTATGACAAACCTGCCGCTGCTGCTGCTAAGTCACTTCAGTTGTGTCTGACTGTGCGACCCCATAGACAGCAGCCCACCAGGCTCTCCCATCCCCAGGATTCTCCAGGCAAGAACACTGGAGTGGGTTGCCATTTCCTTCTCTGATGCATGAAAGTGAAAAGTGAAAGTGAAGTCATTCAGTCGTGTCCGACCCTCAGCGACCCCATGGACTGCAGCTTTCCAGGCTCCTCTGTCCATGGGATTTTCCAGGCAAGAGTACTGGAGTGGGGTGCCATTGCCTTCTCCAATGACAAACCTAGATAGTGTATTAAAAAGAAGAGACATCACTTTGCTGACAAACGTCTGAATAGTCAAAGTTGTGGTTTTTCCAGTAGTCATGTATAGATGTGAAAGTTGGGCCATAAAAAAGGCTGAGCAATGAAGAACTGATGCTTTCAAATTGTAGTGCTGGAGAAGACTATTGAGAAGACTATTGAGTTTGATCTCCTTACTGTCCCTTGGAGAGTAAGGAGATCAAACTAGTCCATCCTAAAGGAAATCAACCCTGAATACTCATTGGAACAACTGATGCTGAAGCTGAAGCCCCAATACTTCTGCTATCTGATGTGAAGAGATGACTCATTGGAAAAAATCCTGATGCTGGGAGAGACTGAAGGTAAAAGAGAAGGGGGCAGCAGAGGAAGAGATAGTTAGATGGCATCACCAACTCAATGGACATGAATTTGTGCAAACTCTGAAAGTTAGTGAAGGACAGGGAAGCCTGGAGTGCTGCAGTCCATGGGGTGCCAAAAAATCGGACATGACTTAGTCACTGAGCAGCAACAACAGTGGCTTGAAACCAAAGAAATTTTCTCTCACAGGTCTGGAGACCAGAAGTCTATAACCAAGCTGTTGGGAGGTCACACTTCCTCCGGAGGCTCTAGAGATAAATCCTTTTCTTGCCTCTCTGTTGCTTTGTGGCTCCATAACTCCAGCCTCTGCCTTCAACTTCACATGGTCTTCCCTTCTGCCGGTTTCTTCTTCTCTTCCTGTAGGGATATTTGCCCTTGGATCTAGGATCCACTTTATTAATCCAGGTGGATCTCATCTTGAGATCCTTCACTTAATTACTACACATATTTTTCAAAATAAGTTCACATTTACAGGTACCCTGGGGTTAGAATGTGGACATACATTTTTGGTAGCCCAATTTAATCCACTATAACCTCTGATTATCAGTTTTAAAATTCTGTCCATTCAATACACATTTTGTTAAATGTCTATTATGTGTCAGACCCCAAATGAAGTGAGGATGCAAACATCACTATGATACAGCCACTGACCTTCTTCAGCCAGATAATACTTTTTTAAAGATTTTTATTCTAGATCTCTCAGATTTGGAATAATATAAAATTGAAATTTTATTTAAAATAGAACACAATTTAAAAACATAAAATAATGTCCTATCTACTCTGAAATCTCTTCATGTTAGTTTTTCCATGAGTTCTAATGAACACACTTCATTGCTGTTAATTTTTCAATTGCCATACCGTTCATCATTTCAGATGTTATTAGTTCACAGTAATACCTTTCAAAAAATTCCATGATGTGAGACACTTTTAATTAGTTTCAACATATTTATTTCACTACAAATCAGAGTTTGTGCAGGAGCATTAAATTCAGTGAGAGCCTATTTACCTCTGTGCCTTTCTGTCATTAAGGTGTCATCAGTATTTCTCTGACTGAATTTAGCAGTATTTTGTCTTCAGCTGGTCTCTTTGGCAAGCACAGCCTGCAAAAATGTAGATAGTATATTTGCAAAATAATCTCAGGGAACAGGAATATGGTATAGAAAGAGGACACCAGGGCAGGAAAAAGAAACGAAACAGGAATATGTTGTCAAGTAAGACACCACTATGTGGCAAGTGATGCTTGACCACATAGGACTTTTTTGAAGAATCTTATAAAACATAATACAGGGACAAAATAGGGACTGTTTACCCACCCATTGGCTTCCATTACTCATTCGTTAAGCGTCCACATCCCCTATCATCTGGTTGCACATGTGTAGATGCTGAGATGTTCCTTAAGGTACTTGCATAAAAAGGGAGTGGCTGGTCTTAATGAAATACATTCCCCCCAAAGATGATCAAGGAATGTCCTGAACTGGTCACTGTAACAATAGGTGGAATAAAAGATAGGGCCAAAAGGTTATGCAAATGAGCACGAGGGGTCCAGCATACTTTTACTTCCATACTGCCAAGTGGGTTATCCTCAGCTTAGGAGACTGTAGTTTTGGGAGCAGTATGAATCACATCACTGGAATTTTACATCAAGAAACCTGGCCTCCAGATGGCTTCAGAGGTGAATTCTATCAAACATTTAGAGAAGAGCTAATGCTTATCATCCTAAAACTCTTTCAAAAAATTGCAGAGGAAAGACCACTTCCAAACTCATTCTACAAGGCCACCGTCACCCTGATACCAAAACCAGCAAAGACAACACAAAAAAAGAAAACTACAGGCCAATATCACTGATGAACACAGATATAAAAATCTTCAACAAAATTCTAGCAAACAGAATTCAACAACACATTGAAAAGCTCACACACCATGATCAAGTTGGGTTTATTCCCAGGATGCAAGGGTTCTTCAATATATGTAAATCAATCAATGTGATACACCATATTAACAAACTGAAAGATAAAAACCATATGATAATATCTATAGATGCAGAAAAAGCCTTTGACAAAATTCAGCACCCATTTATGTTAAAAATTCTTAAAAAATGGTCATAGAAGGAACCTACCTCAACATAGTAAAGGCCATATATGATAAGCCCAGAGCAAACATTATTCTTAATGGTGAAAAACTGATAGCATTCCCTCTGAGATCAGGAACAAGACAGGGGTGTTTACTCTCTACACTAATACTCAACATAGTTTTGGAAGTCCTAGCTTTGGCAATCAGAGAAGAAAAAAAAATAAAAGGAATCCAGATCAGAAAAAAAGAAGCAAAATTCTCATTGTTTGCAGATGACATGATAATGTATAGAAAACCATAAAGATACTACCAGAAAATTATTAGAGCTAATTACTGAATTGCAAATCATGGGATACAAAATCAATACATAGAAATCACTTGCATTCCTATATACTAACAATGAAAAATCAGAAGGAGAAATTAAGGAATCAATCCCATTCACCATTGCAACAAAAAGAATAAAATATCTATGAATAAGCCTACCTAAGGAGACAAAGGCTTTGGCATAGACAATAAAGCAGAAATAGATGTTTTTCTCGAACTCTCTTTTTTGATGATCCAGCGGATGTTGGCGATTTGATCTCTGGTTCCTCCGTCTTTTCTAAAACCAGCTTGAACATCTGGAAGTTCATGGTTCATGTATTGCTGAAGCCTGGCTTGGAGAATTTTGAGCATTCCTTTGCTAGCATGTGAGATGAGTGCAATTGTGCAGTAGTTTGAGCATTCTTTGGCATTGCCTTTCTTTGGGATTGGAATGAAAACTGACCTTTTCCAGTCCTGTGGCCACTGCTGTTTTCCAAATTTGCTGGCATATTGAGTGCAGCACTTTCACAGCATCGTCTTTCAGGATTTGAAAGAGCTCAACTGGAATTCCATCACCTTCACTAGCTTTGTTCTTAGTGATGCTTTCTAAGGCCCACTTGACTTCACATTCCAGGGTATCTGGCTTTAAGTGAGTGATCACACCACTGTGATTATCTGGGTGTGAAGATCTTTTTTGTACAGTTCTTCTGTGTATTCTTGCCACCTCTTCTTAATATCTTCTGCTTCTGTTAGGTCCATACCATTTCTGTCCTTTATCGAGCCCATCTTTGCATGAAATGTTCCCTTGGTATCTCTAATTTTCTTGAAGAGATCTCTAGTCTTTCCCATTCTGTTGTTTTCCTCGATTTCAGGAAGCAACAGTTAGAACTGGACATGGAAAAACAGACTGGTTCCAAATAGGAAAAGGAGTACATCAAGGCTGTATATTGTCACCCTGCTTATTTAACTTATATGCAGAGTACATCATGAGAAATGCTGGGCTGGAAGAAGCACAAGCTGGAATCAAGATTGCTGGGAGAAATATCAATAACCTCAGATATGCAGATGACACCACCCTTATGGCAGAAAGTGAAGAGGAACTGAAAAGCCTCTTGATGAAAGTGAAAGAGGAGAGTGAAAAAGTTGGCTTAAAGCTCAACATTCAGAAAACGAAGATCATGGCATCTGATCCCATCACTTCATGTTAAATAGATGGGGAAACAGGAGAAACAGTGTCAGACTTTATTTTGGGGGGTTCCAAAATCACTGCAGATGGTGACTGCAGCCATGAAATTAAAAGACACTTACTCCTTGAAAGAAAAGTTATGACCAACCTAGACAGAATATTCAAAAGCAGAGACATTACTTTGCCAACAAAGGTCCGTCTAGTCAAGGCGATGGTTTTTCCAGTAGTCATGTATGGATGTGAGAGTTGGACTGTGAAGAAACCTGAATGCTGAAGAATTGATGCTTTTGAACTGTGGTGTTGGAGAAGACTCTTGAGAGTCCCTTGGACTGCAAGGAGATGCAACCAGTCCATTCAGAAGGAGAGCAGCTCTGGGATTTCTTTGGAAGGAATGATGCTAAAGCTGAAACTGCAGTACTTTGGCCACCTCATGCAAAGAGTTGACTCATTGGAAAAGACTCTGATGCTGGGAGGGATTGGGGGCAGGAGGAGAAGGGGATGACAGAGGATGAGATGGCTGGATGGCATCAGTGACTTGATGGACGTGAGTCTGAGTGAACTCCGGGAGTTGGTGATGGACAGGGAGGCCTGGTGTGCTGCGATTTGCAAAGAGTCATACACAACTGAGCGACTAAACTGAACAGAAACTGAAGGAGACAAAAGAACTGTATAAAGAAAATTATAAAACAATGATAAAAGAAATCAAAGATGACATAAACAAATGGAGAGATATTCCATGTTCCTGGGTAGGAAGAAGCAATATTGTGAAAATGACTATACTACCAAATGCAATCTACAGATTCAATGTAATCCCTATCAAATTACCAATGGCATTTTTCACAGAACTAGAAAAAAAAAATTTCACAATTCATATGGAAACACAAAAGACCCTGAATAGCCAAAGCAGTCTTGAGAAGGAAGAATGGAGCTGGAGGAAACGACCTTCCTGACTTCCAACTATACTACAAAGCTATAGTTATCAAGACAGTATGGTACTGGCATAAAAACAGAAATATAGACAAATGGAAGAAGGCAGAGAGCCCAGAGAAAAACCCATGCACCTATGGGTACCTTATTTTTGACAAAGGAGACAAGAATATACAATGGGCAAAGACAGCCTCTTCAATAAGTGGTGCTGGGAAAACTGGACAGCTACATGTAAAAGAATGAAATGAGAACACTTCATAACACCATACACTTTAAAGATAAACTCAAAATGGATTAAAGACCTAAATGTAAGACTAGAAACTGTAAAACTCTTAGAGGAAAACTTAGGCAGAACACTCAATGACATAAATCCAAGCAAGATCTTCTATGACCCACCTCCTACAGTAATGGAAATAAAAAACAAAAGTAAACAGGTGAGACCTAATTAAGCTTAAAACCTTTTGTACAGGAAAGGAAACTCTACCCAAGGTGAAAAGACAGCCCTCAGAATAGGAGAAAATAATAGCAAATGAAACAACTGACAAGGAGGTAATTTCCAAAATATACAAGCAGCTCAGACAACTCAATAGCAGAAAAACAAACAACCCAATCAAAAAGCGGGAAAAAGATCTAAACAGACATTTCTCCAAGAAGGACATAGATGGTTAACAAACATGAAATGCTCAGTATCACTCATTATTAGAGAAATGCAAATTAAAACTACAATGAGATATCACCTCACTCTGGTCAGAATGGCCATCATTAAAAAGTCTACATACAGCAAATGCCGGAGAGGCTGTGGAGAAAAGGGAACCCTTTTGTTAGTGGGAATGTAAATTGATATAGCCACTATGGAAGATGATATGGAGATTCCTTAAAAAGCTAGTAATAAAACTACCATACTACCCACCAATCCCACTGCTAGGCATATATCCTGAGGAAACCAAAATTGAAAAAGACACACATACCTCAGTGTTCATTGCAGCACTATTTACAATAGCTAGAACATGGAAGCAACCTAGATGCCCATCGACAGATGAATGGATAAAGAAGTAATGGTACATATACACAATGGAATATTACTCAGTTGTACAAAGGAATGCATTTGAGTCAATTCTAATGAGGAGGATGAACCTAGAGCCTATTATGCAGAGTGAAGTAAGTTAGAAACAGAAAGATAAATATCACATACTAACACATATATATAGAATCTAGAAAGATGGTGCCCATGAATTTATTTGCAGGGCTGCAATGGAGAAGCAGACATAGAGAACAGACTTAGGAACACAGGGAAAGGGCAGGAGAGGGTGAGATGTATGGAGAGAGTAACATAGAAACTTACATTACCATATGTAAAATAGATAGCAAATGGGAATTTGCTGGATGACTAGGGAACTCACACAGGGACTCTGTAACAACCTAGAGGGGTGGGGTGGGGAGGTAGATGGGAGGGAGGTTCAAGAGGAGGGGACATATGTATACCTGTGGCTGATTCATATTGATATTTGGCAGAAAACAAAATTCCGTAAAGCAATTATCCTTCAGTTAAATAAAATCAGATTAAATCCCCCAGAAAAAAAATCTTAATAAATAAATGTGCCATTTAGATTTGAAACTATTTTTTGAAGCATTACTTAAAGATTTTTAATATAGTAAATCTAATGTATGTTAAACCTTAAAAAAAAAAGAAAAGAAAAGAAACCAGGCCTCTGATCTTGGAGAAGTATGCCTTAACTTCCTTATTTGCATAAGAGGATAACAAAAGCCACACTTACCTCATGGATTTACTGTAGTGAAGCCAAAATGAGAAAATATACAGAAAGTGCTTAGCCCAGTTCTGAGGACTTTCTGACACTAACTTTCTGATACCAGCTGGGTGTCCAATAATTCAATTCCATTCAGATGTGAATTACCAGGAGGTAGCACATACCCCCCAGGTTGATGGCTCAGTCCCATGAGACTGCCCCCTCCCCACCCCTTCAGATGCCAGCTGCACGGCCACAGGGTACCCATGCCACCCACACTTATGGTTGAAAGCTACAAATTCAAGGCTTCCTGCCGGGGGCCAGCGAAAGGAACTCCACCCAAGGCAAAGGTCATGAGGAAGGAGGCTTGGCATACGCAAAGGCATGATCAAGCCTCAGGAAACCCCCTATTCCCAAGCATCTACCCCAAAACCAGAGTCTGTTTTATGCTCTCACCTACACCTCTGACTTTACGGGGCCTCTCCCCCATCACCATTTCTCTTGGAGAAGGAATTAATGTGCAGCTCCAAGGCAATAAAAATTCCTGGGCATGACAAGAGTGTTTCAGCTTACGGACTTCTCTGAAGGTTATCTAGCCCGCCTGTATAGGTTCGTCCGGCCACATGTGATTGTTTACAGCCTCCCAATCTGAGAGGCATGAGATGTTTTAGACTTACAAAAGGCAAATTCTTTTGGGGAGTTAGAAATTATTAGTATAGTGGGTTGGTTAGGAATTATATTGGTGAAGGGTTTTTCATTTGTTGTGTCAATAATTGCTGCTAATTCCCTGCTCTGGGTAGGACAAGGATGTCTCAGGTCAAACCTCTCTGCTGACAGACTAGCTTGTGTGACAGGATTATCCATACTGCTGCCACTATTGTTTACTACCTCTTAACCATAAACAGCACAGAGAGTTTTGGAGTATTTTGAGAGTCTTAATTAGCATAGGGCTTTTTCTTCTTGTTGAGTCAATGATTGCCACCAGGCCTCCATATCCTTAGGCACCTGGGAATATACTAATCAATGTATTTGGAACATAGCAAAGGAAATATAGTAGTTTTTAAGGTCAGCAATACTAGACTTTTTGAGTTAATGGATTTTATCTTTTGTAATAGATCACTGTGCTTTGTTATAAATCACTGTGTCCTTGCTATGTAAAAATGTAACTTTATCACTATCTTAAGACTAAATAGATCTTAAGGGGAACATTGGTGAAAGGATTTTCATTTGTTGGGCTGATGTTTGCTGCTAAATCTCCATATTCCCTGCCCTTATAATGAATATAACTAACATATAGGAGAAATAAGTATTAACCTTTAAAATTAATCCTGTTAACCTTGGGTTAAATAGATTCCTTTCTTGATTGTAACTCACTATACCCTCACCCTATAGGAATGTAACTTTATTTGGAGGGTGGTGGCTGGTTTAAGAAAAAACACCCTTGGAAAAAATAAGTTTTTTGGTTATCAGAAAGAAAGGATCATAAAATGTCAGTGGGTCTCATGGCCAGAAGATGAGGTAAAACCCATAACACCTTTTTTTTTTACATTTATGTGAAGCACCTGATTTTGATAAAGGTCAGGACTGCTGACCCCCGCGTGACTCTGTATTCATCCCTATATGTAACAAAAGGTATATAAGCAAACCCCAAAATAAAGAAATCGGATCAGTTTCTGGAAAGACTGATACCCCCATGTCGTTCTTTCTTGCTCCCTGTTTTTCTGGCTGAATTCCCATCTGGAGCATGGATGCTATTCCACATAGACCAAGTTATTCAGCCTCTTTTTGTCCACTAATCTTCCTACTACACTATCCGTTTCTAATCTCTCTATATATCTGTAATTAAATATGTATTTTTCCAAGGACACCAATGCCGTCCCCACCTTCGAATCACCCTGGATCCACCGGGGCTGGACCCTGGCAGCTTCCTATCCCCGCTCAAGTTTGATAATTAACTGAATCAACTTGTAGAATTCATCAAAACAATATACTTACAATTATCATTTTGTCAGGAAGTATACAAATGAATAGTCAGATGCAGAGACACATGGGATGCAAGGTCTGGCAGGTTCTGAGTGTAGGGCCTAACTCCTGTGGAGTGAGGGGCCACTGTGCTACCAGCATGTTACATTCATAACCCCAAGCCTCATTCTGAGCTTTTTAATTGAGGTTTTATTGAGTAGACCTGCTTGATTAAACCATTAGCCACATGATTAAACTCCATCTCCAGCTACTCTTCCTTCCTCAGTGGTTGGGGGATGGGGCTGAAAGTCTCAACCTTCCAATCAGGTGCTTGATTTTTCTGGTCACAAGACCCCATCCTAAAGCTCTATAAGGCCCCAATCTTAAGTTATCTCATTAGCATAAACTCAGGTATGGTGGAAAGTGGCTCGTTATGAATAGCAAAAGATACTCCTATCACTGAGGAAATTCCAATGGTTTTTGAAGCTCTGTTCCAGGAACTAGAGACAAAAATCAAATTTTTTTTTAATTTTTATTTTTACTTTATTTTGCTTTACAATACTGTATTAGTTTTGCCATACATTGACATGAAAATTATACTGCAGCATGATACATAAGAAGCTTTTGTTGAACATGGATGATAATTGTTCCTAATTTGTGGAAGTTCTACCAGATACCACCATGATCTATCATCACCACCTACACACAACAACTTTGCTTCATTAACTTTTCAATTAAAAAGTAAATCTTTATATGTTATTGCTGTTCAGTCACCCAGTTATGTCCAACTCTTTGCGACCCCATGGACTGCAGCACGCCAGGCCTCCCTCTCTGTGCCCATTTCCTGAAGTTTGCCTAAGTTTATGTCCATTGCATTGGTGATACCACCCAGCCATCTCATCCTCTGATACCCTCTTCTTCTGCCCTCACTATTTCCCAGCATCAAGGACTTTTCCAGTGAGTTGGCTGTTCACATCTGGTGACCAAAATACTGAAGCTTCAGCTTCAGCATCAGCATCAGTATTTTCAATGAGTATTCAGGGTTGGTTTTGTTTAAGATTGACTGGTTTGATCTCCTTGCTTTCCAAGGGACTCTCAGAAGTCTTCTCCAGCATTACAGTTCAAAGGAATCAATTCTTTGGTGCTCTGCCGTTACAGTCCAGCTCTCACAATCCTCCATGACCACCGGGAAGACCATAGCCTTGACTATACAGATCTTTGTCGGCAGAGTAATGTCTCTGCTTTTCAACATTCTGTCTAGGTTTGTCATAGCTTTCCTGCCAAGAAGCAATCATCTTCTGATTTCATGGCTGCAGTCACCATCTGCAGTGATTTTTAGAGCTCAAGAAGAGGAAATCTGTCACTACTTCCACCTTTTCCCCTTCTATTTGGCATGAAGTAATGGGGCTGGCTGTCATGATCTTAGTTTTTTTTAATATTTAGTTTTAAGCCAGCCCTTTCACTCTCCTCCACCCTAATCAAGAGGTTCTTTAGTTCCTCTTCTCTTTCTGCCATTAGAGTGGTATCATCTGCATATCTGATGTTGTTGATGTTTCTCCCACCCATCTTGATTCCAGCTAGTAATTCATCCAGCCCAACATTTCTCATGATGTGCTCAGCATATAGGTTAAAAAAACAGGGTGACAACAGACACATTCAAGGATCACTACCTTGTCATGTATCACTACTATGTCATGTGTAACTCAATGAAACTATGAGCCATTCCATGTCAAGCCACCCAAGATGTACGGGTCATAGTGGCAAGTTCTGACAAAACGTGATCCACTGGAGGAGGGAATGGTAAACTACCCCAGTATACTTGCTGTGAGAACCTCATGAACTGTATAAAAAGACAAAAAAACTTTATGCATATGTACATACACAGAGTAAAAGAGTTGAAAGTGGTTAAAGTACCAGCTCGATTTAATTTCCTTTGGCAAAATGTAGGAAATATATGTTTAAAACAAAAATACAAGCAATAATTCCTGAAAGACCTCCTAAATGAAGGCATTAGGTGGAGTAGGGTGCTATTACGTAGAAGCACAATCAACAGTTCTTGTTCTCAAGGTTAAAATTCCAGGCAGGGAGAAGTGCTATTAGCATGAAACTGAACATTATGAAAGATAAATATGTGGTACAGAGAGCAAGCAAAGTAATATTGCAAAGCAGTTCTTGAGCAAATTAATAAATGTATTCTACAAACAATACATGCCAGAGACAATCTATACAAACAAAGGAAGTGTTTATAGGCAATTTTCAATACCTGGATTGGTAGAATTAAACACTTTTGGAGGAACAGGAGAGGACCTTGAAAGAAGTAGAAAGTGAAAGTGAAAGTTGTTCAGTTGTGTCCGACTCTTTGCAACCCCAGGGACTATACAGTCCATGGAATTCTCCAGGCTAGAATACTGGAGTGGGTAGCTTTTCCCTTCTCCAGGGGATCTTCCCAGCCCAGGGATTGAACCCAGGTCTCCCACGTTGCAGGCGGATTCTTTACCAGCTAAGCCACAAGGGAAGCCTGAAAGATGTAGAAAGGCAGGAGCAAAAACCAGGAGAAAAGAAAGACAAATGTAGCCCTAACTTTTGTCTGAATAACTAGCTCACCCTTGCTAATGTTTTAGGTTTGAAATTAGCAACACAAATCTAACATTAACAATGTGAAATTTATGAAGGGTCTCATGTTTATTCATGGTCTTTTCACTATATGGAGCCTGTGAGGATCTGTTGGAGAGTTTATTGTAGCAAAGGAGGGAAAGATATTGAGGTCAGTTGTAAAAATGGAATGTATGAAACCAGTGAATTCAGGACAATGTATTCAGGTCACCAAAACTTTGTGAAGAAACAAATATTATGAAGAGGGGAAAAGTGGGAATTTTTTATATCCTTGAAATCATGTAAGTGATCTGAGCCAGAACATAGGCAGAAATTGACCCAGTGGGGCAGGGAGTTCCACCGAGCGTGAACACATACCCACTGGGGGTTGCCTCCATGAGGACCTGCCTGCTCCCATCTGTTAATGAGAAAAAATATACCCAAGTGAAGTAAATAGTAATTAGAGGTGGACCTAGCAGTGGCCTCTAGGGCCACCTTGGTATTTAGATCACAAAGGATAAAGTCAAAATGAAAACACTCAAGTTATTTATAAAGGGGCTAAACTGAACCTATTTGTGCAGGAGTTTCTAGGCCCAAGAGATATTTCTCTCCCTGGCCTTGGTCAGGGTCAGTCTATAATAAATCTAATGATGCCATATCCACATGGTCTTGACTATTTTCCTATTGGCTTTGCTACATGGGAGGAATCTTAAGCTGAAAAATGACAGGCTTATTTTTCTCTCCTGAGAAGGCTGACTTAGGATCTATAATAGTGTGATTTATATTAATAATAAGAAATATACATTTGGTGTTCTTTTCACTTTCCTGGTACAGAGCTCATAAAAGACTTGTAGTTTAAGTGTGGAGAATCATAATGGTATCTTTTATTAAGCTAATGAGGTGACTTTCAGAAAGCCCTAGGTTCCCTAAGAATGTGAGAGAGAGATGTGAGACTTGGACCATAAAGAAGGCTGAGTGCCAAATAATTGATGCTTCCAATTGTATTGCTAGAGAAGACTCTTGAGAGTCTCTTGGACAGCAAGGAGATCAAACCAGTGAATTCTAAAGGAAATCAACCTTGAATATTCACTGGAAGGTCTGAGGATGAAGCTGAAACTTCAATAATTTGGCCACCTGATGCAAAGAGCTGACTCGTTGGGAAAAGATGCTGGGAGAGACTGAGGGCAGGAGCAGGAGGGGACAGAGGATGAGACAGTTGGATGGCATCATCAACTCAATAGGCATGAGTTTCAGCAAATTCAGGTAGATAGTGAAGGACAAGTGTCAGGAAGCATTTAACAGGAGGCTGTCTGTGTGCTGTTTTGGATCTGTCAGGAATTCTCTGTTCCTTATTAATTCCTTAATACTCAGGAATTAAGAGGAGAGGCAAGCCTCTCCCAGGGGCTGAGGAATCCAGGCATTTCCTTCATTAGTTTTTCTATATGGTGATAAGTACCCTCTTCCTTCTTGTGAACCATATGGTAAAAGTGACTGTTTACAACTCTGTCTCTCTTTAATATGGATCACCTATGTTTTGTAAGTCTGGAATTTTAATCTTTATCTTTGCTGAGAATAACTACCTTGTAAGACAGTGTATATGCCCACACCATGTTGATTAAAACACCTTTGCTCCGTCAGAGCTTTGGTCCCTGTGTCTTTCTTTCTCTTTCTCTTTTTTTTTTCTCTCTCTCTCTCTCTCCCTCTCTCTGTCAGGCTGATACCCTGGAAGGCAGAGGCTCTCTGAGTTCACTTTCCTGCCTGGGCTTCTAAGACCCTCTCGAGAAGGCACTCTGCGCCTTCACCCCATCGAGAGGGAGCCTGAGGCCTTCGTGAACAGAGCAAGCCCCGTGCAGGGGCTTTATTGGCTTTCTGTGTAAACCAAGGAATATCAGCCTCTTTCTCTCTCCTTTAGTTTCTTATTGGTCGACTCCAGACCACCAGGTTCCGGTCCATTAAAGGACCTCAACAGACAGGGAAGCCCGGCATACTGAAGTTTATGGGGTCCAAAAGAGTTGGACATGACTCAGTGACTGAACAAAAACAACAACCTAAGAAAGCAGGCTTCTAGCTTGTTGGAGGGTCAGGACTTGCAGTCCCCTGCGCCCTCCACCCACCACTGGCAGCCATGGGGGAGGGGAAAGGAGATGGAAATTGAGCTTAATCATCCATGGCCTATGATTTAATTAACGATGCTTATGTAATGAAGCCTCCATTAAGAAAGAAAGACAAAGAGAGGAAAGAAAGAAAGAAAAGAAGGAAAGAGAGCTTCTAGGGCAGTGAACAAGTAAAAATTCGGGGAGACTGGCATGGTCAGAGAGCACAGACTCCTCATACACCTCCCATACATTGACCCTATGAATCTCTTCATCTGGCTGTTGATTTGTGTCATTTAAAATCCTTTGTAATAAATCAGTAATCCAGTGAGTAAACTGGTTTCCTGAATTCTGTGAACCACTCTAGCAAATTAATCAAGCACAAGGATTGGGTTGTGGGATAATGTAATTTATAGCTGGTTGTTCAGAAATAAAAGCAACAAAATGGACTGTGATTGGTATCTGAAGTGGAAGTCTGTCTTGGGGACTGAGCCTTTAACTTGTGGAATCTGATGCTCTCTCCAGGTAAATAGTGTCAGAATTGAGTGGGATTATAGGATACCCAGATTGGTGGTGTGGGGAAAAGACTCATATGTTGAAACAGAGTGCAGAACTGCAGGAGTACAATGATGGAGCCTGCCCACAGAGCATACTGGGAGGAGCACAAAAGTCAATAGTAATGGCTATTGTTTCATTTGACCTTTACAACCCCAAGAGAAGAATAAGCTTTATTGTTCCTATGTTCTGCAGATGAGAAAACAGAGATCAACAATTTTAATAGTGATAGCTCATCTAGAAACTAAAGCACACAGGTGCTCTGACTTCAAAAATCAATGCTGTGAGCTTTCTATGACTTAATATTTTTCTGTCTAGTCCATGAATTTTTTCCATGATACAGTTGTGGACTCTGTTTTCTGTGTTTACTATGTTTAGAATCTGAACAATAAGGCCCAAGTCACCTCTCAGGAAGCTCAATATGCTTTTCTCTCTAACTCAGGGTTCATTTTGCTTTGTTTCTTAAATAATTCATTTCTCATTTATAACTTAATAAAATAAAATTCTTCCTAAACAATTGGAAATCTGAAGCAATAATAATTTTTATGGGCAGAGATTCTGCAAAGGGATACAGAATATGAAATTGCTATGTGGGGACATTTATAACATTCTGGGAATCTGAAAAAATAAAAACAAAAGCCAATACAAACTGTATTGGTTTGTATCAGTTCAGTCACTCAGTCATGTCCGACTCTTTGTGACCCCATGGACTGCAGCACACCAGGCTTCCCTGTCCATCACCAACTCCCGGAGCTTACTCAAACTCATGTCCATAGTATTGGTGATGCCATCCAACCATCTCAACATCTGTCATCCCCTTCTCCTGCCACCTTCAATCTTTCCCAGCATCAGGGTCTTTTCAAATGAGTCAGTTCTTCGCATCAGGTAGCCAAAGTATTGGAGCTTCAGCTTCAGCATCAGTCCTTCCAATGAATATTCAGGACTGATTTTCTTTAGGATGGACTGATTGGATCTCCTTGCAGTCCAAGGGACTCTCAAGAGTCTTCTCCAACACCACAGTTCAAAAGCATCAATTCCTCGGCACTCAGCTTTCTTTATAGTTCAACTCTCACATCCATACAATCATTTTGCCTTTTTGCATTTCTTTTTTGGGGGGATGGTCTTGATCACTGCCTCCTGTACAATATTAGGAACCTCTCTCCATAGTTCTTCAGGCACTCTGTCTAGCAGATCTAATCCCTTGCATCTATTTGTCACATCCACTGTATAATCCTAAGGGATTTGATTTAGGTCATACCTGAATGGTCTAGCGGTTCTCCCTACTTTCTTCAATTTAAATCTGAGTTTGGCACTAAGGAGTTCATGATCTGACCGCAGTCAGCTCCCGGTCTTGTTTTTGCTGACTGTATAGAGCTTCTCCATCTTTGGCGGCAAAGAATATAATCAATCTGATTTTGGTGTTGACCATCTGGTGATGTCCATGTGTAGAGCCTTCTCTTGTGTTGTTGGAAGAGGGTGTTTGCTATGGCTAGTGTGTTCTCTTGGCAAAACTCTATTAGTCTTTGCCCTGCTTCATTCCGCATTCCAAGGCCAAATTTTCCTGTTACTCCAGGTATCTTTTGATTTTCTACTTTTGCATTCCAGTCCCCTAGAATGAAAAGGACATCTTTTTGGGTGTTAGTTCTAGAGGGTCTTGTAGGTCTTCAGAGAACCGTTCAACTTCAGCTTTTCCAGCATTGCTGGTCGGGGCGTAGACTTGGATTACTGTGATATTGAATGGTTTGCCTTGGAAATGAACAGAGATCATTCTGTCATTTTTGAGATTGCATGCAAGTACTACATTTTGGACTCTTTTTGACTATGATGGCTACTCCATTTTTTCTAAGGGATTCTTGCATGCAGTAGTAGATATAATGGTCATCTGAGTCTTCTGTTGTTGAGTGCCATTGTAATAGAGCTAGGTCTGGTACAAAAAAAAGATATTAATAATTTAAATGGAAAATTTGCATTAGAGTGTTGTCTCTATAGCTTCCAATCATAAACTGTTAGGTGGGGCACTGGACCTTAGTTTTAGATTCAATAAAATGAGGATAATAATATTTACCCTTTGAGATATTGCTAAAGTTATGTCAAATGTGACATCATGATCTCCATTGGGTTACCATTATCAAAACCAGAGACTCAGAGAAGAAAGGGAGAAAGGTGCAGAGTACTTACTTAAAGAGATAATGACTGAAAATTTCCCAAGTCTGGGGAGAAATTTGGAAATCCAAGTTCGTGAAGCACAAATTTTCCCTCTAAAATTTCAACCTGAAAGATCTTCTCCAAGACATAGCATAATAAAACTGTTCAAAGAAAGAGAGAATTTCAAAAACAGCAAGAGAAAAAAAATGTCATATACAGAGAACCACTATAAGTATGTCAGCAGATTTCTCAGGAGGCAAATTACAGTCCAGGAAACATGGTAATATATTCAAAATGCAGAAAGAAAAAAATTGCTAGCCAGAATACTTTACTTGGCAAAGCTGTCCTTCAGAAATGGAGTGCCAATAAAGACTTTCCCAAACAAACAAAAGCTGAGGAATTTCATCATGACTAGACCTGCCTTTAAGAATGCTGAAAGGAGCTTTTCAAAATGAAAAACGGGATTCTAATTAGTAACATGAAAACATATGAAAATATAAAACACCCATAAGGATAAGTATTAATATATGGTCAAATATAGAAAACTATAATACTGTATTATGTTGATGTGCTAAGAACTTAACTCTAATATAAAGCCTGCTGCTGCCATTGCTAAGTCGCTTCAGTCGTGTCCAACTCTGTGCTACCCCATAGACGGCAGCCCACCAGGCTCCTCTGTCCCTGAGATTCTCTAGGCAAGAACACTGGAGTGGGTTGCCATTTCCTTTCCAATGCATGAAAGTGAAACGTGAAAGTAAACTCACTCAGTTGTGTCTGACTCTTTGCAACCCCATGGACTGCAGCCCACCAGGCTCCTCCGTCCATGGGATTTTCCAGGCAAGAGTACTGCAGTGGGTTGCCATTGCCTTCTCCAAATATAAAGCCTAAGGGACAAAATTAGAAAAATAACTTGTAGCTACAATGTGTCAATGAATATGCAATATAGAAAGAGGTAAATTGTGACATCCAAAACAAAATGTGTGTGTGGTTAAGTAAAGAGGTAGAATTTTTGTATGCAATTGAAGTTCAGTTGGTATTAGAGTGAAATAGACTATTATGACTATGTGCTCAGTCACTCAGTCTTTGTGACCCTGTGCACTGTATCGCACCAGGGTCTCTGTCCATGGAGATTTCCAGCTAAGAACGCTGGAGTAGGTTGCCTACTCCAAGGGACCTTTCTGATCGAGGGATTGAACCTGCGTCTCCTGCTTCTCTTGCATTGGCATATGGATTCTTTACCAGTGCCACCTGGGAATGTTTTATATAAGTCTTATGGTGACCACGAAGCATAAATCTGCAGTAGATACACAAAAGATAAAGGGAAGAGAATAAAAAAACTACCAGTATGGAAAATCATCAATTACCAAAGGAAGACATCAAGGGAAGAAAGGAACAAGAAAACTACAGAACAACCAGAAAACAATTCAGAAAAAATCATATTATAAGTCCTTACCTATTAATAATTATTTAAGTGTAAAAGGATTAAACAATCCAATCAGAAAGTATACAGTGGCTGAATGGATTTAAAAAAAGAAACAATGCCCAAATATATATTGCTTACAAAGACTCACTTCAGCTTTAAGAACACACATAAGCTCAAGGTGGAGGGATTGAAAGGGATTTTCTAAGAAAATGGAAGTCAAAAAAGAATAGGAGGTAACTATATTCATATCAAACAAAATAGATTAAAAAAAAGTAACAAGAAAGAAAGAAGGTTGTTATATGATGATAAAGAGGTCAGTTCATCAAGAGAACACAACAATTTAAAATATATATGTGAGATTCCCTGGTGGCTAAGTGGTGAAGAATCCATCTGCAATGCAGAAGACATGGGTTCCATCCCTGGGTTAGAAAGATCCCCTGAAGAAGAAAATGGCAACCTACTCCAGTATTCTTGCCTGGAGAGTCCTGTGGATGGAGGAGCCTGGTGGGTCCATGGGGTCGCAAAAGAGTCAGACACAACTTAGCAACTAAATAACAATGGCAAATATACATAACAACAAATATATGTGCACCCAACATCAGAGGACCTAAATTTACACAAATAGTAACAGATCTGAAGGGAGAAATATACAACAATCAATAATAGTAGGGGACTTCAATAGCCCGCTTTCACCAATGGATAGATCATTCAGACAGAAAATCAGTAAGGAAGCATTGGACTTGACCTGTACTTTAGACCGTATGAACCTAAAAGACAGACACGGAACATTTCATCCTACGGCAACAGACTAGACATTCATCTTAAGTACACATGGAACATTCTCCAGGCTGATCATGTCACAAAGTGAGTCTTAGGAAATTTATGAAGAGTGAAATATACCAAGTATCTTTTCTGACCAAAATATAGTAACACTAGAAATAAAGACAGGAGATCAATTGAAGAATTCACATATATGTAGAAATTATACAACTCCTAAACAAAAAGTTAATCAAACAAGAAGTCAAAGGGAAATAAAAAGTATCTTGAAACAAATAAAAATGGCAGCACAACATACCCAAACTTACAAGATGCAGTAAAAACAGTTCTAGGGGAGAAGTTTATGAATAATCACTTGGAAAAATGAAATCTGACCTCTCTCTTATACCACTCACAAAAATTAGCCCCAAATGGATTAAAGGCTTAAATTTAAAATGTGAACTAAAAAACTATTAGAAGAAAATATGGAAAAAGCTCCTTGACATTGGTTTTTGTGATGATATTTTAGATATGACACCAAAAGCACAAGCAACAAAATCAGAAACAAGTGTAACTCTATCAAACTGACAGCTTTTTTACAGCAAAAGAAACAACCAACAAAATGAGGAGGCAGTCTAAGGAACTGGGGAAAATATTTGCAAACTATCTGGTGAGGGGTTAATATTCAAAATGTATAAGGAATTCATATGACTCAATAGCAAGAAACATAAAAAATAAGCTAAATAAAATAATTTAATCCAGTTTAGAGAACCTGAATAGACATTTTTCATACAGAGAGATTGTAGAACGATCATTGCCAGGGGCTTAGGGATGGAGAAAATGGGAAAATGTTGGACAAAGAGGACAAACTTTTAGTTTTCAGATGAATAAATAGTAGGGATCTAATGTACAGCATAGTGACTATAGTTAGTAATAACATATTATATATTTGAAAGTTGCTATGGGGGTAAATCTTAAATGTTTTTAATGTACACACAAAGATAAGCATGTGAACTTATGGAGATGTTTACTAACTTTACAGTGGTAATGGTGGTATTATTTCACAATATATATGTTTGTGAAATCATTACCTTGTATATCTTAAGCTTATACAATGTATGTGTCAATTATATCTTCATAAAATAAGTACTGCTATTTTGACCTTGGGTTACCTCAGTCTAAAACTAATTTATAAAACATAAGGAGCAGTGGTCTTGAGGTCCTATGCATTGACTCAACAGAAAAAGATTATTTGGGGGAAACATGAAGACAACTTTTCAATAACCTGTTTATAAATACTAGAAAAATAACCCAATTGTTTTAGGTTCAAAATCCAGCCACTCTGTTGCTATAGTACATAAAGCTCTATACTTTGCTTGGTGTTATTTCTTGCTGCCTCTGAAATATTTTGCAAGCAACTTTTTAATTAACTTCAGTGTTGTTAGTTCTGCCTAATTATTCTCTAGAGGCAAACCAGAAAATACAGACATGAAAATAAAGCTTGATATTACAGTGAAAACAGGTTGGTAGTGGGTAGTGAAAACGACTGAGGAGTAAGTAGGTGATATTTCCGCATAGTCTACATGCAGAATAAAAATCTCTATAGCCATGAACATTTCTAAATTGACACTTCTGGTTATAAAAATTATAATAGTTTCATAGAGTTTTACACACACAATTAATTAATATATTTTTGTATTTCAGCTTCTGCTGATATTTTAGTCCTGATTTTTAGAGAGCCCTCCCCCTTGCAAGTTTCTAATTTTAATTCATTAAGTAGCTTGTACATTTTCTATGAAAAGACCATCACATAGTACATTCAATTGCCAGGATTTAAAAACTCAAGCTAATACAAACAAACCAAAAACCACAAGCTAAAAACCATTTTTTAAATAAGGGTTAATAGAGACTTTCTGTTTGTTTATTCTCTATTCTCTAATCACTTAATATTGGACCCACAACACAGATGCAGTGCAAAGAAGGATGGTGAGATTTTTTAAAATTAATCTTAGGATTGCTTATTATGGCAAAAATGGAAGATGGACTAAATGGAAGTTTCTGTTCCCTGCTGCTACTTCTAGATTTCTATTTTGTAGAAAGAATATCTTTTAGTAAAGTACAGGAAAGTGGTTGCTTTTTCTTCCTTGTGACAAATGAAGCTGAATAATACATATATATTTTTTCCATAACACCTTTTGTGTTCAAAGGTTAAGCAGGCTTCTAGAGGGACAAAATGATGCTATTAAATAAAATGCAAATCTTGAAAGAGCATCTGTATTATATGAAAGTGAAAGTCACTCAGTCACGTCCTACTCTTTGTGACCCCATGGACTATACAGTCCATGGAATTCTCCAGGCCAGGATACTGGAGTGGGTAGCATTTCCCTTCTCCAGGGGATCTTCCTGACTCAGGAATCCAACCGAGGTCTCCTGCGTTGCAGGAAGACTCTTCATCAACCGAGCTATCAGTTAAGCCCTCTGTATTATATATCTTAGTTCAAAACCATCCAATGCTTATTAGATCAATTCTGCAACCTTTACATGCACTTAGGCACTTAGAGGATTTCTGCTTTAAATATTCCCACACTTTTCAGAATTTTTCAGCACCTTAGCAGCAGCTCAGAAGCTGCCAAGTGTGCTAAGGATAGACTTAACATAGACTGATGCTGAAGTCCAGGTTATGTCCTCAGTGTAGTCTAGTCCATGGGGTTACAAAGCGTTGGACATGACTGAATGACTTTCACTTTCAAGTTCAAGGGGACAAAGTTCTAATCTCAGCTAATCATTCATAAGATAAAGAACAGGGAATGGTTGACAGCTAAAATATATAAAGAACTCATACAAACTTCCCTGGAGTCCAGTGGTTTAGACTCTGAACTCCCAATGCAGACAGCACAGGTTTGACCCTCAGTTGGGAAACTAAGGTCCTGCATGCTATACAGTATGGCTAAAACAAAACAAACAAACAAAAAAAGAACTCCTACAACTCAGCAGCAGATCTGATAAAAATTGGCAGATGATCTGAATATATATATTCTTGAAAGTTGCTGAGAGAGTGAAATGAAATGATAAGTAGATGATACGATGCAGATGTTAGTGACACTTGGGTGGTGATCATTTTATAGTATAAAAATGTACAAATCAACACGTTGTATCCCTTAATCACACAGTGTCATATGTCCTTTATGTCTCAACAAAACTGGCATAAATAATTAGAATAGAATAGGATAGAAATATTGCTCCTAGCACCTTACATGACCTTAAGGAGGGCTAATTCAGATAAAGTGTCTAAATCAAGCACTTCTCAAACTCTAACATCTATTAGAATCCCTTGGACCTCTTGTTAAAAGGAAGGTTCCTGCTCATATCTGGGTGGGGCCTGAGCATCTCTTTTCCTAGCAAGCTCCCAGATGATGTCCGTGCCGTGATCCACTTTGGGGAACAAGAGTCTAAAGCCTAGATCACACTGGTTGACACATGGTCAGCACTTAACAAATAGGTGTTATTTTATTTGCTTATATACCCATGCATAAATAAGGCCACGACTAGACAAAACATGACATGAAGCATTTTGTAAGTCATGTGCAGACTCTACATATTCTTTGCCTTGTGAATGTACATAAATGTGGCCACAAAATAATGAGACATAGAAACTGCATGTGATAATCACCCTGGTACCTTGACTGTCTCAAGTTAGGGTCAATGTCAGATTTTTCTAGAATTGAGTACACTTTCTCATCTAAATTTCCAACTTCTCATTGATTAACTTTTAAGACTGAATATTGCTCCTCAAATTATAAGTCCCTTAGACTGCTCTCTAAAAGTTCAGAAATGGTCAAATCAGTACACCCATTCTGGCTGACAAAATCTAGTCATGGAAGAATATGGAAGGCTGCAGCAGGCTGTGATGCTAATGAAACAGTGAGTGAGGGACTTTTCATTTGAAACGTGGAATTACTTTATTTTTTTATTTTTTTAATTGAAGCATAGTTGATTTACAATATTGTGCCAATCTCTGTACAGCAAAGTGACTCAGTTTTACACATACATTTTTTTTTATATTCTTTTCCCTTATGGTTTATCAGAGGACATTCAATATAGTTCCCTGTGCTATATATTAGGACCTTGTTCATCCATTCTAAATACAATAGTTTGCTCTACCAACCCCAAACTCCCAGCCCACCCCTCACCCTAACCTCTTCCCCCTTGGCAACCACGTCTGTTCTCTATGAGTCTGCTTCTGTTTTGTAGATAGGATTTTTTGCACCATAGTTTTGATTTCACATGAAAGTGATGTCATACGATATCTGCCTTTCTCTTTCTGACTTACTTCACTTTGCATGATAACCTCTAGTTGCACTCATGTTGCTGCAGATGGCATTATTTCATTCTTTTAAATGACTGAGTAGTATTTCATTATATATATCTACTCCATCTTCTTTATCCATTCATCTGTTGATGGACATTTAAATTGTTTCCATGTTTGGCTATTGTGAACAGTGCTGCTATGAACATAGGGGTGCATGTATCTTTTTGAATTACAGCTTTGTCTGTATGTTTTCCAAAGTTGGATTGCTAGATCATATGGTAATTCTATTTTCAGTTTCCTGAAGACCTGGCATACTGTTTTCCATATTAGCTGTATCCACTTACATTTCCACCAACAGTGTAGGAGGGCTCCCTTTTCTTCAAACCCTCTTTAGCATTTGTTACTTGTAGACTTTTTAATGATGGCCATTGTGACAGTTGTGAGGTGGTACCTCATTGTAGTTGTGATTTGCATTTCTCCAGTAATTAGTGATGTTGTGCCTACTGACCATCTGTATGTGCCTACTGACCATCTGTATGTCTTCTCTGGAGGAATATCTATTAAAGTCTTAGGCCCATTTTTCAGTTAGGTTATTTTTTTTGTTGTTTTTCAGTGGTATGAGTTGTTTGTGTATTTTGGAGTTTAAATCCTTGTCTGCAGTATCATTTGCAAATATTTTCTCACATTCCGTAAATTGTCTCTCTCTTTTTTTTTTTTTTAGGGTTTCCTTTGCCACGCAGAAAGCTTTAATTTTGGTTAGGTTCCATTTGTTTATATTTGTTTTTATTGCTATTACCTTGGGAGACTGACCTTGGTACCATTTATGTCAGAGAATGTTTTGCTGGCTTATGTTTAAGTCTTTAAGCCATTTTGACTTTATCTTTGTGCATGATGTGAAGGTGTATTCTAACTTCATTGATTCAGTGCATCTGTCCAACTTTCACAGCACCATTTGCTGAAGAGGGTATCTATTTTACATTCATGCCTCCTTTGTCAAAGATTAATTGACCATAGGTGTACAGGCTTTATATTTCTGTTCCATTGATCTATATCCCTTAAAAAAATACTGTTTTGATTATTGTAGCTTTGTGATATTGTCCACAGTCTTGGAGAGTTATGCCTCCTGCCTCCGTCCCCTGCCCCCCTCAGGACTGCTCTAGCAGTTCTGGGGGTGTTATGGTTCCATATAATTTTTTGGATTATTTGTTCTAGTTTTGTGAAAAATATCACGGGTATTTTGATAAGGATTGCCTTAAATCTATAGATTGCTTTGGGTAGTATTATCATTTGAACAATGTTAATTCTTTCAATTCTGGAGCACAGGCTATCTTTCCATTGATCTATATCCCTTTTATTCCCTTTATTAATGTTTTATAGTTCTCAGTATGTAAGTCTTTTGTCTCCTTGGTCAATTTTATTCCTATATAAAATTCCTATGAATTTTATATTATTTGTATAATTTTAAAAGGTTTTTTTTTTTTTCTAATTCCCTTTCTGATATTGTATTGTTAGTGTAAAGGAATGCAACCATTGGAGTTACTTTAAACCATGAGATTATTTTAAAACATAAGGAAAGGCTTGAGGTTTAATTTTGAGTATCCTTACAGACAGAATACAGAGGGACAACTTCAAACACTGAACTGAAAAATATTACTGTACATGGAAATCTATTTAAAAATCACCATGGAATACCCATGTACTGCTGGTGTGAGCCTTTAGGAAAACCTATTGGCAGCGTCTGCTAAAGCTGAAGGTCTGTATGCCGTATGACCCATTTATGGAATCCCACTTGTAGGCACACAATAGGAAACCATATGCGTGCTCACCGAGGGACATGCACGAGAGCGCTTAAAGCAGTACTAGTCACTCTAACCCAGAGCAATCACAGACCAAAGGACCAAGAATGGTAGAATGCTTAAGCGGCATATCATACAACAGAACCACACAGCAATGCAACTAGTGGAACTACAGCTGTGGCAACAATGTGGATGAATCTGAAAAATATGTTAAGCAGAAGAAATAAAATTCAAAATAATGAAATTAAATACGGACATGGAAAACCAGCTTATAGTTACCAAGAGGGGAATCAGGGGGGATAAATTAAAGGAGTTTGGGATTAACATATGCACACTACTCTATATATAATAGGTAACAAATAAGGACCTATTGTATAGCAAGAGAAATTATACTCAATATTTTGTAATAACCTAAAAGGGAAAAGAATCTGAAAAAGAATATTATATACCTATAGCTGAATCACATTGCTGTATACCTGAGATTAACATATCATTGTAAATCAAATGTATTCAATAAAAAATAAAACTTAAAAAAAGTGAAATTAAAATCGAACAAAATTAACCTATGGTCTTAATTTTGGATGGTGCCACCACTTGGGGTGGAGGCCATAGGAAGGACTGCTGTAGTGACAGTCATGGTCTATTTCTTATTCTGGACACTGGCTACCGAGCATGTAAGCTTTGTGATAAGCTGTCTATCTGCTCGCTTGTAATTTGTACCGTTTACTCTATGTACACTATATATTGATACAATGTACATTACAAACCCCCCTGAGACTGTCTTAAAAGTGATTAACACTTCTGAAGTGCTTAGTTATTCTAGTCAGTAAAGTATTTGAGAAAAAAATAAATGATTTGCTTCTGAATTTTTAATCTGTCTTTGATCTGACACATCTTAGCTCAGATCCATTCTTTAAAAGATGATGTCAAAATAAAAATCTTCAGAAATACACTTAGAAAAAAAAGTAGCATGTTTCTTAAAAGAGGGCTACAGCTTCCCAGTTTCTTTTCTTTTTTTTTTTTTTCACGAACCTGTGAGGTTCCTTGAGCAAAAGCCAATTAAACAATCACAGACTCAAGGGACACCTTCCTTCTTCTGGCCAAGACAAACAGTCAGGGAGCAGAACTTGGGAGGCAAAAATCGAAAGATCTGAAAAGGGTTCCTGAGTTTTCTCAAAAACTGCAAGAACAATGGATCTGTACTGAACCACCCACCATTAACCACATTGATGTAGATGAACTTTAAAAAGAAAGAAACAAAAGCTGTAAACTTCTTGGGGAATGAATCATCATTGAAAATAATTAGCCCACATACAAGATGCCATTTCTAGGTGCTCCCAAAGCTTTTTAATATTCCCCTCATTTCATCTCTCCTTAAAACCCGTCTCTCAATCCAAATAAGTCTCTTTTTTTATTGCAAGATCTCCTGGTTGGGTCTCTGAGGTTGGTCCCTGAGGAATCATACAATTTTCATTCCAAATCCAGCTTGTTTGTGGGAAGAAATCTGTTAAATGAGCTTTTCCAGTGTACACCACTGTTCCTGTTCATTTGTTTCCCTTCAGCTTTTCTCAGCTGAAATTCGCTCTTTTAAAGCTGTTTTTTTTTTTTTTTAAACAGCAGCTTGCAGTCTACAATCTCTTATTCATAGTGCCCAAATAGGAAAAGCTCTGAAAACTAAGTTTCCTGTAAATTTAATGACAAAATCAGAACTCACATAAAACTGTTTATAATCTCTATTTATCTCTCTTACTGTGAATTTTTATGTTTCCTCGCGGAGATTTAAATGTGTTTATTACAGGATGCTGCGTTAGACCTCCCTGGAGACGTAATACAATATGCCAGGTATGCGCTGCATTAACTTTCTACACTTCCCAAATTTCCAGTTCCAAAGCACATCTGGGATTGTGGAGCTGTAAACAAGAATTCCTCTCCAGGAGTGGAAATGAACTTACTGAGCTACTAGAGAGATTTAGGTTAAATTTAAACAGCAGTCTTATGGCCAGAAGAGTGTTTCAAATGGATATTTTCTCCCAAAAGACTGTTTAGAGAGATCAGAACCAATATTTAACTTGGAATTCAAACTTAAAAGTGAATTCCAGGCTGACTACAGGACTCTGAACCCTACATATCAGGTCTTTTTCCTACTGGTGAGTAAGGAGGTAGATACAGGATGCAGCTACACACATTTGGGGTGAGTCACATGATTAGGAAGAATGGAGGATAAAATATGAGTGTTATTGGAAATGTTTGGTGTGCCCGTTTTTAATGTCTGAAGCAGGTGATAAAACTCAGTTCCCTGAATCCATTGTGGATTTCTCAATTGAGAGGGTTATTAGAGTGATGATCTTGGTGGAACCTACTTGCCTCCCGCTTGAAAGACTCCTCTGTGTGATAATAAAGAGATTGTGAGACTTTGCAAGCTAAGAAACCTCTGTATTTCATTTGCTTGAACTTCCATAACCATGAATGTCAAGCTTAGCTGCACAAGCCATGTTGCATAGAGGAGGTATGGTAATTTAAACAAACTGTAGATGGCTGGTTCTCTACTTTGGTGCAGCCTTTAGAAAGAGATTAATGCTTGTAGCCCACACTCAGAGATTCACATTTGTCTGGAGGGCTCCTTGAATATCAGAAGTTTAAAGTTACTAAGTGATTTGACCACATAGCCAGACCTGGGACTCCTGCTTCAAAGAAGCCTCTTAAAAAATTGGAAGATATACCATTTCCCAAGATGTTTTGGGGGTATGCCTTTATAATGACTTTGATAAAGGTATTATAAGTGACATTATATCAGCTAGTTATCACTGTGTAACAAAACCAGGGGTAAGGGCTAAGGGTTCAACAGAAGGTAGAAGAGTTTTTGCAGTAGTTAGCTAATCAAGGATTAAAAAGGAACAATGTAGACAGAATAAAAGAATGGAATGAGATTGACATCTGCTCGCCAAGCAGAAGAGATTAAAAAGAAGTGACAAGATTACACAGAAGAACTATACAAAAAAGATCTTAATGACCTGGATAACCTCCATGGTGTGGTCACTCACCTAGAGCCAGACTGCCTGGAGAGTTTGTTGCCTCAAAGAGCATTTCTAGGAACAAAGCTGGTGGAGATGATAGAATTCCAGTTGAGTTACTTCAAATCCTAAAAAATAATGCTGTTAGAGTGGTGCACTCAATATGTCAGCAAATTTGGAAAACTCAGCCATGGCCACATGACTAGAAAAGGTCTATTTTTATTCCAATCCCAAAGAAAGGCAATGCCAAAGAATATTCAAACTACTGTACAATTGTGCTCATTTCACATGCTAACAACGTTATACTCAAAATCTTTCAAGCTAGGCATCAGCAGTATGTGAGCCAAGAACTTTTAGGTATACAGCTGGATTTAGAAAAGGCAGAGGAATAAGAGATCAAATTGCCAGCATCCGCTGGATCATAGAAAAAGCATGGGAATTCCAGAAAACCATCTACTTCTACTTCATTGACTAAACTTCTGATCCTGTGGATCACAACAAACTGGAAAATTCTTAAAGAGATTGAAATACCTGTCTCCTGAGAAACCTGTATGCAGGTCAAGAAGCAACTGGATATGGAACAACGGACTGGTTCCAAACTGGGGAAGGGGTACCTCAAGGCTGTATATTGTCACCCTGCTTATTTAACTTATATGCAGAGTACATCATGCAAAATGCCCAGCTGGATGAATCATAAGCTGGAATCATGATTGCTGGGAGAAATATCAACAACCTCAAATATGCAGATGATACCAATCTAGTGGCAGAAAGCTAAGAGGAACTAAAGAGCTTCTTGATGAGAGCGAAAAGGCTGGCTTAAAACCCAACAGTCAAAAACTCTAAGATCATGGCATCCAGTCACATCACTTCATGGCAAACAGAAGGGGGGAAAGTGGAAACAGTGATAGACTTTATTTTCTTGGGCTCCAAAATCACTGCAGATGGTGACTGAAGCTATGAAATTAAAAGATGCTTGCTCCTTGGAAGGAAAGCTATCACAAATCTAGACAGCATATTAAAAAGCAGACATCACTTTGTTGACAAAAGTGTGTATAGTCAAAGCTATGGTTGTGCTGGTAGGCATGTATGGATATGAGAGTTGGACCATAAAGAAGGCTGAGCACTGAAGAATTGATGTTTTTGAACTGTGGTGTTGGAGAAGACTCTTGACAGTCCCTTGGACTGCAAGGAGATCAAAGCAGTCATTCCTAAATGAAATCAGTCCTGAATATTCATTGGAAGGACTGATGCTGAAGCTGAAGCCCCAGTATTTTGGCCACCTGATGTGAAGAACTGACTCATTGGAAAAAGCCCTGATGCTGGGACAGATTGAAGGCAAAAGAAGGGAATGACAGAGGATGAGATGTTTGGATGGCATCACTGCCTCAGTGGACACGAGTTTGAGCAAGCTCCAGGAGATAGTGAAGGACAGAGAAGCCGGCATCCAGGAGGTCACAAAGAGTTGGACATGACCTAGAAACTGAAGACCACCACTATTGGTTGAATTGAGTTTAGTTGTCAGTCTGAGCACAGGGACCACTCAAAGTCACTGGTCTTTCATCCCTCTCAGCTGGTTAAACATGACAAAGCACAGTGTTCATTTTGGTATATTTTAAAACTAAAACTCTAAAAGAGTGGGGCCCAGGATTTAATATGCACACAAATCCCTTGGGCATCTTGTTGAGATGCAGATTCTAATTTCCTAGGCCTGAGATGATTCTGAGATCCTGTCAGTGGCCAGGAGACTGTTTTTCAAGGCCAGAGTTTTTCAAACTTCACTGTGCATTGGAATCACCTGGAGAGATTGTTAAATGCAAGCCCACCCTCACATCCTGATTCTGTAAGTCTAGGGTGGACCTTGGAGAAGGCAATGGCACCCCACTCCAGTACTCTTGCCTGGAAAATCCCATGGATGGAGGAGCCTGGTGGGCTGCAGTCCATGGGGTCGCGAAGAGTCAGACATGACTGAACGACTTCACTTTGACTTTTCAACCCACTCCAGTGTTCTTGCCTAGAGAAACCCAGGCACAGGGGAGCCTGGTGGGCTGCCGTCTATGGGGTCGCAAGAGTCGGACACGACTGAAGCAACTTAGAAGCAGCAGCAGCAGCAGGGTGGACCTAAAATCCTGAACATTCCTGCCAGGTGATCCTGCTAATTCAGGACCACACTTTAAGTTAAAAAAAAAATCAGTTAAACAAAACAGATACTCCTTTGGATTTCTTGTTAATATCTGAATATTTACTTTCAAATTGAAATAAGCATCTAAATAAAATATTGAATAAAAATTTCCTTGTGAGCTTTATGTGTTAAAATTCAATCATTCAGCCGAAATTTGTATTTATTACTGAAAGTGTAAAATGCTATTATAATGAACAATTGTGAAAGGTTTTTATAATTTTAGGCAAAAAATTAATTATTAAAAACTTTTAAATAGTTAAATCAATAAAGAAATAAATCAGTCTAATAGGAATATTAAGCATGAATATTGGGTAACTTTAGGAACAATAAATTATTCTTCTTGAGGCAATAAATGTTTGTACAATTTTAAATGAGAATAGAAGGCTGAATAATTGAGATTATCTACAAATCATGTTTATAGAGTTTGCATAATTATTAGATTTTTACCATTTATGAGACTGACCAAAATACCTTCAAAAACTATATTTCCATTTTGCTATTTAATTCCATTTGGGCTGTGAGTTTTTAAAGAAAACAACCTGTCCTAGAAGTTCATTTTAAGTTGACAATATTTGGCTTCAGCCTATTATTTATTTTAACACTAGGCTATTTGGCATTCAGCCAAATTGAGGATTTGGTACACTTCCAACATGACTCAAGAGTTGGATTAAGGGAGCTCCTAAGATACTGGGTCAGGCACTATCTCAAGGGTTTCTGCTCCTGATGAACTGGAGCATCTCACATCTCCCCAGCCAGTTCCCCTCACTGAGGATCTTGGGGAAGTCAAAGCCAGTCCATTGAACTCCCTTCTTTCAAGGATCAAGTGAGATTAGGGTTGCCAGATTAAATACAGGATGCCCAGTTAAATTTGAATTTCTGATAAATCATTTTTTAGTGGACAGATGCCCAATGCAATGTGTGAGACATTCCTGTATTTCTTTTTGCTATGTCTCACATCATTAGGTCCCAGGTGCAAGATACTTGTCCATGGATTATAATACACCTTTATTTCAGTAATTTTAAAATGTGGGGGGAAGTGAATATCTTAAAATTAATAAACATGATACTTTGACTTGCCTCATTATATAATGAGAATATCATTATCTTATTGAATAAATATGAAGATCCAACCAAAAAAGTAATAATCAGCTCTTGTTGCTCAATCCAGTTTTGAATTGTACAACAGGAACTTTAGCTTCCAAGGCAGAATGTTTTCCAATGACTGCTCCTGTCAAAGTAGC
Organism: Budorcas taxicolor; assembly: GCF_023091745.1. Taxonomy (NCBI): domain Eukaryota; kingdom Metazoa; phylum Chordata; class Mammalia; order Artiodactyla; family Bovidae; genus Budorcas; species Budorcas taxicolor. Next base: position 3,879,106 of record NC_068922.1, read on the forward strand.
ATAAGAGGAGGTTACAACTTCTTATAGGCTTTTTAGGACAAATACTGTATAATTCCACTTATATGAATTATCTAAAATAGTCAAAATCATAGAAAGTAGAAAGGTGATTACTGTGAGTTAGTGGGGGGAGGGAGGTAGAGTAATTAATATTTACTGGGTATAGAGTATCAGTGTTACAAGATGAAAAAGCTTTAGAAATCTATTGCAAGAAATGTGAATATCCTTAACTCTGCTTGACCACTTACAAATGGTTAAGGCAGCAAGTTTAATGTCATGTATGTGTTACTTCAATGAAAAAATTCTTACAGTCTTTTTGTTTAAAGTTCCTTCCTGTGTGGGTTAATACTAAGTCAGTCTTGTGATCATTGAGTGAAGAATTATCTTTATGATGAAAATGCATCAGAATTCAATGTCATATAAACGGAAAGTAGCTGAATCCACGAGTCTGTATCACCTATGCACTCATCCATCCTTTGATCCGTTCATACATGCATGCATCCATCAATCCATAGATTTATTCATTTAATAATTCACCTGATAGCTATTGAATTTCTATTCTGTGCCCAGTACTGGGATTAGCTATGAAGGAAACAGAAACGGAAAATATCCTTGTGTTCAAGGAAAGGTCCAAAAATGTATTGCAATGACCTACCCCTTAAGAGACTATAATACTTTGTGCATCTCAAATCTCTGGAAAATAGTTAATTTCTTCTTTCACATGTAATTCTCATCCCTTTCCCTTATTGACTATTCAAATCCCACCCATTTCTTCAAAGGCAACTCACATCCTCCTATTCTATGAAGTCTTTCCTGGATATTACAAATCTCTCCCTTCCTCAGATTCCTAAGTTCATTAAGGTACATAATTTGGCTGCTAATTGGGTATTGGATGAGTAAAATATGTAAAGTGTTAGAGAGTTATATGGGCTAAGAGGAAAAATCAAGTGGGAAGAGAGGATCTGCGAAAGAGTTGGGTTGGAATTTTAAATGAAGTAACCAGTAAAACTCTTACACAAAGGTAGAATTCTGAGTAGTGACATGAGTGAAGTAAGGGGTAAGCCATCTGGGTATTTGGGAGTGTCAGTTCAAGCAAAAAGAAAAATGAATAGAATGGTCCTGATCTGGGAGTGTGCCTAGTATGTTGGAGGAACAGGAAGGAGACCACTGTGGTTGCAATGAAGTCAACAAAGGAGTGAAACTGAGAATGAAGTCAGAGAGCACAGAGAACCAGGTCATGTGGAGCCTGTAGGTTTTACTAAGAACTTCGGCTTTTACTCTGACTGGAATAGGCTGCCACTGAAGGGTTTGGGAGGAGAAACGATCTGATCTAACATTTATTTTCTCTCTACTTATCTTTCACATAATCTCTTCATCCTCTGAGTTGAGAATAGAACATGAAGTTGGGTAGATGTGAGGAGGCTACTGTAATAATTTAATCAAGAAAAAATGATGGCGGGAACCAGTGGTGGCAGCGAGGTAGACAGAAGTAGTTGAATTCGGACTACATTTAAAAAGAGCTGTTAGGATTTGCTAATGGATCAGAGGTGGGATGTGAAAGAAAGAGAACAAAGGATCACACTTGCGCAACTAGAAGTAGCCCTTGACTAAGAATGGAAAGATTGTCTGGAGTGTATATCCAGTTTGGAGTACACAGATGGTATTGAAAGCCAGGATACTGGGTGAAACCAGCTAAGGAGAGCATGTAAGTAGAAAAGAGAAAATATCCGAGGGCTGAGCCCTAGAGATGTTGCTGTAATTATCTCCATCCGAGCAGAACACTCTGTCCTGCCAGAAAGGAGTGCTGCCCAAGTCTTCATGATCCTTAAATCTTAAGACAGGTTAGGAAATCCTCTGATGTGGAAATTATAAATGTTCACTGGGCATCTTGGGCATTAAGGAGAAAACAGAAAAGAGAGAACTTTGGAGATAAAAATAGAGAGCTCTATGAGCACTCTGTGATACCTGTAAGCTGTCTATAGCATGTGAGGTGGACACAACCTGTATAAGAGAGAATAAGACAAAAATAAGAAATGATTTGATAACTGAAGAAGAATCAATGTCACAAGTGTGACCGTGTGACACCAATTCTGAACTACCAACTGGATGCCCAACAAATAAATTCTGATACTAACTCCCCAGCATTAGTGTAGACCCCACAGACTAGGTCTGAGCAAGACTGACTCCACCTCAGACACTAGCCACAAATCAGATTCCAGGAAATCTGCACTTATAAACAGTTGGTTACAAATTCAGGAGCTGCACAAAACTCTCACGGTTTATAATTTTCTAGCAATGGCACCCCACTCCAGTACTCTTGCCTGGAAAATCCCATGGACAGAGGAGCCTGGTAGGCTGCAGTCCATGGGGTTGCTAACCCAGACACGACTGAGCAACTTCACTTTCACTTTTCACTTTCATGCACTGGAGAAGGAAATGGCAACCCACTCCAGTGTTCTTGCCTGGAGAATCCCAGGGATGGAGGAGCCTGGTGGGCTGCCGTCTATGGGGTCGCCCAGAGTCGGACACGACTGAAGCGACTCCTCAGCAGCAGCAGCAGCAGAATAATTTGCGGAATGCAGGAAAGTACTATTCTTAACAATTACAGTTTTCTATTAAGAGTATGGATCCGACAGATGGAGCGAGGCATGGGGCAAGGTTGGAAGATAAGGCAGAACTTAGTGCTGTCTTCTCGTGGAATTCAGGTACGTCACTCCCGGCACATCCGGTTATTCACTCACCAACCAGGAACCTCCCATGAGCTTCTGTGTAATGGTAAACTGTATGTATCAACTTGATTGGGCCACTAGCTGCCTAGATATTTGGCTAACCATTATTTCTGGGTGTGTGTGTGAGGTGGTTCTGGATGAGGTTACCATTTGAATCAGTAGACTGAGTAAAGCAGATGCTCCCCCACCAATGGAGGTGGGCCTCACCCAATCCATTAAAGACCTGAAAAAGCATGAGTAAGAAAGAATTCCTTCTCTCGACCTGGCTGTCTTTGAGCTAAGACATTGCTCTTCTCCTTCACTTGGACTAGGCTTTGGATGGGAACTATATTATTGATTCTCCTGGGTCTCCAGTTTGCCAGCTGCAGACCTTGGAATTACCAGCCTCTATAAGGAAATGGCAACCCACTCCAGTATTCTTCCCTGGAGAAACCCATGGACGGAGAAGCCTGGTGGGCTACAGTCCACGGGGTCGCAAAGAGTCTGACATGACTGAGCGGCTTCACTTTCATAATAATATGAACCATTTCTCATAGAAAAATCTGTGAACATAGAGAAACAGGTGATCTCTTCATCTCTCCCTCACTCTCTCACGCTTTAAATGGGCCCTTCAACAACATGCGTTTGAACTAACACTTCACTCATATGTGGATTTTTTTCAATAAATACTATAATACTACATGGTTTACAGTTAGTTGAATCCACAGATGCCAAACCACAGATACGGAAGATTGACTATAAAGTTATACACAGATTTTCGACTGCACAGGGGTCAGTGCTCCTGACTGCCACATTGTTCAAGGGTCAACTGTATACTGTTGGTCCTTAAGAACCCAGATTAATGCACTCAGTCTCCAGAGAATTTCTTGTGGTTTCAATACTTGGGTGTGATTGATCATATTATTGTCATATGATTGAACTCCATCTCCACCCCTCCTCTCCTTCTAGGAGGTTGTTGTTCAATTGCACAGTCATGTCCGACTTATTATGACTCCATGGACAGCAGCACACCAGGCTTCCCCATCCTTCACCGCCTCCCAGAGCTTGCTTAAACTCATGTCCATTGAGTCAGTGATGCCATCCAACCATCTCATCCTCTGCCGTCCCCTTCTCCTCCTGCCCTTAATCTTTCTCAGCATCAGGATCTTTCCAATGAGTCAGCTCTTCGCATCAAGTGTCAACATATTGGAGCTTCAGCATCAGTATCAGTCCTTCCAATGAATATTCAGGACTGATTTCTTTTAGGACTGACTGGTTTGATCTCCTTGCTGTTCAAGGGACTCTTAAAAAGAATTAATTCTTCAATGCTCAGCCTTCTTATGGTCCAACTCTTATATACATACATGACTACTGGAAAAACCATAGCTTTGACTATATGGACATTTGCTGGCAAAGTAATGTTTCTGCTTTTTAATATGCTGTTTGTAATAGCTTTTCTCCCAAGGAAAGTGTCTTTTAATTTCATGGCTGCAGTCACCATCTGCAATGATTTTGAAACCCAAGAGAATAAAGTCTGTCACTGTTTCCATTGTTTCCCCATCTATTTGCCAGGAACTCATGGGACCGGATGCCAAGATAATTAGTTTTTTGAATGTTGAATTTTTAGCCAGGCTTTTCACCCTCCTCTTTCACCTTCATCAAGAGGCTCTTTGATTCCTCTTTACTTTCTGCCATAAGAATGGTTTCATCTGCATATCTGAGGTTATTGATATTTCTCCTGGCAATCTTGATTCCAGCTTGTGCTTCAATCAGCCCAGCATTTCACATGATGTACTCTGCATAGTAGTTAAATAAGCAGGGTTACAATATACAATCTTGATATACTTCTTTCCCAATTTGGAACCAGTCCATTGTTTCATGTCTGGTTCTAACTGCTGCTTCTTGACCTGCATACACGTTTATCAGGAGGCAAGTATGGTGATCTGGTATTCCCATCTTTTTAAAGAATTTTCCAGTTTGTTGTGATCCACACATTTAAAGGCTTTAGTGTAGTCAGTGAAGCAGAAGTGGAGGTTTTTCTGAAATTTTCTTGCTTTTTCTATGATTCAACAGATGTTGGCAATTTGATCTCTGGTTCATCTGCCTTTTCCAAATCCAGATTGAATACCTGGAAGTTTTTGGTTCAAGTACTGTTGAAGACTAGCTTGGAGAATTTTGAGCATTACTTTACTAGCATGTGAAATGAGAGCAATTGTGTGGTAGTTTGAACATTCATTGGCTTTGCCTTTTCTTGGGATTGAAATGAAAACTGACCTTTTCCAGTCCCGTGGCCACTGCTGAGCTTTCTAAATTTGCTGGCATATTGAGCACAGCAGTTTCACAGCATCATTTAGTATTGGCAATAGCTCAGCTGGAATTCCATCACCTCCACTAGCTTTGTTCATAGTGATGCTTCCTAAGGCCCACTTGACTTTGTATTCTCGGTGAGTGATCACACCATTGTGGTGATCTAGGACATTTCCAGCTTTCAAATCATGGTTGGTCTCTCTGGTGACCAGTCCCCATCCTAAAGAGAACTCATTAAGAGTAACCTCATTGGCATGACAAAGACATTTTTATTACAGAAAATTCCAAGGGTTTTTGAGGCTCTGTGGCAGGAACTGGAGACAATAATGAGATATTTTCTTTATTATACCACAGTGTGAACCATTGCATTCAGTATTTTCCAAAATGGCTGCAATGCTATCTCCTTTGGCACGCTTGTTTTTGTAATTCACTTGGCTGCACCAGGTCTTAGTTGCAGCATGGGGGAATCTAGTTCCCTGACCAAGGAACAAACCTGGGCACCCTACATTGGGAACATGGAATCTAAACCACTGGACCACTAGGGGAGTCCCCCCGCCCCCTGCACTTCTTAGTCTCCTCCCAAGGAGACATGGTAACTATATTATTGTTTAGCCACTAAGTTGTGCCCTACTCTTTTGAGACTTCATGGACTGTAGTCCACCAGGATCCTCTGTCCATGGGATTTCCGATGCAAGAATACTAGAGTGGCTTTCCAATTCCTTCTCCAGAGGATCTTTCTAACCCAGGGATTAATTCGGCATCTCCTGCATTGTCAGGCAGATTCTTTATCACTGAGCCACCAAGAAAGCCTGATGACTTCATTTCTTCCCCTTGAATTTGAGTGTGTTTGTGACTACAGTGACAGTGATCCTAGGTGACTCCTGAAGTTGATTCATAAGAGGTATATGCAATTTTTGCATCATCTCCCTTGGGACACCTGCTCTAGAAATCCAGACACCATGCTGTGAGGAAACTCAGGCTACATGGAGAAGCATCTGTATGTGCTTTGGCTGACAGGTTCTGCTGAAGCCCCAGCAGACAGCAGCACCCATCGCTAGACATCAGACTGAGGAATACTTCAAGAGGACTCTGGCCCTGGCTGCCACCTGCCTGAAATTGCATGAGAGACTCCCAACTGAGAACTGAAGTTGAGACAGTGAGCCTCCAAACCATGAGAGATAATAATAACAATAACAAATTATTGTTGTTGTTTTACACCGCAAGTATGTTGTGGGCAGTTTTGCAGCAATAGGTACTTGATACACAGGGATTTCCCATAAATGAAATTTACCTGATATGAACAATTTGCTAATTTTTTTCCTCTTGGGAATAAAATCTAGATGAATGCACCCAACAAAATGAATGTGTTGAAGGAGAATTTCATGCCTGGATTCTGTTCCTAATGGAGCTTTTTCATTTGCTCCCTGTGTGACCTTGGACAAGTCCTGACATGCTTTTGGCCTCTGGCTTTTCATCTGTTAAAGGATGGGGCTGATGTGGATGGCTAGAGTGTACTGTCCAACCAAGTTTCTTGTTTTCTCTGTTCTCATACATGAAACTTCCATGGTTATATTTTTCTTTCACAACAGATAACAGTGGAAGGTTGGTTTATTTTGACATTTTATACTGCAGTTAAAGGAAAAAACAGGTCTTAGCCCACAGGATGATAAATCTTAACTATTATACATTTTTATAAAAAATGAGCAAATAGTCCTGGAGTAATTAAACTCCAAGCTAAGATTTGAGCAAATTGGTTTGAAATATTATAAACTAATCATGAAGCACCTTTCGCTCAGAAAATTGTTGTCAGTTCTTTTTAAAATGTCTGCTTTGAACAATTACCTGTCACTGATGATTTTCCCTCCACTATTCTGAGGCTGAGAATGATTTAACTCAAACTCTGTAGTCAAAGCTATGGTTCTTCCAGTAATCACATACGGATGTGAGAGTTGGACCATAAAGAAAGCTGAGCCCCAAAATGTTGATGCTTTTGAATTGTGGTGCTAGAGAAGACTCTTGAGAGTCCCTTGGACTGCATGGAGATTAAACCAGTCAATCCCAAAGGAAATTAAGCCTGAATACTCATTGGAAGGACTGATGCTGAAGCTGAAGCTCCAATACTTTGGCCACCTGATGTGAAAAGCTGACTCACTGGAAAAGATCCTGATGCTGGGAAAGACTGAAGATAAACAGAAAAGGGGGCATCAGAGGATGAGATGTTAGATAGCATCACAATTGAATGGACATGAATTTGAACAAACTCTGGAAGATAGAGAAGGACAAGGAAGCCTGGTGTCCTGTAGTGCCTGGGGTCACAAAGAGTCAGACTCGACTTAGCAAGTAAACAAGAACAACAGTAGTTTTTAAGCCTAGGCTTTCAAAGTTAAGAAGCTAAATAAATTTCTGTAATTTTGGCTTTTTATGCTCCTCTATATGTAATCTGACCACTACATACCTTACACAAAAATATATTCCAAAGGGGTTGTAGATTTAAGTATGAATGGTAGATTAATAAAGTAAAAAAAATAGAACATCTTCATGACTTTGAGTAGGCAAAATTTTTTTCAAAGCCCAATACAAAATACTCATCATAACAGAAAGAATTGATTATATTTGACTATATTAAAATTATAAACTTCTGTTCATCAAATGACACCATAAGGGAATTAAAACACAGTCCACAGAAAGAACACTTGTATTACATTTATCCAAGAAAAGACTTTTATCCAGGATATATAAAGAACTCCTACACAATCAATGAGGAAGAAAAAAGATGGCAATCTGATAGAATAGGCAAAAGACTTGAATAGATACCTTATTAAGCAGAATACCTAAACGGCCAATAAACACTGAAAAAGGCACTCAACTTTATGCAAATTACAACCATAAACAAAATAAAATCCACCAGAATAACCAATTATAAAGACAGAAAATATTAAATGTTGGGTAGGCTGTGGAGCAACTGGAACTTTCACATGGTTATTTGTGAGTTGCACTGGCTTCATCTACTAACGCTGTGAGCATACATGTTTCAGCAGTTCCACTCCTAGTTATATACCCCAAAGAAATTCATACATATGCTCACCAATGACATGTACAAGAATATTCTTAGCAGTGCTATTCATAATAGCCAAAACCTGGAGACAACTCAATGTTCATCAACAGAAGAATGGGTAATGAATAAACTGTGATCTATTTAGACAAAAAAATAGCCACAAGAATGAAATATCAATGACTTCACAAAACAACAAGGATGATTCTCATAAATAAAATGATAGTGGAAAGAAGATGGACATGAATACTGCTTACTGACAATATGCTGCCCATTGAAGCAAATTTAGAGATAATCACTAAGATCTTTACCTATTTCCCATGAAGGGAATCAGAACGTGCCAACTGAAGACATGCCACAATGACATTTTGATTTTGCTGTTGTTCAGTGGCTGTCATTTTGAGCTAAAGGCATTTGAGAAACAGCAGGTGCCAGAAAGGCTCTCTGAACTCCCTTTCTACTCAAACACACTTTATAACATTTCCCATGAGAAAGCTCCCCTCCTTGTACCAGGAAGAGAACATTCTTATCATTGGAGATGATTTGATGCCAAAATGGATTTTTATAAAACAGCCTTACTAAAATAACCCTTATCTCCCATTGGTTTCCACTCAATATTTCCTTGCTGTCCATCCTGGGAAAGTGAAAAGTGAAAGTGAAGTCACTCAGTCGTGTCTGACTTTTTGCGAACCCATAGACTGTAGCCTACCAGGCTCCTCCGTCCATGGGGTTTCCCAGGCAAGAGTACTGGAGTGGGTTGCCATTTCCTTCTCCAGGCAAATCACACATCCTCCGTGCCTCAGTTTCCTCATCTGCATTACTATTATTTGGTAGGGGGAGAGGAGGCATGCCATGGGGCTGTGGAATCTCGGTTCCTTGCAAGGGGTTCAACTGGGGCCACTGCATTGAAAGCTCAGAATCCTAACCACTGGGCCACCAGGGGACTCCATCCCCATATATTTCCTCATCCCCTTCCCATGGTTTACTGTCCCAGTCCAAATTCCTTTGTCTTGTCACTTCCTCAAAATTTATCATCTTTGTTTACAAAAAGTATTTGAGCTCTTGATTCTAACTGCTTTTTTTGTGTCTCCATTTTTCTCCTGAAGATTCCTTTGTGCACATAAAATTATTAAATAAAGTTGGTATGCTTTTCTTCTATTAAGGAAGTAAGGATTCCATTTATGTAAAATACAAAAAACAGATGAAACTAATCTAAGTTAGAAGTCAGAATAGTGGTTTCTCTTAGGAGGAGGTGGTGACTGAAGGACACTTAAAGAAAAGGGTCCTGTTTCTTGATCTGGGTGCTGGATACATAACTATGTTCAGCTTACGAGTATTCATTGCAGGTGTGTTTATGTGCACATTTCTCTATGTATGCTGCAGTTCAATAAAGTGTAAAATAAAACACAGCAAAAACATTCTCTAATCTTTTAGAAGACTGCACCTAAGAATGTAATTATAGTCATTCTATCTGATGGGTGTTTTCTTAAAAATAATAGAGTAAATCAAATTTGGATTATTTATTTCAAGTGCTCAAGTGGAAGCAACTCTCTAAAGAAGGCTGAGATGAATCCTTTGATACTTGAATAATTATGGTTGGTACATTTTGGAGTTCAGATGCTCTCAGACTGAGACTTTTCTAAAGTCTAGTTTCATAGTTTGATTCTCCAATCAATAGGTGCAAAAATTAAATTAAATTTTGTTCACTTGGGAACCTAATCATATTAAGACCTTTTGAAGATTTCTCAATCATGACTCCACTTTTTAATGTTTACTTCTACCTGCATTGGGCCAATATAGCCAGAAAAGTTCTTTTGAACTTCATAAATAGCAAAAGCACTTAGAGGCAGGAATTTAAATGTATGCTCTATAAATATTGTCATGTCAAGATGGTATCAGATATGTGAGAGAATTAACATGGCATTCAGTAGTTTAAAGGAAAAAAAGTTTTCTAATATTGAAATTGTTAGGACTTGTTTACAGTTACTGCTCTTCTTGAGAGGAAAAAGTATATATATATATATATATATATATACATTATATATATATATATATACACACCATATCCTCTTTATCCATTCATCTGTTCATGGGCCCATTGGTTGGTGAGGACAAGTCCTGGAACTATTGCCAGCCCACTGGTGGGCAGAACTGAGCCCTGGGGTCTCTGGCTGTCCAGGCCATGGAGATCCCGGAGTTGCTGTTGACCTGCTGGTGGGTGATGCTGGAGCCCAGGTGATCCCGGGCTTGTGCTCTCCCCATGGTGGGTGAAGCTTGTCTTGAGGCTAGCACCAGCCCACTAACAGTGAAAACGTAGTCCTAAGGTCTCTAGCTGTGGGGCCAAGGATCCAAGAGCTAGTGTCCACCCTCTGATGGATGGGTCTGGGTTCTGGACCCTCTGGTGAATGGTGCCTGGACCTGGGGTGGCTGGTGGCTCAGGGAGTCCTACAGCAGCTATTCTGTGATGGATGCAGCTGTGTCTCCAGCTGGCTAGCTTCTTGGCCTGAGTGGGTCCTACTACTGATGCCTACAGGCTGGGTGAGTGGGTTCAGGTCCCAGAGTCAACAAGCTAGAAATAGCACTTGCCAGCACCAATATTCTTGTGGTAGAAGAGCTCCCCCAGATGGCTGCCACCTGTGCCTGTGTCCACAGAGTGAGTCCAGTTGCCTCTTCCTTCTTTAGGAGTCCAAGATCAGTAGATGGTCTGACCCAGGCTCCTTTCACATTACTGCTTCTGCCCTTCGTCTTATAGCATGAGAGATTTTGTGTGTGCTCTTTGAGAGTGGAGTCTCTGTTTCTTACAGCCAGCTGTCTGATGCTTCCAAAAGTAAGCCCTGCATGAATGTGTGCTCAGGCTCTTCAGTGGCGTCTGACGCTTTGTGATCTCATGCCCACCAGGCTCCTCTGCCCGTGGGATTCTCCAGGAAAGAAAACTGAATCCAGTTATCATGCCCTCCTCCGGAGGATCTTCCCAACCCAGGGAGTGAAACTGTATCTCTTACATCTCCTGCATTGGCAGGTGGGTTCTTTACCACTGGTGCCACCTGGGAAGCCCAAAAGTAAGCACTCTGGCCTTCAAAGCCAAATGTCTGGGGCCTTGTCTTCCTGGCCCAGGACCCCTGGCCTGGGGAGTTCAATGTAGGGTTCAGACCACTTGCTCCTTGAAGAGAACTTCTTCAACTGTAATTATCCTATTTGAGGTTCACCATCCAAGGGGTATGGGTCTTGACTATATGCTGTTTCTACCCTGCTACCTGTCATGTTCCTCCTTTCTATCTTTGGTTGTAGAAGATCTTTTCTGCTGGTCTTCAGGTCATTCTCATCAATAGTTGCTCTGTAAATAGTTGTAATTTTGGTGTGACCATGGGAGGAGGTGAGCTTGGGGTCTTACTACTCTGCCATCTTGGCCTCTCCCCCTCAATAATTTCTCATTATTGATGTGAAAATCATCATACTTGTATTCATTTTGATATTAAACATCCTCTAAAAATTATGAAATTTTGCAGACATGTCTGACAATCCTAGATCAATTAACTGTTTTGCAGATTAATAATGATATGTATTCTTTTTATTACTCAGACTGGTTGACTATATCCTGAATTTATAGCTGCACAGTCTGTTTAATGTACTTTAGGCAGATTTATTTTTGTAGCAACTGGAAATACAAAAGAAAGACAAAAGTGGTGGTTTCCACTTCACTGTAAATAAATGCAATATTTATTTTAAAAGTAGTGCTCACTAAACTTTCATTACTCTATTTAGATGGCAAGCTGTTATTAACAGGAAGCAAAATGCTATTAACAACACATGCTACAGGGTCATCATTAACTGTGCTAGACTATTACTTTTGTAGCCCTTTAGACATACATGTACTTTAGTTTGGCATGATGTCCCTACCATTTTCTGTGTTTGCTTGATATATTTTAGGATGTAGATTTTCAACAGGAAAACCAAAAAGAACTTTCTTGTTTGGAATTGTTAGGTTTATGTTATATCAATAGGCTTTTTTAATCAATTTAAACAGTAAAACAATCTTTTGAGATATAGTAATAATGATGCTAAAGCCTATAAATTATTTTATATATTTCTCACTTTCAATGTTAATTTAAGTATTTGAGGACACTATTAAATGATACAACCATCCTTGTTTCAATGTCCCAAAATATATGTTTCTCATTGACTAGGGAATATGTACATTTATGAAACATTTAACATCTCAAAAAGAAGTTCTTTAAAAAGTTCCAACTATCCCCTCTTACTCTTCAAATTGTACTGGCAGTCTAAGTCAATGCAACGAGATCAGAAAGGGGCAGGGGGCGGTGGTGGGGGGCAGAAAACTCTGTTCACTGATAGTATAATTGTTTATCTCCAAAACCCAGGAGAGTCAACTAACTAGAACTAGCAAGGAAGTTCACTAAGGAAATTGAATTAAAGTGCAACACACAAAATCCACTACGCTTTCTGCAGGTCTGTTTTAGCAAGTGAATAAACATAACATAAAGTTATCATTCACTGTAACAAAAAAACTTATATAAAATAACTAGGAATAAACTCAACTATAGAAACATGAAAGACATAATGATACAAAATATATTAAAGAACTAAATAAAATCAAAGTTAAGCTTGAAGATGGACCATTTTTCAGGATTCAGCTCAGTTCAGTTCAGTTCAGTCGCTCAGTCGTGTCCGACTCTTTGCGACCCCATGAATTGCAGCACGCCAGGCCTCCCTGTCCATCACCAGCTCCCGGAGTTCACTCAGACTCATGGCCATCAAGTCAGTGATGCCATCCAGCCATCTCATCCTCGGTCGTCCCCTTCTCCTCCTGCCCCCAATCCCTCCCAGCATCAAAATTTTTTCCAGTGAGTCAACTCTTCGCATGAGGTGGCCAAAGTACTGGAGTTTCAGCTTTAGCATCATTCCCTCCAAAGAAATCCCAGGGCTGATCTCCTTCAGAATGGACTGGTTGGATCTCCTTGCAGTCCAAGGGACTCTTAAGAGTCTTCTCCAACACCACTGTTCAAACGCATCAATTCTTTGGCGCTCAGCCTTCTTCACAGTCCAACTCTCACATCCATACATGACCTCAGGAAAAACCATAGCCTTGACTAGACGGACCTTAGTCGGCAAAGTAATGTCTCTGCTTTTGAATATACTATCTAGGTTGGTCATAACTTTTCTTCCAAGGAGTAAGCGTCTTTTAATTTCATGGCTGCAGTCATCATCTGCAGTGATTTTGGAGCCCAAAAAAATAAAGTCTGACACTGTTTCCACTGTTTCCCCATCTATTTCCCATGAAGTGATGGGACCCGATGCCATGATCTTCGTTTTCTGAATGTTGAGCTTTAAGCCAACTATTTCACTCTCCTCTTTGATTAGCAGCCTAAATATTACATAGGTGTCTTTACCATCTGAGCCACCAGGGAAGCCCAGCATAGGTGCTAGTTATGTACAAATAATGAAATCCCAATTAAAATTCCAAAGAATTTTCATGGGCCTTTCAAGATAATGCTAAAATTTACTTTGGAGAGGAATAAGATGGTGGATGAGTAGGTGGACATGGAATACATTTCTCTCCATGGATACATCAGGAATATACCTTCAGACACAGAAGTGCTTGCAGAACACCAGCTGAGAGCAGGCAGGAGTACCTGACCAGTGGAAAAGAATATATGCTGCTGCTAAGTCGCTTCAGTCTTGTCCGACTCTGTGCGACCCCAGAGATGGCAGCCCACCAGGCTCCCCCGTCCCTGGGATTCTCCAGGCAAGAACACTGGAGTGGGTTGCCATTTCCTTCTCCAGTGCATGAAAGTGAAAAGTGAAAGTGAAGTCGCTCAGTCATGTCCAACCCTCAGAGACCCCATGGACTGCAGCGTACTAGGCTTCTCCATCCATGTGATTTGCCAGGCAACAGTACTGGAGTGGATTGCCATTGCCTTCTCCAAAAGAATATATAGAACCATGCAAAACTCGATAGGATGAAGGAAGTAGGGGGAAAAAGAGGAGAGTTCATAGGATTGGACCTGCCCTCAGCAGGTGGGGAAATGAAGCAGGAGTTCGATCCCAACATTGGACAATTGTTTCGGACAGAGGAGAAACAACTGAGGTTGAGAGTGAAGCAGCTGATCTGTGACAGTCTAAATGGAATGAAAATCACACAGACTATCTTTGCTGCAGCCATCCATATCCCATACAAGAACACAGGTCCCTTAGATGGCACTGTGGCTGGAAGCTGGAGCATAGGGATTGTGGGGGAATCCCAGGGTGAGTTCTGCTATTGACTGTGGGGAGGCAGCTTTGGGTGATGTGAGGAAAGAGATTGTGGTGTGAAATTTCTGTGGAGGAAAACCAGGCAGCCATGGAAGCAAAAAGACCACACCTCTTCCCACCAGAATGCAAGCACAAGTCATATAAACCACTGGACCAACCTTATGAGGGCAGAAACCAAAAGGAAGAAAGAATTCAACCTCAAAGCCTGGGAAAAAGAGACCTCAAGCATGATAAGTTAAAAAAAAATAATGAAAAGGCAGAGAAATACTGCACAAATTAAGAAACAACCTAGAAACACATAAGCTCAAATAAATTAAGAGGAAATAGGGAAATTACCTGAAAAAGAATTCAGAATAATGATAGTAAAGATGATCCAAAACCTGGAAAATAGAATGGAGAGAATGCAAGAATCAATTAACAAAGACCTAGGAGAAATAAAGCATGAACATACAGAGACAAAAAACACAACTACTGAAATCAAAAATACTCTAGAAGAAACCAACAGCAGATTATCTGAGGCAGAAGAATGGATCAGTGAGCTGGAAGACAGAATGGTGAGAATAACTGCTGAAGAACAGAATAGAGTAAAAAGAATGAAAAGAACTGAAGATAGTATCAGAGACCTCTGGGACAGTATTAAATGTACCAACATCCCAGTTATAGGGGTCCCAGAAGCAGAAGAGAAAAAGAAAAGGTATGAGAAAATTTTTGAATAGATTATAGTTGAAAATTTCCTCAACATGGGAAAGGATATAGTCAATCAAGTCCAAGAAGTGCAGAGTCTCATACAGGATAAACCCAAGGAGAAACACATTAAAACACATACTAATCAAACTAACAAAGATGAAACACAAAGAAAGAATATTAAGAGCAGCAAGAGAAAAGCAGCAAGTAATATACAAGGGAATCCCCACAGGTCTAACAGCTGATCTTTCAGCAGAAACTCTGCAGGCCGGAAATGGAAGGATAGACAGAAAGGGGAAAATCTACAACCAAGAATACTCTACCCAGGAAAGATCTCATTCAAAATTGATGGAAAAATCAAAAAGCTTTACAGACAAGAAAGGTTAAGAGAATTCAGCACCACCAAACCAGCTTTACAATAAATGTTAAAGGGACTTACATAGACAGGAAATAAAAGAGAAGAAAAAGATCTACAAAAGGAAACCAAAAAAAATCAAGAAAATGGCAATAGGAACATATATATCAATAATTACCTTAAAGGTAAATGGATTAAATGCTCCACCAAAAGACACAGACTAGCTGAATGGATACAATAAAAGACCCATATACATGCTGCCTAAAGAAACCCACTTCAGACCTAAAGACACATATGACTGAAAGTGAAGGGATGGAAAAATATATTCCATGCAAATGGCAAGCAAAAGAAAGCTGGAGTAGCAATCCTCATATCAGACAAAATAGATCTTAAAATAAAGAATGTTACAAGAAACAAGGATGGACACCGTGTAATAATCAAGGGATCAATGTCTTCCAAGAGGAAGACATAACAATTGTAAAGATGTATGCACCCAACATAGAAGCACCTCAAAACATAAGACAAACACTAACAGACATAAAAGGAGAAATTCACAGTAACACAATAATACTAGGAGACTTTAACACCCCACTCACACCAATGGACAGATCATGAAAACAGAAAATTAAAAAGGAAACACGAGCCTTAAATGACAAATTAGATCAGATGGATCTCATTGATATCTTCAGGATAGTTCATTCAAACGCAGAAGAATAGACTTTCTTCTCAAGTGCACATGGAACATTCTCCAGAATAGACTACATCTTGGGTCACAAATCTGCTGCTGCTGCTGCTAAGTCACTTCAGTCTTGTCTGACTCTGTGCGACCCCATGGATGGCAGCCCACCAGGCTCCCCCATCCCTGGGATTCTCCAGGCAAGAACACTGGAGTGGGTTGTCATTTCCTTCTCCAATTCATGAAAGTGAAAAGTGAAAGTGAATTTTCTCAGTCATGTCCAACTCTTCGTGACCCCATGGACTGCAGCTTACCAGTCTCCTCTATCCATGGGATTTTCAAGGCAAGAGTACTGGAGTGGGGTGCCATTGACTTCTCCAGGGTCACAAGTCAAACCTCAGTAAATTTAAGAAAAGCATCTTTTCTGACCACAACATCATGAAACTAGATATCAGTTACAAGAAAAAAAGCTGTAAAAAACACAAAGCATGGAGAGTAAACAATACATTTCTAAAGAGTGAACAAGTTACTGAAGAAATCAAAAGGGGAATAAAGAATTCTGAGAAACAGTTGACAATGAAAACAAAAAACCTCAAAACCTATGGGATAAAGCAAAAGCAGTTCTAAGAGGGAAGTTTACAGGATTACAATCTTACCTCAAGAAACAATAAAAACATCAAATAGACAACCTAAAGAAATAAATGAATCAGAGAGGAAAAAAGAAAAATGAAATAAAAGAAATGAGGACAATCTCTGAGACCTCCAGGACAATGTTAAACACCCCAACAGTTGAATCATAGGAGTCCCAGAAGAAGACAACAAAAAGAAAGACCATGAGAAAATACTTGAGGAGATAACTTGAAAGGGAAGTTGAAATTTTCCCTAAAATGAGGAAGGAAATAATCACCCAAGTCCAAGAAACCCAGAGAGTCCCAAACAGGATAAACCCAAGGTGAAACACCCCAAGACACATATTAATCAAATTAACAAAGATCAAACACAAAGAACAAATATTAAAAGCAGCAAGGGGAAAACAACAGATAACACACAAGGGGATTCCCATAAGGTTAACAGCCGATCTTTCAATAGAAACTCTTCAGGCCAGGAGGGAATGGCAAGACATACTCAAAGTGATGAAAGAAACTAACCTACAGCCCAGATTACTGTACCCAGCAAGGATCTCATTCAAACACTAAGGAGAAATCAAAAGCTTTACAGACAAGCAAAAGCTGAGAGAATTCACCAGCACCAAACCAGCTCTCCAACATATGCTAAAGGATCTTTTCTAGACAGGAAACACAAAAAGTGTGTATAAACCTGAACCCAAAACAATAAAGTAAATGGCAACGGGATCATACTTATCAATAATTACCTTAAACATAAATGGGTTGAATGCCCCAACCAAAAGACAAAGACTGGCTGAATGGATACAAAAACAAGACCCCTATATATGTTGTCTACAAGAGACACACCTCCAAACAGGGGACACATACAGACTGAAAGTGAAGGGCTGGGAAAAGATATTCCATGCAAATAGAGACCAAAAGAAAGCAGGAGTAGCAATACTAATATCAGACAAAATAGATTTTAAAACAAAGGCTGTGAAAAGAGACAACAAAGGACACACCATAATGATCAAAGGATCAATCCAAGAAGAAGATACAACAATTATAAATATATAAGCACCCAACATAGGAGCACCACAATATGTAAGACAAATGCTAACAAGTATGAAAGAGGAAATTAACAATAACACGATAATAGTGGGAGACTTTAATACCTCACTCACCTATGGATAGATCAACTAAACAGAAAATTAACAAAGAAACACAAACTTTAAATGATACAATAGACCAGTTAGACCTAATTGATATCTATAGGACATTTCACCCCAAAACAATGAATTTCACCTTTTTCTCAAGAGCACACGGAACCTTCTCCAGGATAGATCACATCCTGAGCCATAAATCTAGCCTCGGTAAATGCAAAAAAATTGAAATCATTCCAAGCATCTTTTCTGACCATAATGTATTAAGATTAGATCTCAATTACAGGAGAAAAACTATTAAAAATTCCAGCATATGGAGGCTGAACAAAACTCTGCTGAATAACCAACAAATCACAGAAGAAATCAAAAAAGAAATCAAAATATGCATAGAAATGAATGAAAATGAAAACACAACAACCCCAAACCTGTGGGGCACTGTAAAAGCAGTGCTAAGGGGAAGATTCATAGCAATACAGGCATACATCAAGAAACAAGAAAAAAGTCAAATAAATAACCTAACTCTACACTTAAAGCAACTAGAAAAGGAAGAAATTAAGAACCCCAGGGTTAGTAGAAGGAAAGAAATCTTAAAAATTAGGGCAGGAATAAATGCAAAAGAAACAAAAGAGACCATAGCAAAAATCAACAAAGCCAAAAGCTGGTTCTTTGAGAGGATAAATAAAATTGACAAACCATTAGCCAGACTCATCAGAAAATAAAGGGAGAAAAATCAAATCAATAAAATTAGAAATGAAAATGGAGAGATCACAACAGACAACACAGAAATACAAAGGATCCTAAGAGAGTACTATCAGCAATTATATGCCAATAAAATGGACAACGTGGAAGAAATGGACAAATTCTTAGAAAAGTACAACTTTCCAAAACTGAACCAGGAAGAAATAGAAAATCTTAACAGACCCATCAAAGCATGGAAATTGAAACTGTAATCAGAAACCTTCCAGCAAACAAAAGCCCAGGTCCAGATGGCTTCACAGCTGAATTCCACCAAAAATTTCGAGAAGAGCTAATACCTATCCTACTCAAACTCTTCCAGAAAATTGCAGAGGAAGGTAAACTTCCAAACTTATCCTATGAGGCCACCATCACCCTAATTCCAAAACATGACAAAGATGCCACAAAAAAGAAAACTACAGGCCAATATCATTGATGAACATAAATGCAAAAATCCTCAACAAAATTCTAGCAATCAGAATCCAACAACACATTATAAAGATCATACACCGTGACCAAGTGGACTTTATCCCAGGGATGCAAGGATTCTTCAATATCTGCAAATCAATCATTGCAATACACCACATTAACAAATTGAAAAATAAAAGCCATATGATTATCTCAATAGAAGCAGAGGAAGCCTTTGACAAAATTCAACATCCATTTATGATAAAAACTCTCCAGAAAGCAGGAATAGATGGAACATACCTCAACATAATAAAAGCTATATATGGCAAACCCACAGCAAACATTATCCTCAATGGTGAAAAATTGAAAGCATTTCCCCTAAAGTCAGGAACAAGACAAGGGTGCCCACTCTCACCACCACTATTCAACATAGTTTTGGAAGTTTTGGAAACAGCAATCAGAGCAGAAAAAGAAATAAAAGGAATCCAAATTGTGAAAGAAGTAAAACTCTCACTGTTTGCAGATGGCATGATCCTCTACATAGAAAACCCTAAAGACTCCACCAGAAAATTACTAGAACTAATCAATGAATATAGTAAAGTTGGATATAAAAGCAGGATATAAAATCAACACACAGAAATCCTTTGCATTCTATACACTAATAATGAGAAAATAGAGAAACTAAGGAAACAATTCCATTCACCATTGCAACAACAACAACAAAATACTTAGGAATATATCTACCTAAAGAAACTAAAGACCTATATATAGAAAACTATAAAACACTGATGAAAGAAACCAAAGAGGACACTAATAGATGGAGAAATATACCATGTTCACGGATTGGAAGAATCAATATAGTGAAAATGAGTATACTGCTAAAAGCAATCTATAGATTCAATACAATCCCTATCAAGCTACCAAAGGTATTTTTTCCAGTGCTAGAACAAATAATTTCACAATTTGTATAGACATACGAAAAACCTCAAATAGCCAAAGCAATCTTGAGAAAGAAGAATGGAACTGGAGGAATCAACCTGCCTGACTTCAGGCTCTACTACAAAGCCACAGTCATCAAGACAGTATGGTACTGGCACAAAGACAGAAATATAGATCAGTGGAACAATATAGAAAGCCCAGAGATAAATCCATGCACCTATGGACATCTTATCTTTGACAAAGGAGGCAAGAATATACAATGGAGAAAAGACAATCTCTTTAACAAGTGGTGCTGGGAAACTGGTCAACCACTTGTAAAAGAATGAAACTAGATCACTTTCTAACACTGCACACAAAAATAAGCTCAAAATGGATTAAAGATCTAAACGTAAGACCAGAAACTATAAAACTCCTAGAGGAGAACATAGGCAAAACACTCTCCAACATAAATCACAGCAGGATCCTCTATGACTCACCCCCCAGAATATTGGAAATAAAAGCAAAAATAAACAAATGGGACCTAATTAAAATTAAAAGCTTCTGCACAACAAAGGAAACTCTAAGCAAGGTGAAAAGACAGCCTTCTGAATGGGACAAAATAATAGCAAATGAAGCAACTGACAAACAACTAATCTCAAAAATATACAAGCAACTCCTACAGATCAATTCCAGAAAAATAAGAGACCCAATCAAAAACTGGGCCAAAGAACTAAATAGACATTTCTCCAAAAAAGACATTCAGATGGCTAACAAACACATGAAAAGATGCTCAACATCACTCATTCTCAGAGAAATGCAAATCAAAACCACAATGAGGTACCATTTCTTGCCAATCAGAATGGCTGCTATCCAAAAGTCTACAAGCAATAAATGCTGGAGAGGATGTGGAGAAAAGGGAACCCTCTTACACTGTTGGTGGGAATGCAAACTAGTACAGCCACTATGGAGAACAGTGTGGCGATTCCTTAAAAAACTGGAAATAGAACTGCCTTATGACCCAGCAATCCCATTACTGGGCATACACACCAAGGAAACCAGAATTGAAAGAGACACGTGTACCCCAGTGTTCATCGCAGCACTGTTTATAATAGCCAGGACATGGAAGCAACCTAGATGTCCATCAGCAAATGAATGGATAAGAAAGCTGTGGTACGTATACACAATGGAGTATTACTCAGCCATTAAAAAGAGTACATTTGAATCTGTTCTAATGAGGTGGATGAACCTGGAGCCTATTATACAGAGTGAAGTAAGCCAGAAAGAAAAACACCAATACAGTATACTAACACATATATATGGAATTTAGAAAGATGGTAACAATAACCCTGTATGTGAGACAGCAATAGAGACACAGATGTATAGAACAGTCTTTTGGACTCTGAGGGAGAGGGAGAGGGTGGGATGATTTGGGAGAATGGCATTGAAACATGTATAATATCATATATGAAATGAATCACCAGTCC
Source organism: Budorcas taxicolor (assembly GCF_023091745.1). Taxonomy (NCBI): domain Eukaryota; kingdom Metazoa; phylum Chordata; class Mammalia; order Artiodactyla; family Bovidae; genus Budorcas; species Budorcas taxicolor. The sequence goes on from NC_068922.1 coordinate 3,900,468, forward strand.
AGGTTCGATGCAGGATACAGGATGCTTGGGGCTGGTGCATTGGGATGACCCAGAAGGATGGTACGGGGAGGGAGGTGGGAGGGGGGTTCAGGATGGGGAACACATGTACACCCATGGCGGATTCATGTTGATGTATGGCAAAACCAATACAGAATTGTAAAGTAATTAACCTCCAATTAAAATAAATAAATTTATATTAAAAAAATAGACAACCTGATGTTGCACCTAAAACAATTGGAAAAGAAGAACAAAAAACCCCTAAAGTTAGCAGAAGGAAAAAAATCATAAAGATCAGAGAAGAAATGAAAGAAACAACAGTAAAAATTAATAAAACTAAAAGCTGGTTCTTTGAGAAGATAAACAAAACTGACAAACCTTTAGCCAGACTCATCAAGAAAAAAAGAAAGAAGAATTAAATCAATAAAATTAGAAATGAAAAAGGAGAGTTTGCAACAGACACTACAGAAATACAAAGGATTATAAGAGACTATTATGAACAATTATATGGCAATAAAATGGACTACCTGGAAGAAATGGACAGATTCATAGAAGAGTTCAATCTTCCAAGACTGAACCAGGAAGATACAGAAATTATGAACAACCCAATTACAAGCACTGAAATCAAAACTGTGATCAAAACTGTCTGAAAAAAAACAAAATCACAGGGCCAGATGGCCTCATAGGTGAATTCTATTACACATTTAGAGAAGAGTGAATGCCTATCCTTCTGAAACTCTTTCAATAATTTTCAGAGGAAGGAACACTTCCAAACTCATTCTATGAGACTCCTGTCACCCTGATACCAAAACCAGCAAAGACAACACAAATAAAGAAAATTTCAGGCCAATATCACTGATGAACATAAATGCAAAAATCCTCAGCAAATTCTAGCAAACAGAATTCAACAACACATTAAAAAGCTCATACACCATGATTAAGTCAGGTTTATTCTAGGGATGCAAGGATTCTTCAATATATGCAAGTCAATCAGTGTAATACACCATACTAACAAATTGAAAGATAAAAACCACATGATCATCTCAATAGATGCAGGAAAAGCCTTTGACAAAATTAAGCATCGATTTATCACTAAAACTCTTTTAAAAATGGGCACAGAAGGAACCTACCTCAACATAGTAAAGGCCATATATGATAAGCCCACAGCAAACATTATTCTCAATGGTGAAAAACTGAAAATAGTCCCTCAAGATCAGGAACAAGACAATGGTGTCCACTCTCATCACCATTACTCCACTTAGTTTTGGAAGTCCTAGCTATGGCAATCAGATAATTTTTAAAAATAGTAATAATAAAAGGAATCCAGCTTGGAAAAGAAGAAGTAAAACTCTCATTGTTTGCAGACGATATGATACTATACATAGAAAACCCTAAAGATACTATCAGAAAATTACTAGAGCTAATCAGTGAATTTAGCAAAGTTGTGGGATACAAGGTGAGTACACAGAAATCACTTGCATTCCTATATACTAACAATGAAAAATCAGAAAGGAAAATTAAAGAATCAATCCCATTCACCATTGCAACAAAAAAGAATAAAATATCTAGGAATAAATCTACCTAAGGAGACAAAAGAACTGTATATAGACAGTATAAGACAAAAGACACTGATGAAAAGAAATCAAAGATGACATAAACAGATGGAGAGATATTCCATATTCTTGGGTTGGAAGAATCGATATTGTGAAAATGACTATACTTACCAAATGCAACCTACAGATTCAATGCGATCTCTATCATATTACCAATGGCATTTTTCACAGAACTAGCACAAAAAATATGATAATTCATATGGAAACACAAAAGACCCTGAATAGCCAAAACAGTCTTGAGAAAGAAGAATGAAGCTGGGGGAATCAACCTTCCTGACTACAGACTATACTACAAAGGTACAGTCATCAAGACAGTATGGTACTGTCTTGAAGAGAAATATAGACCAATGAAAGAAAGAAAGAAATATAGACCAATGGAAGAAGATAGAGAGCCCAGTGATAAACCCGTGACCTTATGGGTACCTTATTTTTGACAAAGAAGGCAAGAATATACAATGGGGCATAGACAGCCTCTTCAATAAGTGGTGCTGAAGACACTGGGCAGCTCCAATTAAAAGAATGAAATTGGAACACTTCCTAATGCCATCCACAAAGATAAACTCAAAATGGGTTAAAGACCTAAATGTAAGACTTGAAACTGTAAAACTCTTAGAGGGAAACGTAGGCAGAACACTCAATGACATAAATGCAAGCAAGATCCTCTATGACTCACTTCCTAGAGTAATGGAAATAAAAACAAAAGTAAACAAGTGGGACCTAATTAAACTTAAAAGATTTTTCACAGTGAAGGAAACTGCAAACAAAGTGAAAAGACAACCCTCAGAATGAGAGAAAATAATAGCTAAGAAAACAGCTGGAAAATAATCAATTACCAAAATATACAAGCAGCTCATACAAGTCAGGAGAAGGCAATGACACCCCACTCCAGTACTCTTGCCTGGAAAATCCCATGGGCAGAGGAGCCTGGTAGGCTGCAGTCCATGGGGTCGCACAGAGTCGGACACGACTGAAGTGACTTAGCAGCAGCAGCATACAAGTCAATAGCAGAAAAACAAACAATGCAATCAAAAAGTGGGGAAAATACCTAAACAGACAATTCTCCAAAGAAGACATACAGATGGCTAACAGACACATGAAAAGATGCTCAATCTCATTCATTGTTAGGGAAATGGAAATCAAAACTACAGTGAAATACCACCTCACTCTGGTCAGAATCGCCATCATTAGAAGTCTACAGACAACAATTGCTGGAGACAGTGTGGAGAAAAGGGAACCCACTTCCATTGCTGATGGGAATGTAAATTGATATAGCCACTGTGGTATTCAGTATGGAGATTCCTTAAAAAACTAAGAATAAAACTACCATATGATCCACCAATCCCACTGCTAGACATATACCCTGAAGAAACCAAAATCGAAAAAAACACTTGTACCCCCACGTTCATTGCAGCACTATTTATAATAGCTAGAACATGGAAGCAACCTAGATGTCCATTGACAGATGACTGGATAAAGAAACTGTGGCACATATATACAATGGAATATTACTCAGCCATAAAAATGAATGCATTTGAGTCAGTTCTAATGAGGTGGACGAGCCTATAGACCTATTATACAGAGTGAAGTAAGTCAGAAAGAGAAATATAAATCTTGTTTACTGATGCATATATGTGGAATCTAGAAAGATGGTACCAATGAATTTATTTGCAGGGTAGCAATGGAAAAACAGAACAGACTTAAGGACATGGTGAGATGTATGGAGAGAGTAACATAGAAACTCACATTATCATATGTAAAGTAGATAGCCAGTGGGAATTTGCTGGATCACTCAGGGAACTCAAACAGGGGCTCTGTGACAACCTAGGGGGTGGGATGGAGAGGGAGATGGGGGGAGGCACAGGAGGGAGGGGACACGTGAATGCCTATGGATGATTCATGTTGATATTTGGCAGAAAACAACACAATTCTGTAAAGCAATTATCCTTCAATTAAAAATAAAATAAAATTTTTCTGAATCCCCAGAACCTAGAACAGAACCTGGCATATGGTGCGAGTGTTACCAATGTATGGTGATTTAACAATCAGTGAATGGACAACTTTAATATCTACCTATTCCCAGGTGGCTCAGTGGTAAAGAATCTGCCTGCCAATTCAAGAGGTACGTGAGATGTGGATTGTATCCCTGGGTTGGGAAGATCCCCTGGAGAAGGAAATGGCAACACAGTCCAGCGTTCTTCCCTGGAGAATCCACATGGACAAAGGAGCCTGGAGGGCTACAGTCTATGGGGTCACAAAGAGTTTGTCATGACTGAGTGACTGAACACAGCACAGCAAGTAAGAATCACAGATCAAAAAACTGACTGTGCATACTCTATATTTGATTTCATATTTTGAAGTTGTTCCCACAGCAGAGTCCCAATGTTTCCATTAATTCATCCATTAAGATGAAAATAAAAACAGAAAAGATTCAAATATGAGAAGAGAGGCTCATCCATGAAGATAAACAGGATTTAAGATATTTCTTGTAATGCTCAATAAAAAAGCAAAATACAGTATTTAAACAAGAACTTGAATTCATCTGTGTTTTAAAGACCTTATTTTCACGTGCCATGAAGATAAAACTTTGAACTATACTTCATCATCAAGTGTAACTTAATTTGATAAAATATTCATACACAGTAAGTCCACAAGTAAAATAAATAAGAATGGCTGACACTTTCTCCTGAGAAGTTGATGGAAATTCCTATCTTAGTTTTAAGAAGTCATTTAATTTTCATGAGTAACCTAAGAATTTTCAAGTTGCTTACATAATTGTAAAATAGATTCAAACATTCTTTACATATATTTACTCATTTCCTCAAGTGAAAACATATATAAACAAGAGTAAAGAGATGCAGAATAGTACCTTTGATAGTATCTTAAGCACCATTGATAATTCAGTTCAGTTCAGTTCTGACTCATTCGACTCAGCTCAGTCATGTCCAACTCTTTGCAACCTCATGAACTACAGCACGCCAGGCCTCCCTGTCCATCACCAACTCTCAGAGTCCACCCAAACCCATGTCCATTGAGTCGGTGATGCCATCCAACCATCTCACCCTCTGTCATCCCCTTCTCCTCCTGCCTTCAATCTTTCCCAGCACAAAGGTCTTTTCCAATGAGTCAGCTCTTCATATCAGATGGCCAAAGTATTGGAGTTTCAGCTTCAACATCAGTCCTAACAAGGAACACCCAGGACTGATCTCATTTAGGATGGACTGGTTTTATCTCCTTGCAGTCCAAGAGACTCTCAAGAGTCTTCTCCAACACCACAGTTCAAAAACATCAATTCTTTGGCACTCACCTTTCTTTATAGTCCAACACTCACATCCATACATGACCACTGGTAAAAACCATAGCCTTGACTAGACGGACCTTTGTTGGCAAAGTAATGTCTCTGCTTTTGAATATGGTGTCTAGGTTGGTCATAACTTTCCTTCCAAGGAGTAAGCGTCTTTTCATTTCATGGCTGAAATCACCATCTACAGTGATTTTGGAGCCCCCCAAAATAAAGTCTGACACTGTTTCTACTGTTTCTCCATCTATTTACCATGAAGTGATGGGACCAGATGCCATGATTTTTGTTTTCTGAATGTTGAGCTTTAAGCCAACTTTTTCACTCTCCTCTTTACTTTCATCAAGAGGCTCTTTATTTCCTCTTCAACTCTCTGTCATAACGATGATGTCATCTGCATATCTGAGGTTATTGATATTTCTTCTGGCAATCTTGATTCCAGCTCGTGCTTCCCCCAGCCCAGCATTTCTCATGATGTACTCTGCATATAAGTTAAATAAGCAGGGTGACAATATACAGCCTTGATGTACTCCTTTTCCTATTTGGAACCAGTCTGTTGTTCCATGTCCAGTTCTAACTGTTGCTTCCTGACCTGCATACAGATTCCTCAAGAGGCAGGTCAGGTGGTCTGGTATTACCATCTCTTTCAGAATTGTCTACAGTTTATTGTGATCCACACAGTTAAAGGATTTACATAGTCAAGAAAGAAGAGATATACGTTTTTCTGGAACCCTCTTGCTTTTTTGATTATCCAGCGGATGATGGCAATTTGGCCTCTGGTTCCTCTGCCTTTTCTAATACCAGCTTGAAGATATGGAAGTTCATGGTTCACGTATTGCTGAAGCCTGGCTTGGAGAATTTTGAGCATTACTTTACTAGCATGTGAGAAGAGTGCAATTGTGCAGTAGTTTGAGCATTTTTGGCACTGTCTTTCTTTGGGATTGTAATGAAAACTGACCTTTTCCAGTCCTGTGGCCACTGCTGAGTTTTACAAATTTGCTGGCATATTGAGTGCCATTGATAATAAATGTTAGTGATTTGTTAACATAAATTCAATCCATTTTTCTTAAAGTCAGGAAATACTTTGCAATGAAATCACCTAGTCAGTATTCATAGATATGGCTGAGGCACTGATAAAAATAATATGTAACACATTTATCTATGTTTCTAGTGAACCAAGACTGCCAGAGGGATTTAATAAATATGTCCATCATGTGTAGTCTCTGACATAACCTAAGATAATTAAAATTATGCCACATTACTAAGTCTATAGGATTACTTGAAAATTAAGCAAATGATTGAATATCCTTGTGATCACTCCACCAAAGTTTATAAATTTGTAGTTTTGCTTTATCACAAGTAAAATTTTTTAAACTTTTTCTAGGAGTTTCTAAAATAATGTGGAATTCTCAGCCTGTTGAAATCTGCTGGAAGATTTTTCCTAGCTCCCATTTATTAAGTGCTGCTTACATGCTAGGTTCTGTGCTAAGAGCTTTAAATTCATTCTTTAATTTACTCTACATAACAATCACTTGAGATTAAAAAGCTCACAAAAATTAAGAGTTTAGTCAAGTAATTAAACCAAGGTCTCTCTGTCTTCAAAACACCAGAATTCTCAATACCTGTATTTTGCCTCCTTCTATCTATATAGATTGCATAGATACGTTTATTTCCTCAAATCTGTGACAGTCTATAAAACACATCATCAACTTAATAATAACTATTTTGTGTGGGGGAAAAAGACACCCAAATAATGTATACTTTGGTGTTAAGACACTCCAATATCAGAAAAGTTAAATGTAAAAATATGCAACAATAACAACAAATACCAACTCATAGTTATTTAAAAGATCTATGGTTTATTAGCAATGAACAGTATTCATGGTCTTCTAAAATATAAAAATAAAATATAAAAACAAAATATTTTCCAGTAATGGATAATCATTCTATTCAAAATAGCAACAGAACAATGAAATACTTAACAATTCATATAAATCCCATCCCCTGACCTCCAAGGAGAGTAGAAGGGCTGGAGATTGAATTAGTTGCCAGTGGCCAATGATTTAATCAATTATGCCTATGTAACAAAGCCTCCATAAACCCCAAAAGGTCAGCATTCTAAGAGCTTCCTGGTTGGTAAACAGGTGGCAATGTGGGGAGAGTAGCCCTCTCTGAGAGAGCGTGAAAGCCCTTGCCCTTTCCTCATGATTTGCTCTGTGTATCTCTTCCATCTGGCTATTGCTGAGTTATATGCTTTTTATAGGAAACAGGTGATCTTGTGAGCAACATGTTTCTGTGAGTTTTGCAAGTCATATTAGCAAATTAATCGAATCCAAGGGTGGGGTCATTGGAACTGCTGATCTATAGGATCTATAGCCACTTGGTCAGAAGTACCGGTGATATCCTGGGCTTAGGATAGGTGCCTGAAATTATTTTATTTGAAATTTGATTATTAGTGCATTTAAAAATATAATGTGACGTCTAGTTTCTCATCTAGTATGTAAGGAACTTAGAAATCATCTTTACATCCAAACAAGTAAAAAGTCGAACAAACTGAAAAATCGACAACTTGTCTTAGATCTGTGAAATGTCGCTCCGATCACCAAAAGTAAGGTGTGTGAGTGTGTGTGTGTGTGTTGGGGGTGGGATAGACACCTTTCCCCACACCAGCAAGTGATTCTCCAGATATCAGCAAGGTCCTACAATTCAACTCAATTCTGACACTCTGTGCCTGGAGGGACAGCATCAGATTCCATAGGCTCCAGGCTTAATCCGACAAATCTCCCCCTGCTCCTCCTAAGGAGGGAAAACCCTGAGAAGCACTAGTGAAGTTGAGTCCAGGAGCACCAGCTCACTGGAGACCAAGACCTAACCATAGGACCTTAGAATGCCACTCTCCTCAGAATTTACCACTGCATCATGAAAGACCTCTTTACCAAGGTCCCTTGTACACAGTGTGTCATATCTGCCTTCTAACACCTGATGAGAGGAAGCATGATGATGGTACAAAGAAGGGGAGTAACAGAGGCATAGGGTGATTTAAGGAAGAAGGGGGCAATGAGATAGAACCCTACAAAAAAGATGATTGTAACTAAAGGACAACAATAAACAGAGAAATGAATTGAAATGTTTGGTGGTGAAACCTGGTTTATGGGTGCCCATTGTCTCTGCTGGACAGATTTTACTCTTTGTGCAGCTGTAGCCCTGAAGAAGGAGAATTTACATCTTGACAACTTTACTATCTAGTGAGTTGAGTGGTAAAACTCTCAAAATACATGTCTAAGTCCTGTGCCCCATCCTGTGAACATGATCTTATTTGGAAATAGGGTTTTTGCAGATGTAATCAAGTTAAGGATACAATCAAGTTGAGGACAGATCACCCTGGATTTTAAGTAAGTGCCACCAGGGAAGTCCCACAGTGTGAATTCTTAGCAGGGAATTGTCAAGTTTCTTCATTTCCCTCTTAAGTCACTGTTTATTAAAGATAATGGTATTCCACTAATTTTAGCATACCTAGTCTATTGATTATCTCTCCAACATGGCACCCCACTCCAGTACTCTTGCCTGGAAAATTCCATGGACGGAGGAGCCTGGTAGGCTGCAGTCCATGGGGTCACGAAGAGTCGGACACGACTGAGCAAATTCCGTTTCACTTTTCACCTTCATGCATTGGAGATGGAAATGGAAACCCACTCCAGTGTTCTTGCCTGGAGAAACGCAGGGACGGGGGAATCTAGTGGGCTTCCATCTATGGGGTCGCACAGAGTTGGACATGACTGATGTGACTTAGCAGCAGCAGAAGCAGGAAAACTTTAAGAGATCACATACTCTTTTTTGAGTATTACTATATTCTATATAAAGAAGCATAAAAATCTACTTGTAATCCCAAAATACAGGCTAACATTGGGTTTCAGTTCAGTTCAGTTCAGTCCAGTTGCTCACTTCAGTTCAGTTCAGTCACTCAGTCGTGTCCAACTCTTTGCGACCTCATGAATTGCAGCACGCCAGGCCTCCCTGTCCATCACCAACTCCCGGAGGTCACTCAGACTCACATACATCGAGTGAGTGATGCCATCCAGCCGTCTCATCCTCGGTCATCCCCTTCTCCTCCTGCCCCCAATCCCTCCCAGCATCAGAGTCTTTTCCAATGAGTCAACTCTTCGCATGAGGTGGCCAAAGTACTGCAGTTTCAGCTTTGGCATCATTCCTTCCAAAGAAATCCCAGGGCTGATCTCCTTCAGAATGGACTGGTTGGATTTCCTTGCAGTCCAAGGGACTCTCAAGAGTCTTCTCCAACACCACAGTTCAAAAGCATCAATTCTTCAGCACTCAGCCTTCTTCACAGTCCAACTCTCACATCCATACATGACCACAGGAAAAACCATAGCCTTGACTAGACGGACCTTAGTTGGCAAAGTGATATCTCTGCTTTTGAATATACTATCTAGGTTGGTCATAACTTTTCTTCCAAGGAGTAAATGTCTTTTAATTTCGTGGGTACAGTCACCATCTGCAGTGATTTTGGAGCCCCCCAAAATAAAGTCTGACACTGTTCCCACTGTTTCCCCATGTATTTACCATGAAGTGATGGGACCAGATGCCATGACCTTCGTTTTCTGAATGTTGAGCTTTAGGCCCACTTTTTCACTCTCTTCTTTCACTTTCATCAAGAGGCTTTTTAGTTCCTCTTCACTTTTTGCCATAAGGGTGGTGTCATCTGCATATCTGAGGTTATTGATATTTCTCCCAGCAATCTTGATTCCAGCTTGAGAGGCAGGTCAGGTGGTCTGGTATTCCCATCTCTTTCAGAATTTTCCACAGTTTGTTGTGATTCACACAGTCAAAGGATTTGACATAGTCAATAAAGCAGAAATAGATGTTTTCCTAGAACTCTCTTTCTTTTTCCATGATCCAGCGGATGTTGGCAATTTGATCTCTGGTTCCTCTGCCTTTTCTAAAACCAGCTTGAACATCAGGAAGTTCACGGTTCATGTATTGCTGAGGCCTGGCTTGGAGAAATTTGAACATTACTAGCGTGTGAGATGAGTGCAATTGTGCGGTAGTTTGAGCATTCTTTGGCATTGCCTTTCTTTGGAATTGGAATGAAAACTGACCTTTTCCAGTCCTGTGGCCACTGCTGAGTTTTCCAAATTTGCTGGCATATTGAGTGCAGCACTTTCACAGCATCATCTTACAGGATTTGAAATAGCTCAACTGGAATTCCATCACTTTCACTAGCTTTGTTCATAGCGAAGCTTTCCAAGGCCCACTTGACTTCACATTCCATGATGTTTGGCTCTAGATTAGTGATCACACCATCATGATTATCTGGGTCATGAAAATCTTTTTTGTACAGTTCTTCTGTGTATTCTTGCCACCTCTTTTAATATCTTCTGCTTCTGTTAGGTCCATACCATTTCTGTCCTTTATTGAGCCCATCTTTGCATGAAATGTTCCCTTGGTATCTCTAATTTTCTTGAAGAGATCTCTAGTCTTTCCCATTCTGTTCTTTTCCTCTATTTCTTTGCATTGATCGCTGAAGAAGGCTTTCTTATCTCTTCTTGCTATTCGTTGGAACTCTGCATTCAGATGCTTATATCTTTCCTTTTCTCCTTTGCTTTTCACCTCTCTTCTTTTCACAGCTATTTCTAAGGCCTCCCCAGACAGCCATTTTGCTTTTTTGCATTTATTTTCCATGGAGATGGTCTTGATCCCTGTCTCCTGTACAATGTCACGAACCTCATTTCACAGTTCATCAGGCATTCTATCTATCAGATCTAGGCCCTTAAATCTATTTCTCACTTTCACTGTATAATCATAAGGGATTTGATTTAGGTCATATCTGAATGGTCTAGCAGTTTTCCCTATTTTCTTCAATTTCAGTCTGAATATGGCAATAAGGAGTTCATGATCTGAGCCACAGACAGCTCCTGGTCTTGTTTTTGTTGACTGTATAGAGCTTCTCCATCTTTGGCTGCAAGAATATAATCAATCTGATTTTGGTGTTGACCATCTGGTGATGTCCATGTGTAGAGTCTTCTCCTGTGTTGTTAGAAGAGGGTGTTTGCTATGACCAGTGCATTTTCTTGGCAAAACTCTATAAGTCTTTGCCCTGCTTCATTCCTCATTCCAAGGCCAAAATTGCCTGTTACTCCGGGTGTTTCTTGACTTCCTACTTTTGCATTCCAGTCCCCTATAACAAAAAGGACATCTTTTTGGGGTGTTAGTTCTAAAAGGTTTTGTAGGTCTTCGTAAAACCATTCAACTTCAGCTTCTTCAGTGTTACTGGTTGGGGCATAGACTTGGATAACTGTGATATTGAATGGTTTGCCTTGGAGACGAACAGAGATCATTCTCTCGTTTTTGAGATTGCATCCAAGTACTGCATTTCAGACTCTTTTGTTGACCATGGTGGCTACTCCATTTCTTCTGAGGGATTCCTGCCCACAGTAGTAGATATAATGGTCATCTGAGTTAAATTCACCCATTTCAGTCCATTTTAGTTCGCTGATTCCTAGAATGTCGACATTCACTCTTGCCATCTCTTGTTTGACTACTTCCAATTTGCCTTGATTCATGGACCTGACATTCCAGGTTCTTATGCAATATTGCTTTTTACAGCATTGGACCTTGCTTCTGTCACCAGTCACATCCACAGCTGGGTACTGTTTTTGCTTTGGCTTCATCTCGTCATTCTTTCTGGAGTTATTTCTCCACTGATCTCCAGTAGCATATTGGGCACCTACCGACCTGGGGAGTTCCTCTTTCAGTATCCTATCATTTTGCCTTTTCCTACTGTTCATGGGGTTCTCAAGGCAAGAATACTGAAGTTCTTAGCCATTCCCTTCTCCAGTGGACTACATTCTGTCAGACCTCTCCACCATGACCTGCCCTTCTTGGGTTGCCCTGTGGTCATGGCTTGGTTTCATTGAGTTAGACAAGGCTGTGGTCCTAGTGTAATTAGATTGACTAGTTTTCTGTGAGTATGACTTCAGTGTGTCTGCCCTCTGATGCCCTCTTGCAACACCACCATCTTACTTGGGTTTCTCTTACCTTGGGCATTGGGGTATCTCTTACCTTGGGCTGGGGTATCTCTTCACGGCTGCTCCAGCAAAGCACAGCTGCTGCTCCTTACCTTGGACAAGGGGTATCTCCTTATCACCCCCCTTCCTGACCTTCAACATATGTTAGCTCCTCTAGGCCCTCCTATGCCCACACAGCCACCGCTCCTCGGGTTGCTTCTCCGGGCTGCCGCCCCTGGCCTCAGGGTGGGGTGGCTCCTCCCAGCTGCCGCCCCTGGCCTTCGGCACGAGGTGGCATCTCCTGGCCGCCTGTGACCTCAGACGTGGGGTAGCTCCTCTTGGCCGCGGCCCCTGACCTCAGACGCGGGGTAGCTCCTCTCGGTCACTGCGCCTGACGTCGGACTTGGGTAGCTCCTCTTGGCCATTCCTGTGCCGTCACAGCCTGGCACTTTCGGCTGCCACCCCTGACCTCGGACGTGGGGTAACTCCTCTTGGCTGCGCTTAGTGCACCGGGTTGCTCAGTCGTGTCCGACTCTTTGCGACCCCATGAATTACAGCACGCCAGGCCTCCCTGTCCATCACCAACTCCCAGAGTTCACTCAGACTCATGGCCATCGAGTCAGTGATGCCATCCAGCCATCTCATCCTTTGTTGTCCCATTCTCCTCCTGCCCCCAATCCCTCCCAACACCAGAGTCTTTTCCAATGAGTCAACTCTTCGCATGAGGTGGCCAAAGCTTTAGCATCATTCCTTCCAAAGAAATCCCAGGGCTGATCTCCTTCAGAATGGACTGGTTGGATCTTCTTGCAGTCCAAAGAGCTCTCAAGAGTCTTCTCCAACACCACAGTTCAAAAGCATCAATTCTTCGGCGCTCAGCTTTCTTCACAGTCCAACTCTCACATCCATACATGACCACTGGAAAAACCATAGCCTTGACTTGACAGACCTTTGTTGGCAAAGTAATGTCTTTGCTTTTGAATATACTATCTAGGTTGGTCATAACTTTTCTTCCAAGGAGTAAGCGTCTTTTAATTTCATAGCTGCAGTCACCATCTGCAGTGATTTTGGAGCCCAAAAAATGAAGTCTCACACTGTTTCCACTGTTTCCCCATGTATTTACCATGAAGTGATGGGACCAGATGCCATGATCTTCGTTTTCTGAATGGTGAGCTTTAAGCCAGCTTTTTCACTCTCCACTTCACTTTCATCAAAAGGCTTTTTAGTTCCTCTTCACTTTTTGCCATAAGGGTGATGTCATCTGCATATCTGAGGTTATTGATATTTCTCCTGGGAATCTTGATTCTAGCTTGTGCTTCTTCCAGCCCAGCGTTTCTCATGATGTACTCTGCATAGAAGGTAAGTAAGCAGGGTGACAACATACAGCCTTGATTTACTCCTTTTCCTATTTGCAACCAGTCTGTTGTTCCATGTCCAGTTCTAACTGTTGCTTCCTGACCTGCATAGAGGTTTCTCAAGAGGCAGGTCAGGTGGTCTGGTATTCCCATCTCTTTCAGAATTTCCCACAGTTTATTGTGATCCACACAGTTAAAGGCTTTGGCATAGTCAATAAAGCAGAAATAGATGTTTTTCTGGGACCCTGTTGCTTTTTTGATGATCCAGTGGATGTTGGCAGTTTGGTCTCTGGTTCCTCTGCCTTTTCTAAAACCAGCTTGAACATCTGGAAGTTCATGGTTCATGTATTGCTGAAGCCTAGCTTGGAGAATTTTGAGCATTGCTTTACTAGAGTGCGAGATGAGTGCAATTGTATGGTAGCTTCAGCATTTTTGGGATTGCCTTTCTTTGCAATTGGAATGAAAACTGACCTTTTCCAGTCCTGTGCCCACTGCTGAGTTTTCCAAATTTGCTTGCATACTGAGTGCAGTGCTTTCACAGCATCATCTTTCAGGATTTGAAACAGCTCAACTGGAATGCCATCACCTCCACTAGCTTTGTTCATAATGATGGTTCCTAAGGCCCACTTGACCTCACATTCCAGGATGTCTGGCTCTGGGTGAGTGATCACACCATCGTGATGATCTGGGTCGTGAAGATCTTTTTTGTCCAGCTCTTCCATGTATTCTTGCCACCTCTTCTTAATATCTTCTGTTTCTGTTAGGTCCATACCATTTCTGTCCTTTTTGAGCCCATCTTTGCATGAAATGTTCCTTTAGTATCTCTAATTTTCTTGAAGAGATCTCTAGTCGTTCCCTTTCTGTTGTTTTCCTTTATTTCTTTGCATTGATTGCTGAGGAAGGCTTTCTTATCTCTCCTTGCTATTCTTTGGAACTCTGCATTCAGATGCTTATATCTTTCCTTTCTCTTTCCTTTTTGCTTCTCTTATTTTCACAGCTATTTGTAAGGCCTCCCCAGACAGCCATTTTGGTTTTTTGCATTTCTTTTCCATGGGCATGGTCTTGATCTCTGTCTCCTGCACAATGTCACAAACCTCAGAATGTGAGGTTCTGACAGAATGTGATCCACTGGAGAAGGGAATGGCAAAGAACTTCAGTATTCTTGCCTTGAGAACCCCATGAACAGTAGGAAAAGGCAAAATGATAGGATACTGAAAGTGGAACTCCCCAGGTCAGTAGGTGCCCAATATGCTACTGGAGATCAGTGGAGAAATAACTCCAGAAAGAATGAAGGGATGGAGCCAAAGCAAAAACAATACCCAGTTGTGGATGTGACTGGTAATAGAACAAGATCCGATGCTGTAAAGAGCAATATTGCATAAGAACCTGGAAAGTCAGGTCCGTGAATCAAGGCAAATTGGAAGTGGTCAAACAAGAGATGGCAAGGGTGAATGTCGACATTCTAGGAATCAGGGAACTAAAATGGACTGAAATGGGTGAATTTAACTCAGATGACCATTATATCTACTACTGCATGCAAGAATCCCTCAGAAGAAATGGAGTAGCCATCATGGTCAACAAAAGAGTCTGAAATGCAGTACTTGGATGCAATCTCAAAAACGAGAGAATGATCTCTGTTTGTCTCCAAGGCAAACCATTCAATATCACAGTTATCCAAGTCTATGCCCCAACCAGTAATGCTGAAGAAGCTGAAATGAACGATTCTATGAAGACCTACAAGACCTTTTAGAACTAACACCCAAAAAAGATGTCCTTTCATTATAGGCAACTGGAATGCAGAAGTAGGAAGTCAAGAAACACCCGGAGTAACAGGCAATTTTGGCCTTGGAATGCGGAATGAAGCAGGGCAAAGACTAATAGAGTTTTGCCAAGAAAATGCACTGGTCATAGCAAACACCCTCTTCCAACAACACAAGAGGACTCTACACATGGACATCACCAGAAGGTCAAATCAGATTGATATATTCTTTGCAGCCAAAGATGGAGCTCTATACAGTCAACAAAAACAAGACCAGGAGCTGTCTGTGGCTCAGATCATGAACTCCTTATTGCCATATTCAGACTGAAATTGAAGAAAGTAGGGAAAACTGCTAGACCATTCAGGTATGACCTAAATCAAATCCCTTATGATTATACAGTGGAAGTGAGAAATAGATTTAAGGGACTAAATCTGATAGATAGAGTGCCTGATGAACATTGGGTTTAGAAACAGCTAACATCAAATTTTGTACACGAATGGCAAAAATTTACAAGGATTATGGGATACTTCCCTGGTGGCTTAGATGGTAAAGAATCCGCCTGCAATGCGGGAGACCTGGGTTCAACCCATGGGTTGGGAAGATCCCCTGCAGGAGAGCATGGCAACCCACTCTCGTATTCTTGCCTGGAGAATACCCATGGACAGAGGAGCCTCGCAGACTACAGTCCATTGTGGCAAAAAGAGTCAGACAGGACTGGGCAACTAAGCACGTAGTTACTAAGTGGAAACACTTTACTTTAAAAAAAATTATAAAGCTCAGATGTTCAAAGTTCTCTTTTCCTTCAGATTAAAAGATAGATTCATTTATACAGCTGAAACAGGATCCTATAAGATATATTTAGTCTCCTTGACTATTCTCCAAAGATTATCAGAAATGAATAACCTGGCTAATCAGATATTTTGACAGGCCCTGTATTGATTTTGAGAGTGATTTTTTTTTACATGATACTCTTAAATAGTAACCTATATAATTTATGTGACTATAAAAAATACTGCTTTATTTTAAAGTTATCCAAAAAGCTGTTCAACAATATAAGAATACAGAATATGATAGGTCTTATAAAAGTGCTTATAAGTTCTCTTCAATCATATGAATGCCTAAGTAGTTTTAATTGTCAAACTGAGTCTGAGAATACCTATGATAATAACAAATACTACTACTAATAATTTAAATATCCTGTGGAAAATACTTCACTCTTAACAGCTGATTTAAATGTCTAACATATAAAAATTCTCTAATAGTGTAAGTGGAAGAATTAAGAAATTGGATATTTACTAGACCAAATGAATATTTTGATGTTAAATGTCTTAATTTGTATTAGTTCTCCACTTTTTTTTTTTTTCTGTGCTGCCAAAATCCTAACTTCTTTTGATTAATAAGATGCTAATTCCTATGGTTCGGTAAACTTCACTAATAAATAATAAATGATAGAACATGAGCCATGTTCTGTGAGTCCCACAGATGTGCTGAGCCATGTTCATGGGTTTCATTCTCCTCTGTATGATGCTCCTTTTCCTTTTTTTCTGTAGCTATCAGGGCTTCCTGTCTGTCCCCCCGAGGAAATGCAATGCAATGGTCAGACTTCATCCTACTTTATCAGCAAACAATGCCCAAAGCTTAACTCAGTTGCTATTTTCTTGTTGTTATTTCTGACAAAATGAGCTCCTCTGAAATTATTTTCTTTAAGAATTTTCATCTCATATTTTACCATCTGAGTTTGAATGATGATTTTCTTGAACTGCTAAGGTTTTTTTTTTTTTTTTTAATTTCCAGTGTTTTCTACTAAAGATTGTATACCACTTTAGAAAACATGAATTTATAAAAATATTTCAACAAATTTATGACATAAAATGAGAGCACTGATCTTTCACAAAGAAACATTACCGAACTTGGCAGAGGTAAAAACAACAGTTAGAGATGGCTATCCCGAGGAGTGGAGACCTCCATAACTGATGAGGTCAGGTCCTGAGAGGTTTGCTCTAGCGTCCCTTCTTGGGCAACAGTCGAAATGGAGTCGAGGTCCAAGGAGACCCAGGACACTTCTCATGTTCCTAAGTGAGACCCTTTCTTAAGTGAATATAAAACCCCCTTGGTAAACATGTGTGAAGAACACTACCTTTGTGTTTGGAGTGATGGTGAAATGCAAAGCCATGGCATCAAGAATTTTTTTTCCACTTGTGTGATCAAATTTTTAGTATGTAATTATAAATAAGCTTTACTCTTGCCCTAACTAGGGGTCCACTGCTTCCTAACAAATTACACCCAAAACTTGGCTTAAACCAAAGTTTATTATCTCATAGATATATGAGGAATTATTCCAGGAGTGGTTTTTTAGATGCTCTGCTTCAGGGCGTCTCATGAGGTTGCAAGGGGGTTAAACTCATCCTGAGCCCCATTAGGCAGAAACTGCTTCCAAATCCACTTCCGTGGTTATTGGCAGGACTGAGTTCCTTGTGGGCTGTTGGCCGGAGTCTCCTGCAGTCCTTTGTCCTGTGGGCCTCTACTTAGGGCAGCTCCCAACCTGGCCGATAGCTCACTCCTTCAGAGATCTGAAAAGAGGCCTATCTTTTGATCACACAGTATCAGCAACAATAGCCATCATTTCTGCGGTATTCAACTCATTAAAATCTAGTCATTTGTTTCCACTTACACTCAAAGGGTGTACGCCAGAGATAAGATCAGTGGGAGCCATCTGGGAGGCTGCCCATCACATGCAAGATACATCCACCTCCTTCCCAGATCCCCTAGATTCTCATCACATTACCACATGAGCTAAAAGTCTAGAGCCTCATTACTGAAGTCAAGTCGGGGTGGGTGCAGCTCCTGGAGCACAGGTCCTCTCCATCTGTAGACCCACAAAAACGAGTTATGTCCTGACATACAGGGATGGATCAGGCATAGGATAACCATCCTAAGACACTCCTGTTCACCAAGGGAGAACAGGGAAATGCAAAGGAATCTACATGCAGCCCACACTCAGACGGAGGGATTAGATGGGGGTCTACAGACCAGGAGGCGTCTCAGAGGCTACCTGACTCTACCTGACTACCACTCTAGTAGTAGAGGCTAGCCAGGTAGTAGAGGCTAGTGGTAGAGGCCACCACTCTACCTGACTGACCCTAAAAATTAAGGACATGAAATTTTAGAGAAATATTTTATGAAGCTTGCAGTGTAGCTGACTTTTCGATATATATTGTATTGCTGTGAGTTTGTATTACAATTATTTTCTTCGACTTAGGGTAAAAATTCTTTCAGATTTTTAAGAATTTTGGAGGAAATAGTTAAACCATTCTGTCTCCCTCTATCATGACTATAGATCTGACCACTGACGCTTAGGTTGTTTAATTTTTCCAAACTTTTCAAGATGTTTTCCTAAAATTTAATGTAACATGTTATAGCTCCATTCTGACTATTCTAGCTATATTCTGTATTTCTTCTTCAATTTATCAATATATTTTGCATTTCAAGTTATATTCCTTGATATGACATGTCTTTGAGTATGAGAATTATTCTAGTTTCTTTTTGGCACTATTGACTGAAATAGAGAAGTAGTTTTTCCACTTCTTTATGCTATTTAAAATGAAAAAGTATGAAAGTGAAAGTTGCTCAGTTATGTATGACTTTTTGTGACCTCATGGACTATACAGTCCATGAAATTCTCCAGGCCAGAATACTGGAGTGGGTAGGCTTTCCCTTCTCCGGGGGATCTTCCCAACTCAGGGATTGAATCCAGGTTTCCCGCATTGCAAGCGGATTCCTTATCAGCTGAGCCACAAGGGAAGCCAGAAAATACTGGGGTGGGTAGTTTATCCCTTCTCCAGGGGATCTTCCTGACCCAGGAATCAAACCAGGGTCTCTTGCATTGCAGGAAGATTCTTTACCAACTGAGCTATCAGGAAAGTTACTATATATAAAGTCTATTTTTTTTCTTGATTACACATTTCCTCAGAATAACAGAAATGAAGAACAGTGATACAAACTAGCAATTGCAGGTAGAGCAGCTTCTACATCAATTACCCAATTACTGAATGATACAGTCTCAGATAAAGAACCTGGAAATTCTACAGAATGTGCAGTTTGAACACTTCTTTTGAATGAACAATCTGTACTGGATGCTTTGTGATACTTTGGAATCTAGCTTTATACTTTAAACATATGTAATTAATACTAAATAAAAATATCTATAAAAGTATATCCAAGAAAGAACATAGACTAGGATGTTTTAAAATTTCTGTATACTCTTAGAATGACGTCAAAATAACGAGAACAGAAACTTATTACAATCTACAGCAGTATCTATGAACTCACTGACAGAATTACCAGATTTTCAATAATGCTTCATATTTTTATTATTCTATAGTATTTCTATTCAAGAATCAATTCTTTTTTCCTTAAATAAGTAAATCTATGATTTTATGAATCATCAATCTCAATATGGAGAACAGGCCTTTCAGAGAGAACATATAAACTCAATACTAGTTTTTCTTTTTGTAAGATAACATTATATCAGTTTGTATCTTCAATGACACATGAAAGATCCAAAATCAAACTAGCAGTCTCCACAGCCATCTGCAGGCCACTAAGCTTTGCGGTAAAGCAGTCCAAGGTCAGGGTGCTGGCCGAGCCTGTGGCTTCATGGGAAAGGCAGGTTTGCGGTGGGAAGGGATGACGAGCGCTTCTTAGGAAGGACCAGCTGAGTTCTTCCTGGCTGCTGTAGAGTCCACAGCCACATCTGGAAAGCAAATCTGGCCAGTTCACAGCAGAAGGCAAATTGGCCTGAACTGACCAGAAGTGTCCATATTTGCTATCGGTAAGAATTTCACCTCCGTCGTGCTCTAAAGAGCCAGCGAGAGATTCAAGTGCACTGCAGAATGCATCAGTGATCAGCTGGAGTTCTGTCTGAGAGCATCTCTCATCTTGAAGAATGCTTTCTGGCTCATTACGGGTCTAGAGAGTAACAAAACCATTGAAGATACAGAACAGAGCAATTAGGATGACAAAAAATGTTTCTGAAAAATACTTGATCAAACGCTTAGTCATACAGTACTTGGGGTTTGGCACAAGGCTAATGGGCAGGGATGGGCCAGCTGGCCATGCTAATCCATTAACCTGGTTGTTACAGTAAAAGCACCCACTACTACTCATTTTATCAGAATGAATGACTCAGAATTAACCCCACCATCAATTTGTTCTGAAGGATTGCCAGTAGTGCCTTTGTACAACATGAAGGACAAGGCATAATAAGTGAATCACAGGTTTCTATACACCCAGAAGGAAGCTCGTGAAGACTAATGAAGTCACAAACCAAGAACTTATTTATACTCAGTAAATGTTTGAGATTTGTTTAAAATGCAAATATGTGTGTTATAACTAAGACAAAAACCATTTAGGGACATGTATCATTTTAACCTTAATGTTTAAAAAATAACTATTCTTCTCTTTAATTAATGACAAGGTTATATAATTTTGAATTGCTTTTGTTCCACCGTTCTAAAAAGTCTACCCTAGAAATTTCATGATAGAAAAAGTCACACATTAACAAACTCATCACTGAATGATCATTAAAAATCCATATCCTAATTACTCAAGAACAATGACCATTTTTTCCTTTTGCCCAGGAGACTGGAACCAGATATCATCTCTACTGCACATTCCCTCCCCACATTTTCAGTGCTATATTGCTTCTTCAAAAATCCTACTCAAGATACTGTCCTTCTCCAAAAGACTTTTTCCAGTTTACTCAGTTCCATTTGCAGACTATAATATTGTCTCTTCAGCATCAATAGATTGGCAATGGTTTTGTTTTTCATAATGTACATTCTGATAACTTTTCATGAAGAAGCTTTATATTCATACAGATTTTAAGTTATTTGGGGAAGCAAGGCAGGGCATGTCTATGGAAAACATTTACACACTCGCCAATCCCAGGCATCCCAGAGACTCTGCACTCCTGACTGACCAAAGAACCAACTGCAAGCACTTGGAAAACACATACCTTTTTGTAGCTACTTTCAAAGAAAGTAGGTCAGTGTTAATGAAATAATTAATAAGAAATATGATGTGTGACATTTATCTACTATTAGGATATGGAGTCTCATAGATTAATAAAAACAGTTCTATTTAATAGAATTAACATTTATCATAAATGAATACCATTTAAAATTATAACAGAATCTAATAATTAGATGCTTTAATAAATGAAACTTTTTTTTCTGGAATATCCAGAATGTACTGAAGTTTTTTTTGTAGAATCTCAACACTGTCATCATGAATATCAATTATTACTGTATCTTAGCAGTGGAGATCTCTAGGATGACAACTCCCATCAACAGAATACTCATTTCAATACAAATAAACGTACTTAGAAAACAGAAACAGACTCACTGATTTTGAGAAAGAGCTTATAGTTGCTGGTGGTAGTGGTAGGAAGGGATAGTTAGGGAGTTTGAGATGGACATATCCACACTGCTATATTTAAAATGGATAACCAACCAACAAGGACCTGCTGTATAGCACATCGAACTCTACTAAATGTTATGTGGCAGCCTGGACGGGAAAGGAGTTTGGGGGAGAGAATAGATACATGAATATTATGGCTGAGTCCCTTTGTTGTTCTCCTGAAACTATGTCAATGTTGTATGTTAATTGGCTATACCCCAATACAAAATTAAAAAAAAAAAAAAAAAAAACTAGGAAAAAACCCAGAATGCTCCTTTCAACAGGCAGTATATTTAGACAGTCTTCAAAGAATGTGATCATCTATCTGGATTAATAATCACTGTGATAAAGATATGAGCTTATATTTTTGAGTATTATTTTCCTGAAGTGTTTTTAAATACAATATTGATTTTTCAAGACTACTGAGAAATTAAGCATTAAAGGCTCCAGAGTATTATCTTATTATCTCATAAAATGCATGTTGCTGAGGATTCAGATAATTTAGGAGGGACTATCTAACCTACCTTGTGTCTGATATATGCCACCAAGTGAGTTTCAGTACAGCCACCTCCCAACAAAACGTACGGGTCCTTGATTGTTAACTGCAAAGCATGCAGTGCCGTTTGACACGTGAGCTAAAAGAGAAACAATCACTGGAATCTGATGTTGACATCAGAAACACAAAGAAATAGAGCCATGTTTTCAAGGCAACTTAGACAGTGGACTCAAGGAGCGCAAAAGAACAAAACTAGTGTCACCAAGGCTGTCATGTGATGAACACGTTTTTGGAATAATAAAAATTAGAAATGAAAGAATACTTTAGCCAGATGTTTGTTTTCATGGACTGGATTAATATCCTCCTTCATATACATTTAGCTCTTCAAATTGAGATTCACAAACACAACTGGACCAGCAGAGTGCTAATATTTCTAAAAAAAAAAAAAAAATCTATCTAAATAAATTAGCTGTATAAATGCTATATAGAATTTATTTCAAGTTGCTATGGAAATGATCCAATCCAGCAGCAATAAAAACACACAGACCTTGAATATTTACCAGGCTACAGCCTTGAGTATCCATTCTTCCAGTCTGTGACCAGTACCATTGGGTGTCACTTTCACTGTATAAAAACTGCATGTGTTATTGCTGTTTGTGAACATCTCTGTTAAGAAGTGGATGATGGGTATAACTGGGGAACCTATTTCTAAGTGAATTATTCATACACATTAGCATCACGTACACAATTCAAATTAATTTCTTAAGAAAATTTCCCATCAAGGACTTTTACATTGCTTGTAAATTACTGGAAATAATAAGAGGCAACATATGCCAAGTTTCTATATCACAGGAAAATAAATCAGCTTACTTATAACTGTAGTTCTCACATTTTGGTTGTTTTTGCTTTCTACACCACCTAGGAAAATTGTGAAGGAAAAAAGCACAGCTGACTGATGTGAAAAAAATTATAGTACCCATCTGATTCTTTAATCCCTGCCCCAGTCCCTAGATAAGGAATTCAACATTTATTACCTACCTTCAGCTCATCCCAGGCTGTGTCATTTCTGTTGCAGAGAAGCAGACTACAGATAGTTGTTTTGTTAGGAATAAGATGAAAAAAATGTTTGCAGCCAAACTTTGCAATGCACAAATCTTTTATACTTCCATAACTACTGGGAGAGATTGAGCCCAAGGAACCAATAGGCCAAGCTCCTATTTTTTAAAAAAGTTTAGAAAACACAAAATAGATGAATAAACATGGAGCTTACAATCATTTAAAATTACAATATCCATTCCTAGTTAATATAAAAGTCTCAAAAGCATAGCACTTAAAATATGAAATATAGGATAAAGAAATAATAAGATGCATCTTCTTAAACCTATAAATAGTATATTCTATTATTCAAATGATGTGCAAATAAAGCAGCGGTTCTTTTGATTTACAGACTTCTTTGAACATTTGTTAGAAGCAATTCTGCACTCTCCAGAAAAAGGCATGCACAATTTTGCACACATTTTCAGGAAGTCCAGGAATCCTGGAAGCCCATTCAGGGATCAGAGACCCCAAATTAACAACCACACTAATCTGAAATAAGGATGAAATGAGGAGACAGGCTATTTTTAAAGAGTGTTATTATTTTTACCTTAAAACTCACAAACTAAGCTATGCAGATAGCTGTATGGCTGAATTCCTTTGGGGCTCCATTTAGTGAACATACAGGATGTTTTTTCTTTGCCAAACAATTGTTTGTATGTAAACAACTACCTAAAGCATGCCAAAATAAAGTATGTGACCTTATTTCATTTTGTTATTCTTTGATTATATTTTGCCCTCCCTCTTGCATAGGTAAAATAATAAAATTTTATAAAACACAAATAAATAAAAATATGAATGAAGGAGAAGTTAGGATGACTTAAAGTTTCCTAAAATCTCTAAATGTAGTAAAGTTATATAAGAAATGGCAACAAGCTTTTAAGAAGTAACAGCACTGGTTTAAAGTCTTAAGATTAGAACTGTAATTCAGCAATGCACCTTCTTGGGCCAGTTTCTTCTCAAACAAATGGAATTAAAACAATGTCTAAATATTCTTGCAGCTCATGAACAATTTCACTTCTTTGAATATCCTTTCTTCTTTACTTCTGAAGTCTCAAAGAAGAAGGAATACTTGAGGGATCTAAAATTTAAGAAAAAGAAACAAACCCTACATCTCGTACAACTTCAAGGGCGGAAACAACAGAAAATTTGTAAGGAAAGGCTCAGCTTTCCTGCTGCCCAGCCTCTGATGTGGAGCAAAGCACTGAACTCTTCTCGGTGGGCTTCCCCACAGGACAGTAAAGTGGGGGTGATCACGTCTATTTCACAAATCAATCAAACCAAGTCAAAAGTTAAAAATGTTTTGTAAGCCATGACAAGCTTCATAGCCACCAGTCCACCAAGTACAATAACCCCATTACTTATCCTAAATTATCCAAAAAGAGGAATTAGGTTTGAAGCAGGAGGGAGAGGTAATTTCAACCTAGATAAAATGGATTAGGCCCAAACATACTTCACCTATTGTTTAATGGAGCCACAGGGGCCTGATAAGAGTTTTTCTCCCCCCTTTCTGTCTAGAAAAAGTTTCTGCCCCCAAGATTTAGGACTACAACTCCGGTTTTATGTAAAAGTGTTGGTTGCTCAGTCGTGTCCAAGTCTTTGCAACCCCATGGACTATATATAGCCTGTCAGGCTCCTCTGTCTATGGAATTCTCCAGGCAAGAATACTGGAGTCGGTAGCCATTCCCGACTCCAAGGAACCTTTCCAACTCAGGGATCACACCTGAAATTATGTGGGGGAACAGAGCACAGCATGTCTATAAAAGTTTGCACTCTCCCCAATCCCAGGTACCCACTGGTAGTGCTGCAGTCTCTTGATGACACTCCTAAGCAACCAACCAATCAGCAGCAAATATTTTGAGAATGCTTAACTTTTTGTATCCATTTGCAAGCAAAATAGGTCAGCTCATGTTCTACCACACTCTAGTTATCAGTGGAATAAAAATCAGTTGTAGGCTGGTGTGGAAACCAAGTGCCCACTTACATTGTTTCTACAGAAAAATTCCTCAGTTTAAAAACTGACATCATAATATTTAATACTCAATATTCATTACTTGAAATCACCTGCTCATGAAAAGCCAGTAAATACTTAGGGATGTGGGTCTGACCCACAGCATCACTAATGAGTTCCAAAGAATGACTGCCATTATTTCTTAACAATTTCCAGGGATTCGATACTGGCACTCACACTTCTTCTCTGATAACTTATAAAAATAGTTAGCTTTAACAGTTTTACCAAAGTTTATTAAACTCTTAAGTCTAACCACTTATAAATTGAAATTTATCCAGATGAAATGATTCTGATAGGTCATCAATGCAGTTAAGAAATATTGACAAGTGGCTCAAATCAGGAACTCTCTAACTTGTCATTTCTCTTTGTCTCTATTAGGTGACTACCAACCTGTTTGCAATTTGCCAGGTTTGTAAAATACAGTGAAATTCTTGCCTGTTATAATTTTATATGTTAATAAATATATTATTGTTAATTCAACATTTTAGAACCCCTACTATGGACCAGGCTTGTTTTAAGCACTAAAAGTAAAAGGCAACCCCAGCTCTCAAGGAGACTAGCTGGAAATATCTGGGATATTTAATCATGTACTAGCTTTAAACAAACATACACCCTAATAATACACACACATACCCTAATTAGAAACCACTGTTTAGGCAGAAGTACAGTTGATTGTTGGAGTTAGATAATACAAAGTGACTTAAGAGCTTTGTAAAACTCAAGTAGAAGAATTCTGTTTAAATTATGAGACTTTATATGACTGTAAGAATGTTAGCTTTCTCAATAATCTGTTGAATGTTTGAGGGTTAATAGCTGTAAATTATGACAGACTCTGCAGTACATTTGGGGCTGGAAAATAGCTACAAAATAGTCAACATCACTCAATTGTTAATGAGTGAACAATACAGGATCTTTTTCAGAAACAACCTTTGCCGCCAGAAATGATACTCACACACTGTGAGGTTGGCAGCTTTTCAAATTGTTCAATATGTTAACATAACGCACACCAAGAATATCTTTGCTCAAGGGAAGTGTGATTTATTAACCATAAAGGGCAAAAACTGAGAGTGCTTTTTACCTGTCACTTTACTCAGGGGTTCCATCAGAGACACTCCAATTCTGTCTACAGCAATAACATGATGAGTTCTGAGAAACTGTTTCAAAGATGGGTGTATAACTTTTTGACACAAGACAAGATCTACATGGTCACTAACTAGTTGTTTTCCTAGGTTAAACAACTGGTCTAGAGCTGCATTTTCAAGAGAAACTCCGTAACTGACCAACAGTGTTCCTTCTCCAGTATCAGAAAGGTCTCCGGATAAAGACACACCAAAGAGTGCCACCTTGAAGGAATCTGATTTTTTGATAGGTAGTATCTTCATCAATTGAACTTCTGATACTTCAATTAGTATTCCAGGTAACACAGCAGAATCTATAACCCTTTGGCCTTTTAAAGGAACAATTATACTCTTTCCTAAAATGATGTGCTCTTGGGCATTCTCTGGAATTGTAAGCAGAAAGGCTCTCAGAATCAGAGTACTGATATGGTCAACTTCCTTTGCGATGAGCATGCAGGCGGGTTTACTTGTTAATATGCTGCGTACCAAACTCAGGAGGATCTGGGTACTACTAAAGTCGACTGGGATTCGGCAAGCACAGACCTCAGATTTCAAGTAACTGGTGCAGAGGCTCAAAAGATGCTTATTTAACTTAATAACCGTGGTGGGTGTCAAGCCTAGTCTCTGAACATTTTCGACAAGGTTGCAGCAAAGAATGGCTGTGAATAAGCCGCCATCGCTGAAGCAGGCCACGTGATTGCGCACGGCGGCCGTCAGGACCTTTAACACGGGGTGGCTGACGGGCAGGCCGGCGAGGAGGGCGGCCGACTGGGACGTGGTGACCACGGAGCCGCCCCGGCCGTTGTGCAGCTGCTTCAGCCTGCCCGCCGGGCCGTAGCACGACGTGACGAGGCCCCTCAAGGCCGCCAGGCTGGCCCTGGTGCGCTCGCCTGTCAGGGGCTCACTTCTGCAGATCGAGGGCTTTTTAGCTTCTAAACGAGACATGTTACTGCAAGGTAATTTGTGAAGAAAGTTTTTATTTTGTTAACCAGAGTTTTCTATTCATTGTATTGTCGTGGGTTTTTAACATTTAACAAGATTATTTTTCAGGAATCAAGAGTTCGGATTTACAGCATTGTGGCTATAAAATTAAATATTGAGCTCCATGCTTATGAAGCTAATCGGCACATAATGATTGATATAATGACATTTTAGTAATTCCAAATATTTATTTTACTTCATTATTCAAATTCCTTTGTTTGCCTTCAGGCTGAGACTTTACAGACTGTTTTGCAGCCCTCTGTATAAAATACGTTCCAAGATGGACACCTATGAAGGAAACCACAGCTATAAGAAGCCAGTTCTTTCTGATCCAACTGCTATTTTTCATCTCTTCTTTCTAGCTCAAGCTCTGACTCAGAGCTGCTTCTTTCTACAAGAAATAAAAATAAAAACTATTTTAGAGAAGTAACCCCCAAACATTTTATAATTGAAGCTTAGTAATTAATTTTAACGCTCCGCTCCTTCTTTAGAGAAAGGAACTACCCACAGGTACAAATCTCCAGAAAATGAGAAACATAAATTAAGACTAAAAACATCCATTTCTTTATTCTTCAGTGAATCTCTACAAGGAAAAGTACTGGTATTTTAATAATTCTGGAGTGCACAACACAAAGCTTATAGTACACAGTTTTTTAATATGATATGCTTCTAGAAAATGGTATATGTGTATATATGTATATATATAGTAAAACATAGAATCTGGTCTCGAGGTCTCAAATGTTTTTATTCTCTTGCATCAAGATCTAGTGATATTTTTTTCTCTAACTTGGAAAATAACTCTAACTTTTCTCTTGCTTAGGTCTGAATATAACTGCATTTATATCAAATCCTGTTTGTAAATAATTATGAAAATGAGACAGCTTTCCAGATTCCTAATATCGACACTATCTAATGTGCAGTCTACATCTAGCTGGACAAACGTGTACAACAAATTTACCAAAGAAAAAACCATGTTTAAAATATCTGGCTAAAGTCACAGCAATCTTCTGTAGTTTTACCCTATCAGTTAATGATACTCAGTGTTGATGTCTTACAACTAATCACTCCCAAACTATGGCTTATGTCAATAAATACAAAAGCCAGGGAATGTGCTGGATGAGACCGGATTGGCAATCTGGCCCCAGAGAGGGTAAATAATGTAAAATGCTGCCATTTACCAAGTGTGCCAGCACTCGTACTAGTTTCCTTAAAGAGGCTGGAAGAAGTGAGTGGAGGCATAAACTTCTGATACTATAATAATGTGTGGAGATCTGTTGAGGTTTGGTGCTTTGAAGGTAAAGGTTCAACCAATTATTGGTTATTTTCAGGAATATACTAACCATGCTAACCACACAGACCATGTTTAGCATAAATAGAACTAACTGAACTACTCAGACTACAGTCCTGCCCAGAGTAGACTATGAGTACAATGCAGACTAGGAAGGTGATCTGAAGACGTGCAAAGATGTGAAGAGAACAAAGGAATGTTATGCAAAGTGTTATTTTGGTTATCACACCTCCCAATTTAGTTACAGGGCTGTAACCATGGCAACTGGGCCCAAATAAAGTGAAAGCAAGGATAGCCAGCTTTCTCATTGCAATGATAAAGCTATAGTTATCTCTTTTTACAGCACAAGGAAAAAAGTTTCTGTTCATCTCATATGAGAAAGAACCAAATAACTTAAATATTATTTCAAAGCTTATTTTAGATTCAGCAAAATCTGTGAAATACATTTAAATGCAAGCTTAGTGAAGTAACTTCCATATGTAAATTTGCATATTACAACACCTACACAAACCACAAATCTTAACAGACTGTGACCAATAAAGTGATTTACCTGGTTACTTTTCAATATATAATAGTGACATGCAACTTTTCAAAAGCGGCTAAATTGGCCCCTCTAAAAGTCTTGTGGTAGTTAGACCAGTAACCACACCTTTTGGCTAGTATCTTTATGAGAAAGGAATAAAGTGATGGTGACTGCCAGATCATTTTCAGGATGTCAAAACTGCTGACTCATGGTCCTATGTCTTTCTCTAGACAAAATAAGGTTCAACTGAGAAAACTGGGGACATTAACACATGGCTGGCTTATAGAATAGGTTTGGAAGTGCCAATTCAGCTATTTCTTTCTTCCTAACAATGTGACCCATTATTCCTAAAGTTAACATCACATGAATGGCCCTGACTATTCCTGGATGCACTGGCCTGGCAGATGGTCTTTTTGCAGTGATGGATAACAATTAAATATTAATAATACTAACACTTCCATGACTATATTCTCAATTCAGAGCTATAAAATATGATCTAAAGAAATATAAACAGGTAAAATTTTTTCCTAAAAGGAATCAGGGTTCTTTGGAGAAATGGCTGAGGCAAGAAACAAATGAGACGAGCTAGAGACTTTTCCTGTAAAAAAGTAATAGTCATTAAAAAATGACACAGTAAACAAGTGACAAAGGATTAATCCCCAAAATATATAGCAGCTCATGCAGCTCAACACCAGAAAAACAAACAACCCAATCAGAAGGTGGGCAGAAGACCGAAACAGACATTTCTCCAAAGAGGACATAAAGATGGCTGACAAACAATGAAGAGATGAACACTGCTCAATACTAGAGAAATGCAAATCCAAGCTATACAGGGTATCCCCTCACATTGGTCAGAATGGCCATCACGAAAAAGTCTACAAACAATAAATGCTGGAGAGGATGTGGAGCAAAGGGAACCCTCTTGCACTGTTGGAGGGAATGTAAATTGACACAGCCACTACGGAGATCAGTACGGAGATGTCTTAAAAAACTAGGAATAGAACTACCATATGACCCAACAATCCCACTACTGAGCAAATTGTAACTGGAAGAGATATGTGTACCCCAAGTCTGTTGCAGCACTTTTTACAACAGCTAGGACATGGAAGCAGCTTAGGTGTCCATTGACAGATGAATGGATAAAGAAGTTATGGTACATATATACAATGGAATATTACTCAGCTATAAAACATAACACATTTGAGTTAGTCTTAATGAGGTGGATGAACCTAGAGCCTGTTGTACTGAGTGAAGTTAGCTGGAAAGAGAAAGACAAATATTGTACATTAATGCATGTGTAGGGAATCTAGAAAGATGGTATTAATGAAACCTATTTACAGCACAGCAGTGGAGATGGACACATAGAGAACAGACTTTGGACACAGCAGGGGAAGGAGAGGGCGCAACAAATTGAGAGAAGAGCATGGAAACATATACATCACCATATATAAAACAGATAGCCAGGGGCAATTGGAAGGGAATCTAAGATGGGACAATTTAAGCATTAAAAAGAATATTGATGACAATGACTCTGATAATTCAAATTTATGCAAACTTCTGAATTCATCAAGAACAAAAACTCTCATTGCTACTAGAGCATTAACTTGTTATTATAAAAACTGATGAAGGGAAACGGCTTCCCTAGTGGCTCAGTGGTAAACAATCAGCCTGCAACGCAGGAGATGCAGGTTTGATCTTTGGGTTGGGAAGATCCCCTGGAGAAGGAAATGGCAATCCACTCCAGTATTCTTGCATGGAAAATTCCATGGTCAGAGAAGCCTAGTGGGCAACAGCCCATGGAGGGTTGCAAAGAGTTAGACACGACTTAGCTGCTAAACAACAACAAAGGAAAACAAAGCATATGTTTTGCTTTTCCTATATAAATGCATTTTGAGGGGGTAAATCAAACTCACCTGAAACTTGCCAGCCTGCTACTTCCCTGGGAGGTGGTTCTTCTTAGGACTTGTAAGAGCCAGACTGCCTGGTTCAGAGAGGTTGTCCTTACTAGGAATTTGGAAAACAGGGCTGCTTTTGATCCTGTGCCACCCCAAATGTATGAACCCAATCAGAGGTACCATAACAACTAGAACTTTGTAGTCTTTCCAGAAGTTCTGAAAGCTCATAGTACTTCAGCGTCAGTGTACCTAAGAAAAGGTTGACAGTTAAAAACAAAACAAAACAAATCCCTCTAAAATTATACCTCTAAAGCACAAATAGAATACTGCCCTCTAATAAAAGCTGCCTGTTAAAAAGTTTCTAGGTACAATACATTGCAATGTTATTTAACAAAAAGAGGTAAGTTGCAGACTTACAGGGATGGCAGAAGATCAGGCTTGGAAACATACAGGGTAACACTAAAAGTTTAGTCAGCAATTATGAATGAGCAACATCACCTGCTGGGAAAGCTGCTGGAAACTTTGGGACTACTCATGCATCAATATCATTGTCTTTATATAATTAATTTCTCTGAACCACAACAAAGTTATTCTTTAAAAAAATCTACTTAGTCACAATTTTAACAGAAGAACCAAATGGCAATCATTAAACATGCAGTGAGAATTCAGATTCTGCATTCTGATAGGATGTGAGTGATGATGTTTTCACTGAAATGTTGTCAAGCATTGGTCCCAACTGTAGCAGAAGACTTTTGGCTTGAACTCTCTGAATGCCATCTCCACATTTCTGTGCTGAGCCTCTGCATTTAGAGTGTTTACCCTTATCACTAATAACTATACCCTGTAAGGGTTATTTCTGCTTTATTGACTATGCCAAAGCCTTTGACTGTGTGGATCACAACAAACTAGAAAATTATTAAAGAGATGGGAATACCAGATCACCTGACCTGTCTCTTGAGAAATCTGTATGCAGGTCAGGAAGTAATGGTTAGAGCTGGACATGGAACAAGACTGGCTCCAAATCGGAAAAGGAGTACGTCAAGGCTGTTTATTGTTACTCTGCTTATTTAACTTACATGCAGAGTACATCATGAGAAATGCTGGGCTGAATGAAACACAAGCTGGAATCAAGATTGCCAGGAGAAATATCAATAATCTCAGATATGCAGATGACACCACCCTTATGGCAGAAAGTGAAGAACTAAAGAGCCTCTTGATGAAAGTGAAAGAGGAGAGTGAAAAAGTTGGCTTAAAACTCAATATTCAGAAAACAAAGATCATAGCATCTGGTCCCATCACTTCATGGCAAATAGACAGGGAAACAGTGTAAACAGTGGCTGACATTATTTTCAGGGGGCTCCAAAATCTCTGCAGATGGTGACTGCAGCCATAAAATTAAAAGATGCTTACTCCTTAGAAGAAAAGTTATGACCGAACTAGACAGCATATTAAAAAGCGGAGACATTACTTTGCCAACAAAGGTCCGTCTAGTCAAAGCTATGGTTTTTCCAGTAGTCATGTATGGATGTGAGAGTTGGACTATAAAGAAAGCTGAGTGCCGAAGAATGGATGCTTTTGAACTGTGGTGTTGGAGAAGACTCTTGAGAGTCCCTCCCAAAGGAAACCAGTCCTGAATATTCATTGGAAGGACTGATGTTGAAGCTGAAACTCCAATACTTCGGCCACCTGATGCGAAGAACTGACTCATTGGAAAAGACCCTGGGGCTGGGAAAGATTGAAGGTAGGAGAAGGGGACGACAGAGGATGAGATGGTTGGATGGCATCACCAACTCACTGGACATGAGTTTGAGTAAACTCTGGGAGATGGACAGGGAGGTCTGGCGTGCTGCAGTCCATGGGGTCACAAAGAGTCAGACACGCCTGAGTGACTGAACTGAACTGAACTGATAAGGGTTATTGTCCACAAAGTTTACTTGAAGAAACTAGGGCTAGGAACTTGCCTGCAGTTTCAAAGCTCGACAGTATTAAGAACAGTTTTTTGCTCTGTCTGATTTGGAAAGCATGGAGTGTGGCCCAGGAAGTCTGTTCCTGATGATCTGTTGGGTTTGGGGTTTTAAGTCTAGATGACCTGTAAAGACTTCTTACACTTTTTTACTCAAGGGAGTTCACTAGGCTTCAGTGATGAGCTTATACACTCATAATGCTCTGAATGGACCTGCTCTCCAAGCTCCCCTCTGGGCAATGAAGGACAATAAGGACTGTTAAGAATTAAGTTCAGTGGCATATATGTGAATTCCATTATGAAATCGCTTATGGTAATTTCGTGTGAATGTGTTTAGAAAAATGTCTGAACGTAATTTTTACTTATACTTTCCCTTTTAAGGCAAGATTAAAATATAGGACTAATGAGCTACATATCTGAACTGTGTTCTGTATGTACATATTGAAAATAAATAAGGCTTAGAGTTATGCCTATGTACATATGTTATTCCCAGCATTAGAAACAATTTCTCCACAAGGTACAAATTCACATTTCCTAAGGACTTTTTTCCTAACTTAAACAAACTGCTAGAGAAATCATGGCCTGCTTTGTAACTGCAAGTATTTTTGGCCCTCTCCCTTCCCTCAAGGGCTTTGGCATTCTGTATGCTTTTTTGCAACCTTTAGGACCATACCTTTTATTGTCATACTCATGTTCTAATCTTTGGAGAAAGTCAATCACAAATAAACTGTATCATGATTACATTTCCTTGTGGAGCCCACTGTCCCAAAGCCTTTGGGGCATTTGAGATTTGAGGAACAATAAAACCTCTGAGGGAGGCCCTGGGTGACCAGGAATAATGAGGGAAGAGCTTGAATAAGACTTACTTCTGAGATGGAAGGAGGGACTTGAGGCTGTGCCAAAGTCAATGGTCTGTGTTGACAGCTGGCATTTTTATTCACAAAATACCTTGAATTAAAAGGATCAGGATATACTGTCCTTTCACATCCAGTCTCAATACTTAAGGGGACTTTAACCATCTCCAACTCTGTCCCTTCTGACATGAGCTTGTCAAGTCACAGCTCTTTTCATAGACAGCACCTCTGCCCCTGTTTACTTCTCAGGATCACTAACATATCATCATATTTGTCCCTTTTTCCTGAGTTTTGAACTTTTAGGAAAACAGCTTATAGAAAAGACTCATTTGGAATGGTGGTGGTGGTGGTGTAGCTGCTAAGTCATGTCTGACTCTTGCGACCCCACGAACTGTAGCCCACCAGACTCCTTTGTCCATGGGATTTTCCAGGCAAAAATACTGGAGTGGGTTGCCTTTCCCTTCTCCATGTTTGGAATGAAAGAATATAATAATAAAGCTGAGATGAATAACTCAATAACCAAAATTCAGAATAAATCAAGGTCCAAGCTATAACAGCAATGTCTGTGGACTGTGGTTCTATTCCCTCCGTGTACAATAGATCACAGTATGAAATGTGATGTGCTAGGAACCCTCCTCAGATTAGGATCAAGGTGGCTCCCTGTACTCAACGTCTCTTTGGGTCTTCCCTGGGTTAGGGACAAGGTGCCCCATTCTGTTTATATTGCGTTTAACAGGCGAGTATCCTCTTCCACTAGAATCAGTGCATCTTTTTCTAGATTTAGGTTTAGTTCAGCCTTGGAATTAGTATCTATTTTGGCTGAAATATCATTATTTGCCAAATGATCACTGAGGCCCAGTAACAGCACTTCCTGATTTAATAAGTAATGCTTTAATATTTGCTCAACACCTACATGCAGCCATTTCCTCATATTCTCTGCATCTCATATATTGGTTTGGCTAATGGAGGTGAAAAAGCAGGTAACTGACTTCCAGTGATTATTCTGTTGTCCTTTGTGAGGCTTGGGAGATGATAAGGATCAGAATGACAGGGCATTTTACTTTACAAAGTACTTTTAGAGTCTTCACATTTAAATCCACATAAACATGCTGAGTATCACACCATCTCCAGCAAGTAAGATAGACTCACAATGGCACAGCAATCTTCACCTACTTCATTTCTTTTACTTAGCATCTTTCCAGCATTTTATATATATTGTTGCTTGAATAAATCACATACCAGGGCAGACACGTTAGACTTCACTAAATAAGGTGCCTTGCTAGTTGTAAGACAAAGACAACAAAGTAGTTACTGAAGTAATGTGTCCCTTATTGTTCTCATATCTTCTTGTGGGGCTTTTAAATACAATCAAATATACTAGGAGTATACAATTTTGATTTAATCCATTTTTTTTCTTCTAAAGTCTTTTTGTGGAATATTTTCAAAATGAAACTTAGTATCACTGCCCTTTTCTAAAAACTATAACACAGGCTTACTTTTTAAAGTTAGAAAATGTGGTAATAAGAAAGCTAAAAAAATCTGTAATCTTTTTGGTTTTAACAAAAATGTGATTGCAATATACACTCTTTGTAATCTCTTCTCCCTGCGATAATATAAATCTTCATTATGATTTTTAGTAGTTATATAGCTTTTATGGTGATATCCTAATTTAAGAGATCACTGATTGATAGAAATCTGAGATTTTTTTCAGTGTTTTATTGCTAAACATGCTAAGTACCCTTGTAAATCCTCCAGAGTCCATGCTATAGCCTCTCTATGCTGCTTCTCAGGATAATACGAAGTCTTACTAGAATTCCTAACAATTAACTCATTTTTCAAATGAATTTAACAAGAAGGTTAGTCTGCTTGGATTAAAGCAGCAACACAAACCACAGCAAGAAGATGTCTTCCCTCTCCTTACCCTCCTCCAGTCTACCTGCCACTGCCCGTATCTTTCCTGGGTCCTCTCTAAACACGCTCCTAAGAAAAACAAATGAAAACAGAAGGTGTGGGGCTCTTTTACAAAGATGGAGGAAACCAAGAAAAGGAAAAGAGATTAGTAAATTTTACATCAGTAAACAGAAAGCAGATATTTATGGTTTTATCCATTGAAATGCCTCTGTTAAGTACAGAAAATGTTTATAGGCCATTGACACAGATGCTTTCTTATATCCTTCTTTCCAAAACAAATACTTTTCATTATTCAAAGTTTCCTGTTTTTTCTTTTTGTTTCCATAGCAATTTTATGAGACCGGTTTACATATGAGGAAACACTAAATGATTCTAAAATTATTGGCAGTTAATTGTGGCACTCCTCTTGCAGCTTGGAGTCCTAAAGTCTAGGCTGGTATTCTTAATGGCAATTTTCAAAAGTTGAGTATTAGTATCTCAGCTTTGGCAAGGGTCAATCAGAATTGCCAGTGCATAATGATGTGTGACGAGAACATTCTGGGTGCATGCTGCATAGTTGTGTGGGTGGCTGAGGTCAGGCTCCCCAGTGCATTACACCTGGCATGTCTTTATTCTCATGGCGGGGTACACTAGAGGCTAACAGGTCTTGCGCCACTTGGTCCAAAATGAGAGGGCAAACAAGCCCACATCCTCCAAACACACACCCATGATCTACTAATGCATGAGTGGAGCTAATTTTAGCTGCTTTTTTTTTTTTTAAGCTCAGTTCTTAGTGCAGAATAAATAGAGATTAATGAGCAGAATGCAGAAAAGCTGGTTACATCTCTGCCCCACTAAAATATCATAATCTTTTTTACTGCATAGAACTGATCAGTAACGTATAGGGCAAAAAAAAGCACTTAATCCTAAACAACCTGGCTCTGGCTATCAGATTACTCTTTGTACGCACGCAGTTAAAACCACAGCGCTTCGCTATCCATTAGACCTACAATAACCCGGATGCAGGCAATGCGGGGAAGGCTCTCATTCTGCCTACTCGGCTTGCGGGGTGCCATCTGCTGGCCTCTTGAACACAGTGTAAGGTAGATTTTTAACGTCTTCATCTGGCTCCATTTAAAGTATTTGAAAAAAAAAATAACGTTTAAAACATTTAAAAAAATTACTGAATGTAATTTAAACATGAATAGAACACTAAATGGAAAGTTGAACAATTAATTAACCCAACTCTTGTGGCTGTGATATTTCATTAAATTTATTGGAATTGTATGCCTTTTCTTCTGGCGTGACAAATGTTGATTTTAAGTATCTGTGAATTCCTCATTCCTGAAATCTAATTACTGACCCTGAAAGTAGTTCTTTTTATCCTCAATTTTAATACAACAGTTCACATTTTGGCAATTTTGTGTACACGTTAGGACTGCATGGTGTCTTCAGGCCTATTGAACTGACTGATTGGTATGCCAAACAGAACAAGAGTTTCTTTTTTTTTCCCCCTTTTCTAACTACATCACCTAAAATAACAGTTTTGCTGAACTTTTCCAGTCTTGTCAAAACACAGACAACAAAAATACTACTGTCAATTCTTGATTAACTGAGTGGACCATGTGTGTTAGTCGCTTAGTCCTGTCCTGACTATTTGTGACTCCGTGGATTGTAGCCCGCCAGGGTCTTCTGTCCATGGAATTCTCCAGGCAAGAACAGAGGAGTGGGTTGCCATTCCCTTCTCCAGGGGATCTTCTCAACCTGACCCAGGGATCAAACCTGAGTCTCCCTCATTGCAGGCAGATTCTTTACTGTCTGAGCCACCAGGAAGCTTACAAAAAAATAATGGAATGCTTCATGAATTTGCCTATCATCCTTGCACAGGGGCCATGCTAATCATCTCTGTATCGTTCCAATTTTAGTATATGTACTGCTGAACCTGAGCTCTAAGTTTCCTTTCTGCAAAATCTTACCCCTACTTTGACCAGCAGGCAGTAACTGGGCAGAATCAGCTGACCAGCACAGCCTGGTCTGGAGCGGGTCAGGAGCAGGCACAGAGCGTGGTGAAGGCGTAAGCGTTTTACAATCTCTGATATCCTCTACTCCATTACTGTGAATTCAGTGTCTTTATAAGTAAGTAGTATTCTGGAAGCATCACAAGTTTTATATGGGAGCTTTAACTGTCCACAAACTAAAATTTGAACAGCAAGTGAATAATTAGCAACTAACAAGGAAAAGCCGATCAGCTCTCTGGCAGGCTGTGGCTTATCAGAAAGGTGTGGAGAGCCGTTATAAGATTTAGAGTTGTCTGAGAACCTGTCGGCCCCTTCCCATCTTTACACCTGCCATTTGACATGGAAGCTGGTGGCGAGTTACTGCGGCCCCTTCCCATCTTTACACCTGCCATTTGACATGGAAGCTGGTGGCGAGTTACTGCGGCCCCTTCCCATCTTTACACCTGCCATTTGACATGGAAGCTGGTGGCGAGTTACTGAGGACAGTGGACGGGCTCTTAGTGCTGCAGCAGTGCCTCTATGTTCCCCTGGTCAGCTCTCAATCTCGAAAGGGTTGGTTTCTGTCCTCACCATTTCTGAGATTTCTGTTTCACTCTCCACCTTGGTTTCTGCAGATAAACTACTGGCCAGAGGACACTGTGGCTACTGGGTCTGAGCCCCTCTGCTTCCCGCTCCCATGTGGTAAAACGTCCGTCTCAGCTCCCATTTTCACGTCCTTCCTCACTGAGGACCAGACACTTCTGGTCAGTCAGTCCCACCTGCCACTGTGTCTTCAGGGTCCCAACTCCATCACCCCCCGCCCCAACTTTTACTTTCCATCTCCCACTTGGAATTGGTCTTCCTCCTTGGCAAAACTATTTTTCTCCACTGAAAAAAACCAAAAGCAAATTCCCTAAAGCCACTGCCCTTTACTGGCCCTTCCTTCCAGTTACTAGACACTGATTCCTTTCAAATAACACATTTCTAGAGCCAATCTCCACTTCCACTTTCACACCCAAGTAATTTGCTTTTGTTCCACTCTCCATGGAAACCATCTGACTATAAAGATCACAAATCTCTCCCTATAATCTCTCTGCAG
The DNA here is from genome assembly GCF_023091745.1 of Budorcas taxicolor. Lineage (NCBI taxonomy): Eukaryota > Metazoa > Chordata > Mammalia > Artiodactyla > Bovidae > Budorcas > Budorcas taxicolor. The sequence goes on from NC_068922.1 coordinate 3,939,176, forward strand.
CACTTTTGATGAGTTCTTGAAACTCTTTAAGTACCTGAGGCTCATCTGATCCTTCTCGGTCTCCTTTAATGGTCCCTTGGTTTCCATCCACCCGTTCACTCTTCTCAAAGCTCTGTCCTTGGCTGTCTTCTCCCTCTGTTCATTTCCTGGGTGTCCTCATTCACACCCAAAGCTTCTACTTTAGCACATCCATCAGTGACTCCCATGCCTTCATTTCCAGCTTAGTCCCACATATCTCATGCTGCTGTTCCCCACAAGTGTCTAAACTCATCTCATATAAAAATGAATCCTCTTTCCTTCCCAAATTGCTGTTTCTCCTCTACCACACTGTTCAATTAAAAAATCTGAATACAGTGGATTCTGCTGTTTCTTAAACTCCCCATCAAGTCAGTCACCCAATTCTCCATTTGACCTGACATTTCTTTTGCACAATTTCTCCCCACTGCCATAGTCCAGACCCTCATTACCTCACTTGCTTCTAGTCCAATGGTTCTCACTGTGGTTCCTTCGCCACTGGCAGTAGCATCACCTGGGAATTTATCAGCAATGTAAACTCTTGGGCTGCCCCGGACCTACTGAATCAGAACTCTACACTGGGATCCAGTAATCTGTGTTTCAACAAATTCCTTAGGTAATTCTGAAGCTTAAGTCTGAAAACCACTATTCCATTCTCTACCCTCTTAACACTGCCATCGTGGTGAAAATAACAACAGATACAGTTCTGTTGCTCAGAAGCCTTCAATGACATTTATGACTAGAAGGTGAAACCTACACTTCTTTGTACTGCACAAAAGATGGGATCTAGTTCCTGCCTATCAGTTTCCAGAAGGTAAAGTATAACACATCATCTTAGTAAGAATGCACTGTTGTGTAGTGACTAAGTGGACAAGTTGTGGAATCCTACTGCCTGGGCTTTCCTCTGCCTTATTACAGTACAGCTGTCTGTGACCCTGGATGATTCCTTAACCTCACAATGCTTCAGGGACATCATCCATAAAATGAGAATAACACTGACAGCCATATCACAGGGTGGTTGTGCAGTTATCACATACCTGGCACTCAGGCTGGACTGTTACTAGATTCCAGGATGTTACAGAAAAGGTTAACAGGCTCCAAAAGTGAGGGCCAGGAAAGTTCATCATGAAGGAAAGAAGGAAACTCAAGGACAAAGCAAAACAGCAAAGACAGGGTGATACATTCATATCTGTTTCTCTGACAACAATTAATGAAGTTAATGGAGCTAAGTGATTAAATATGAGGGTCCCAATATAATGATGCTTTGAGTAATGACGGAAATCAAATTCTAACCTCCCCCACTAGGTATGATCTTAGGCAAAAAGACTTTATTTCTTGCCTCAGTTTCATAGTCTGTAACATGGTGCTATATAATGAGAATTCCTATGTATTTACCTATGTAAATATTGTTTATCCAGTATCTGATATGTGAGCATTCAATACAGGGAAGCATTTATTCTTATTGTATGTACAATATCTTCAATATAAATCAGATATAAAAACAGGCACTTCTGGAGACTCCTGTTTGATCCAAGCTCCAGGGAGTGTGGAGACAGATCTAAGTGTCAGGACTGACTGGGGGAAGAGCTGAAGTCATGCCCTCTTTCGGGAACAGTGGGCATCCAATGACTGATCACTGCAGGGACACAGTCCTGGCCCTTCCCTCCAACTTGGGACGGCTCTCAGAGTTACGGTGAGACTTGGTGGACACTCTCCTTGGGACCATTCTGCAGCTCAACTTTTTCTACCCACGATTCTACCTCCTTTCTTCCTTGGTAAGATCCAAAAAGTACTAATAAATGTCCTGGTCATAAATCTCCTTAGGTCTACTTCCCAGGAAACCCCACCAAGGACAATGTGGAAACATCTGGTTCGTTTATCAATTTACTTGTTGACTGTTGCCCCTCCCATCATTAAATAGAAGGTCAATGTGGTCAGGGCCATGCTCGTTTTGGCCACTTCTGTATCTGCTAACTAGGCAGTGTGACAAATACGAATATAAACTGCCGGTGTTAATGAATGCATCAATGAAACTGAGGGTATAGCAAGCCGCTGAAACACCAACAGGATGTGAGCCTGATCTGACCTCCATCTCAACAGGGTTTCTCCATGCCCAGAATGTCCAAAGCGCCAAGTCCTGCTTCTGCTGTCCAAGCTGGTACTGCCACACGGTGCGGAGTGCTCCCGTCAGAGGGTGGCTCTCCAGGCAAACACAGGTCTCAGAGCCAGGGCATTCGGAGCCTTCCCTCGGGCGCCTTTTCCGTCTACGTTCCGGTGCGGCCGCTCGGATCCGAGGGAGGATAGTGCATGTTATACTCCGAGCCCGTATCTCCAAACCCACCGAGAGAACAAGTCCACCACAGTAATGCAAAGGCAAGAAGGGAGTTTATTTCTAGCGCGCTAGGGCCCAAGTCTCATCCAGCACAGTGGAATCCGACAAGAGCCCCGAACAAAGGATTATGGCGGCTTATATACAGGCAGCTCTTTGTCTCAGTTACAGGGGTAGCTGGTGTTACATGATCGGCTAGGCAGGATGAGCGCACGTCCTGTCTCTTTCTGGTTGGTGTGTGTAGGAAGTCTTCCTAATTTGGTCAAGGAATGTTGTTAAGGAAACATAACTCAGGTCCTGGGCTTAGTGTACCTCACTGAGCTTGTCATAGCCAGGGTTTGGCCCCTAACATTCCCCCGTCCTTAGATCATATAGAGGAATCTTCCTCTTGGTTTTGAGACACAGTTTGATATTGTTGCCGAAGCACAAATAGCTGTACTGTGTTTATACGTTCTTTTACAAAGGCTATAAGTCTATTGATAATACAGGGACCAAAAGTAAGCATCAGTAGAAGCACTAGCAGGGGCCCCAGCAATGTGGAGATTAGAGTGGTCAACCAAGGGGACTGCTGAAACCAGGACTCGAACCACCCGTTTGGCCTCACGTTCTCGTTTGCGTTGGGCTAGTACCTCTCTCACTTTGGCCATAGATTCTCTGACTATTCCTGTGTGATCAGCATAGAAACAACATTCTTCTCCTAGGGCAGCACAGAGTCCCCCTTGTTGTAGAAAAAGCAGATCTAATCCTCTTCTATTTTGCAGAACTACTTCAGATAGGGAAGTCAAAGACGATTCTAAATGACTGATGGATTGCTCTATACAGGTGATGTCCTCATCTATGGCCGCTCTCAGGGAGTTAAATCCCTGGCTTTGCAGGGACAGGGCTGTAATTCCTGTTCCGGCCCTGGCTATTTCAAGACTGAACATAGTTGCTATAGTTATGCCAGTAATAGGTTCTCTCTTAACTCTGTAAATTCTTTCTTGAGAACTTAAGGTCAACCTTTGGGCCCAGTAATCATATATTGTTTCTTCTGGTCGGTACAGAATTTTTGGCACGACTGTTACCATAACACAGAATTCTTCTTTGGGGTCAAAGATTGAGCTGTGTACACATGGAGTCAGCCCCGTGTGTGAACAGACCCACCATCCTCCCATCTGTGGTATTAGCCACCTGGCTATGGGCAAGTCCGTAGGCTCAACGACATGCGCACACAGTGGAGACCTCCCTGATAATATCTTGCCCATACATAACCCTTTTCCCCATACCTCTCTCATTGTAAGGCCTACTTTTCGTTCTCCCCATCGACATTGGGGAGGATCGGTGCCATTGGCCAGGTCGTAAGAGGCGTTGAGGCCTATTGCCTCGTAATAAGGGGGAATTAAGTTGTAACATAACCAACAAGATTTAGTTGCCTCAGGATGGGTCTGATTTAAGGTAGCATAAGCTGCCTTTAACAATTTCCATAGTGGATCTGTATGTCCGAGTTTAACAAGGGGGCCTGCCTCTGGGTCTTCTGTTGGTCTCTGTGATATAGGTAGGGAGGCTGTCGGGTAGGGAGTTACATCAATTTTTTCCATTGGGTTGGGACCTATACTGTGGATCTGCGTTGGCTCTAGAATCTGGCTTATAACTATAATTCCCCCGTAAGTGTATGCGCCTCCCACCATTCTCGTCTGTATTCCCCAGGATAGGCCAGAAATCCAAGCCCCCTCTTTTTTTGCTTTTTCCTGATTGAACCTTATCTTAACCTGTGCATAGTTACAACTCTCTTCACATTCAAAAGTTGGGTCCCCAAGGGCTTTGGGGGTGGGCTTTGTGAATGAGAAGTTAAGTAGGTCCTGATTTCTTACCTCCCAGCGCCAAGGCCCATCATTAGAAGTAACACAATCCCATGATTTACAAAAATAATCTTGTGCCCCCCCCCAAGTCTTCCAGTTGGTCCTCTGGTGGCCCGGGCATGCCCAGAACCCCTGTATCTGGAGGAAACCCCTAGCCCAAGGCACATTTACCACCGGCTTTAAGTCAAAATATAGGTCTGGCCACCAGGTGTTCGGAGGATGTACTTCTGTAGTTAAGTTGAGCACCTCTCGTGTTTGTCCGTCTTGAAGCTTCCAGGTGATTTTGGCCAGCTGGTGCGGGTTGCTATGGGTGGCTCCAGGGCCGAGGAGGATGGTCACTAACAGGACAGTCAGGATGACTTGTCTGGATCCCGTCGGCGGATGAGCTTCATCTTGAAGGGGTTTGAAGGGTGCAGCGTTACTTCCCATTCTTTTTGGGCCCTTTCTTGCTCCTCTGGAGTGGCTTGGCGTACGTGGTTGCAGTGCACCCACGGCCGAATACCGTTGACCTTTAGGGCAGTTGGGGTGGTAAGAAGAACAACATAAGGACCCTTCCATCTGGGTTCTAGTGCCTTGGTTTGGTGCCTTTTGACCCATACCCAATCTCCTGGGCCAATGTTATGCGAGGGGACAGTTCCCTTATTCTGACCTACATGTAATTCCTGGAGCAGTTTCCAAACACGGGAATGCACCTTACTTAAGGCCATCAAGGCCTCTTGGAATTGTCCCAACGTGGGAGGTGGTAGTTTCTTCCCTTCAAAGACTGGACATATAGGGGGAGGTCTCCCATATAGAATTTCGAATGGGGTCAGATTAAGTTGATGAGTATTATGCGCACGGAAGAGGGCGAAGGGAAGGAGGGTCACCCAGTCCCCGCCAGTCTCTATAGCCAATTTAGTTACAGTTTCTTTTAGGGTCTGATTCATTCTTTCAACTTGCCCTGAGCCCTGTGGACTGTATTCACAATGTAATTTCCATTTGGTCCCCAGGGCTAGGGCAAGGCTCTGAACTATTTGACTCACGAAAGCAGGTCCATTATCAGAGCCGATGGTCACCGGCAGACCAATCCTGGGAACTATTTCTTCTAAAATCTTTTTCGCCACTATCATCGCGGTTTCTCCCTTTGTAGGAAAAGCCTCTACCCACCCTGAGAAGGTATCTACCAAGACTAACAAGTACCGGTAACCATACTTGCCTGGCCTTACCTCGGTGAAATCTATTTCCCAGTGTTGCCCTGGTCCTTCTCCCCGATACCTCAGTCCTGCGTGTTGTCCTTTCCCTGGTCTCATTTGTTGACATGCCTTACAAGCATGTACTATGTTCCTCATAGTTGTTTGGTGCTGGGGGAATCGCAGGTGCGCAGTTTGAAAGAGCATCAGAGTCTTTTTTCTCCCAGATGAGTAGTCAAGTGTAAATGTTCACATAGTTGCCGTCCCAACTGAGTGGGGAGTATCAAGTAGCCAACTGAGTCTCGGTACCATCCATCTTCACCTTTTTGGAGGTTGGTGTTTTCTTGAATCCAAGCAAGGTCTGAGGATGAATACTCAGGGGTCGGGGGCAAAGTTCCCATACCTGGAGGTGGAAGTTCGATAGCCAACACAGGGGTGATGTAATCTTCATCAGCTACCCTTCGAGCTGCCAGGTCTGCAGCCTGATTTCCTCCTGCTGTGGGGCTGTCGCCCTTCTGGTGTCCAGGTACGTGTACTATTGACACAGCCCGAGGCATCTGCACAGCCTCCAAAAGTCTACAGATTTCAGGCAAATTTTTAATTTCTTTCCCTTCAGCTGTCAAAAACCCCCGTTCCCGATATACTGGGCCCTGGATGTGGACCGTGCCAAATGCATAGTGACTGTCAGTGAAAATGGTTATTCTCTTTCCTTCGGCTCTCTCTAGTGCTTGAATTAAGGCAATTAATTCTGCCTTTTGTGCAGAGGTATCTGGGGGAAGGGCCTCAGCCCATATGGTCTGTCCAGAGTCATCTACTACTGTGGCTCCCGCCCGTCTCTGTCCATCTTTTACATAACTGCTTCCATCTGTAAACCATATTAGCTCACTGTTATCCAGTGGCGTATCTGTTAAGTCTTTTCATATTGCTGTTACCCTGGCCAGTATTTCATCACAATCGTGGAGGGGGCTATCTCCCTCCGGATTGGGCAAAAGAGTAGCCGGATTTAGAGCACAGGGCATTTGGAAATGTATCTGTGGGGTGTCAAGCAGCAAGGCCTGAAAGTGCATCAAGCGGGCATTAGAAATCCATTTACCTGGGGGTTGCTTTAAAACTCTCTATGGCATGAGGAGTGTAGACCAAGAGTCTCTGTCCATAAGTCAGTTTATCAACATCGTGGACTAAGAGAGCAGTGGCCGCGATGATACGGAGGCAAGGTGGCCATCCGGCTGCCACTGGGTCCAGCCTCTTGGAAAGGTAAGCTACAGGTCGCTTCCATGGTCCCCATTTCTGTGTTAGTACCCCTTTCCCTATCCCCCGCTTTTCATCTACAAATAATTGGAAAGGCTTAGATGGATCAGGGAGGGCAAGGGCAGGAGCTTCCAGCAAGGCTCACCTGAGCTCTTGGAAGGCCTTCTTCATTGGCTCAGTCCATTTCCAGTCCTTGTTTTCTTTGCTCCCTTCATATAGGGGCCTAGCTTTTTCTGCAAACACCAAGACCCACAACCGGCAATATCCCACAGTTCCCAGAAATTCTCTCACTTGCCTAGGGTTAGCCGGCTCAGGGATCTGGAGGATGGTTTCTTTCATGGCCTGTGTTAGCCACCTCTGGCCCTATTTTATCTTATAACCGAGGTATGTAACCTCTTGCTTGGCGATCTGGGCCTTTTTGGCACTGGCCCTGTAACCCAAAGTCCCCAAAGTTTGGAGAAGATCACCTGTTGCCTCTTGGCAATCTTTCTCTGTAGCCGCTGCCAGCATGAGGTCATCGACATATTGTAATAAAACAATGGTAGGGTGCTCAACCCGATACTCATGGAGGTCTTCATCCAGAGCCTCATTAAATAACGTGGGCGAATTTTGAAACCCTGTGGTAAGCAAGTCCATGTCAGCTGTACAGGGGTCTGGCCACCGTCTTCTTGCCATTCGAAGGCAAAGATCTCTTGGCTCGTGGGGGCAAGAGACAAACTGAAAAAGGCATCTTTTAAATCTAAAACAGTATACCAAATGTAGTTTGGAGGCAAGTTGCTTAGCAGAGTATAAGGGTTAGGAACCGAAGGATGAATGTCACTCAGCCGTTTGTTGACTTCTCGTAGATCTTGAACCAGTCTAAAATCAGTCCCCCCAGGCTTTTTCACAGGCAACAGAGGAGTGTTCCATGGGGACCGGCACCTTTTTAGGACCCCTGCTTCTATGAGGCGTTGTATATGAGGTGTGATTCCTTGTCGAGCCTCTTGACTCATGGGATACTGCCGTACCCTCACTGGGAAAGCATTGGCCTTTAGTTCCACAATGACAGGGGGCCTCTGTTTGGCTAGTCCCATTCCTGCCGTTTCAGCCCAGGCCTGAGGGTATCTTTGAACCCATGGTTGTACTTCGGGGCTTATTGTCGCTGGGGCCTCTGGCAAATATAGTTTGTATTCATCTTTCAATGCCAGAGACAGGACCTGAAGAGGATGTCCGGTCCCATCTAAGACCGACACTTGTCCGTGGTCGAAATGAATTTGGGCATTCACTTTAGACAGTAAATCTCTTCCTAGCAAGGGTGCTGGACACTCGGGTATCACCAAAAAAGAGTGGGTTACCTGGTGGGCCCCCAAGTTCACATGCCGTTTTGTAGTCCATCCATATTGTTTAGTCCCGGTTGCTCCCTGTACCCAGCTACTTTTTTAAGACATAGGTCCATCTTTTTGGTTTAAGACTGAGTATTGGGCTCCCGTGTCTACCATGAAGCCAACCGGTTTCCCCTCCACACTTATGGTTACCCAGGACTCGGGGAGGGGCGTCGAGCCCTGACCCCCCTAGTCGCTATCCTCTCCCGTGTAGAGGATATGACTTTCTGGAGAAGGGGTCTCGTTCTTGGGGGTTCTGGGCCTCTCTTTCAGATTTTTCTTGGGGCATTTATCTTTCCAATGTCCAAACTCTTTACAAAATGCACATTGGTTTTTCTCAAGCTTACGCCTTGTTGTTTTTTCTTCGGTTTTTGAGTCCATCTTTTTTCCTTTTTGGAACCTGTTTTTGTTTTCAATCCCAGCAAAAAATATCTGGGCCAGTTCCTTTTGATTTTTACGGTTTTCTTCAGCTCTAAATTCTCTTTCTTCTCATCTAATACGGTCTTCTCTCCTCTCTCAGCTGCCCTCACTAGATCCTGCAGGGATTGTTCACTTAACCTCTCTATCTTTTGCAACTTTCTTCTAATATTGGGGGCTGCTCGATTTACAAATGCTAACATAACTGCCGCTCGTGACTCATCTGCCTGTGGGTCCATAGGGGTATACTGTCTAAAAGCTTCCATTATCCTTTCAAGGAAGGCTGCTGGACTCTCATTTGGCTCCTGCCTCACTGAATTTATTTTGGCCAAATTAGTTGGCTTCCTGGTGGCCACTCTAAGGCCAGCCATAAGAGTCTGGCGGTACACTCGGAGATGCTCCCTACCTTCAGCGCGTTCGAAGTCCCAGCTGGGTTGCACCAAAGGGAACCCTTCCTCAATGAGGTTAGGCTGTATTGTGGGCCTCCCATCCACCCCTGGCACATTCCCCCAAGCTTCTGACAGGATCCGTTCGTGTTCCTCTGTAGTAAAAAGCACCTATAACAGTTGCTGACAATCATCCCAAGTGGGATTGTGAGTGAAAAGGATAGACTCTAAAAGATCAATAAGACCCTGCAGTTTTTCAGAAAATGAGGGAGTCTGGGTTTTCCAATTGTACAGATCACTAGTGGAGAAGGGCCAATACTGATATGTCTGCTCTCCACCCTCTCTGGCTGGCCCCGCCCGGACTGGAAACGCATGAACAGTGGAGGAGGGAACTTCTGGGTCTTCTTCCTCCGCCACGCTGGCCATTCCCCTTGTCCTTCCCCGAGTTCCCCGGGTGGGGCCTCCTTCTCGGGGAGGAGCTGAAGGCTCGGTTCCCCTCCGGGCTTCTCCCGATGAAACCTGTGGAACCTGTGGAAGCAAGGGCGGATGTGGATCCGCATACGGAGGTGGGGACAATTCGGTCTCCAGGTCTATCAGATTAGGATACAGAGAAGATTCCTGGAATACCAGTTTCGGTCGATTCTCGTCCTTTTTTCCTTCCTTCTCTTTGGAAGCCTTCATGACTAGCACCGTGGGCTTGGCGAGGTTAGAGCTGGGGAAGAGGGACGGGGAGGTTTAGGAGGTTTAGGAGGAGCGAGAACAAACGGTTTAAGCCATTCCGGCGGGTTTCTCACTAGATCCTGCCAGGCCAGAATATAGGGAGTCTGGTCTGGGTGCCCGGCAGGACCAGGAGTGGCACCCTCTCTTTAACTGCCTGGATAATTTGTGTCTCGTGGCCACCCGACATCAAAGGTAGGCCACTCGGCGGAACAGAAAATCACCAGTTGGCTCTTCTTCATCAGTAACGATAGATTCTGAGCTCTAGTCTTGAAATCAGAGAAGTGGTCAGTCATCAGAGACAATGGAGTAGAAGTAGTTTGCCCCATGGGTACAAAGAACACGAATAACAATGAGACTCACGACGACATGCCGGCACACAGAGACCCAGGAACGACACAACAAACAGATACCAAATCTCAGTATGCTTTGGTCCTCTTTATACCGCTAGAAACCCCTTCTCTACTTGCAAGTGTCTTACCGTCAGGACGTCCTCAGTGCCAGCTGCCCTCCCGGTACGCTACCGGGGACTCGGCCTCACGCTGGACTTGCCTCTGCACCTATACCCAGATGCCTCCCCAGTACGATACTGGGCCCCGGACTTAGTCTGGGCCTTTACAGCGTTAACACCGGTGCTCAGAGCTCATACCTCTTAACGAGGTTACCCCCTTCTACCAGGAGAGGTGTTCTCCCCGGTTGGAAGGAGATCCCGGACGAGCCCCCAAACGTTATACTCCGAGCCCGTATCTCCGAACCCACCGAGAAAACAAGTCCACCACAGTAATGCAAAGGCAAGAAGGGAGTTTATTTCTAGCGCGCTAGGGCCCAAGTCTCATCCAGCACAATGGAATCCGACAAGAGCCCCGAACAAAGGATTATGGCGGCTTATATACAGGCAGCTCTTTGTCTCAGTTACAGGGGTAGCTGGCGTTACATGATCGGCTAGGCAGGATGAGCCCACGTCCTGTCTCTTTCTGGTTGGTGTGCGTAGGAAGTCTTCCTAATTTGATCAAGGAATGTTTTGTTAAGGAAACATAACTCAGGTCCTGGGCTTAGTGTACCTCACTGAGCTTGTCATAGCCAGGGTTTGGCCCCTAACAGTGCACACTCGGCGCTGTGCGCACAGCTACAGAGCACCCCGGCTCCTCCGCGTTCCTCCCGGCAGCCGAGCACCCAGCGCCGAGGCTGCAGGTTAAACGCAGTCTCTAAGGAGCCGGCCCCCCAGCCCCGCCCCCGGTCTCCTTCAGTGACCTTTCCGAGCGAGGACGAGGCACCGACGAGCCCCGGCCCCCCTGCAGCCGGGCAGAGAGCCGGCTCCCCGCGGCGGCCCTGGCCTTCTCACCTGTCCGACGGCCGCCACCCGCAGCCCCCAAGGCCGCACCCCGCGCCGCCGCAGCTCCGGGAGATAGACCCGCGCTGGGGACCGAGCATGCGCAGCCCGCGGCTTCTCCGTGCGTTGGTGACGCTCTAGGCCGGGGACGCGGTGGCGGCGACCGGAAGACCGGGAGGCCCGCTGGGGACCGAGCATGCGCAGCCCGCGGCTTCTCCGGGCGTTGGTGACGCTCTCGGCCGGGGACGCGGTGGCGGCGACCGGAAGACCGGGGGCGGGCCTCGTCTGGTGTCAGTCTAGGCACACGATCGGAAGTGGAAACGTTAAATGACGGGTCACACGGACTTGCTGAAGCACAGTGTCTGCCTTTTTTGCCCGCGTTTAAGAGGCGCTCATGGAAGGGAAACGTGAGCAACCGCTCTCGGCGGGTCCCGGGCCGTCCGGCCTTGACCAATGGCGACGCGCCGGATCCCGCGGCCGCTCACCAGCCCCGGTCTTCCGGAGCGACCGCCCAGAAGACCCGGAGAGGAGGCGCCGCTGCGGCCACTCCTGTGGAGCGGCGCGGCGTCCGCCCCTTGTCCCCGCGGGGGCTTACGGGGGTCGGAGGCCCCTGAGTGCGCTCGCCGGCTAGCTCATGTCCGTGCCGTCTCCCCTCCCGCTGATGCGTTCGAGGGCCAAGACGGCATTCTTCCTTTCAAAGGAACTGTGAGAGAAGTTATGCTCATGGATAACGGTCTCACAATGCACCCGCCATTGAGAAAGCCACCTTCATCTGCCAGCCCGTGTTTTCTATACTCGTTCCCCATCAAACACTCAGGAGACTTTTCCCCTTTTTGTGCTAGTAATTTTTAAGAAACATTCTGTGTCACAGAAATGCTGCGTTTTATTTTTCCCTCTCGATCGCCCTTCTTCCTGGCACAGCGGGAAACTGGTTTGTCACCGGCCAATCGAGCTCGCTTTGTTCGCGGTGTAGATAGAAGTCCTTCGCCGCCATGATTGTTTGGGCCCTCGTTGGAAGCCGCGAGACTTTGCACGGAGGACATTTTTGTTTTTGGAAGATCCCGCGCGCTCTTCCGGCCGTTAGCTGAGTGTTCGCCGCCATCTTAAGTCCTGGTTGTGGCTTCAAGCAGGCCGCGAAGCAACCCAGGCCATCTTGTGTTTGGGCGGCAGCAGGGCTTCTCTGCGCGCCCGGGAAGCGGGAAGGAGGTCGGCACCCGAACACCCGAGCTTCCAAAGGCTGGCTTGTGAGCCTCTGGCCGCCTTTCTAGTCTGAGTTTGCACAGCCAGGTACCCTGGACAGTAACTAAACAAAAGCCCGACCCCAAACCCTGCCACCATCGTAGGTAAGAACTTGGAAATGCTGGGAACCTAAGATGTTCCTTCCCTTGAACTCAGCTGTGAGCCCAGCTGTTTTCCCGCTTCGGTTATTTCCTTTGATTAGTGAACCTTTGTTAAATCGTTATGCCTGTGCTTCCTCCTCTCTGTTGTTTTAAACAGAAGGGTGCCGGAAGCCGGGGCTTGACTGGAAGTTTTGGTCTGGAAAATTGTAATTATTTGGACGAAATGGAGTACAGTGACTGGGCCAGCTGTTTATATCAAACATCTACATGTATGGAGAAGGCGATGGCACCCTACTCCAGTACTGTTGCCTGGAAAATCCCATGCGTGGAGGAGCCTGGTGGGCTGCAGTCCATGGGGTCACGAAGAGTTGGACACGACTGAGCGTCTTCACTTTCACTTTTCACTTTCATGCATTGGAGAAGGCAATGGCAACCCACTCCAGAGTTCTTGCCTGGAGAATCCCAGGGACGGAGGAGACTGGTGGTCTGCCGTCTATGGGGTCTCACAGAGTCGGACACGACTGAAGCGACTTAACAGCAGCAGCAGCAGATTTCCCTTCCCAGACAGCTTTTGGTTTGTGACATAAATACACATTGTGTTTGTATATATATTCATTCATTTATTCAGTACATTTGTTGAGTACCTGGTACATTTGTTGAGTACTAGGTTGTAAGGATTCTGTTGTAAATGAAAACCACTATTTCATGGAGTTTCCATTCTGTCACCTTGAGAGCTACTAGGTTGGGCAAGTAACAGTGTTTTCTGGTTCTTAGACCTGCTATAATATACAAACAAGTATTCCTTTGCTCCTTCGCCTATCTTCCCCCGCTCCTTTTTCCTCCTGGCCTAGGAATAAATCATACTGACACTTTATTTCTTGGATCCTGGATTTGTAGACGAACTGCTTAATTTTACAACCAATATTCAAGGTAATTAAGGCCTTGCTGCTCCAGTTGTGAACTGTGTATCAGCCGCTTGAGCATCACCTGGGAGCTTGTTGGAAACGCCGTTGACTCCATCCACAGGCCACTGAGTCAGAATCTGCCCTGAGGAGCTCACCTTAAGTTCATACAGCACTGACTGAGGGCACGGACTAAAGACAAAGACTTTCTCTTTACAACTTGTGCTTCTGAAACAATATATGGTCAGTATAGTCCACGCTTTAAATGCAGTGGACATGTGGTTTTATATCCATCAGTTTAATGTCAAGATGCCAATTTAGCATTCTAAAAAGTTGAGAATTTGTCAGCCCCATATATTGCTATGTAACATTTGCTATGCAACACCTTTTGTCCTGTGTGCATATTTTATTTTTAATTTGTTTGAAGTTGAACTGAAAATTCTGTATGTTTTCAGTAGTTCAATATCTACTTGGAAAATCTTGGAGCATAGTTTACCTTTTTTTTTGGCACCTTGCATTCTGTCATTTTAAAATAACAAATCTAAATCTAATTTATTCAGGGGTTCTCAGCTTTGGCTGTTTATGAAAAAATCACTTGGGGTGCTTAAAAGTAAAAAACAACCCAGATCAGTATCAGTAGAGTCTTGAGATCCTGTGGATGGAATTTAAGGAAGTTAAGGTATTTGAGAAATAACAAATGAGTTTTATATTTTTTGTGTTGCTGTTTGTTAGATTTTTCTCTTTTGTAGATTTACTTAAAATAATTATGAAGAGAGTTGGACTGGAAATGTGGTGAACTAGCTGCTTAGTAACCCATCAGCTTGCTGTTTATTGTGTGTCCTAAGCAAGTTATCCAGTCTTTCTGTTTTTCCTCCGTCCATCTAAATATTAATTGGGAAAAGAATGAAGGTCTTGCTATGTTCTATTTAGTCTCTTGTATATGTTACCAAATGTAGTGGCTATTTATATTCTGTGCATGTGAGGAAGAGAAGTATTTTGCAAGTGCAATATTCACTGCTTCTGATTTTCCTACACTGTATCTTGTATATGCTGGTAAGCAAAATGGGTCTGGAAATGAACTCCAGAGCCAGACTCTCTGGGTTCAAATCCTAGCTCCTCCGCTACCAGCTTAAACTGATTACTTAACCCTTTTGTGCTTCAGTCTGTTGTTTAGGCGCTAAGGGGGTGTCTGACTCTTGCTTACTACATGGACGGTAGCCTGCAAGGTTGTCCATGGGGTTTCCCAGCAAGAATACTGGAGCAGGTTGCCATTTCCTTCTTTAGGGGATCTTCCCGACTCAGGGATCAAACCTGAGTCTCCTAAATTGGCAAGCAGATTCTTTACCACTGTGCCACCTGGGAAGCCCTATACCTTAGTTGCTTCATCTCAAAAATAGGGTTACTATGAGAGCCAGATAAGTTAATACAAGAAAAGTGCTGAAAACAGTGCTTGGCACATGGTCATAGCTATGTAAATGTTAATTAGGTATTATTCAAATCTTAGGATTATTAAAGTTTTGTTCATACATTCAAATTACTAACGGGGAAAGGTATTGTAGTTTCATGACTTTTTAGGCCACATATCCATTTGGGAAAGAGGGTGATTTATTTTTTTATTTTTTTTTCTTATTGATTTTATTTATTTTTTTATTTTTAAAATTTTTATTTTTACTTTATTTTACTTTACAATACTGTATTGGTTTTGCCATACATTGACATGAATCCACCACGGGTGTACATGCGCTCCCAAACACGAACCCCCCTCCCACCTCCCTCCCGACAACATCTCTCCAGGTCATCCCCATACACCAGCCCCAAGCATGCTGCATCCTGCATCGGACATAGACTGGCGATTCGTTTCTTACATGTTCGTATACATGTTTCAATGCCATTCTCCCAAATCATCCCACCCTCTCCCTCTCCCTCTGAGTCCAAAAGTCCACTCTACACATCTGTGTCTTTTCTGCTGTCTTGCATACAGGGTCATCATTGCTATCTTTCTAAATTCCATATATGTATGTTAGTATACTGTATTGGTGTTTTTCTTTCTGGCTTACTTCACTCTGTACAATTGATTGGCTCCAGCCTCATCCATCTCATTAGAACTGATTCAAATGCATTCTTTTTAATGGCTGAGTAATACTCCATTGTGTATATGTACCACAGCTTATCCATTCATCTGATGATGGACATCTAGGTTGTTTCCATGTCCTGGCTATTATAAACAGTGCTGCGATGAACATTGGGGTACATGTGTCTCTTTCAATTCTGGTTTCCTCGCTGTGTATGCCCAGCAGTGGGATTGCTGGGTCATAAGGCAGTTCTATTTGCAATTTTTTAAGGAATCTCCACACTGTTCTCCATAGTGGCTGTACTAATTTGCATAAGAGGGTGATTTAAATATAATATGCCGAGCCAGGAAGATGTGTTGAGTGAGAGGTTTTTTTAATGATCTTTTTCTTTTCTCTGAATAGCTTTATGGAGGTATGATTATCCTACAGTAAACAGCACAAACTTTAAGTATACCGTTTGATGGTGATTTACATGCATAGACCAATGAAATCAACACTTGAGTCAAGATAGTGAATGTACTCATCACCTCCCGAAAGTTTTCTCTTGTCCTTTTGTAAACCCTCTGGGCTCTTCTAGACAACTGCTGATCTGTTTTCTGTCACTCTTGCATTTCCCAGGATTTTATCTAAATGGAATCTCCATGTATGTGCTGTCTTGGGGGGTGGGGTAGTGTGGTTTTTTTCACTCACTATAATTGAGAGCCATCCTTGGTGCAAGTATCAGTGCTTCATTCCTTTGTAATTGCTATATTCAGCAATTGGTTAGGCTAATTTGTTTGCACATTTGCTAACTGAAGGGCATTTGGGTTGTTTTTATTTTCATAGTGGTCATTTTCACATTAGAAAAAAAAAAAGTAATTATTTGGTGGGCAGGCCTTCCACATACAGAGAACCTAGGAGGTGCCAGCGGTAGACTGCGTTTGTTTGGGACTTTGTCTTTGACATTGTTTAGTTTATGCATTCACATTTTCTGAATGAAACGTTATAGTTTTTTAAATGCCAAACATGTCATATATATCTCTTTTATTGAGATATAATTTATATATAACATAATAAATAGTTTCATATGTACAACACAATTGTTTGATATACGTATATATAGTTAAACAACTCAGGGGGTTAGGGGTGCTGACCCTCTGTGCTGTTGAAAATCTGCATACAACTTTACAGTGACAAGCGCACAACTCAGCCCCCATCTGAGATTCCACATCTTTGAATTCAACCAACTGTGGATCATGGGATACTGTAGTATGTATTTATTGAGAAAAATCCAAGTGAAGTGGATTCTCATAGTTCAAACCTTGTTGTTCAAGGGTTATCTGTATAATACAGTTTTATTAACTGGTCACCATGTGGTACATTCCCAGGGCTTACTTATTTCATAACTGGAAGTTTGTACCTTTTGACTCCCTTTACCCATTTCACCATCCCCTACCATCCCTTCCTCAACACCCCATCCCCCGCCCCTGCCCCACCAATGACCACCAATATTTTCTCTGTATCTGAGTTTGGTGTTTGTTTTGTTTTAGATTTCACAGAAAAGTGGATCATATTATATTTGTCTTTCACTGTCTTATTAGAAGAATGCCCATTCATGTTGTCGCAAAGAGCAGGATTTCCTTTCTTCATGACTGAATAGCATTCCATTATATAATGCACACACCGTAATTTCTTTCTCCATTCATCTATCATGGACACTTAGGATGTCTCCCCTGTCTTGGCTATTGTGGTTAATGCTTCAGTGAACATGGAGGTGCAGGTTACCTTTTCAAGTTTGTGTTTTTCTTTTCTTCAGATGAGTACTGTGAAGTGGAATTGCCACATCATATGGTAGTTATATTTTTAATTTGAGGAACCTCCATACTGTTTTCTATGGTGGCTAACCAATTTAAATTCCCATCTACAGGACACAAGGGCTCCCCTTTTTTCACATCCTCACCAATACTCCAGTTCAGTTGCTCAGTCGTGTACGACTCTGCGACCCCTTTGACTGCAGCACACCAGGCTTC
The DNA here is from genome assembly GCF_023091745.1 of Budorcas taxicolor. Taxonomy (NCBI): domain Eukaryota; kingdom Metazoa; phylum Chordata; class Mammalia; order Artiodactyla; family Bovidae; genus Budorcas; species Budorcas taxicolor. Next base: position 3,956,309 of record NC_068922.1, read on the forward strand.
CCTGTCTGTCACCAACTCTCGGAGCTTGCTCAAACTCATGTCCATCGAGTCAGTGTGTCGTCCCCTTCTCTTCCTGCCTTCAGTCTTTCCCAGCATCAGAGTCTTTTCCAGTGAGTCAGTTCTTCACATCAGGTGGCCAAAGTATTGGCCATCACCAACACTTACTTATTGTCTTTTTGATGATAGCTATTCTGACAAGTGTGAGATGACATCTCATTGTGATTTTGAGTTGCTTTTCTCTGGAGATTTGGAGGTGCTGAGTAGGCTGTCTGCGGTCATGTAAAAAGGTAGGATTTGAACGCATGTCAGTTTTACTAGAACTCGAGACCATGACTGCCTTGTGGGTCAGTGCCTGTTTCTGACAAAGTATTAAATAAAAATTAGATGCTGTTTTTTAGTGAAGCAACCACACAGGGCCAGGTGGGGATTTTCTGTGGGCCCCACAGGAAAGGGAGGCCCAGAACTTGGGTTAGATGACCACGTTAAGGGTATAGAGTGAACTGTGGACTTAATCTTGGTGGGAGATTTCAGTATATGACCTACATTTAAAGAAAAAGAAAAGGAAAAAAAAAATCCTAATTTTGTTTTTTTTTTGTCACTTGCTTTATTTTCCTGTTGTTTCCGTTTGTTTTTTGTTTTTGTTTTCAAGTTCACGTTGGCATTCAGAATTATCATATGAATAATAGGAAAAGCTGATTCACTACTTTTTTACATTGTAATTACCTTTTCAAATTTTATCAAAGTTGTTGTCAGCAAGATCTTTACTCATCATTTTTCCTTGGTATTTTGTTAAAGTTTGTGATTCCTTCTTCATATTGTCCTTTTATGTGTGTGTGATAAAATTAGATTGGGGGAGTAGGGGCAGCAGGTTATGAAATTATTTCTCATTCCTGAATTACAGTTGTTCCTTCATAAATTCTAGGCCCTTTGTTAATTTAAGACAATAGGAGAGAGCTTATTCTTGGTAGAGTTTGAATTCTGGAGATTAGAAGCCTAAAGCTAATTTCTGGTCTTTTAAATCTGGAGTAGGTGCTTTGGCTTGTGATGCAGACCAGCAATGCTAGATGGAAGACAAATGTGAATTTCAGAGTGCCTTGGATTTTCCCACAGAATAATCTAGAAGGTCACAAACTTTGTTAGAGTTTATCTCTGCTTTGTATTTAAATGACAGGACAATTGTGATATTGTTTCATCTACTTCCATTCCCTCCCCAAATTAATTTTCTTAAAGATTTTAGGATCTTTCCCTCTCCACTAAAAACACAGATGTTTACATATTTTTGGTGAGGTCAGACGCTATTGAAGACTTTTTGTGAAAGAATGCCTATTTTCAGGTCAGAGAAAATGGGCACAAGAATGCAGGGTAGAGGATGAGATGCTGTTTGTAAGACATATACTTTAACTTCTCAGTATGTTTATAAAAATTATATGCTTTGAGATATTTGGAAAATTGATCTTTTTGGAGCTTGTTCTGAACTTCTTAAAAACAGCATGTAAAGTAAAAATTCCACTGTATGTAGACTCGAATTGGCAGCTCTGATAAAGCTTTGTAACATTTATGCTTTAAGCCCCAGGCCCTGAGCTTGCTATTCCCTCCTGAAAGTAATGCTAGGAGCCTAGGAAGTAATTTTTTAAGGTGCGTGTTTGCTTTTTAACTGTGTGTGCACATTTATCTTTTAATGATCAGTAAAACAAGTCCAGAAAAACCTAAAGATATTTGCGGATTAATTAATGTAGAGGTTAATAATACCTTTTTCATTCAGATGAATGTAAGGATGTCAGTATTTTAAGGACAAAAACAGAAGTCACTGAAAACCTCACATTTATGACCTAAACTTCAACCAGGTATCTCCCTTAATGTTCAATACAAAACACTTCTATCTTTTCTTTACATTTATACGCATCTCAGCTCTCTCAACTTTGGCTGCATGATATATGTAACTTACGTGTTATTTGTGTATTGAAATAGGACCAGAGTACCTTGACCTCGTGTTTAGAGGGTTTAATATGGAATTTGGGATTTGGAGACAGTAAAGATAGATTAATAGGCATAAACCTAAAACAGTAACACAGTCTTGTAGCCACTGATTTCAGTAACATCAGCAGACTCCAGTTAGCAGGCTTGACGCTTACCTTTGCCCTGCTCCAGGTTATCAGAGGGAATAAGAATGGCCCCTGTCCTCAGGAAGCTCTGGTCACCGGGAGGGGAGGGACTGAGGAGCAGAGTTAAGTGAGCGGAGGGGGTGTGGAAGGGGGAGCCCTAGAGGGCTCCCGGGGAGCAGGCGGCAGCTCCGTTGGGTTTCCGAGGATAACGCGATCTTAGGAAGAGAGGACCTTCTCTGGTGTGACACGCATATGCACGTATATGTGCCGCCGGGACGTGCTGGCCCTGCGTGTTCAAGGTCACATGCCCGAGTTGGCTGTGGAGGCCTCGGAGCGGGGCGGGGGGTGGTGGGGCTCACACCTGCTCCGGTTCCTGGCGTGCCGGGATGGAGACCGGAGCTTCTTGGAGGGGCCCGGGCCCTTCAGGACGACCAGCTTTTTGGGGTCTGAGGCCGCCTGGCATCCCGCCTGTGGTTTCCCTCCCTGGGGAGGCCGACGGCCGTCTGCGGCTTCCTCTGTCCTGTCCCAGAAGACAGGCGCTGAGAGGCGAGAGCCCTGGCAAACGGCCTCTCTGTGTTTAGACTTCAGCCTCCTGGGGTTTCATAAAAGGGCAGTGACGGCCTTGCCCCTCACCGCCCCAGGGTGGTTGTCGAGGCAGCAGTAACGCAAGGGGTCAGTCAGAGACGCCCACCGGCACGGCCGCCTCGCCCGACTCGGGGAGGCTCGGCAGGGAGGCTGCTGCGCGCCCTGGCGCCTCCGTGTGGGCCTGCACCGTGACGAATAGGCGTCCTTTGCTTTCTGCGCGTCGGACACCCCTTCTCTGTTTGTGGTTCCACCACGCCCCCCTCCCCAACTGAAGTTTAATATTTTTAACCTTTTTGTTTTGAAATAATTATAGATTTGCCCAAAATTGGCATAAAAGTACACGGAGTCCCCCGTACCCATCACCCAGCTTCCTTCAGTGGTGACATCTTTTGTGACTAGAGTGCAGCTATTAAAACCAGAAAGCTGACATTGGTACAACCTCCAGAGCTTATGAGATGGAACCAGTTTACATGCATTTGTGTAGTTGTTTTTATCACGTGTTTCTATTCCTGTAACCAGCACCACAAGCACAGTGTAGAAGTCCATTGCCAGAGCTTCCTTCTGCAACTTCCCCATTCCTAACCCCAAGTGTGGCCTTCACTTCTATAATTTTGTTGTCTGAAGAATGTTATATGAGTGGGATCATACATTCTATAACCTTTTCAGATTGTCTTTTTTCCGCTGAGGATCATCCCCCTGAGATGATCCAGCCAAGCTGTCCCGTGTGTCAGCGCTTCAGGTATGGTTGCTGAGTGATGTCCCATGGCACAGATAGGCCGGGTCTGTTTAACCACTCACCCACTGAAGGACACCTGGGCTGTTTCCAGTTTTTGGCTGTTATGAATAAAGTCACTATGAACATTTGGCTGCAAATTTTTATGTGAGCCTAGGTTTTCATTTTTCTGGGGTGAATTACCAGGAGTGCAAAGTTTAGATTATGTGGTAAGTACATGGTTAGTGTTGTAAGAAGCCGTCACCAATCTCTTTTCTAGAGTGGCTCTATGATCTTTACAGTCCTACCAGTAGTGTAGGAGAGATGCCTGTTCTCGGCATCTCCACCAGCATTTGGTGTTATCTATTTTTTAAAAAAATTTATGTTATCTCTTTTTTATTAGCCATTCTGGTAGGTATGTAGTGATGGCTCATGATGTTGAGTGTTTTTTTTTTTTTAATTGAAATATAGTCAGTGTATATGTATAGTCACTGTTATGTATAGTCAAGCCAACAAAGGTCTGTACAGTCAAGGCTACGGTCTTGCCAGTGGTCATGTACAGTTGTGAGAGCTGGACGATAAAAAAGGCAAGGCGCCAAAGAATTGATGCCTTCAAACTGTGGTGCTGGAGAAGACTCCTGAAAGTCCATTGGACAGCAAGGAGATCAAACCAGTCAATCTTAAGGGAAATCAACCCTGAATCCATGTTGGAAGGACTGATGCTGAAGCTCCAGTACAGTTGGCACATTGGAAAAGTCCCTGATGCTGGGAAAGATTGAAGGCAAAGGAGAAGAGGGTGTCAGACGATGAGATGGCTAGATGGCACAATGGATGTGAACTTGGGCAAATTTCAGGAGATGGTGAAGGACAGGGAGGCCTGGCATGCTGAAGTCCATGGGGTCGGAAAGAGCTGGACACGACTGGATGACTGGACAGCTGTTTAGTTAGTTTCAGGTGTACTATATAAACGATTCCTCATTTGCATACAGCATGAACTGATTCGAGCATCTTTCATGCTTATTTACCATGTTTGTCCTCTGCTGACATACCTGGTAATGTCCTTTGCCCACTTTTTGACTGGATTGGTTTTATTTTTTTTACCATTGAGTTTTGAGAGTTCTTTATATGTTCTAGTTTATAAGTTGTTTACTGGTTATGTGGATTGCAAATATTTTATTCCAGTCTGTAGAGAAGTTTTAATCTTAATACTGCCAAATCTAGCATTCTTTTTCTTTTTGGGTTATACTTCTTGTGTCTAGTTTAAAAATACCCTCCTTTCTCAGAGCTCATGAAAAACATTTTCTGAAAGCTGCTAACTTTTCACATTTGAGTTTGTAGCTCATCTGTAGTTGATTTTTATGTAGTGTGTGAAGTAATGGTCCAGTTTTCTTTTTTTCCAAGTAGACAAACAGTTGTTGGACCACAGTTTGTCAAATGAATAGTCTCCTTATCTCCCACTGATGTGCAGCACTGCTCCCATCACCCTTTCCCTGAGCCCAGGGGCTTGTTTCTGGTCTGTGGAGTCTGTTCCTTCAGCCTTTCCCCTTTGCTTTCCCCTTTGATTGTTTCCCCTTTGCCAGCACATTATTTGATTTACTCTGGCACTGTGGTAGTTTTGCAGTATCTGGTAAGACCGACTCCCTTCATCGTTTTTCTTTTTTTTTGTTTTCCTTCTCTCATGTATCTTAGTCCTGTTTGTTCTTCTTCAGATTCCCTGTTCAGGATTGTGGCTGGGATTGCATTAAGTTTGAAGAACAATGTGATGAGGTCTGGCACATGTCTTATTAAATTCATCTCTAGATATTTTAAATCTGTGGAATTCTAGTATGATGATAGTTTCAGAAATCTACATCTTCTGCTTGTTTCAAAGAAATTGCTTTTAAGATTCATCAGTAAGCATGTTTGCTACATTTTTTTTTTTTTGGTAGATGCTTTTCTCACATTAACTTGTTTCTGTTCTGAGATTTCTAGTGTTTTCCTTTTTTTTTTTCCTATTTCTATTAAAATGATCATGTGCTTTTATTCTGCTTTAGTTTTTAAGTATGGTAATTGTTCTAGTATTAAACTGACCTTGCACTCCTTGGATAAACCTCACTTGATTCTGAAGTATTTTTTAAATATATTGCTTCTGTTTGTTTAGGATTCTCGCATCTAAGTTCAGGCATAGAACTGGCTGTGATTTTCCCTTTCATAGCCTGCCCTTGCCCAGTTTCACTCTCCGGGCTTCATAGGGTGAGTTGCGTGGTGGGAGGGTCTCCCTTTCACCCTCTTCTCTGGAATCATGTGTACATTTTGGCAGTATTTGTTCCTGGAAGAGCTGCTGGATTTTGGATTACAGAGGTTTAGAGATGGAAGAGACCTTAGAGGTCAGCCTGTCCCACAGCATTGTTCTCCTGAGGCAGAAAGAATTAAATGCTGAGGCTCCAGCCCAGAAGGCCTGGTCCACTGTCTCAGGACTCAGCAGCCTCCTCATTGTAGAAGCCCTAATCCTGATGTAAAGGTGACAGCCATTTTATCACCTGAGACAGAGGGCACAAAGCCTTCACATCAGAGTCCACACAAATTCATAGGGGAACTTGAGAATCATCCCATCACTATGGCAAACTGGTCCCCTAGGTTTCTAGCATCATCGGATTAAGTCAAAGAACCAAGAGGGGAAAGGGATCCTTGGGCAGCACTCGTGGAGAGCTGTGGGAAACAGGCAGAGGCTTCCCTGGCTCCACTGTGAGCAGCTCTGTGTAGGAACAACTCAGCAGGCCATTCATGTATGTATTGCCCTTTGTGATGACAGGTGATAATATCAAAGAAATATTTACTGTATGGTGCTTTTTATGAAAGTCAATGAAGATTCAGTGTATTTGGGGGAAAATTTCCCAGAAACAGCAAACATAAAATATTGTCAGCTCCTGTTTCAGGAATATTTCTTCCTCCAGCAGACTTTGTTGAGCACCTTCTAACTTTGATAACCTGCTCTTTCCAGGATGGGTAAGTGTGCTTTCCCCCATGTTTGAAGTTAGCACATTGGTTGGGTTCGATTCATGCCTCAGCTGCTCCTGTAGTTCATTTCTAGCCGCTGTGCATAGTGCTGTGGTGAGGCAGAGGATGTGTGCCTTATCTAAAGGACCTCAGCAGGTGTGCAGGCTCAAGGTCTACACAGCTGCTGTCCAGATGCGTTATGCGCTTTATCTTGGTGCCCTGTCACGTAGCATGATGGTAATTAAATCGATTCAGACCACATTTGCCTTAGCTATGCAGTCCCTTCCTCCCTTCCCCGCACCCCCCACCTCTTCTGTCTCTTACCTTTCCCTTTATTTCTCTTTCTTTGATGAGCAGGAGAGAACCACCCTCCTGCAGCCTTGTTTGAAGCAGTGCTCTATGTTGGGAACGTCTGCCTTGGCCAGGGGAGCGAGGACACACTTGCCTTGGCAGCCCACTTAACCTTTGACCTCGCAGTTCTGCAGGGGGCAGATGATGCTTGATAGCTCTCAGTGAGATGACCTGACTCTTCTGCCCTTGATCTTCAGCTGTGAGACCCTGGCCTGATCCCCCAAGTTCTTGTTCAGGGAATAGATGTCAGGCGTGGGAATAGATGGTCTGTAAGGGTGTCTTGTAGTCCTAAAATTGTTAGTTTTTTGAGATTGCAAACACTGTAGGAACTAGTGAAAAAAAAATTGCATTGAGAGGCAGAATGCCACATGGTATTAAAAATGGGTTAAAAATAAAAGTAAAGTTATACAGTTGCTTTTTATTTATTTATTTTTTTGCATGCAGTCTGTTTTATACTAGAGATCATATTATTTCATATAAAAATATGCTTTTCAGCTCTGGATTCAGAGTCAGCTGGAACCTTATTGTGAATTGAAAATATAACCTTCTCTGTAATATGGCTCTTAATCTATCTAACAGCAGATATATGGTCTAAAGCCTTGCAGTAGTCTTCTGTGTGGGCCACCTGTCCTTCTGGAAAAGGAAGACATACTGGAAAACCAGTGTGCAATTAAAAATAATTAGGTCGCACGTGCTTCAGATTTGGTTGGATACTTGTTGGCAGTACTGTTTTCCCTGTTCCTCTGTCTAGCTGAACTACTGGTATCCTCTAAATATCCCCAGGGAGGGACTCCCTAAATTCTTAGCAGAAGTTACTCAAACCTGATTTAATATATTTAAAGGAGCTGACTGTGTGTTTATCTGGCTCAGATAATGCAATGTAATTTTAAAGATTTAACTTGTTTTCAGAATAACCATTATGAATGTTGTTTTCAAGCAGATGTTCTTGACTTTCTAAAAAGTTATTTTTTCCATTTATACCTCTGTAGAAATGGGCTTCCTAAGATGAACATCATTAAAAAACATTCTAAAGCATATGCATTGCATTGTTTAGGGAACAGAAGTGAATAGATTAAAATGAAATTAAAATGATTTAGGTTTGGATAAAGAAAGATATTTTTGTCTATTAAAAAATAGAATCAAAGGTTATCAGATTTTTTAAAAAATTTCCCATCCAACCAGTCCATTCTAAAGGAGATCAGCCCTGGGTATTCTTTGGAAGGAATGATGCTAAAGCTGAAACTCCAGTACTTTGGCCACCTCACGCGAAGACTTGACTGATTGGAAAAGACTCTGATGCTGGGAGGGATTGGGGGCAGGAGGAGAAGGGGATGACAGAGGATGAGATGGCTGGACGGCATCACTGACTCAATGGACATGAGTCTGAGTGAACTCCGGGAGTTGGTGGTGGACAGGGAGGCCTGCTGTGCTGCGATTCATGGGGTCACAAAGAGTTGGACACGACTGAGTGACTGAACTGAACTGAAGTAAAAATAACTGTTAACACTCATCCGGGGCCTACTGTTTATAAATGATGAGACTGTTTTCATGTACTTAAGTCTTTTCAATAATTTTAAGCTAGGTATTGCTACCCCTATTTTATAAATCAGGAATCTGGGCTTCAGAAATAAGTGCTTTTCTTCTTTCCCACTGTGATTTACTGCAGGGTGTTGACTGTAGTTCTCTGCTACGCAGTATCATCTTGGTGTTTCTCCACTCCAGGTGTGCTGGTTCGCACCTGCTAATCGCAGAGTCCCAGTCCGCCCCTCCCCAGCCCGTCCTCCCCTCCCCAGCCCGTCCTCCCCCTTGGCAGCCCCCACTCTGCTCCCTGTCTGTGCGTCTGTTTCTGTTTTGTGGATAAGTTCACTCGTGTCACATAGTAGATTGCACACGGAAGTGTTTGTCTTTCTCCTTCTGACGTCCTTCACTTCGTATGATAACCTCTAGGTCCTCACTTCGTATGATAATGTCTAGGTCCATCCAAGTTTTGCAGATGGCGTTATTTCTTTCTTTCTCACGGCTGAGTAGTAGTCTGTTGTTTTGTGTGTACCACGTCTTTATTCACTCATCTGTCAGCGATCATCTAGGTTGCTTCCATGTCTTGGCTGTTGTGAATAGTGTTGCTGTGAACATAGAGGTGTGTACCTGTTTGAATTATAGGTTTGTCTGGGTATATGTATCCAAAAATGGGATTGCTGAATCATGTGGTAGTTCTATTTTTAAAGTTTTTAAGGAACCTCAGTACTGTTTTCCGTAGTGGCTGCACCTATTTACATTCCTACCAGTAGTGTAGGAGGGTCCCCTTTTCTCCACACACTCTCCAGCATTTGTTATTTGACTTTTTAATGATAGCCATTTTGACAGGTGTGAGGTGGTACCTCATGGTAGTTTTGATTTGCATTTCTCTAATAATTGGTGATATTTAGCATCTTTTCATGTGCATATTGGCCATCTGTATGTTTTCTTTGGTGAAATATCTGTTTAGGTTTTCTGCCTATTTTTTGATTTTTTTTTTTAAAAATATTGAGCCACAGGAGCTGTTTGTAAAATAAGTGCTTTTCTTATAATAAAACCAAAATCCCTTAAACTGTACTCTCCATTATGGTCACCACTAACTGCAAGAACCTGTTGAGCCCTTGCCACGTAGCCAGTCCAAATTGAGGTTCTGGTAAACAAAATACATACCTGATTTGAAAGCTTAGTTAAAACACCAGAAATGTAAATATTTTTATATTGATTGTATGCTGAAGTGATAATGGGATGGGTTTATTGGGTTAAATAAGACACATTATTAAAATTAATTTGACCATTTCTGTTTAACTTTTATTAAATGTAGCTGTTAGGAATTTTAAGATTATATCTGTGCCTTGCATTATATTTCTTTTGGACAGTGCTGCTCCAAAAGTATCTGTGCAGATGATCTAAAGTGAAGTGAAGTGAAGTCACTCAGTCGTGTCCGACTCTTTGTGACCCCGTGGACTGTAGCCTACCAGGCTGCTTGCTCCATGGGATTCTCCAGGCAAGAATACTGGAGTGGGTTGCCATTTCCTTCCCCAGGGGATCTTCCCGACCCAGGGATCGAACCCAGGTCTCCCGCATTGCAGGCAGACACTTTAACCTCTGAGCCACCTGATCTAAACAGTCAGATAATTCCACGCAAAAGACTCATGAGTTAATGCATCCTTCCCACCCCATCCCTTCCTCCACAGCAGCTCTCTCCAGCTTGCTCTGCAGGTTGGAGCATAATTTAGCATTTAAGAATTGGATCCGTATCCATAGAGAAGGTGGGTAGGGATGGGGAAGGAATGAAGGTGGGCTTTGGGGTTACCATATGCAAACTGTATGTATAAAATAGGTAAATAACAAGGTCCTGCTCTGTAGCGCAGAGACCTATATTCAGTATTCTGTGATAAGCCGTAATGGAAAAGAATATAAAAAAGAATGTGTATATATGTATAAATGAATCCCTGTGCTGTACAGCAGAAACTGACCCAACATTGTAAATCAACTATATACTTAGAAAAGGAATTGAGTCCTTATCACTGAATTCCATGCTGTGTTGCTGCTTTATGATTCCTGTTGTGACTGTGTGGATTGTTGTTATTATTGGTTTTAGGCTTTGTTTCTAAAACATTCCATTAAGATTAAAGGGAGATCCCTTCAGCCTCTATGCCGCTACCACGTACATACACGGACGTTTCCCATCCTTTAAATTTTGCTGATTTACTGTTTATTATCACGATTATAAATGCTAGTCGTGGCTGAACTGTGTGTGTGTGAAGTACTGTTTACTTTTTATTTTCTGCGTGCTTTTTGTTTATCCTGGGATCAGCAATCACTTTGTATTACTCAGTTGCTTTGCTTTCCACATACCTGTCCTAATTCAGTCTCGTGTTCTGTACTGGTTGTCTGACATTCATCTGCATGTGCCCAGACGCTTCCTGAAGAGGCCTCTCCTGCACTGTGGCTCTCTGCTTGTCTAGCCCATGGGTCCCCGGCAGGAATCTGCTTTCACCAGATCCAGGGATTTCCTCTGCCTTTTGCCTATCTCAGCCTTCCTTTTTCCTGTGTCTTCCCTTTTTTGGGGTCAATTTCCTCATTTTGGTGAAACACATCTTTAGTAGCTTACTGAGAAAAGATGCACAGAATACACATTTTTTAAGACCTTGCACATCTAAAAATGTTTTCAGCCACACCCCCTTGTGTTTAAATGTAGTTGGAGTTTGAATACAATTTTCTTCAGATTTTGGGGGATAGTTTTCCATTACCTTAGCTTCCAGAGTTGCTTTGGGTAATTTGGAGCCAAATATTCTCTTCCCATCCCCCTCCTCCCAACTCACCCACTCCCTCAACTCACCCTCCTGTACAGTTCAGTTCAGTTGCTCAGTCGTGTCTGACTTTTTGCTACCCCATGAATTGCAGCGCACCAAGCCTCCCTGTCCATCACCAACTCCCGGAGTTCACTCAGACTCACGTCCATCAAGTCAGTGATGCCATCCAGCCATCTCATCCTCTGTCACCCCCTTTTCCTCCTGCCCCAATCCCTCCCAGCATCAGAGTCTCTTCCAATGAGTGAACTCTTCGCATGAGGTGGCCAGAGTACTGGAGTTGCAGCTTTAGCATCAGTCTTTCCAAGGAACACTCAGGACTGATCTCCTTTAGGATGGACTGGTTGGATCTCCTTGCAGTCCAATGGACTCTCAAGTCTTCTCCAACACCACAGTTCAAAAGCATCAATTTTTCGGCACTCACCCTTCTTTATAGTCCAACTCTCACATCCATACATGACCACTGGAAAAACCATAGCCTTGACTAGACAGACCTTTGTTGGCAAAGTAATGTCTCTGGTTTTTAATATGCTATCTAGGTTGGTCATGACTTTCCTTCCAAGGAGTAAGCGTCTTTTAATTTCATGGCTGCAATCACCATCTGCAGTGATTTTGGAGCCCAGAAAAATAAAGTCTGACACTGTTTCCACTGTTCACCATGTATTTGCCATGAAGTGATGGGACCAGATGCCATGATCTTCGTTTTCTGAATGTTGAGCTTTAAGCCAACTTTTTCACTTTCCTCTTTCACTTTCATCAAGAGGCTTTTTAGTTCCTCTTCACTTTCTGCCATAAGGGTGGTGTCATCTGCATATCCGAGGTTATTGATATTTCTCCCGGCAATCTTGATTCCAGCTTGTGCTTCTTCCAGTCCAGCGTTTCTCATGATGTACTCTGCATATAAGTTAAATAAGCAGGGTGACAATATACAGCCTTGATGTACTCCTTTCCTATTTGGAACAGGTCTGTTGTTCCCTGTTCAGTTCTAACTGTTGCTTCCTGACCTGCATACAGGTTTCTCAAGAGACAAGTGTACCCTCTTGTACACATACTTTAAAATCCTTTTTTCAACAATGTCTGAAATTTTCCTATGATAAATGCCCTGATATGTGTCTGTTTCAATCCTAATTTTTACAGGTTGGTACTTCTGTACTGATCCTTTATTTTTTCACTTATTCTCTCTTATTTTTCATCTTTATTATTTCTGAAGTTCCGGAATGACTTAGTCAACTTGATCTTTTGGACCTTCTATTAAGTTTTTAAATTTTATTTATCATAGTTTTAGTTGCTTTCCAGAAGCTCCTTTTAACTTATTTATTTATGTTTTTAATTTATTTTTTTATTGAAGGATAATTGCTCTACAGAATTTTGTTGTTCTCTGTCAAACCTCAACATGAATCAGACATAGGTATACACATATCCCCTCCCTTTTGAACCTTCCTCCCATCTCCCTCCCCATCCCACCCCTCTAGGTTGATACAGAGCCCCTGCTTGAGTTTCTTAAGCCATACAGCAAATTCCTGTTGGCTGTCTATTTTACATATGGTAATGTAAGTTTCCATGTTACTCTTTCCATACATCTCGCCCTCTCCTTCCCTTTCCTCATGTCCATAAGTCTGTTCTCTGTGTCTTTTTCTCCATTGCTGCCCTGTAAATTAATTATTCAGTACCGTTTTTCTAGATTCCATTTATATGCATTAGAATATGATATTCACCCTTCTCAGAAGCTCCTTCAAAAAAAATATTTATTGATGTAATATCTTCTATCCTGCTGATATCAGTGAAGGTGTCTTTCTCCTTGCATAGTCTGGGTTTCAGCCAAGTAGTTTTTTTCTGTTTTACTTTCTTTCATAATAGAGTTTTTCTTTACATAGTAGATGATTTGTCATTGTTTATGTGTGTGTATTTGGGTGTGGGACACTAGGAGATGGAAGTTAGTTCTGCACACAGATGTGGGGTTTGTGGGTGCGGCCTTCACTTTAGAACCATCTGTCTTGACTGTTTGCTTGGGGAACCCCTGATGTCAGTACTTTTAGATCCAGTTCCCTGAAAGAGAGGTTTCAGTCTTCTGTTTGGAGACTAAGGCAGGATAGAGGGGTGTGTTAATCAAGCTTCTCCAGAACGAATAGAGGATATAAATGCGTGCACACATGTATGTATATATACATGTGTTTATTAAAGGAGTTGCCTCATGGAATTTTGGAGGCTGAGAAGTCCTAAGATACACTGTTTGTAGGCGGGAGACCCGGAAAAACCAGTGGTGTGATTCAGTCCAAGTCCAAAGGCTCAAGAACCAGGAGTGCTAGTGTCCAAGGGCAGAAGATGGATGTCCCAAATTAGATCTTGAATTCATTTTTTCCTCTACCTTTTCGTTCTGTTTTGACCTTCAGGGAATTGAATGATGCCCACCCACATGGGGGAGGGTCATCTGCTTTACTCAGTCCATAAATTCAAATGCTGATCTCTTCCAGAAGCACCCTCACAGACATAATGTCTGTTAGTTATCTGGGCATCCCTTGGCCCAAACAAGTTGACAGTTAACTCTCACAAGGGGCATGTGAGCTGCCCATGAATTTCTCTTTTTTTTCAGTAGGATACTCCCTACTATATGCTGCACCTGGTATTTTCCAGACCAGAGATCCTCTGTCTTACTTTCTCCAGAAAATAATTCTCTAGGCTTCTGCAGGGTGAAAAGACAGTTGCCTGGCTGTAAAAGGTATAAGAATTTGATTCCTTTTTATAGGCAAATAATATTCCATTGTATGTATATATCGTATTTTGTTAAGCATATAGCGATATAAGCTTACCTTAGAAAACAAGAAAGATCTCAATTATTCCGTTATGTTTACCCATTCATCATTTGATGGGCATTTGGGTTCTTTCCACTTTCCTGGTTATTATGAATAATGCTGCTATGAACATTCCTGTATAAGTGTTTGTGTGGACATATGTTTTTATTTCCTATGTACATATATAGGAGTGGAAGTGCTGAATCATGTGACAACTCCATGTTTACCTTTTTGAAGAACTGCCAAATGATTTTCCAAAGTGGCTCTAACATCTTATATTTCTCACCAACTATGTATGAGAGTTCCAGTCAATCCATATCTTTGTCAGCACTGGTCTGTTTTTTGTATTTTAGCCATCTTAGTGGGTGAAAAGTGGTGTATCATTATGGTTTTGATTTGTATTTCCTCAACAACTAGTAATTTTGAGCTTATTATTTGTGCGTATAAGGCCATTTGTATATCTTCTTTGGAGAAATGTCTGTTCAAATATTTGGGCCATTTAAAAATCAGGTTATTCATCTTTTTTTTCGTTGTTCTAAGTGTTCTTCATGTTTTCTGGACATGAGTCCCTTACTGGAGATGTGACTTGCAGATATTCTCTCCCATTCTGTGAGTTGTCTTTTCAAGTTCTTGATAGTGTCCTTTAAAGCACTCAAATTTTAAATTTTCAGGAACTCTGATTTAACTTTTTTTTTTTTCTTTCATGACTTGTGCATTTGGTGTGTATCTAAAAAAATTACTGCCTTATGCAAGACCAGTGATGCAGTGGTAAAGAGCCTGCCTGGCAATGCAGGAGGTGCAGGAGGCAGGGGTTTAATCCTGGGTTGGGAAAGCCCCATGGAGGAGGAAATGGCAGCTCACTCCAGTATTCTTTCCTATGAAATTCCATGGACAGAGGGGCCTGGCAGGCTGTAGTCCATAGAGTCACAAAGAGTTGGACGCGACTGAAAATGCACATATGTAAGGTCATAAAAACTTATGCCTATGCTTTCTTCTAAATGTTTATAGTTTTAACTCTTCCATTTAGCTCTTTTATCCCTTTAGAGTCCATTCTTTATATAGTAGAACATAGGGGTCCAACCTTATTCTTTTGCGTGTGGATACTCAGTTCTGGCAGAACCATTTGTAGTAAGGACTGTTTCCCCATTAAATTGTCATGGTAAAAATCAACTGAAGATAAATGTAAGGATCTGTTTTTGAACTTTCAGTTTTAGTCCATTGATTTATGTGAGTTTTATGCCAGTACAGTACCACACTATTTCAATTTCTTTGTAGTAAGTTTTCAAATGGGAAAGTATAAATTCTTCAATTTTGTTCTTTTTAAAGATTATTTTGCCTACTGCAGAGGTCTTATATTTTTTATGAATTTTACGATGAGATTATCAGTTTCTATAAAGATCAGCTGAGATTTTGATGGAAATTATGTTATAGATTGATTTGGGGTATATGACCATGTTAACAAAATTATTAAATGTTCCAATCTATGAATATAGGATATCTGTCCATTTATGTAAGTTTTAAATTTCTTTCCATAATATTTTATGGGTTTTGTTGTATAAATTTTATTGGGTTTTTTTGTTAAATTTTTTGTAAGTATGCTGTATGACATTATTTTAAACATACTTCTTTTCTTAATTTCCTTTCAGGATTATTCATTGCCAGAATATAGAAATGTAGTTAATTGTTGAATATATTTACATCTTATAACCTTAGTTCATATGCTTTGTAATCTAGTAGTTTTTTTAAAAAAACCTTTAGGATTTTCTACATATAAGAACATGTTATTTGTGATCAGAGATAGTTTTGTCTCTTCCTTCCCAGTCTGGATGACTTTTATTTCTTTTTCCTGCCTAATTGCCCTGGCTGCTGCTGCTGCTGCTAAGTCACGTCAGTCGTGTCTGACTCTGTGTGACCCTAGAGACGGCAGCCCACCAGGCTCCTCCATCCCTGGGATTCTCCAGGCAAGAACACTGGAGTGGGTTGCCATTTCCTTCTCCAATGCATGAAAACACTGGAGTGGGTTGCCATTTCCTTCTCCAGTGCATGAAAGTGAAAAGTGAAAGTGAAGTCACTCAGTCGTGTCCGACTCTCAGCGACCCCATGGAGTGCCAGGCAAGAGTACTGGAGTGGGTTGCCATTGCCTTCTCCAATCGCCCTGGCTAGTACCTCTGATACAGTGCGGTGCGGAAGTAGCAAGAGCAGATATCACTGCTTCTCCTCCAAAAGGGGAAAGCATTCAGTTGTTCACGATTTCGTACGGCTTTAACCGTGGGTTTTTAGTAATGGATTTTCTTTTTTTCTCTTTTGGATGCACTGCATGGCTTGCAGGATTGGAGCTCCTTGACCAGTGATTGAATCCCAGCCCTCGGCAGTGAAAGCAGAGTGTTCTAACTACTGGGCCTTCAGGGAGTTCCCTAGGTGTGAGTTTTTTATAGATGTTCTTTACAGGTTGATAACACTTCTTTCTATATTCCTAGTGTGTTGGATTTTTTTGACTAAAAACTATTGGGTTTTGTTATTTATTTCTAAATTTGAGATAATGGTATGCTTTTTCTTTTATTCTATTAATATAGTAAAGGTTGCTTGCTCTTCCTTCATATTTATATATAGTAAAGAATGTAACCATTTGGGGTTCCTGGGTGGCACAGTGGTAAAGAATCCACCTGCAATGCAAGATAAGGGTTCCATCCCTGGGTTGGGGAGATCCTCTGGAGTAGGAAATGGCAACTCACTCTGGTATTCTTGCCTGGAAAATTCCATGGACAGAAGAGCCCCGTGGGATATAGTCCATAGGGTCGCAAAGAGTTGGACACGACTGCACACCATGACAATGATAGTATATTATACAGGTTAGTTTTCAGATGTTAGACCAGTCTTATATTCCTGAGATAAATGTATTGTGGTCATGATATTTAATCCTTTTTATATGTTGCTGGCTTTGGTTTGTCGTATTTTGTTGAATACTGGTGTGTAGTTTTCCTTTCTTCTGATACTTCTTTTTGGTATTGGTGCGTGTGTGCATGCCAAGTCGCTTCAGTCGTGTCTGACTGTAGCCCTCCAGGCTCCTCTGTCCATGGGATTCTCCAGGCAAGAATACTGGAGTGGGTTGCCATGCCTTCCTCCAGGGAATCTTGCTGACCCAGGGATTGAACCCACATCTCCTACACTGGCAGATGGATTTTTTACCACTGAGCCACCTGGGAAGCCCCTTGGTATTGGTATCAGGATGTAACTGGCCTCTTAGAATAATTTGAGAATTTTTCTTATTCTTCTTTTAAAGGGTCTTTGAAGGACTGATATTAATTCTTTAAACATTTGGTACAATACATCTGGGCCTCTGGCTTTCTTTGTCAGCAGATTTTAAACTGCTAATTCAATATAATATTTTTGTTAAGACCAGTTATAAGTGGGCATTCATCTTGTAAAAATACATATTGATATTTGATTCTTTAGCCAACCTTTCTCTGATATAATATCCAAATAGAAAGAAATTTTCATATACCTACTTATAGCTTTCTTTTTTCTTTTATTACAGGTCTGTAATTATTCTGGAATCAGTAAACCATGGCATCAAAGAAATTTGCTGTTAAAGTAAGTGTTGCTTAATAGCTTTCTTTAAAATGATTAATCACTTTCTAAAATAACCAAGCCCTGTATTAATTGAAGATAGAAGCCCTGAACTTTCCTTCTGCTTTTTAAATTTGGGAGACTGCTGAAAACTTGAAGTTGGTGATTGAAAATTGAAACTGAGAAAATGAATAGTTCATATGGTGGTGGCAGTTTCTTGATTCAAGTCTTTTATAAATGCATTTGGGGCTAACTTGGTCCTCAAGGTTAAAAACTATGGTTCACATTGCATGTCCATGACATGATTTTTGATTATGACAAAGCAGGCAGAAGAAAAGAGGCAGGCAGCCCGTGCTGCACCCGAGTGCACAGCGGGAGCTAGTTCTCCTGCCTCATGGCCTGCCTTCGTTTTCCTCTCATAAGCATCTCTTCTTTATCTGTTGATGACTGGGTCTGACCTTTGCCTGTGAGGGAAGGGTCACCTGAGAGGGGAAGGAGAGGAGAAGAATTGATAAATAGTGACTGTGATTGACCCTCCAGGTTGTGCAGCCAGGGGTCCTGCCTCCCAGCAACTACAGATTCAGTCTCCTGAGAGGGACCACTGCATGAAGGATGCTTTCACGTATGCGTGCTCTTTAGGGCATGTTCTCTTTGCTAGTGTTTTGTTAAGCAGAAATTGAAAACATCAAATCACACGAATTCAAGTGGTTGTTAACCAGATCAGATACTATAGAATATTGTAGTCGTGTCTTACCTTTATGAAGTCAGTGTTCATTAGATTTACAACCTATTTATAAATTTCATCACTTAGAATTATTTCTAGTATTTGTATATTCTGTATGTAGTGTTTCTTTCTGTGAGAGATTATAAGGTGAACTTTCACTATTTGTCTGTCTAGAAATGTATTTGGTTTTCCTCTAGAGAGTAAAGTTTGTTTAGAATTTCAGGTTACACATCATTTCTCCTCAGCACTTTAAGGTATCTTCCCTTGTCTTCTGAAATCTCTTACTGCAAGTGAGAAATGTTTCAATTATCAATAGATAGTAAAAAACCACATTAAAATATAGTGACTTGAAACACAAGCTGTTTTATTCTCGGGATTCTGGAGGTCGCCAGAAAAAAACCGGGTTGGTTTTTCCATTTGTGGTTGACTGGGGCTGCAGTCATCTGGGGCCTCAGGGCAGCTGGTGCATCGAAGCTGACGATTCTAATGGCTGACTGTGCTGCAACCTCACCCGGGGCTGTTAGTGCTGCCCTTCAGTTCCCATTCAAGTGGCTGCTCAGTACGGCTTGGGCTTCTCCTAGCTTGGTGGCTGAGTTTTGAGGGATGGGCTCTGAGGGCAAGAGTTGCCGGAAGAAGGAAGTGTGTCATTCGTCCAACCCTTGAAGACCTGGGCTCAGAAGTCTCAGATGCATTTCCTCCACATTCAGTTGGTCAGAGCACTCGGAGGTCAACTCCAGGGAAGAGGCAGCTCTTGATGTGAAAAGCAGCTTGTGCTCACAAGGAGGGGAGCCTCTGAGGGTGCATCTATGGAGTCCAGTCAGCTCAGAAATCTACTTGAGATTCCTTTCTCTGTTACCTTGCGTATCAAGCTATCTTGGTTGTCTTTGGTTACTTTTAAGGTTTTATCTTTGTCTTTGATAATCTACAGTTTCCCTGTGAAGTCTTGAGATATAGACTTATTTTTATTTATCTGGCTCAGGATGCAATGTACGTCTTCCTTTGGAGAAGTCAAGTCTTTCATCAGTCTTGGGAAATTTTGGCTTTTTTCTCTTCAAGTACTGCTCGTCTCTGTTCTCTCTGTTTCATTCTAAAAAAACCAAGATCATGGCATCTGGTCCCATCACTTCATGGCAAATAGATGGGGGAAACAATGCAAATAGTGACAGACTTTCTTTATACAAAATCACCGTGAATGGTGACTGCAGCCTGGAAATTAAAAGACATTTGCTCCTTGGAAGAAAAGCTATGACATACCTAGACAGTGTATTAAAAAGCAGAGACATTTCTTTTCCGATAAAGGACCGTCTAGTCAAAGCTATGGTTTTTCCAGTAGTCATGTATGGATGTGAGACCTGGACCATAAAGAAGGCTGAGTGCCAAAGAATTGATCGTTTTGAACTGTGGTGTTGGAGAAGACTCTTGAGAGTCCCTTGGACAGCAAGGAGATCAAACAAGTCAATCCTAAAGGAAATCAACTGTGAATATTTATTGGAAGGACTGATGCTGAAGCTGAAGCTCCAATACTTTGGCCAACTGATGCGAAGAGCTGACTCATTAGAAAAGACCCTGATGCTGGGAAAGACTGAAGGCAGGAGAAGGGGACGACAGAGGATGAGATGGTTGGATGGCATCATCAACTCAATGCACATGAGTTTGAGCACACTCCTGGAGATGGTGAAGGACAGGGAATCCTGGTGTGCTGCAGTCCTTGCAAAGAATCAGACATGACTGAACCTCTGAAAGACAGCAATTCTTCTGGAACTCTTAAAACTTGTTGGATAGTCCTGTATAATTGTTTCTTATGTGCTGGAGGGTGATATTAACTCATCCAAATCTGAGCCCTTGTAGGCTCTCTACTCAGAAAAGGATGGGGTCTCTTGCAAAGCTTTGCCCAAACTGACTGTGATCCATTTGGGCAGACAGTCTTCATCAGGTGCAAAGCTTGGGCCCCAGGCACCTGATTATGTCAGAGTTGGTCTGTTGATTTCCAAAGCATACACACTGCTGTGACAAGTTCTACTACCAGGTTGCTCAATCCCACAGCTGCACCAGGTGGCGCTAGTGGTAAAGAACTGGCCTGCTTGATCTCTGGGTTGGGAGGATCCTCTGCAGGAGGAAATGGCTACCCACTCCAGTATTCTCGCCTGGGAAATCCCATGGACAGAGGAGCCTGGCGGGCTGCAGTCCATGGGGTCGCAGAGAGTCACAACTTAGAGACTGAGCAACAGCAACAACAAAATATTTTCAGAATCTTAAAAAAAAAAGCAACTTAAACATAGAGACATAGACGTATTTCCAGTTACTTAATGTTTGAAATACATGGTAGGAAGACCTACAAGCCCGGCCCTGCAGAGCTGTGGAGCGGTTTCAAGTTTACTTCTGCTGGAGCCATTGGCACTTTGGTGGTTTTGGACCAGGTTTATGTCCATTTCAGGGCTTGGGATTCCACCTACTGTGGGCAGTCTGACTTTGTAGCCCACAACCAAGTGAGGCACAAGCTTCGTGCTTCCAGTCTTTTCCACCCTTTTTCTCGCTCTTCTCCTTCCCCATCCCCTTTCTCAGAACCCTGGGGTGGGGGCAGGCTTCCATGCTGCCTCCTTTGGTCTGGGAGCAGAGAGGTTTTTGCATTTTCATGAAGGCCACAGTTTCCCAAGAGAAAGAAGGAAAAGCTCTCTTGAATAGCTTTTATTCCAAGAAATTGTGGACAAACTTATCCACATGAACCAGAGTATATTATATGAGATATCTCCAAATTGAGTATTTATTTCTATATTTCTGTTTCAAGCTTTGTATTATGTCTTAGGCTGTTATGAAGAGCTGAAAGTTTTTTCCACGACTCCTGACTTAACTGGAATCAGTTTATTCCCAACTCGTCTCTCTCCTTTTCCTACCCTCTTTGGGCATTAGGATGCCAGCTCTCAGCTATCCTGGCTTTCAGATACTCTGACAACCAGGCTTGAACCTTTCAAAGGCATGATTGTTTTTTGTTTTTTTTTTTCCAGCTTGATTGCATTATTGACATAAAACCCTGTGTAAGTTTAAGGTGTGTTGGTTTGAGAAACATATAAATTGCGAAATGTTTATTTACCGTAATGTTTAGTTAGCAAACATACCTTTACTTAATTACTGTTTTCTTGTTATGGTGACAACGTCAGAGCTTTACTCTCAAGTATACGGTACAGTGTTGTTAACTGTAGTCACCAGGTTGTATATTAGATCCCTGGAACTTTGTTGTTTTTGACTCACTAAGTCATGTCCTAGTCTATTGTGACCCCATGCACTGTAGGCTGCCAGGCTTCTCTGCATGGCATTTCCCAGGCAAGCTTATCTTATAACTGAAAGTTTCTACCCTTAACCCAATATCACCTCATTTACCCCACCCCCTCAATCCCTTGCAACCACCACTCGACTCTGTTTCTGTGAATTCAAAGTTTAAAGATTCCACATATAAGTGAAATCATATAGTATTTCTCTTTCTCTAAGTTACTGCACTTAGCATAATGTCCTCAGAGTCTCTGTTGTTGCAAATGGCAGAATTTTCTTCTTTGCTGTGGCCGAATAATATTCCACTGTATGCATATACATTTTCTTCATTCGTTCGTCCGTGAATGGACATGTAGGCTGCTTCCATGTCTTCCCTGTTGTGAATAATGCTGCAGTGAACACAGGAGTGCAAATATCTCTTCAAGATAGTGATTTCATCAACACTGTTAATAGGCGATACCCCAACACAAAATGAAAAGTTAAAAGTAGTAGTGATAAAAAAAAAGATAGCAATTCCATATTTCATATCCTTCAGATATAATCCCAGGAGTGGGATTGCTGGATCATATGGTAGTTGTATTTTAAAATTTTTGAGGAACCTCTATTTTCTGTAGTTGTGTCTCCAATTTACATTCCCACCACCCATTCCCACCAGGGCTCCCTTTTCTCGACATTCTCACCAGCATTTGTCTTTTTTCATAGTAGCTACAATAGCTTGTGTGGTTATAATTCATTGTGGTTTTTAGTTGCCTTTCCAAAGGAAGGATATCAACTAATACTGTTAGGGATTTATTAATTTTATTATTCTTTTCAGAGAACCAACTTTTGGCTTTGATTTTTTTTTTCCCTGTAGGGTACTTGTTTTCTGTTTTATTGATTACTTTATTATTTTCTTCCTTCTATATTCATTAAGTAAATTTGTCCTTTTTCTAGCTTCTTAAGTTGGAAGTTTAAACCATTGATTTTGAACATTTTTTTTCTGATATATACACTTAAAACTATAAATTCCTAAGCATCTACTTCAGTTCAGTGGTTCAGTCTTGTCCAACTCTTTGCGACCCATGGACTGCAGCATGCCAGGCTTCCCTGTCTATCACCAACTCCCAGAGCTTGCTTAAACTCGTGTCCATCGAGTCAGTGATGCCATCGAACCATCTCATCCTCTGTTGTCCCCTTCTCCTCCCACCTTCAATCTTTCCCAGCATCAGGGTCTTTTCCAATAAGTCAGTTCTTTGCATCAGGTGGCCAAAATATAGGCGTTTCAGCTTCAGCGTCTGTCTTTCCAATGAATATTCAGAACTGATTTCCTTGAGGGTGGACTGGTTAGATCTCCTTGCAGTCCAAAGGACTCTCAAGAGTCTTCTTCAACACCACAGTTCAAAAGCATCAATTCTTTGGCGCTTACCTTTCTTTATAGTCCAACTCTCACATCCATACATGACTACTGGAAAAACCATAGCTTTAACTAGATGGACCTTTGTCAGCAAAGTAGTGTCTCTGCTTTTTAATATGCTGTGTAGGTTGGTCATAGCTTTTCTTCCAAGGAGCAAGTGTCCTTTAATTTCACAGCTACAGTCACCATCTGTAGTGATTTAAGAGCCTCCCAAAATAAAGTCTGTCACTGTTCCCATTCTTTTCCCATCTATTTGCCATGAAGTGATGAGATCAGATGCCATGATCTTCGTTTTTTGAATGTTGAATTTTAAGCCAACTTTTGCACTCTCCTCTTTCACTTTCATCAAGAGGCTCTTTAGCTCTTAAACTTTGCCTTCTGCCATAAGGGTCGTGTCATCTGCCTATCAAGGTTATTGATATTTCTCCCAGCAATCTTGATTCCAGCTTGTGCTTGATCCAGCCCAGCATTTGGCATTATGTACTCTGCATATAAGTTGAATAAGCAGGGTGACAGTATACAGCCTTGACATACTCTTTTCCCGATTTGGAACCAGTCTGTTGTTCCTATCCAGTTTATTAACTGTTGTGCCTTAACCTGCATACAGATTTCTCAGAGGGCAGGTCAGGTGGTTTGGTATTCCCATCTCTTTCAGAATTTTCCACAGTTTATTGTGATCCACACAGTCAGAGGCTTTGGCATAGCCAATAAAGCAGAAATAGATGTTTTTCTGGAAGTCTCTTGGTTTTTCAACGATCCAGCAGATGTTGGCCATCTGATCTCTGGTTCCTCTGTTTTTTCTAAATCCAGCTTGCACATCTGGAAGTTCATGGTTCATGTACTATTGAAGCCTGGCTTGGAGAATTTTGAGCATTTGGTTACTAGCCTGTGAGATGAGTGCAGTTGTGTGGTATTTAGAACATTCTTTGGTACTGCCTTTCTTAGGGATTGGAATGAAAACTGACCTTTTCCAGTCCTGTGGCCACTGCTGAGTTTTACAGATTTGCTGGCATATTGAGTGCAGTACTTTCACAGCATCATCTTTTAGGATTTGAAATAGCTCAACTGGAATTCTGTCACCTCCACTAGCTTTGTTCGTAGTGATGGTTCCTAACGCCCACTTGACTTCGCACTTCAGGATGTCTGGCTCTAGGTGATTGATCACACCTTCGTGATCTGGGTCATGAAGATCTTTTTTGTACAGTTCTGTGTGTTCTTGCCACCTCTTCTTAATATCTTCTGCTTCTGTTAGTTCCATACCATTTCTGTTCTTTATTGTGCTCATCTTTGCATGAAATGTTCCCTTGGTATTTGTAATTTTCTTGAAGAGATCTCTAGTCTTTCCCATTCTATTGTTTTCCTCTATTTCTTTGTATTGATCACTGAGGAAGACTTTCTTATCTCTCCTTGCTATTCTTTGGAACTCTGCATTCAAATGGGTATATCTTTCCTTTTCTCCTTTGCCTTTCACTTCTTTTCTTTTCTCAGCTATTTGTAAGGCCTCCTCAGAAAATTGTTTTGCCTTTTTTCATTTCTTTTTCTTGGGGTGGTCTTCATCCCTGCCTCCTGTACAATGTCATGAAGCTCTGTCCATAGTTTTCAGGGACTCAGTCTGTCAGGTCTAACCCCTTAAATCTGTTTGACACTTCCATTTGTTAAGCACCTGCTTCCATCTGTTTGTCAAGCATGTACTTATTTGTATCCTTTTGCTTTCATAAAGATGTAGTTCAAGTAGTAATTTTGCTTTGATTCATATAAAAATTATTTTCTAATTTTCATATTGTTTCATTTTTGATTACTGGGTTATTCATGTGTTTACCTTCTAAGTATTTGGAAATTTTTCAAAAATCATTTTGTTATAGGTGTTTTGTATAATTCCTCTATTTTGGTTAATATTTTATAAACACTTGAATAATTTGATGGTTGTTATGTACATTAAACTATGTATCTGACTCATGTCAAGTCTGTTAAATGTGTTGGATAAATTTGCTATGTTTACTATATTTTGTCTACTTGTTTAATCAGTTGAGAGTGCTGTGTTAAAATTTCCAACTATGATTTTAGATTTGTATGTTTGTCCTTTTGTTGATATTTGCTTTGTATATCTTGAGGGCTTCCCTGGTGACTCAGTGGTAAAGAATCCACCTGCCAGTATAGGAGATGAGGGTTTGATCCCTGGGTGAGGAAGATCCCCTGGAGAAGGGAATGGCAACCCACTCCAGTATTCTTGCCTGGAGAATCCCATGGACAGAGGAGCCTGGTGGGTTTCAGTCCAGGGGGCCACAAAGAGTGAGACACAACTTAGCAACTAAACAACAACATTATCTTGAGGCTGTGTTAATAGATATATACAACTTTATCATTGCTTTTTCTGTTGAATATAATCTTTAATCAATATGAAATATCTCTTTTTTATTTCCTGTCATAGTTACCCGAAAGTCTACTTGTCTGATAGTAGGGCCTGCATTTGGCATTCTCCAACCAAATAGAAGGGACCCCAGTGGATTCCTGAAGTAGTCATTGAGTGCCACCCATGTAAGGAAAGTTTTTAATCAGCATTTCCTTGTCTGTTCTTAATTACGCATGGACAAAAGATACCACCATAGATGTAAGGATGACTTGATAAACAGAGTTCCAAAGAATAGCAAGGAGAGATAAGAAAGCCGTCCTCAGCGATCAATGCAAAGAAATAGACGAAAACAATAGAACGGGAGACACTAGAGATCTTGTCAAGAAAATTACAAATACCAAGGGAACATTTCATTCAAAGATGGGCTCAATAAAGGACAGAAATGGTATGGACCTAACAGAAGCAGAAGATATTAAGAAGAGGTGGCAAGAATATACAGAAGAACTGAACAAAAAAGATCTTCATGACCCAGATAATCACGAAGGTGTGATCACTCACACTCACCTAGAGCCAGACATCCTAGAATGTGAAGTCAGGTGGGCCTTAGGAAGTATCACCACGAACAAAGCTAGTGGAGGTGATGGAATTCCAGTTGAGCGCTTTCAAATCCTAAAAGATGATGCTGTGAAAGTGCTGCACTCAATATGTCAGCAAATTTGGAAAACTCAGCAATGGCCACAGGATGGGAAAAGGTCAGTTTTCATTCCAATCCCAAAGAAAAGGCAATACCAAAGAATGCTCAAACTACCGCACAATTGCAGTCATCTCACATGCTAGTAAAGTAATGCTCAAAATTCTCCAAGCCAGGCTTCAGCAATACGTGAACCGTGAACTCCGTGATGTTCAGGCTGGTTTTAGAAAAGGCAGAGGAACCAGAGATCAAATTGCCAACATCCACTGGATCATAGAAAAAGCAAGAGAGTTCCAGAAAAACATCTATTTCTGCTTTATTGACTATGCCAAAGCCTTTGACTGTGTGGATCACAATAAACTGTGGAAAATTCTGAAAGAGATGGGAATACCAGACCACCTAACCTGCCTCTTGAGAAATCTGTATGCAGGTCCGGAAGCAGCAGTTAGACCTGGACATGGAACAACAGATTGGTTCCAAATAGGAAAAGGAGTACGTCAAGGCTGTATATTGTCACCCTGCTTATTTAACTTATATGTAGAGTACATCATGAGAAACGCTGGGCTGGAAGAAGCACAAGCTGGAATCAAGATTGCCAGGAGAAATATCAATAATCTCAGATATGCAGATGACACCACCCTTATGGCAGAAAGTGAAGAGGAACTAAAAAGGCTCTTGATGAAAGTGAAAGAGAAAAGTGAAAAAGTTGGCTTAAAGCTCAACATTCAGAAAACGAAGATCATGTCATCTGGTCCCATCACTTCATGGGAAATAGATGGGGAATCAGTGGAAACAGTGTCAGACTTTATTTTTCTGGGCTCCAAAATCACTGCAGATGGTGACTGCAGCCATGAAATTAAAAGACGCTTACTCCTTGGAAGGAAAGTCATGACCAACCTAGATAGCATATTCAAAAGCAGAGACATTACTTGCCGACTAAGGTCCATCTAGTCAAGGCTATGGTTTTTCCTGTGGTCATGTATGGATGTGAGAGTTGGATTGTGAAGAAAGCTGGGCGCCGAAGAATTGATGCTTTTGAACTGTGGTGTTGGAGAAGACTCTTGAGAGTCCCTTGGACTGCAAGGAGATCCAACCAGTCCATTCTGAAGGAGATCAACCCTGGGATTTCTTTGGAAGCAATGATGCTGAAGCTGAAGCTCCAGTACTTTGGCCACCTCATACGAAGAGTTGACTCATTGGAAAAGACTCTGATGCTAGGAGGGATTGGGGGCAGGAGGAGAAGGGGACGACCATGGATTAGATGGCTGGATGGCATCACTGACTTGATGGACGTGAGTCTGAGTGAACTCTGGGAGATGGTGATGGACAGGGAAGCCTGGCATGCTGCAATTCATGGGGTCGCAAAGAGTCGGACACGACTGAGCGATTGGATTGAACTCAACTGAGTGATTAAAACTCTGAGTTTCCACTGCATGGAGCATGGTTCGATCCTTGGTCAGGAAACTAAGATCCCACATGCCATGTGGCAAAAAAAAAAAAAAAAAAAAAGGAGGGGGAGGATAGCACAAAAACATTAAAAATTAGAATGAGGTACAGACTTAGAATGAAAAATTGGCATTCTGGAAAGGAAGACAAAAAAATGATGGAGAAGAAAATTATGAAGAAATAATAAAATTACTAGACATGATAGCACAAAATTACTATTTGAAAATTTCTGTGAGTGGACACCTAAAAAAGGCAATGAAAACAAGTAGTACTTAGGCATATTGTGCCAATATTTCCTAACACTGGGAACTCAGAGGAGATCCTGAAAGAAAAATAGCTCACACGCCAAAGATCGGATTCAGAGCAGCCTCCTCAGCAGCCAGAGCTGGACAGTGGAGCAGGAGCTTCGATATTCTGAAGATGACAGATTCCAACCCTGAATTCTTCCCTCAGCCCAGTTTTAGATCACATGGTCAGCTGGAATAGAAGTTTTTTCAGACTTGCAAAGACTAAAAAATGTTGTTCTAATGTACTCTGTTTCAGGAAGGATGTGATTTTTCCCAAATGCACATGTGAACAGAGAAAGGGTAAAATACGGGATCTAGGAAATAGGGAGTCTAACAGGTGGGGTCTCAGCAAATCCTATGATGATCAGCTGTGTCTTATGCTTGGAAAGTAATGTTTGGAACAGGACAGATGGTTCCATGGACAATATCCCCAACAAAAAATGAAATGAATAAATTACCACACGTATTTAAATGTATCGAGAGGAGTTTTTGTAGGCCTGTCAGAGAGTGTGGGAATGGTTTAGTGCTAGAAATACGGGAAACTAAACAGAAAGTGATGTAAGCCTTCATTCTAAGCAAGCAAAAGACTATGCAAGATGGAAAAGTAAGCATGGTATACTGCACTCCTCAGCTTTGAACATTTCCTATGTTGTGGTCTCCAAATTTTGGAAGGCTGGCAAAGGGGATGTGTGAGAGGGTGAGTTGTAAGCATTGTATTTTCATTTTCCACAGATAGTGTTTACATTTGAAATAATAAAAGGTTATAGTATAAACAAAATATCTAGAACTATTTAGTAAATACCAGGTGAAATGTCTAAAAGTTTTCAGTGTGTTTGCTCCTAGTGAGTGAGAGTTGGGGTGGGGGTGGAGGCAGGATGGGGCAGAAGAGGCCTGTTTTTTATATTTCATTTTAATCTGTGTATATAAATTGCTATGATAAAAAATCAAATGAATAAATGTAAGTTAAAAAGAATTAACCTATGCGGATTTTCATATTGATGCATTTACTCTTGACCCTTAGGTTGAAAAATACCTGGATAGAACATGATTTCCAAAGTAACAGAAAACCAGATGAACCACCAGTTTGCCGCTTGCACCTCAGGTGTTTATTCTTACTCCAAATAGTATTAATTATCCATGCAGACAGATTATTCTTATTCAAATGAAGAAAGGTCTTCTGACCTTGCTTTGAGGAAGAGGACTTTTTTTTTTTAAACTTCTGTGACCCTGGCCTTGAGCTTTCTTATGACTGCTACCTAGGCTAGAATTCCAGGAAATGGCAGCAGTGTATGAGATGAAAAAGTCCTTGGAAGCCCAGCTTTCAGGGTCTCAGGGCAGGAAGACGTGTCCTGGCTGCAGCGAAGGCTTTCTTAGCTGAGAGTAGTAGTAGTGTCAGCAGACGCATGTCTTCCTGGGGTTCTTCAGTGATCCTAATTCTAGCTCTGCAGCCTCCCCATTGATTTAGAACTTCCATAATTATGAGTTCTTTAAAGAACCAGGGGTCAGCAAATTACATCTGACACAGAAGAGCTGCCTGTTTTTGTAAATAAAGTTTTACTGAAACACGGACACTCCCATAAAAGCACCCTTGCTGATTTTATGCTATAATGGCAGAATTGAATAGTTGCAACAAGAGCCTTATCGGTGCAGAGTCTGAAACCTTTATGTATTACATAAGCTGATTTAAGTGTATAGATGTATCTCTCAAAGCACATCTCAGTTCCTGCCAGCCAGGTTTTGGAAGCTCAGTATCCACACACGGATAGTAGTAGCAGCTGAGTTGGACCACTCGGATCTGAGTCAGTGCTTCCTTCTGCAGTCCTGCTTCCTTGTATCTTGTCAGAGTAGGCTTTCAGTGAAGATACCTTGGGTTAAACTGGCTGCAAGGGCTGGGTAAGTTAGGAAGTCAGGGCAACGCCATTTCCTTTGCAAGTGGAAGCAAAAAATAGACATGGACATATAACGTATTCAGAGTTTATTAAGAAAATAAATTTAAATAATAAATTGCCGTTGAAAGTGTCAAATCAGTATTCATGGCATCTACCTCTGAAAAGCTTATGGATCTATTCCCTCCAGGTGTTTAAAAAAACTATGTGGTGTCATCAGGTCTAATTCCCATGCAGTTATAATTACAATCTTATTTAAAGTTTTCAGCTTTGGTTCCAGCAGAGCAGCACTGTGTAAGGTTCCTACTTCATTGTCTGTCTCTGTTTGCAGATCATTTCCTCTGCTTCCTGCATCTGTTTTCTTGGATTAGTTAGGTATTACACCAAAGTCTAGAATTCTTTGGCTACAAAGCTTGCTCTGCTGTTTCCCCTCCCTGCAGCCCACTTTATTGTGGGTGGGAAA
The DNA here is from genome assembly GCF_023091745.1 of Budorcas taxicolor. Taxonomy (NCBI): domain Eukaryota; kingdom Metazoa; phylum Chordata; class Mammalia; order Artiodactyla; family Bovidae; genus Budorcas; species Budorcas taxicolor. The sequence goes on from NC_068922.1 coordinate 3,986,223, forward strand.
ATTTTTGTTGGGAGGGTTTGATTAATTAGAAGGGATTCCAGGCTTCCCTAGCATCGGCAGCCTGGGAAGATTAGAGCCTGGCTTAGTGACAGGCCAATCTGTATTTAAGGAAAAACTCAGACCAGCCAGATTTCCCTGGAATGTGGATCTGGCTTTGTCTTCTTCCACAGGGAGTGTGTAATGACCGCCTCCTCCTCCTTCCCACCCACTCCAGGAGACCTGACGCTTTTACTTTTGTTGATAGTTGTCTACTTTTTATTTGGCGGAGGGAGTTGGGGAGAGCAGGGGTGTGGTGTGTTACGGTTTAGGAAGGCTGAGTTATTTTCAACAGATTTAAGATTTTATTAATGTTAGCGTGGAGAGGAGAGATTTTTTACATTAAAAAAAATCTCCTTGCATCTTTACTATCAATGTTTTTCTTTCCACTCCTTTGTAGCAATTATAGTTTTATGTTCCCCTCTAAATTTCAATTAACCTTAATCTCTGCATTCCTAAGAAAAACTACCAAAAGAGAAATATGTCCAAGAATTGACAGTAGTTTTCCCTTTATAGTAAAAGTGAAGAGCAACTCTTTGAACTTCCAAAGAGAGAAAGTTTATGAATAGCACATAGCAAATGGGCTTTTGTCTTGCTGGTTTGCCTTAATGAATAACTTAAATTCTGTGTCCTAGGTTTTTCAGTTACCTAAAGGGGAGTGCAGTACTTTGCCATCAGTACTCAATTTAGAAAAAGTTATACTGATTTTATGCATTGAAAAAAGATTTATGCAAATATTTTAATACTGTTTGAGTTCTAGGTAATGACTGTTAAGTTTTAAGAAAGAATAAAACTGATGTGTTGTAACAAAATAAATCACAGAAGTTTTCAATGGTTACTTCCCCCCCCCTCCCCCCCCAGTATTTATTTATCTATTTGACTGGACTAGATCTTCGTTGTATTGTGTGGGATCTAATTCCCTGACCAGGGATCGAACCTGGGCCCCCTGCAATGAGAGCTGAATCTTAGCCACTGGACCTTTAAATGGTTCCATGCGTGTGTGCTCAGTCACTCAGTCATATCCGACTCTTTGTGGCCCCATGGACTGTAGTCTACCAGGCTCCATGTAATTTTCCAGGCAAGAATACTGGAGTGATTTGGAGTTGCCATTTCCTACTCCACAGGATCTTCCCTACCCAGGGATCCAACCCACATCTTGCATTGCAGGCGGATTCTTTACTACTGTGCCACTTGGGAATCCCAAATGGTTACATTCTTTACTAGAAATAAATCTGAAGGAAGAGCATGCAATCTTTATCCTTGAGAATGTTTTTCCAAAGGGATTTGTCTTTGTGAAACTTTTCAAGGTGAAAGAAGTACGTTTGTACTTCTCCCAGTACTTAAACTCTTCATCTTCCAGTTCCTTCTTAATTCTGCCTATTCTTTGGGCAAGCTTGAAGTTTTAAAGACATACAAGATCCCCATGAGTTTGCCTGGTGGAGGATGACACACACACCAAGTTGGCTGCTCTTCCTTCCCCACTGCACAGTAACTTGTTCTGTTTCATTGCTCCTGGTGGGAACTCATTGTGTGCTGAGTACTTGTTAGATCTGGAATAAAATTCATAGACGTTTACCAGCTATCACCCAGTTAAATTCTGCCTCAGGCTTAAAGCTTTCAGGGACCATCACATTCCAGTGAGAGCCTTTGTTCTGTGTGTTGATGACTTTGAAACCAAGTTCTTGTTGGATCTGAAATGAAACTTCCAAGTGTTATCTCTGCCTCTCTGGCCAGACACCCAGTTTTCTGGGCTTTATTTCCCCCATTCCTTTCCACGTGTGTCAGCGCATCTTTTTTTTTGGGTGGGGGTGGGGGGCGGTGATTAGAAAGTGTTTAAATACAATCCTGGCTTCTCAAACCCTCTTTTCAGTTTCAACTTTCCACCTGCCTGCTGAAGTCTATGCCTGAATTGATCCCTGAAACTGCACACTAAAAATTCAGTTTATCCTGTTTTCTTCTAAATTGGCTTTTGCTTTGGATGTCCCTGGACTTACCAGCCTATGCTGTCTCCTTGTCCTTCCCTCACCGTTGTGTGTAAGGCATCCATCCTCAACAAAGTGTCCTGGACTTGCTTCTTCTCTCTCCTTTTCTTATAATTCAGCCTTTGTTATCCTTGCTGTTTTTATTTCTGCACTGATCTCAGCATGATCTCCATGCCTTTCTTGTGCTGCCATTCCAGTGCCTCTAGAGAAGTGCCAGGATAATGTTTTCTTAACACCATTTTCACCATGTTATTTCCTTGCTTAAGCGATCAGAAGTAATTCTGTTAAATGAGATCTAATCTAAACTTGCCAGCTGACTTCAAGGCACTCTGATAACTCTTTTCCCCTTCCTCTTTAACTCTGACCTATATTTTCATCTTGAAACTTGGGAACGTGTCCACCTGTTTCTATGAAACTGATGAATTTGCATTTCCTGCAGTGATCTGGCCTGTGGTTTTCTCTCTTCCTGTGCCCTCTCACCTTTTCTTGCATAGTGTGTACGCATCAACTTTTCCCAGGCTTGACCAAAGGCTTGCTTTTATTTTCACACAAGATCTAAACTTTTCCTGCATTGATTACCCTCTCACGTTGTTCCTTTGACTATGCGCAGTTACACACTGCCGTGTGTTTTATATATATATATACACACACCCTCTCACAGCATATTGCTCTTAGCAACATTTCCCAAGATGAAGGACCTGTGCTGTGCTTCTTGTGTATCTGCCTTGAGTAATTTGGAACCTTTCTGAGGCGCCCAGTATCCCTCATTTTCCTTATTACAAAAATGAGAAATTTCTTTCCTCATGTCTTACGGAGAACAGGGAAGTCACTCAAGCTTAGAGTTATTTCATACTGGTCTTTTTTCAGTCCCAGACAGGAAATGTTATAATCTCCAATTTGTGGTTTATTTCTTTTCTTTAAAAAAAAATTCATCTCAACCTGTTTCTCCTTTTAGGAGTTCCACTTTGAAAATATTTTAAGTGATTCTTTTGAAAATAGTCTTTGTTAATAGCCAAAATGACGTTGTGTAGAATTTGCTTCTATGAGGCCTTTAGGAAAGTAAATTGTTTCAGTATAGTGATGTTAATTCTTTGGACATCATTTTGTTTTATTTTAATTAGGACCTTACTGTTAGACTGTGTAGACTATGGTACTTGAATTTTTTTCCAACATGCATACAAACACATGTATATTATTAACTTATGCTAGTGTAAAAAAAAATGTTAGTAGAAAAGCAGATTCAGGATCTCTCACAGATACAAGAGCTCATTCTGTCCCTTGAATTCTCCCTGAGGGCTGTAGAGGGCATCATTGTTCCACGAGCAGCTCAGCAGACATGGCGATCCAAGAAAGGACAGCAGCCCAAGTGCTTCTAAAATTGCTGGCCTGTTGCTACAGGATCGTGACATCCTAAATGCCGATGTTTGTTAGCCTGGGAGTTGTGTGTTTACCCCCACCGATAGCCTGCTAGCCCGTGGATGTGTAGATCGCTGTCTCATAGACCTCCTGACCAGGAAACACAACCGTTAACCACAGCAGTAGGGAGCAGTCAATCCAAACTATCCCCAGAGGCCGCGGAGAAAGCCTTCTCAGTGACGCAAGACTGCCTCTGGTGTGCCGCCCTTCCAGGTTCTGGAAGCGGAGCGAGGGGCTGCGGGTGAGCGTCCCTTTGGTCCTTGGAAGGCTTTGGGACCCCAGCCCAACCCTGGTCCTGGCAGTATAGACTGGAAGGATTCGGCTGGGACAAAGTCGTTGGAGTCACAGTGTTATTTTAGTACTGTACTTGCTACTCACCTTTCCTTATTGTTATTGTGACTGTGAACTTTGGAGATGCGAAGTTGAAGAAGTGAGTGAGGGGTGGGGACTCACAGAGGGTCATTGCATTCCAGAACCCCTGGGAATGGAGATGACACTTCCCTGAATGGCCCACGTGTGCAGCAGTCCAGTCATTAGCCAAATGATGTAAAGATGCACAGTGTCCATCTATTTTTAGTGTCCTTTTCAGGGCTCCTCTGGTTGTGACCTCTTGGAATACCCATGATTAGGTAATATAGGAAACTAGGCCACTGCATACGTCACTTTTTTGCATGTGAGCAGCATGTGACAATAACATTCTGATTTTCGGACTACGAGAAACACCAAAGAAAGAATGAGTTTGTAATAGTCACTCTACACAGCAATAGGCACATGCTGTGTTTTGCGGGTGTGATCTGAGGTAAGGCAGAGTGTTACGCCATTTGTTTCACAGAGATTTGGTGTCATAGAGGTTCCGGCAAGGCCTGTGCCGAGTAGGACATCGTAGTTATCATGACCTGAAAAAGGCACTGTCTGTTATGGGTCAGTATTGAGATCGTGTCTTATAAATTTCTGTGATTCTTTGTATCCTTTTCATGTGACTCTAGGTTCTTTTACAGTACTTCTTGAAATTTAGATCCTCAGATTTTTGAGGAAGGTATCCTAGAAGATGAAATTAGCCTCAGACTTTTGATCAGGGTTCCTGATATCGTGTCATGACCTCACTTGTGAAATGTGGATGACTGGCTGAATTGTGTTTACCCCTCTGAGCATCCATTTCTTCAGCTATGTGATAGTGCTGTTATTCCTGTCTGTTTAACAGAGTTTCTTATGGGTATCAAAGTAATAATTAAAGACAGTGCTGTCAGAGTGTTTGGGAAAAGAACACTTTAGGCGGTAATTATTTTACAGTGACATTCTGTACAGTGTTAGAGGGACTTGGCCTGGGTGTCTTGCTTGTTCTTGCTCTCATAATTCTTTGGAGTGAGGACTAGTCTAATTCTTTTCATATGTGAGGTGTCAGTTAGCAGATCTTCCTTTATCCCTAGTGTGCAAGGCCCTGGGTTAGGCACTAGAGACACAGACAAGGGTGATGATTGCCTGCTTCACTCCTCAAGGTGGTTTGTCATGAGAAAACGTGTCCCAGTTTAAACAGCAGCAGGTTAGGTGACGCAGACTCCGCCCTGCAGAGCTGAGTTGTGAGCGAATGAGTGCGGTGATTTTGTTCCGGGCTCTCTCTTTATGGGATATTGTGGCAAAACCACAGGTCACTCAGGTTTTGGGGTGCGTCATTTGTGTGTCAGTTTCCCTGGTGGTGGGTAGCCAGGGCCAGAAACCAGAGGGCTTAGATTTAAATCCTTGTTGTTGGTTCTTGACTATGGGCAAGTCAGTTAACCTTTTGTTTCAGTTAGCCACAGCTGTGTAACCAAGCAGCCCCAAACTTTTCATAATTCCATGCGTCAGAAAATCTAGGTAGGCAGTCTCTCTGCTTTACATGGCATTGACTAGGTCACTCATTTGGAATGCATTCAGATACCCACTAGGCTGGAAAGCTCAAGAGGACTTCAAGCCCGTGTTAGTTCCTTCTCCCCAGTGCCTTTCTCTTCCCAAGGTGTCTCGTCATTCAGTTGTTTAGCGTGAACTCCCTTACAGCAAGGCACTGGCCCTCCAGAGGCCATGACGCTGGAAGCTGCTCAGCTTCCTAAGGGCTGCGCTGGAGCTGTCAGACTCTTCCTTCGGCCATTCTCTAGCCATATGCATGCGTGCACAGTCAGATCCAACTTTCTGCAACCCCATAGCCTGTATAAATAGCACTGTTCATGGAATTTCCCAGGCAAGAATACTGAGGTGGGTTGTCTTGCCCTCCTCCAGAGGATCTTGCCAACCCAGGGCTCAAACCTGTATTTCTTGCATCTCCTGCATTGGCAGGCAGATTCTTTACCACTGGCACCACCATATTCTGTTGGTCAGCAAATCACTGGGTCTAGAGAGAAAAAAATAGCCTCGTCCTCTTGGTGGGATGAGCAGTGTGCTTGTGCAAAGTGGGGAGGATTGTTGGTGGCCATCTTTGGAGACTGTTTACCTTGTTTCTTTGTGTCTCTTGGATCTTATCTGTTCAGTGAGGTATTGAATTACTGAGTCTCCAAGGCCCTGTCTGGCCTTATATTCTTATAATTCCATAAATTCTTACTGGAGGAATATTTTGTGTATGATGCAGTGGAAAGAATTTGGGCTTTGGCTGCAGAAAGGCCTGGGTTTGAACCTGGGCCTCACCACTGACCTGCTCTTTGGAAAGTGATATAAGTCTTTGTTCCCATCTGTTAAAAAGGGTTAATTAAATAGTGTTAATATAAACTCCCTTCTGGGTTAATTGTCCATCTCAGCACAGAGTCATCACTTAGAAATAGTTAGCGTTGTTTCCGCTTTCACTTCCTCCTTACCTGACAGGGGCCTTTTCAAAGCCAATATTAGTTGAAGACTTTAATTGCCATTCATTTTGCTTAATTTTGATATAAAGATGATTAAGTATTTAATCTTGTTTTGCTAGTTCAAGGGAATTTTTCTAGTTCAAATAAGACTGTTCAGTTTATCTGTGGCGGTTTTATATATTATTCCTAGAACACTGTTGCTCCTTAGAAAGCATATTTAAAAATAAGTATTTTGAAAACTTTGGTCTGTGAACAGCTGACTTATTTGGCATTTCTAGTCTCTTTTGTCTAGAAGAAACGTAAAGCCGTGTGCAGTGGCCGGCATTCAGTCTGGCTCTTTGGACTGTTGCGGTGGCTGGCCTATGGACCTGCACTGGTATGTGAGGCTGGGACGTGCAATCCTGTCATCCTAACTGGGTCCAAAATGAAGCTCAGAGACAAAGAACAAGGAGAGAAAAGACAGAGTCTGGTTTTCAAAATATGTTGCCTGGGCCCAGCATGAGCATTTCTAGTGCTGATTGCACTATTTTTATATCAGTGTTATTGTGAGGGTTAAATGAACTGATGTGTATTAAGTGTTTAGCAGAGGTAACCATATTAATAAAAGTTAGGCACTATTTCAGTAGTAATCATCATCATAACAAAAAATATGTGTTACTGTGATTAACTTTTTTCTTTCAGAGTGTTTCATGAAGCAGCTTGCTGGGTTTTCTTTTGCCCACTCCAGTACTCTTGCCTGGAAAATCCCATGGACGGAGGAGCCTGGTAGGCTGCAGTCCATGGGGTCGCTGAGAGTTGGACACGACTCATGACTTCACTTTCACTTTTCACTTTCATGCATTGGAGAAGGAAATGGCAACCCACTCCAGTGTTCTTGCTTGGAGAATCCCAGGGACGGCGGAGCCTGGTGGGCTGCCGTCTATGGGGTCGCACAGATTCGGACACGACTGGAGAGCAACTTAGCAGAGTTCTTATTTATCATTAAAAAAATTTTTTTATATAAACTTATTTATTTTAATTGGAGCCCAATTACAATATTGTATTGGTTTTTTGCAACTGATCTCAGTCTAAGAACATTTCATGTTGTCAAGTAAATAAAGTCTTCTTTAAGCAATGTCTGAAGGTACTTAATAATTCTGAAGATAATCTTCCATTTAAAGTGATGTTGAGAGATCATATAACATACCTATGCAAATATATTCAAAGCCTTAATGTTTGTGTGAGTAATTAATGCTATTGAATGAGTCCTCAGGCAGTGTCTGAACTCTGGTTGTTGTTTTCTTTTTTTTAAAAAAGCTGTTCTTTCTCTAGACCTCCTTTCTTCATTTATATAATCTGTATCCTTAAATAAAAGTCCACGTGGAGTTGTTTTCCTTTCCTTTCCTTCCTTTTCTCTTCCTTTCTCTCTTTCTCTCTCTTGTTTCTTTCTTTGATTTGTGGCCAAGTAAGGATCATGGTTAACCCCAGAAGGAAGGCCAATAGGGCCGCTGGGACCTGGACCCAGCAGGACCTGGGCCTGGGGGCCCAGAGCCTCTGTACTCATCAGCCTGCTGCCTCGGTCGCTTCCTCTTTCTCTTGCCCGTAACCACTGTGTGTAAGCCAAATCCCCAAATGAAAGCAGTGTATTGGTCTTTGCGGCCTGGTGATTCAGAGGCATGGGTGTTCTCGGGGTGTCAGTGTCTGACCGCAGAGCTGTCGCTGTAACTTACCTTGGCCCCCTCTGGCGCCCCCGTCCAGCGGGCGCTCTCACGGAGGGAGCCTTGGGCTCAGGGCGGCCATGGCAGCCGTCTCGCCTGCGCTTCCTTGGCTCTGCTTGAGGCTGGCCTCATCCTCTCGTCTGTCTCCTCTGGGCCAGCATGTGGAGAGGTGAATGGAAAGCTGCTCTTCCCTTGGCAGGTGGGATTCCGGACAGAGCCAAGCGCCCCCGAGAGTGCTCTGCTCTGGCATTTGTACACTGCTCTTGGGAGCGCGGCCTTCCAGGGGGCTGAGCCAGGCCCTTGCCCCAGCCCCATCCGAGTGGCTCAGCAGCCCTGGCTTTGCTCATTGGGCCAGGCACAGAATTTAACTGGGAGCGGGGCCAGGGAGGGAGAGACGACATAGAACACACTGAAAAGCATGATGTAGTCCAGCTCCTTCACAGACAAGGTGAGCATCCTCGTGGGGCAGAAGGTGAGGCTCTGGAAACTTACTCAGGAGAACTTCAGTTCAGTTCAGTCGCTCAGTCGTGTCCGACTCTGCAACCCCATGAATCGCAGCACGCCAGGCCTCCCTGTCCATCACCAACTCCCAGAGTTCACTCAGACTCACGTCCATAGAGTCAGTGATGCTATCCAGCCATCTCACCCTCTGTCGTCCCCTTCTCCTCCTGCCCCCAATCCCTCCCAGCATCAGAGTCTTTTCCAATGAGTCACCTCTTCACATGAGGTGGCCAAAGTATTGGAGTTTCAGCTTTAGCATCATTCCTTCCAAAGAACACCCAGGGCTGATCTCCTTTAGAATGGACTGGTTGGATTTCCTTGCAGTCCAAGGGACTCTCAAGACTCGTCTCCAACACCACAGTTTAAAAGCATCAGTTCTTCAGTGCTCAACTTTCTTCACAATCCAACTCTCACATCCATACATGACCACAGGAAAAACCATAGCCTTGATTAGATGGACCTTTGTTGGCAAAGTAATGTCTCTGCTTTTTAATATGCTATCTAGGTTGTCCTTCCAAGGAGTAAGCGTCTTTTAATTTCATGGCTGCAGTCACCATCTGCAGTGATTTTGGAGCCCAAAAAAATAAAGTCTGACACTGTTTCCACTGTTCACCATGTATTTGCCATGAAGTGATGGGACCAGATGCCATGATCTTCGTTTTCTGAATGTTGAGCTTTAAGCCAGCTTTTTCACTCTCCTGTTTCACTTTCATCAAGAGGCTTTTTAGTTCCTCTTCACTTTCTGCCATGAGGGTGGTGTCATCTGCCTATCTGAGGTTATTGATATTTCTCCTGGCAATCTTGATTGCAGCTTGTGCTTCTTCCAGCCCAGCATTTCTCATGATGTACTCTGCATAGAAGTTAAATAAGCAGGGTGACAATATACAGCCTTGACGTACTCCTTTTCCTGTGTGGAACCAGTCTGTTGTTCCCTGTCCAGTTTTAACTGTTGCTTCCTGACCTGCATATAGGTTTCTCAAGAGGCAGATCAGGTGGTCTGGTATTCCCATCTCTTTCAGAATTTTCCACAGTTTATTGTGATCCACACAGTCAAAAGCTTTGGCATAGTTAATAAAGCAGAAATAGATGTTTTTCTGAAACTCTCTTGCTTTTTCCACGATCCAGCAGATGTTGACAATTTGATCTCTGGTTCCTCTGCCTTTTCTAAAACCAGCTTGAACATCTGGAAATTCATGGTTCACCTATTGCTGAAGCCTGGCTTAGAGAATTTTGAGCATTACTTCACTAGTGTGTGAGATGAGTGCAGTTGTGCGCCTTATTTAAAGGGTAAGGACCGTATATGTTAGTCACTCAGTTGTGGCTCACTCTGTGACCCTTTGGACTGCAGCCCGCCCGGCTCCTCTGTCCTTGGGATTCTCCGGGCAGGAATACTGGAGTGGGTTGCTGTGCCCTCCTCCAGGGGGTCTTCCCAGCCCAGGGGTTGAGCCCGCATCTCTGACATCTCCTGCATCGGCAGGTGGATTCTTCACCACTAGTGGCACCTGGGAAGCCCCTAAGGGCCACATAGGGCTGGTGCTAATCAAGGCTTTCGGAGGAAGAAACAAGCACGTGCAAACTACCGGAACCAGAAAGGGTGCTTTATGACAGGGAGGTGGAATGTCTCAGAACCCCGGCCCGGGCTCTCTGGTTGAGCCCGGGAAGGTGTGAAGACAGCCTCGGGCTGCCCGTGGCAGCTCCCTGTGGGCCTCTCTTTGAGGAGTGGAGCCCTGTTCTCTGTCTCTGCTTGTTACCCACGCTTTGCTCTCCTCTGCATGCTGTGCCCCATCGTGATGGCGCCTCACCTCCCCAGTGATGTCTTTTATAAGCCTGCAGTGCATTCCACCCCAGCGCAACCTTCTGGAGGTAAATTTGGGGAGGTGTCCGTCTTTACTCCAGTGACTGTGGCACAGGGGCAGGGTCACTTGGTGCGTCATGACTGTCCATGCCCCCACTACCCTTGGGCCTGGCAGTTGTCAGGATTAAAGGCACAGATGACCCTAAAAGTTACACAGCAATATTTTAAAGTTTAGAGACTTCACTATAAAATTTCCCTTGGCAGTTCCATAGAAGGCCTTCTTACAGAACATAACAAGTACTTCAAGTATGTAGTGAGGCCTCTGGGGCATCCAAGAGGTAACTGGAATAATCTGACCCTTGAGAAATTTCCCTTGGTTACTGAGGATGAGGACGATCATAATTACCGCATTGGCTTACCGCATTGGCTCAGACAATAAAGAATTGGTCAGCAATACCAGAGACCTGGGTTTGATCTTTGAGTCGGAAGATCCCCTGGAGAAGGAAATGGTTACCCACTCCAGTATAACTGCCTGGAGAATTCTGTGGACAGAGGAGCCTGGCTGGCTGCAGTTCATAGGGTTGCAGAGAGGCAGTCGTGACTGAGTGACTAACGATATTTACACTTTGCAACTTGCTTCATTGTTGATGTGCCTGTTGAAGCATTTTATGGTCTTCACATCCTCAGTATGTATATGTTATGACAGTTAAAATATTGCAATAATCAATCAAGTACCTTAGAGGGTGTCATTCTACCAAAATTTTTGAGTATCTACTCTGTGGTTGGCATTCTGAATCAGGACCCTCAGTAGGATGCATCTGGCCTTAAATCTTGAGTTCTGAAGCACTGAGTGCATTCCAACAAACCCCTAGTCAGCCATGACTCTGCATATTTGCCTCTGACTCAGCATTCGATTGTACTTCCCCCTGAGTGCAAAACTATAGAGACTGCATTGTTTCTTCATTTTTAATTGTCATCAAGCAGTGCCGCATGCCTCTGTGCAGTCTCCCCAACAGCTGATGAAATGCTTACTCTTTTAAAGATGGCCCCATGGAATCAGATGGCGCCGTGTCATTTCCGATGCTGCTGCGGTCTGTTTCACTTCCTACAATGACTGATCCTCCATCTGCCATGACAGTGCATTCCTGGGCTGCTGCCCCTCACTGGGCTGGTGGCTGGACTGTTTATTTTCAGGAAAAGTTAAAATTATCCAGAGAAGGATGTCTTCTGTAAAATTTACATGAATCAGCCTCTCCCTGCAGGGATCTTGGGAGGGGTGTGTATGTGTATAGACTAAAAAAAACATTTTCTGGAAAATTTTAAAACTATTAAAGGGGAAGGAGTATAGTAAACGTAGAACCCATCTTCAAAATTGTGGACAGTTTTAAGTAATATTTAAGCTAAAGGCTGGTTTAAGAACAGCAAGTGCTACCATGTGACTCCAACACTCGTGTGTTTAAGCTGAGTTTTCCAAATTTCAGCACTGTTTGTAATTCTTCTCTACAAAACCAGAAGAGCCTTAGTTCTACCTCCAGTCTTTGGTTTAAACAGTACGAGAAGCATGAGATCTTACTGGGGCATTGGTGTGAGTTTTCTCATGACAAAAGCAGCCACTCAAACATTTTGGTGACCTTGGTTCTGAAGATGCTAATATTCCTTCGATTTCTGAGTTTACTGTGAAGGGAATTCTTGTTGAGATATCAGTGCATGGTGGTTAGATGGGCCCACCTCTTTTCCCACCTATGGGATCCTGATTCCTCCTCTCCAGGGTTGGGATGGCTTAGCCCATGGCTCAGCAGGTAAAGAATCTGCCTGTAGTGCAGGAGACACGGGTTTGATCCCTGGGTTGGGAAGATTCCTGGAGGAGAAAATGGCACCCCGCTCCAGTATTCTTGCTTGAAAAATCCCATGGGTGGAGGAGCCTGGCAGGCTACAGTCCATGGGGTCACACAGAGTCAGACATGACTGAGGGACTAAGCACACAGGGTGGGGATAATAAGTGCCAACCTTCACACTGTTGTCACGTAGAAAGTGTCTAATCCGGTGCCTGGCATTTGTTAACATTCACTGAATTGAGCTCTTAGCAATCAAGTTAAAGATACCAGCTGGGAGAGATTCTTACATTGTCTCGTATCTTGGGATCCATTGCTTATTCCAGTTCTTAAGTTATCTTCCTCAAGGATGTATCTTCCTATTAAGTAATTTTTATTTGCTTTCCATGTTTATTAGGTTTTCTCTAATTGTTTTAATTTCCTTGTTTCTTATATTTTTCATTCTGAAAAATGAGTATAAAAACCATACCACAGTAAACAACGTGGTCCTAATGTACAGCACAGGGAACTATATTCAGTATCTTGTAATAAACTATAATGGAAAAGAATATGAAAAGAATATACACACACATACATTTAACTGAACACTTTGCTGTACGCTAACACAACATTGTAAATTAACTATACTCAAAAAAAAATTTCACCATGACTCTTGAAACCTTTTTACTGTCAGTTCATCGATATTCAGGGTTGTCAATTTCTTGACTGTCTTATCTTCACTTCTTTATTAATTCTGTAATAATACTGATTTTGATCCTCAATTTGTTTCCTTATTTTCCCCCTTGATAGTAAGCTACTATTCTTTACCAGATTACCCCAAAATTTAGACATTAAGACAACAAACACTTGCTGACCCAGCTAGGTAACTTTTCTTCAGTATCTCTCACAAGGATGCAGTCAAGATGTCAACTGGGGCAGTGGTTATTATCAAGGCTTGATTGGTGGAGCCTTATCAGTACTTCCAGGCTCCCTCATGTAATACTGACAGGAGATCTCAGGTACTTACTTGCTGTTGACTGGAGACGTCTATACATGGGCGTCTCCATAATGCAGCTCACAACCTGACAGCTGACTTTCCTCAGAGAGAGCAAGAGAGAGTGCCCAAGAGGGAAGCCGCCGTCGTTTCGTGAGCTTCCGTCAGAGAGACATCACACCATCACCCCTGCCGTGTTGTTTGCTAGAAGCAGGTTGTTGAGCCTGGCCCACACTGAAGAGAAGGAGAGTGTGAAAACCGAGAGATGAGGACGACTGGAGGCCGCCTGAGAGGCTGCCTACCTCACCCTCTTTCTCATGTTGTTGTGTTGTGTCTGTCTTTGGGCTCTTGAGTTAGTGAGTTTAGCTGCTAACTGCTATTTCTCACATTGTGTTTTCTTTTATTTTTTAAATTTTTACTGGTGTGTAATTGATTTGCAGGAGAAGGCAATGGCAACCCACTCCAGTACTCTTGCCTGGAAAATCCCATGGATGGAGGAGCCTGGTAGGCTTCAGTCCATGGGGTTGCTAGGAGTCAGGTATCAGTAAGTGACTTCACTTTCACTTTTCATTTTAAGGGCTGGAGAAGGAAATGGCACCCACTCCAGTGTTCTTGCCTGGAGAATCCCAGGGACGGCAGAGCCTGGTGGGCTGCCGTGTATGGAGTCGCACAGAGTCAGACATGACTGAAGCGACGTAGCAGCAGCAGCAATTGATTTACAGTGTTGTATTAGCTTCAGGCATGTAGCAAAGTGATTCAGCTATACATATCCAGTATCCAGTTATACATATACATTCTTTTTTAGATTCTATTCCCACATAGGTCATTACATAGTATTGAAGAGAGTTTCCCATGCTATACCGTAGATCCTTATTATCTATTTTGTGTGTAGTAGTTTGTGTATCTCAACCCCAATCTCCCAGTTTATCTCTCCCTCCATTTTCCCCCTGGTAACCAAAAGATTGTTTTCTACATCTGTGACTCTATTTCTGTTTTGTAGGTAAGTTCATTTGAACCATTTTTTTAGATTCCACTTATAAGTGGTATCATATGAGATTTATTATTCTCTAGGGACAAATAAGTGACAAGTGAGTGACTTACTTCACTTAGTATGACAACCTCTAGGTCCACCCATGTTGCTGAAATCACACTGTGTTGCCTTTTAGGTTGGCCTTGTACCTTTTGTTCTTCTCTTGTGTTATGTTTTTGATGGAAACGCACTTAAAACCGTGCCATTTATTCCAGTCTTGGTCTCTGGTGGTCCTACTCAGACATTCTCTTTGCTTTGGTGTAGTATGAGTGACTTTTTTATATTCTTCCCTTTGTATCTAAAGCCAGTTTCATTTCCTTTCAAGCTGTAGTTTGACAACTAGGTATTTTGGCCAGCCTACTTTTATGTTGCTCTTAAGGATGGCCTCTGGAGGAAGGAAACAGTTGAGGTGAGGAGGTTAAACACCAGAATACCTGGATTCCTCCTCTCTTCTGAGGCCTTGTTAGCCACCCTGTGTTAGAGTTCACCTCTAGTCGGGGAGGGCTTGGGTAGTGCTGGATCCTCTTCCGTTGGGATATCCTGTTGTTAACTCTGCCTCCCAAATGCTCATTTACTATACTTCAGAGCAGGAAGTTCAGCTCAGTGCAGTCACTTAGTCGTGTCTGACTGTTCGGGACCCCATGGATTGCACCACGCCAAGCTTCCCTGTCCATCACCAACTCCTGTCCATCGAGTTGGTGATGCTACCCAACCCTCTCATCCTCTGTCATCCCCTTCTCTTCCTGCCTTCAATCTTTCCCAGCATCAGGGTCTTTTCTAATGAGTCAGTTCTTTGCATCAGGTGGCCAAAGTATTGAAGTTTCAGCTTCAGCATCAGTGCTTCCAATGAATATTCAGGACTGATTTCCTTTAGGATTGACTGGTTGGATATCCTTGCAGTCCAAGGGACTCTCAAGAATCTTCTCCAACACCACAGTTCAAAAGCCTCAGTACTTTGGCACTCAACTTTCTTTATAGTCCAACTTTCACATCCATACATGACTACTGGAAAAACCATAGCTTTGACTAGATGGAACTTGGCTGGCAAAGTAATGTCTCTGCTTTTTAATATGCTGTGTAGGTTGGTCATAGCTTTTCTTTCAAGGAGCAAGTGTCTTTTAATTTCATGACTGCAGTCACCATCTGCAGTGATTTTGGAGCCCGCCAAAATAAAGTCTTGTCACTGCTTCCATTGTTTGCTCATCTATTTACCATGAAGTGATGGAACTGGATGCCATGATCTTAGTTTTCTGAATGTAGACAAGCTTATTTCCTGGAGTAGGTAAGTGGGCTGGGGAACTTTGGGGGTAATGATAGAATTACTCTAAAACTGAATTATGATGACAATAGAACAAATCTACAAATTTACTGAAACTCATCAAAGGGGGAACTTAAAACAGATGGTTTGCTACTACTGATTGAAAGATATGTGAATGAGAAAGTCCTACCTAAAAATGCAAATTAGATTTTAATTACTTTCTAACTATAAAAGAAACCAGTAGGAAAAAGGTGGGGAAAATGAAAGTAATGCCTTTCTAAAAGTATTCTGTGATGAGATAGCCTTTTATTTATTTTATCCTAATAGTAAAACATGGAGTCTAGTAGAGTCAAATCTTGATGGGCTTTAAATAACAAAAATAGAAATAGTGTGGCTGTAGGAATTAAAAAATAACCCCCACTTTCTTTAGCAGCAGCTTCATTAATATAGCTAAGGAATATTTATTTGAGGCTTGTTACTCTGGTGATCAATTAGAAAGATACACAAAGAAATATGGCAAGCTTCCCATCAGTCAGCCTTCCAGTAAACAGATGGGCAAAGACTTCTGTGTGCTTCTTGCTGTGTGCGGCACCATGGGATGTACAGAAATTGGGAGGTCCTTAGGGGGAGGGCTGTAGCTTATGAATTTCTTCTTTCTTTCTTCCTGCTGCACCCCATGGCATGTGGGATATGAATTCGTTTCTATGGCTGTGATTCTTCATATATAATAGGTGCTCCGTGGATAATTAGTGCATAAGTAAATGAAAGAATAAGTAAGATAGAGTCCTTATCCTCTGGAAAAGTGTGTTCTGCTTAGCAGACTAAGCCCTGCAAGGGGGAACGGCCCCATGTCAACCCCAAGTGCTCATGTTGTCCACGCTGGGCCTGAGGAGGAGGAGCTGGCGGCCAGGACTTCTCAGCAGAGCCTGTGCAGTGAGTGGTACCCAAGTGGGTCCACCTGAATCCCTGACAGAGAATCCATTTGACTGCTGTGCACGCACAGGCTACAGGGTAGAAAAGAAGCTGGCTTGCGGGACACCTTGAAGAGGAAGTGCTGACTCTGGTTGTAGAGGGAAGAACTGGAAATTGAGTTGAGTGGCGAGAGGCTGCAGACTGCCTAGTGCCCAGGATTTGAAACCCAAAGTGAGATTGGGTTTGTTTCATGGGGCATAAGGGAATTGGTGGTTCTTGAGCCAAAAAGAGATTAGATTAAAAATTAGAAATTTTCTGTTAAAGTTATTGATGGACCAAGTGGGCAGTTTGGCTAATTTCACATCTCTTTTACCCAAGATGCTTATGTATTTAGGAAAGTTTGTATATTTGTTGTGGCATGTTCTTTTTTTTTTTTTTTTTCCTGGCAGCTTAAGCAAAATAATAATCAATTCTTCACTTTAGTTTTTTTAATTTTGCTAGATCGAAATTCTGACACTGTCTTGTAAGAACAAAAATGTTTTATCTGAAACATTCAAGCAGAAATTCATTTAGGGCATGTCGTATTTAGGACACCAAGTGCTGCCTGGAGGGTTCAAATGGAACTATGGCACACACAGGCAGAGCAGACAGTTAGAAAAGTAGCTATGTGGTGTCACTAGGGTTGAGAGGAAGGAGGAGCCAGGAAGGAGAGGTTTGCCCCATGTGTATGCAAGACACTTTCCCATGTCTTGTTTTAATCCTCATAACGTCTCAGTAACATTTTTAATCCCTACATAACAGAGAAGAAATGAGGGCCACTGTTTATGGACATGAGCATTTCAGGTATCAGGTATATGCTTGGGTGAATTTTCTGGTAGAATTATTTTTTGTCTTTTTTAAAATGAATTTTTATTGGGTATAGCAGCTTTGGGCTTCCCAGGTGGCACAGCAGTATAGAATCCACCTGCCAAGCAGGAGACATGGGTTCAATCCATAGGTTAGGAAGATCCCCTGGAGAAGGAAATAGCATCCCACTCCAGTATTCTTACCTGGGAAATCCCATGGACAGAGGAGCCTGGCGGGCTACAGGCCATGGGGTCGCACAGAGTGGGACATAACTTAGTCACCAAATGGCGGCAGCAGTTGCTTTCCAGTGTTGTGATAGTTTCTACTGTACAGCAAAGCGAATCAGCTATGCATATATATACACACATACACATATACATGCGTATACGTCCCCTCTGTTTTGGGTTTCCTTCCAGGTTAGGTCACTGCAGAGCACTGGGTAGAGCACCCTGTCTTACACAGTAGCTGCTCATCCGTCATCTGTCTCATACGCGTATCAATAGCGTGTGCGTCAGTCCCAGCCTCCCAGTCCCTCCCACCTCGCCCCTTCCCTTGATGTACATACATGTGTTCTCTACATCTGTCTCTCTACTTCTGCTTTGCAAATAAAATCATCTATACCGTTTTTATAGATTCCACATATATGTGTTAATATATGGCTGATAGAATTTGGGTAGGAAGGGCAGTCAGGTCTTTGAGTCATGTAGGTCAGCATTGTTACATCTTTCCTGGGGTGGATGATCAGGCAGACAGTATAACCAGGGCAGCTCTATGTCCCTGTTTACAAAATGTTAGACTCTCAGATAATAGTCCTTCAAATGTTGCTTGGAATCGAATTCGTTGCACTAAACATTCAACCCTAGCATTTTTGGAAGGTTTAAAGACTGAACCCTTTGAAAAGATTTTAGTCTGAAAAAAATTTCTCCTGTTGGGACAAACTAATGCTTGAATTTAAGCATTCAAACTTGGTTTCTTTTGAATCATCAAATGAAGGGTACAATTAAGTGTTAATTTGGTTCGCTTGATCACTGACTTTGATCCACTTAGCGTGGGCCTTAGTTCCTACTCGTAAACAGAGTTTTTGGATTAGAGCAGCCCTCACACCCTTGCAGCTCTGAACTTTCTGTCCTGTACTGTAGAAAACTATTCCTTAAGATAGTAGCTCTTTGAGGGTTAAAAACGAAAACAACAACAAGGAAAGCCACATCCAGTCTAATCCTGCTCTGCTCTTATTTACTCAGACATTTTTGGGAACTGTAATAACTTGTTAGATCTTGTGCAGTAAAACATGATTCCAAATTTTCCAAGCCCAGCTGTAGATCAGGATTCTAAAGGCCTAAATGGAAAAGGGCGGGTGTGTGTTTGTCAAGAGTCCACTTAGGGAAATCAGTTCCATGTACTTTTTAATACAGTTCTTTGGATAGACTTTTTTATGACTCAGTGTTACAGATGTCATTAATTTATAATGGAAAATAGTGAGACAATATGAAAATTATCTTCAGCCTCAAGAACACTTAGGCAGCAGGGTGAGTGATGGTTGAGCAGTTTGAACAGAGGTTGCTATGAAATACCACTGAAGGGTCAGCCTGGTCTCTGGCCTCTGACCCTGCTGGGTTGGCAGCCAGTCCCTGGGTAACTAGGGCAGCAGAAAGAACCAGTCCTGTTGGAAATGCAAGGCTCTCAAGGTTTCTTCTCACCAGAGGAGATTCTACATGCATTTCTGCTCTGGGCAAGCTGAGAAAGGTAGTCTCAGATAAAATAGGAGAGTGGGTTTAATTTGTCTTCCTTCAAAGGCTTGTTTCCACACACTCACCTCCTCTGAGCAGTAGACACTTTAGAGATGAGTACTGCAGAAATATTTCAGGCATCTTTGTGAGGGAGGAAGTTAAACTATCTTGGTGAACATCGATCAAAGGGTAAGATGTTTTCCTTTCCTGGTTTTGAAGGTTTCATTGGCTTTTGCAAAATATCAACATATTGTGGGTGACTTCGTAAGTAGGGACTCCATAGCCTGAGCTAGAAACAGAGAGAATCTTGTGAACAAAAAAGGCTGCTGGTGTGAAATTGTGAGACCTGGGTGCAGCTCATATCATGATCAGAGTTCCTCCTGCTTAGTCCTTGTTCTGGGTTGAATTGTGTCTGCTCCCCACCCACCAGAAGATTTGTTGAAGTTCTAAGCTCTGGTGCCCCAGAAGGTGACCTTATTTAGAAACAGTGTCAGTAAAGAGGTAATCAAGTTTTAGTGATGTCATTAGAGTGGGCCCTAATCCAGTAATACCGGTGCCCTTATAAAAAAGGGAAATTTGGATACAGTCACAGGCAGAAAGAAGGCCATCTTGCAAGCCCAGGAAGGACTGAGGCCACCAGAAACCCGGGTGAGGCCTGGAACAGCTTCTCATCACAGCCCTTGGGAAGAATCCACCCTGTGACAACCACCTTTGCAGACTCCCAGGCCAGAAACTGTGAGACAATATATTCCTATTGTTTTAAGCCACCCAGGTTTTGGTAGTTTGCTACGGCAGCTCCAGGAAATGAATACAGTTCTGATCCCCTAAAAGGCACAGAACTGTGAGCGAGAATCTCAGTGTCCTGGGCGTCAGCTTCCCTATTTGTAAAGTAGCAGACTGAGAGTGGATGATGTCAGGACCTTTGTGCTCTGACACTTGGTGAGTAATTCTTCAAAAAGTACACTCGATTTCCAGCAAAGTCGCTGCTGTTGTATTTCCTAATGTAGCTTTAAATACGCAACAAATACATGGTTTTTTTTTTTTTTTTTTTTTTTTTTTTCAGTTCCCACTTTTGTTCACTCAGGAGTCATTGATGATACTTCCCTTAAGCTAGATATTGGGCAAGGCTGTCCTTCCAAGTTAACCCACTAGACAAATGACAGCATGTCTAGTCTGTATAGACTGTGTGACCAAAAAAATTATCACTTAAAAGCATTTATCATCTACTGCCTGGAGGTTAGAGTATTTTGACTGTCAGTTCTTTTAACTTTTCATCCCTAGATTTGTGGCTTGATTTCTTGTAGACATCCACAGACATATTCTAGGTTTCCCAGAGGAGCCTGCCACATAAATACAGGACACTTCTCAGCTCCCTAATCAGTAGTGTAGGCAGCGTAAAGATAGTAAAATAAAGGGAAAATAGTGTTGCCTTTGAACCTTCTTTTTTCCTTTTCTTTTCCTTAATCCCTGTATTACTGTGGGTAATTTTTAAAAATGTGCCTTAAGGCACAGAGATAAGTAATATAAAATTTTCTTCTCATTCTAAAAGCAATCATTGTGTGTTAGGGTCAGAGTACAGAAAGGACAGATCATGCAATGACGGATACCACTTGCCCTCCTGAGGTTCTCTCATGGTCTTCCTGTTTCCCTCAGAACCTTTTAGAGCTTCTTCCTCTAGAATATTTGCTGCCCTCAGTCTGCCAGGACTGAGAGACCGAGGGGTCAGGGGAGGCCTAGGGAGACAATTCTAAACGGGGAGAGGAGGGGCCCTGGTGGGCTGTGGCTGGATGGGCCTTGGTGGCCCTGTTCTCTCTGTGCCCCTCAGTGAGAGGGGTAGGAAATGGCTCATGAGGACAGTTTCACTGTTTTCAGCCAAATTAAAGGTAATGATTTTATTCCCATGTTTAATGACACCTGTCTGGTTCTTCAAGAATTGCTATGCCATCTTCCAAAGTGTTTTATTTAACACATGCCTTGTTTTCATGCCTTATGTCTCCCTCCAGTCTGACTTAAATTTTCTTCTTCATATAATTGTACTCCACGCCAAAGATAAATAATCTTTCATAGGTTAAAACGCCGGGAAGGGCCTAACACTAAGGTCCTTAGTGTTAGTGTCAGAAATTCTAACGAGGCTCCAGTGAATCACCTGTATGGGTTATAAAGAATGACACTCCTTAGAAAAATATTGTCACCATGAGAGGCCTCAAGAAACAACTTTGCCACCTGAACCTAAAGACTTGTGTTTTAAAAGGAGCTATTTTTAATATTTAAAGTAATGAAACTCTGTTTTTTAAAAGATTACAACAATCTTTGTTAAAGTTCTATGCACAAATTATTTATGACTGTTTTTAATTTCATTTTGTGCCTGAACAAATTATAATAATTAAAATATTGCCCTTCCGGCTGTCTCTTCATGTGGTTCTAAGCCTCTGCCCTGGGCTGGCTTTAGCAGGTCAATGGAAACAAAGGAGTTGTTCAGCTAAATTGTGCATGTGGTTTCCTGAAACATTTTCTTCTTATGGTGTTAAGTGTAGATTAAAGATAAATAAATCTCCCCTTTTTAGATTAAGATTCATGGTATCATAGATTCTTCTGACATCACATTGTTGGGTCTAGTCATTCATTAAAATTTTGTGAATTTTACCAGCTCTTTGATTCCAGTGCCCTTTTTTTTTCCCCTGGAGAATAGTGTTTTGGCATTTTATTTCTTCTTCTGTGCCTTTTCTGAAAGACCCAGTGAAATAAAGGAAGGATTTGAGACTCAACCAATCTTTGTTGCTACTAGTTAATAGAAGCTGAAAAGATGTAATGGGTTTTCTGCAGCTTAACGTTACTAACCAAAATAGTGACTTAGATTATTTTTTTTCATTGCTGTTTGGTCATTTATCTTAGAGTCTCTGTCAATTTCCCTTCTCCCTCTGAACATAGCTTCTCCTGGTAAGAGTCCAGTTTGCATTCATTATTTGATTTGAATGCTCTGATTCAGTGGGTCCCAGCTTGTTGCTTTCTGCTGCCACACAGATGGCTTTCACGTGCCTCACACACTCACAGGGGTGTATCCAGGGCTGTGCAGAATGCCAAGCCAGCTCCTTGTGATTCCGCCCCCTCTTTCCCATTCAGGATGGCACAGAAGGAAGCAAGTGAAAAAGAACTGTTTTGTCACATAGCCGTCAGTTATTCCACTTTTTAATAAAGCAAATTATTATAAATTCTGGTGCTTGGGATTACTGTCTTGCCTTATTCATTTGTAGGTTCAATGGTTTCTTAAAAATAGTTCTATTTGAAATACTAAATAAAGTGAATAACAACAGAAGGAAGCACCTCTGTACTCATTCGCCAGATTGAACATTTCATGACATTTTCCCCAACATAGTATCTGCCACTTTGTTTTTTAGATAAGAAAGGAATTAATACTTTTTCATTCCCCCTCCTTCTCCCTTGGGTTCCCTATTTTTATGTTATTTTCTTTCTTTTTAATTTATATTTTTATTGAAGAGTAATTGCTTTACAAAATTTTGTTTTTTTCTGTCAAACCTCAACATGAATCAGCCATAAGTATACATATGTCCCCTCCCTTTTGAACCTCCTCCCATCTTCCTTCCTATCCCTCCCATCTAGGTTGATTCAGAGCCCCTGTCAAGTTTCCTGAGGCATACAGCAAATTCCCATTGGCTATCTATTTTACACATGGTAATGTAAGTGTCCATGTTACTCTCTCCATACATCTCACCCTCTCCTCCCCTCTCCCCAGGCCCATAAGCCTATTCTCTATGTCTGTTTCTCCACTGCTGCCCTGTAGATAAATTCTTCAGTACCATTTTTCTAGATTCCGTATATATGCATTAGAATGCAATATTTATCTTTCTCTTTCTGACTCACTTCACTCTGTATAATAGGTTCTAAGTTGATCCACCTCATCGGAACTGACTCAAATGCGTTCCTTTTTATGGCTGAGTAATTTCCGCTTGTGTATATGTACCACAACTTCTTCATCCATCTGTCAGTGGACATCTAGGTTGCTTCCATGTTCTAGTGGTCCTTCCTCTGCAATGTTTTGAAAGAGCTTAGAAGGATAGGCCTTAGCTCTTCTCTAAATGTTTGATAGAACTCTCCTGTGAAGCCATCTGGTCCTGGGCTTTTGTTTTTTGGGGGAGATTTTTGATCACAGCTTTAATTTCAGTGCTTGTAATTAGGTTGTTCATAATTTTTATTTCTTCCTGGTTCAGTCTTGGAAGATTGAACTTCTCTAACAATGTGTCCATTTTTTCTAGGTTATCCATTGTATTGCTGTGTGGCTGTTCATAATAGTCTTTCACGATCCTTGGTATTTCTGCATTGTCCATTTTAACCTCTCCTTTGTCATTTCTAATTTTGTTGATTTGATTCTTCTCTCTCTTTTTTTTTTTCTGATGAATCTGGCTAAAGGTTTGTCAATTTTGTTTATTTTCCAAAGAACCAGCTTTTAGTTTTATTTTTCTCTACTATTGTTTCTTTCATTTCTTTCTGCTCAGATCTTTATGATTTCTTTCCTTGTACTAATTTTGGGGGATTTTTTTGTTCTTTTTCCAGTTGTTTCAGGTTTAAAGTTAGGTCATCTATTTGATTTTTTTTTCTTGTTTCTTGAGGTAGGATTGTATTGCTATAAATTTCCCTCTTAGAACTGCTTTTGCTGCATCCCATAGGCTTTGAGTTGTTGGGTTTTCATTGTCATTTGTTTCTAGAAATTTTTTGATTTCCCTTTTGATTTCTTTAGCAATTTGTTGGTTATTTAGAAACGTGTTGTTTAATCTCCATGTGTTTGTGTTTCTTGCAGTCTTTTTCTTGTAATTGATAAGTAGTCTCATGGCATTGTGGTCAGAGAAGATGCTTGATATGATTTCAATTTTCTTAAATTTACTGAGGTTTGATTCGTGACCCAAGACATGGTCTAACCTGGAGAATGTTCCATATGCACTTGAGAAGAAGGTGTATTCTTCTGCATTTGGGTGGAATGTCCTGAAGATATCAATGAAATCCATCTCATCTAATATATCATTTAAGACTTGTGTTTCATTATTAATTTTCTGTTTTGATGATCTGTCCATTGGTGTGAGTGGGGTGTTAAAATCTCCTACTATTATTGTGTTATGTCAGTTTCTCCTTTTATGTCTGTTAGTGTTTGTCTTATGTATTGAGATCTTCTGTGTTGGGTGCACGGATATTTACAATTGTTTTGTCTTGCTCTTGGATTGATCCCTTGATCATTATGTAGTGTCCTTCCTTATCTCTTGTAATCTATTTTGTTTTAAGGTCTATTTTGTCTGATATGAGGATTGCTGCTCCAGCTTTCTTTTGCTTTCCCTTTGCATGGAGTATATTTTCCCATCCTCTCACTTTCAGTTTTTATGTGTCTTGAGGTCTGAAGTGGGTTTCTTGTAGACAGCATATATATGGATCTTGCTTTTACATCCATTCAGCCAGTCTGTGTCTTTTGGTTGGAGCATTTAATCCATTCACATTTAAAGTAATTATTGATATATATGTTCCTATTGCCATTTTCTTAATTATTTGGGGTTGATTTTTTAGATCTTTATTCTTCTCTTGTATTTCCATATAAGTCCCTTTAGCATTTGTTATAAAGCTGGTTTGGTGGTACTGAATTCTCTTAACTTTTGCTTGTCTGAAAAGCTTTTTATTTCTCCATCGATTTTGAATGAGACCCTTGCCAGGTACAATGATCTTGGTTGTAGATTTTTCCCTTCCATTGCCTTTAATATTTCCTGTCATTCCCTCCTGGCCTGCAGAGTTTCTGCTGAAAGATCAGCTGTTAATCTTATGAGGTTTCCCTTGTATGTTACTTGTCGCTTCTCCCTTGCTGCTTTTACTGTTCTTTCTTTGTGTTTAGTCTTAGTTCATTTCATTAGTGTGTGTCTTGGCATGTTTCTCCTTGGGTTTATCCTGTGTGGGACTCTCTGTTCCTCTTGGACTTGATTGACTATTCCCTTTTCCATGTTGAGGGAATTTTCAAGTATAATCTCTTCAAAAGTTTTCTCATACCCTTTCTTTTTCTCTTCTTCTAGGACCCCTATAATTTGAATGTTGGTGTGTTTGATATTGTCCCAGAGGTCTCTGAGACTATCCTCAGTTCTTCTCGTTCTTTTTACTTTATTCTGCTCTTCAGAAGTTATTTCTACCATTTTATCTTCCAGCTCACTTATTCATTCTTCTGCTTCAGATATTCTGCTATTGATTTCTTCTAGAGTATTTTTAATTTCAGTAATTGTGTTGTTTGTCTCTGCATGTTTATTCTTTAATTCTTCTAGGTCTTCTAAAATTGATTCTTGCATTTACTCCCTTTTGTTTTCAGGGGTTTTGACCATCTTTACTATCATTATTCTGAATTCTTTTTCAGTTAGTTTGCCTATTTCCTCTTCATTTATTTGGACTTCTGTGTTTCTAGTTTGTTCCTTCATTTGTGCAATATTTCTCTGCCTTTTCATTTTTTTTTTTTTAACTTAACTGTGTTTGAGGTCTCCTTTCCCCAGGCTTCAAGGTTGAATTCTTTCTTTTGGTTTCTGCCCTCCGAAGATTGGTCCAGGGGTTTGTGTAAGCTTTGTGTAGTGTAAGATGAGTTTTTGTTTGTTTGTTTGTTTTTCCTCTGATGGGCAAGGCTGAGTGAGGTGGTCTGCTGTTTGCTGATGATTGGGTTTGTCTTTTTGTTCTGTTTGTTGTTTAGATGAGGCATCCTGCACAGGGTGCTACTGGTGGTTGGGTGATGCTGGGTCTTGTATTCAAGTGGTTTCCTTTGTGTGAGTTCTCACTGTCTGATACTCCCTAGGGTTAGTTCTCTGGTGGTCTAGGGTCGTGGAGTCAGTGCTCCCAAGTGGTTTGTTCTGGCATTAAGTGAGATTAAAACAAATATCCTACAATGAGAAACCAAAGATGAACCACAGACAAATGGCAGTTACAGAATCAGGCAAATAATAATTAAAATAACGGAATATACACATACTCTCATGAGCAAAGTCAAAACAGTCCAACAAAAATAAAGTAGAATAGATTGACCTGGCAAAAAAGGAAGTCAGAAATTGTATTTACCAGTTAAGAACAAAACTAACTAAAGCACAAACTGGAAAACAAAACTAAAGCAAGGTGCCAAGTGAGAAATAAAGCAATGAAAACAAAACTAACAAATATATTGAGAGGACAGGAAAGAAAGAAAACAAATAAAGAATAGATATGCAAAGTTACATAGAGGTAGATGAAGAAGATTTATATACATTAAAGATTAACTGCAAGGGGAAAAGACCAGTAGGAAAGGCAAACAGAGGTATAAATGTAGAAAAAATATGATAGAGTTTTAAAAATTAAAATTGCAAAAAAGAGGAGAGAGAGAGAAACAAAAAAGGAAGACGAAAGAAAAAGGGAAAACTCCCCAGAACTGCAAAAGCCCAGTGTAGACGCAGAGGTTTATAACAACAATAAAAAGTGTGACTGAGTATACTCATATACACCCATAAGCAAAACTGAACAGTCCAACAAAAATAAAGTACAATAGATTGACCCAGTGAACAAGAGAAACCAATAATAATGTCTACCAGAACAAAACTAACTAAAGCATGAACTAGAAAACAAAACTGAAGCAAGGTGCCAACTGAGGAATGAAGCAATGAAAATAACAGATATGTTGAGAGGAAAGAAAGAAAGAATAGATATGCAAAGTTAAATAGAGGTAGATAAAGAAGATTTATATACATTAAAGATTAACTGTAAGGGGAAAAGAACAGTAGGAAAAGCAAAGGAATAAATGTAGAAAAATAATAATAGGTTTTCAGAACTAAAATTTAAAAAAGAGAAAAAGAAAAAAAAAAAAAAAGGAAAACTGTCCAGAACTGCAAAAGCCCAGTGTAGAGGCAGAGGTTTATAACAACAATAAGAAATGTGACTGGGAAATATAAGAAGAAAAAAACAGCTCATTAGATTTCATCAGTTCAGTTCAGTTCAGTTTAGTCGCTCAGTCGTGTCCGACTCTGCGACCCCATGAATCGCAGCACGCCAGGCCTCCCTGTCCATCACCAACTCTTGGAGTTCACTCAGACTCACGTCCATCGAGTCAGTGATGCCATCCAGCCATCTCATCCTCTGTCGTCCCCTTCTCCTCCTGTCCCCAATCCCTCCCAGCATAAGAGTCTTTTCCAGTGAGTCAGCTCTTCACATGAGGTGGCCAAAGTATTGGAATTTCAGCTTTAGCATCGGTCCTTCCAAAGAACACCCAGGACTGATCTCCTTCAGAATGGACTGGTTGGATCTCCTTGCAGTCCAAGGGACTCTCAAGAGTCTTCTCCAACACCACAGTTCAAAAGCATCAATTCTTCAGTGCTCAGCTTTCTTCACAGTCCAATTCTCACATCCATACATGACCGCTGGAAAAACAATAGCCTTGTCTAGACGGACCTTTGTTGGTAAAGTAATGTCTCTGCTTTTGAATATACTATGTAGGTTGGTCATAACTTTTCTTCCAAGGAGTAAGCGTCTTTTAATTTCATGGCTGCAGTCACCATCTGCAGTGATTTTGGAGCCCAGAAAAATAAAGTCTGACACTGTTTCCCCATCTATTTCCCATGAAGTGATGGGACCAGATGCCATGATCTTCATTTTCTGAATGTTGAGCTTTAAGCCAACCTTTTCACTCTGCTCTTTCACTTTCATCAAGAGTCTCTTTAGTTCCTCTTCACTTTCTGCCCTAAGGGTGGTGTTATCTGCATATCTGAGGTTATTGATATTTCTCCTGGCAATCTTGATTCCAGCCTGTGCTTCTTCCAGCCCAGCGTTTCTCATGATGTACTCTGTATATAAGTTAAATAAGCAGGTTGACAATATACAGCCTTGACATACTCCTTTTTCTGTGTGGAACCAGCCTGTTGTTCCCTGACCTGCATATAGGTTTCTCCAGAGGCAGGTCAGGTGGTCTGGTATGCCCATTAGATTTCATAGTGCCTATAAAATTGACAACTACAACTGAGCGGGTGGGGGGAAGAAAAAACATCGAAAGGAATCTACAGAACAAGTCAAAACATAAGAATAATAAATGTTTTTCTTGAGTCACTGCTGTCAGAATCCTTTCCCTTGCTGGAAGTCACAGTCCACCTCACCTCCCTAGGATGCCCTCCAACGCTGTGCTGATTTCTGGACCTGCTCTGGGGGCAGCTCATATTCTAATCTGGTCCTGCTCCTCTGTGTTCTTGCCTCCAATGTCCACAGCTATCAGAACTAGTGAGTTTTCTTTTGTGGGAGCTCTCAGTGGCTTTCATGTATTCCATAGACTCAGAGTCTGCCTAGTTGATCATGTGGATTTAATCTGCAGCTTGTGCAGCTGGTGGTAAGGTTTTAGGTCTTCTTCCTTAGCCACACTGCCCCCAGGTCAAAGTTGTGGTTTTATTTCCACCTCTGCCTGTGGGTTGTCCACTGGGGTTCGCTCCCGAGGCTGCCCTGGAGGACTTGGGTTGCCCCTGTGAGGGCCAGGTGTGGAGGTGGTGCAGCTGCTTGGGTCACAGGGGTTCTGGCAGCACCAGGTATTCAGGGGAGTTGGTGGCTAGGGCAGCAGGAAATACAGTGCTCTGGAAGGGTATGGCAACCAGTATTGGCCAATACGCTCCAGTACTCTTGCCTGGAGAACCCCCACCCTGACAGAGAATCCTGACAGGCCACAGTCTACAGGATAGCAAAGAGTCAGACACGAATGAAGCGACCCTGTGCGCATAGATGCAAGACATTTTTTGCCTGTGGCAGCTCTGCCCCAGTGAGGGTTGAGTGTGAAGGCGGTGCAGCTGCTGGGTTTGTGGGGACCCTGGCGGCACCAAGTGTGCAGGGACACGGACTGCCTCAACCCCAGGAGTTGTGGCCCTGTCAGAGTCTTTTTTGGAGCCTCTTGTAGCTGGCAATCAGAAGGCCTCTTTGGCCAGTCTTTCTCCATAGCTCTGCCAGTTCAGGCACTTAGAGGCCTCCCTTGCCTGGGGTCCATCTGTCTTGTTCAGTGCATCAGGCATATAGAGGCCTGCCCCCTGCCTAGGGTCCTACTCTGTAGATTGGCCGGTCAGGCACTTAAAGGGGCACCCTGGGTGGGGTCCTGCTCTGTGGTTCAGTGCCTCAGGCGTTTGATGGGCCAGCCTCTCTCTTGTTCAGCTCCTGATGCTGGTGTTTGGGGAGAGAGAGGCTATGGTGATGGCTCCACCCCCTACATGTGACTCAGCAGTATCGCCTTGCTTCCATGGCTGCCTGGCTTCCCTCCACAGGCATTTCCCACCACAGTCTCCTCCCTCACATCCCCTTGATCCGTCTCTCCACAGTCAACAGCAGCCCTCACCCTGGGACTGCTCCACAATCCCCAAACTCCAGCTCCCAGCCGCTGTGCCTTCTAGGGGACCAGCGTCCTGTCTGGAGTATGTAGGGCTGCAGCAAGGTCTGTCTGATTCTCATTCCGTTTAGGCTGCCACAGATCAGCTGTTTCACTCGCAGCCTTAAATGTTTCTCCTCTGACTCAGACAGTTGCCCCAGCGTGGGGATCGGACGCCTGCTTCAGCTCCCCCGCCCGCCAGGGGAAGTCCAGTCCTACCAACACTCCTGTTTTCCCCCCTGGTTCCGTCGTCCTACTGAGTTTTGCGCGGGTCTGTATATTCTTTTCTGCTGGTCAGGTCCTCCCGTCTGCACTCAGCTGGTGTTCTGCATGCACTTCTGTGTCTGAAGGTGTGTTCCTAATGTGTCCGTGGAGATGCACTCCACGTCCTCCTCCACTATCTTGTTCCTACATTATTTTATGCAACTAGATTTTTTATGTTTATTCTCTGTAATCCTTTTTATGACATTGTTTATTCTTGTTTCTTTGTGTAAATGGGTTTCATGGTTTCCCTCTAGGCCCTTCTCCCTCTCTGCTTACCTCTCAGTGGGCTGGGGTTCTTCAAATTAGGGAATCTTCAAGAAGGGCTCCTGGATATTATCTTCTCTGTGGTTTTTGTTTTTTATTCCTCCTTGACATATGCCTTCTTGTCGGGTATGTTGGGACCAGTGACTTGAATGGATGGATGTTCTTGGGTTTAACTTTCTTTCCTTCAGAGCTCTTAGACTTTGTACCATTGTCTTTTCCAGTAAATGATGTGGAGAAACCCTTATGACTGAATTTTCTATGTGTACAGCTGACAAATTCCTGAGTTCTATAACGTAAACAGCTTTTTAGTGATTATGCTCTACCAGTTTTCCCCAAAACTTGATATATCTTTTAGATAACAATAGTTTTTTTTTCCCCTTAACTTCATATATAGGTGGTTTCTTCTATTACATCTGTAAACTTTTATATCATGTGATAATGTGATACACACAAAAAAAGAATACAGGCATACCTTGTTTTGTTACAGTTTGCAGATACTGCTTTTTTTTTTTTTTTTAACAAATTGAAGGTTTGTGGCAATCCTGTGTTGAACAAGTCCATAGGTGCCATTTTTCCAACAGCATTTGGTTACTTTGTGTCTCTGTTTCACATTTTGGTAATTCTTAGACTATTTCAAACTTTTCATTATTATTGTTTTTCTTATGGTGATCAGCTATCTGTGATGCTACTATTGCAAAAAATTACAACTCACTGAAGAGTCATGATGATTAATATTTTAGCAATAGAATATTTTAAATTAAGGTATGTACATTGTTTTTTATACACAATGGTATTGCACACTTAATAAACTGCAGTATAGTCTAAACATACCTTTCACATACTCTGAGAAACCAAAAAATTCATGTGACACCTTTTCTTGCAGTGGTCTAGAACCGAAGCCCCAGTGTCTTCAAGGTCTGACTGTATGTGTAAACGATAAAGCACTGACTTAACAAAATCCCATGAACTCGTGATCCAGCAAAATAGCTAGTATAGTGCCAGTGTCTTTGGGTTAAAAAATCATCTAGACACATTTGAATCCCCATGTGTACTTCTCACTCACCCAGAAATAATGTTCCCAAATCGGTATTTATTTCTCTGTATGTTTTATACTTTTTTTTTTTTTACAAGTGATTGTGTCCATAAATGATGTATAGAATTGATCTGCGTGTTTTCGAACTTAATATGAATGGTCTCCTGCCATGAGTAGTTTCATATAGTTGGTTCTACCATTCTCTCTCCTGTGGGTAATCCAGCTGCACTGGGACATGGGCTCTAGGGATGGATCTACTCTGTCCTTTTCTCTTTCTTATCCGTTTACTTACTGATTTCTCTGTTGAACGTTGAAGTGTTTTCTCAGTTCTGTGCTATTCCTAAGAGTTTGTGATGAACATCCTCGTGGGTTGGTGGGGTTGGGGGTTGTACACATGTGCTGGTGGCTCTAAGAAATGTACCTGGTGATGGGAAGGGGAGAATTGCTGGGCTTCAGAGAACCACTCAGACTCAGCCACACTGCACATATCTCTCCACACCCAAGGGCCAGTTTCCCTTCCCACCAGCAGTAGGATTCTTGGTATTGCCTGTATTACTTTTCCCAATCTTATAGGCATTAAATTTCTTAGAGCTCGTTTTTATTTCTTCTGTAGATAGCTAGTTTGTATCCTTTACTCATTTTTCTGTAGAATTGTTTGTATTGATCGTTTGATCTGATTCTTATCCTCTGTACTGATCTTGGCTGGTTTGTATGTGTGACGGATACTAATCTGTGCCTTGTCCTTTTTGTCTCTTGTCTTTTGTTGAACAGGCGTTTTTAATTCTAACTCAGTCAGATTGACCAGTCTTTTTATGTTTTGCATGGTTTTTTAAACAGATTTTTTTTCCCACCCCGGGTGATTTCTTAAAGCAGTATCTTTTGTCCAACTGTTGGGCTGCACCCCACAGGCCTGCAGGACCCGTACTCACTGAGCTTCAAGACCAAGGGAAGAGGCAGAGGCAGCAGCAGAGACGTCAGTGGTCTGATGGATGGGGGGAGCTTACAGGTCTGAAGCAGGGTCCTGGAGTGACCTCTCACTGTGTGTGGCAGCTGGTGGGTAGGACATGGTGGCAGTCTTCACTGCCTATATACATATACAGATGAAGAGGTGAAGGGGTGGTTACCAGGGAGACCAGCAGAGGGGCACCCCTCTCACCTCCCTTTGATAAGAACAGTCACTGGCCAGGGCCTTGGGCAAGTATGTGGGAAGATCAGTCTGCTGAGCAGAGTGTAAG
The DNA here is from genome assembly GCF_023091745.1 of Budorcas taxicolor. Lineage (NCBI taxonomy): Eukaryota > Metazoa > Chordata > Mammalia > Artiodactyla > Bovidae > Budorcas > Budorcas taxicolor. The sequence continues at coordinate 4,018,203 of NC_068922.1, forward strand.
TGAAGCAGGCGCTCACTGGGGGAGCAGGGGGTTACTGAGAGCGAGAGAATAGCACCTGGAGAGGATGGACAGCACCTGGACCATGCCCCATCCAAAATGTGGTTTTCCAAAATTTCAGAGTTTTGGTTTCTGTGCTTACATCTTTAATCACCTGATATTTAATGGCACCAGGTAAGTATCGACTTTTATTTTGTCCTTTCCAAATGGGTAACCAGTTGTCCAAGACCAGCTTATCTTTTCCTCACAAATCTGTAATGCTCATTTGGAGAAGGAAATAAACGGCAACCCACTCCTGGATTCTTGCCTGGAGAATCCCGTGGACAGAGGAGCCTGATGGGCTGCTGTCCGTGGAGTCACACAGAGTTGGACATGACTGAAGCGACTTAGCATGCATGCATGCATGCATTGGACAAGGAAATGGCAACCCACTCCTGGATTCTTGCCTGGAGAATCCCAGGGACAGAGGAGCCTGGTGGGCTGCTGTCTATGGGGTCACACAGAGTCGGAGACGACCGAAGCGACTTAGCAGCATTTGTCGTATATTATGAAACTTCTCTGGTGGCACAGTATTAAAGAATCCTTCTGCAATGCAGGAGACCCAGGAAGATCCCCTGGAGAAGTAAATGGCCACTCATTCCAGTATTCTTGTCTGGGAAATCCTATGAGCAGAGTAGCCTGGTGGACTGTGGGCTACAGTCTGTGGGGTCACAAAAGAGTTGGATAAGGCTGATTGACAAACATAACAACAACAATGTGATTCCAAATATTCACAGATGTATTTTTGACCTATATGTTATCTTTATCTTTTTTGTCTCGTCCTTTGCCAGTGCCAATTGTTTTGATTATTGTAGTATTCTAAGTCTTTCATCTGACAGAAGAGATCCTTCTACCTTTTTCATTTTCAAAGCTCTCTTGGCTGCTTTGGGTCTTTTGATCTTCCTTAAAATTTTGAGATTTTCATTCAAGTGAGATTGAGTTTATACATCAGTTGGAGAACGTTGTTATCTTTATGATTCTGAGTCTTCGAAGGCCTTAAGCAGGATTTGTTGTTAAGTTTATTTGTAGACATTTTGTTTTTCTTGCTTCTGTAAATAGGATCTTTTGTTCTCTTATGTTTTGAAATAGATTATCACAGGGTTTAGGAGAAACCACCAACCTTACTAAACTCCTAATTTTAATAGTTTATTTTAAATAGTTTTATATTTAATAGTTTCTGTAAGATTCTCTTGATTTTTCTAAATGTATTCAGTCATTATCCACAGATAACATCAATTTTGTCTCTTGTATTCACTTCTTATATTTCCCCTTTCTATTTCTTGAGTCATTGCATTGGGTAGGGCCCCTAAATCAGCAGGAATGTAGTGAATGCTTGTCTTATGCCTAATTTTAATGGAAAGGATCTTTAAGTCTCACTATTAAGAACAGTTCTTGCTTTAGGCTTCGATAGGTACCACTTTTCAGATCAAAAAAGTTCCCTACTGATCTGGTTTTTGACCAATTGTGTCATGAATCAATGTTAAATTTTACTGAAGATTAAAAAAAAAATTTTATTGAACTGATTATATTTTTCCTTTAATCTCTTGTTATGGTACATTCCATTAGTATATGTATATAGGTATATAGTGTATGTATATAGTGTAATATGTGTTCTGATTTTGTCAATATTATTATTCTTGGGATAAACTCTGCTTTGATTTGCCAATATTACACTTTAGGATCATTGAAACTATTTTCAATTAGTTTGAAATTATTTCAGACTAATATAATGAGCTTTATCTTTAATTTTCTTTCTTTCTTTTTTTGGACTTTTTTACTGATCTTACTAAGTGAATTGAGTAGCCCACTTAAAAAAAAATTATTGTAGTTTAAATAAGATTGAGGTTATCTATTTCTTGAAGACTTGGTAAAACTCTTCTGAAACTGCCTGGGTCTGAGTTTTTGGGGTGGAGGATATTGATTTTTTACTATTCGTTCATTTTCTGTAACACTTATTGATTTGTACATATTTTAGTATTTATTTTAGGTTTGCTTTAGTGATTAATATTTGTTAGAGAAGCAGGCATTTCATCCATGTTTTCAAAAATATTGATACATTGAATTGAGTTATAGTTTTCTCTTTTTATTGTTTTAAAAACATTACTCTTAAGATTATGTCATCCTTTTCATATAGGATTATTTACTTGTGCAAGAGGTTTACCTGCTTAATTTGTTTTTCTAGTAAACCAGAATTAGGTTTTGTTAATGTTTGCTATTTTTTAATTTTCTGTTTAATTTCTACTTTATCGTTTTCTCACTTTCTCTTTCTACTGCTCTCCCACCACCATCCCACCATTTAATTCTGTCTGTCCCTTTCTTTGATTTATTTTTTTTTAACTGAATTTATTTTAATTCCTTCTTGTGTTTTAGAAAATTCAAAAAATGCTGTAAAATTGCATCCAAGTATCACCTTTACTTTAACTGCATGTTATACATTTAGATGTTAATTTCTAAATATTTTGTGATTTTCATGTTTATTTTTTAATTGGTTTTTATTTAGGATTACATCTTAGATTTTGCCAATAAGTACTTAAAAGAACATTTTCTGTAGTCTGAAGGATAGCAACTGTTGGAAATTTGAGACTTCCTTTTAGACCTCCATCAGCTTCTGTAAATGTTCCACGTATAATTGAAAAGAGTTGGCATTCTTCATTTATTAAACACAAGATTCTATTTAAATAGCAGATCAGGCTTACTAATTTTATTTCTCAAATATTCTACCTGATTTCTCAGTTTCTGATACTATCACTCACTGTTGTTAATGGATTTATTATTTTCTCCTTATAATTTTGTTAATTTTTGTTTTATATATTTTGAAACTGGTGCTACTAAGCACAAACAAATGTATGATTTTCTCTTATCCTTACATATTTTTCTATTTTTATTATTAAATATTAATCTTTAGTCATATTAATGGTTTTTTGCTGAAATAACATTTTGTTTGGTATCAATATTTTTTTAACCAGTTTATATTTTGGTTGAACATGAGACCTTTGTTTTTCCAGCTCTTTGCAGCTTCTTTTTTGTAAGCATCAAATAGCAGACTTTTGTTTGGTTTGTTTGCCCAGTATTATAATCTATACCTCTGTGTCAGTTACATTTATTGCAAATATTGTGATATATTTGGATGTATTTCAACTGCAGTCTATTTTGCTTACCATTTATTTTCTTTAGATCTTCCCCTTTCCTGCCTTCTGCCAAATTAGTCAAAACCTTTTCTCCTTCCTGCCCATGTGAAGTCACTCTTGTGGTTTGAAATACATATATAGTAATTCTTTTCTTATAGAACTTTATCTAGGTAAAATAATGTCCCACTGCAGGTAGCAGAAACCAAACAGAGAAGCACAGACAAGTAGATGCTATTCTTCTTGCACATCACAGAAGCTGGAGGTGGACCTGCCATCAGGGGCCTGGCTCTGGTCCACATCCGTGACTCTGGTCCATCACCATCAGCCCTTCCCCTGTAAGGGTTTTCCCTTGGTTCTGCTGCTTCATGGCTGTGAGCTGGTCGGTGCACTTCGGGCATCAGTTTCCTGCGTGCCGTGAGCCTCCCATAACCAGAAGGAGGCTGAAGAGAAATTGAGAATGGGGTTTGAGGTCAGACCACCTGCAGTGTCTCCCACATATATTTCATTCTAAAATTTTCTAATCAGTTCTGTGGTTGTTCAATATTTCTATCCTTTTTGCATATTTCACTATAACTTAGTATGTTTTATTAAAACAATTGAGCAACTTCCACAGTGTTTTCTTAATACAAAATAAATTGGTTATTGACTTTTTTTTCAATCATAAGTTTACGTGTAAATGTATGTGTGTGTCTCTTTAAAAATTAGTATCTAGACTGATTATTGCTTCCTTTATACCTTGCTTTTCCTTCAAGACTCCTTAAGTGAGAGATTGCGGGGGTCTGTGGGGGATAGACTGTGTTAGTTGTTTGATGTCAGATATGTTTCTGCAGAATCTTGGATGGTAGTTTACATGGATACAGATTTTTAGGTCAACAGTGGTTTTCCCTGAGCAGTTTAAAGGTATTACTGTTCCACTGCCTGCTAATTAGAAGTATTCTATAAGATTTTATGATAACTTTTAAGCTTCAAAACTTTCTTTTAATCTCTGGTATTTGTGGTTTCGCTCTCGTGTATCTAGGTGTGGATTTGTTTTATGCTTTGTACCCAAAAGCGTTTTCATCTGAGGAATCATTTCCTCAATTTTAGAACATTTTTCACTATACTCTCTTGAAATATTGTTTTCCACCATTATGTCCAATTTCCTTTCCTGAACCCTTATCCTGGAGAAGGCAATGGCACCCCACTCCAGTACTCTTGCCTGGAAAATCCCATGGATGAAGGAGCCTGGTGGGCTGCAGTCCATGGGGTCTCTAAGAGTCGGATGCAACTGAGCGACTTCACTTTCGCTTTTCGCTCTCATGCATTGGAGAAGGAAACGGCAACCCACTCCAGTGTTCTTGCCTGGAGAATCCCAGGGACGGGAGAGCCTGGCGGGCTGCCGTTTATGGGGTCGCACAGAGTTGGACACAACTGAAGCGACTTAGCAGCAGAACCCTTATTCTAGCTTTATTGCAGCCTTTCAACTTGTCTTCTTCTCTCATATGCATGTATTCCTCTGTTTGTTTTTTTCTCTATTCTGTTTGGGGAAGTTCCCCAGTAGTATCTGCTAGCTTACTAAAATTTTTTTCTCAGTCAACTTACTTTAGTCTAGACCTTATGCTGTTTAAATTTTTTTCAAAATATGTTCTAAGATTTCTTATTTTTTTTTTTTACTATTTTTCTTATCAGTTATTTTGTCTCTCTTATAGTTTCTTTATATTTTAAATGAAAACTGTTTTCATGTATCTCTTTAAAGTTCTCAAATATATTTATTTATAAGTCTACTAGAATTTTCCAGAAAGTTAATTTTTTTCTTTTTTCTTTTTTTTTTTTTTTTTGGGTGGATGGATGTGCCTTGCAACACGCAGGATCTTAGTTCCTTGACCACCAGTGTTTGAACCACATGCTCTCTGCAGTAGAAGTGCAGAGTCTTAACCACTGGGCTGCCACAGAAGTCCCTAATTATTTCTGTAATTGGTTTTATTGCCTGCCTTTCTATCCATTAGAATTCTGTATATATTTTGGAGTTTGGTGTTTATAGGCTCATTTTGAGTAGGTGGTGGTAATGGCTGTTGCTACTGCTGTTTCTTCTCTTCCTCTTCCTCCCCCTTCTCTTTCTTTATTGTTATGTTTTCCTCTGTTGCTCTCTGTATGAAACCCTTATCTCTAATTTGCGTTTTCTATAAAGCTGTCTCTTCTCACTGAGAGCCAGTTCTCTCTTCTCTTGGCTTCTCCAGCATTAGTTCTAGAACCAAGTCTTAGAGTATATTTAATTAGTTCCCAAGTTCACGTTCTCATGTTTTAAGGTCTTTTAGATTGGGACGTGTCTCTAATTCACGGTCAGTCATGGCTTAGTTGGTGGTTTGTGTTCCTTGGTTACATGTAAAATGACATTATGCCTTACAGTTGATGACATTATAGAGCTGATGAAGTATCAGTAGCTAATGTAGTTTCGGATCATCTGTCCTGCAGTCTAATGGGTGTTGTCCAGCTGAGCCGGTGAGCAGCTCTGTTTAGCTGTCAAGGCTGTTTTGCATTCTCTTGCCTTCCTGTGACCGCAGCATTCTTTCATGTTCTGTCTTAGGTCATCTGTTAACAGTTTTCTCCTGGGTAGTCCTTCCCCAGGCCATCCGTCCAGCCTCAGGGTTCCCTTTCCAGTTGTCCTGCAGGAGACTCCCCTGCTTCTGCCTCAGGTCCTGGCTTCTACCCTGCCCCTAGCTTATCTCACAGTCATTTCTTTTAATTAATTTTTTAAATTGAAGTGAGCTGATTTACAATGTTGTGTTAGTTTCAGGGGTCCATCATGTATATATGTATAGATTCTTTTTCAGATTCTTTTCCCATATAGGTTATTACAAAATATTGAGTGTAGTTCCATGTGCCACACAATAGGTCCTTGTTTATCTATTTTATATACAGTGACCTGTTCATGTTAATACCAAATTCCTAATTTATCCCTCCCTGTCTTCAAATGTGATAACCATAAGTTTATCGTCTGTTCTGTGAGTCTGTGTCTGTTTTGTGAATATGTTCATTTGTATCTTTTTTTTTTTAAGATTACGAATATTTGTGTTGTTGTTATTTAGTCGCTAAGTTGTGTCTGACTCTTTGAGACCCTATGGACTATAGCCCACCAAGCTCCTCTCTCCATGGATTTCCCAGGCAAGAATACTGGAGTGGGTTGGCCATTCCCTTCCCTGGGTGATCTTCCTGACCCAGGGATCAAGCTTTGCCTCTCCTGTGTTAGCAGGTGGATTCTTTACCACTGAGCCACCAGAGAAGCCCAGATTCCATATATAGGTGATATCATATGGAATTTTGTCTTTGTCTTTGTCTATCTGACTTACTTCATTTTGCATGGCCATTTGTAGGTCTATCCATGTCTCTGGCATTATTTCATTCTTTTTTTATGCAGAAATATATATATTATATATATGTATCAATTTATCAGTATATCACATCATCTTTACCCGTTCATCTTCATGGTCATTTCTCATCCATATCTGAATTTTGAACTCCGCTTTATCAATCATTTTGATAGTTTGTGGATGGTTTAAAAAATTTATCCTTGCCACAGGGATGCTACAAGATGAGAACTTAATGAATTATAACGAGGACTATTCTTATTGACCTCTTTTCCTCTAAGTAGAGAAAGTAACTTAAAGTAATTGGACTGTGTGTTCTTTGTTGAGGGTTTAACTGAATCTCACAGGAAATAGACCTAATTGTGACGATGACTGCTGTCCAAGATGCAAATGAGCTCAATAATTGAATCCAAGGAAATGGTGCATGTGAAAGATGAGAAAAAAGAAAAGCTGTAGTTATTGTCCAATTCTTAAGTGATTAATTTAAGAAGCATGCACCCCTTGTTCAGGAGACCAGAAGATTCTTTTTAAATCCTATTCCTTTATTAGATATTGCTGTCCAAGCTCTGGGGATAGGAGAGGGCTTTGCATTTATGATATTCTGTGTCAAGATTCTGCATGTGGTTTTTTTTTATTCACATGAGGGAAAAATGGACTTTCTTAAGAGTCTGTTAGTATATTCTTTGCCCCTACCTATGCACTGGGTACTCATTTTGGGATTCTGTTTTGTAGCCGACTTTATTTTATGTGGTCATGTTCTCAAAACAGATGCTTTCAAACTGCATCAGAAGCAGCATATGTGGTGTGAGCACGTTAAAGCCGTGTCTGCAGGGGGACCATGCATCAGAGCACTCTACAACAGTCTTTTCCTGAGTTTATTTGACCTGGTCATCCTTCTCCACTGGCCTGATGAAGTTTGATTAGATCAGTTTGTTGTTTTCTTTACATGAGTTATGTCTGTGTAAATCTGGAATGTTCCTATAGGAAGCACTAATTTAGCCATATGTATCAATACTTACCTTGATTGTGGTTAACATAGGTGGAGCTATTGCAGTTACTATTTAGCAGAAACCCTAGTGCCTCGGTGGCAGGGATAACGGTGCTGGTAACTAGCGTGTAAGTGTGTGTGAGCCCCTTCAGTCAGCGCCCTGCGGTGCGCTGATCAGCGCTTCGCACAGAGCATCTCATGTAAGAGCCACAGCGCCAGCTGTCTTGTGACCATTCACTTTCTTCTCAAATGAGAATCTGAGTGTGGTAGCTCACTCTTTGTGTCATCTTGGCTAGGCCATACTGCTCAGTTTCTGGTCAAACAGCCGTCTAGATGTTGCTGTGAAGGTATTTTTTAGATGAGGTATACATGTCAATCTATAGACTGTGAATGATGCAGGTTATCTTCCATAATGTGGCTTCACTGCATCCAGTCAGTTGAAGGCTGTAGTGAAAAAACTGAACCTCCAGACTGCCTTGTAGATTCAAGCTTGCCACACTAACACCTCCCTGGGTGTCCATGCTCCCAGGCCCACCAGGCACTAGCCAGTTTGTAAAAATACATCTATCTGTCCCTCCATGTCTGTCTGTCTTCTTCTCCCACCATCTGTACAGTTCTGTTTACACACACATACATACACATGCCCCCTATGGGCTCTCTTTCTGTGAAGAACCCTGATGAACGCACTGAGACATCCCAAGCTGTCTAGCTCCAGAAGCTGTGCCCTAAGGCAGTACCGAAAAATTTCTGCCACACAGATAATTCAGTTTAAATTTGAATTTTATTTATTTTCCCTCCCCTGTCATTTATCCACTCAAAAAAAAGATGCTAATAAGTAGGAGGAATTCAAGCTTAAAAGAAGAGTCTTCATCTTTAGAGTCACCGCCTTCACTGAAGAGTTACGGTGGCTGGAGTTGCCAGAGAGCTGGTGGGCGCCCCTGGGGTCCTGGAGATGCAGTGCTCCTGTAGCACAGCAGACACTCTCCCTTCAGGGTGTTCATGAAAGACACTCTGTCTCCACAGCAGGTGCCTCGCTTTATCACCTCTTCACTGTCGCCACTCCGCTCAGCACTGGAGTCTGGTTGCCAAAGACCCTCCCCCGTCAGAGAGCTCTTAACTTATTGAGTGGCTGCAAAGATGATGGTCATGCTAGATGGCAGGTTATACCTGCTTCTGCTTAACCAGGCAAGCAGACTCTAAAAGGTCTGATGGGAAAATGAGAATTTTGGTCACCATCAAGAAAAGTCGATGTCTCAATGTATTCATTTCTTCACATTTTCTTCTGACACACAGACTAAAAAACTTTAATGCTTCATTATTTTTGAAAATGTGTTTCTACTTTGTAGTGTTCTAACTACCCATATAAACATGTAATGTGTACAAGTGTTCTTAGAGTCACGATGACTAGGGTAGATTATTTCTCCTTAAGTAAACGTAGACGTGATCTCTGATTTGTGTGCAGTTTCACTTAGCAAAGAATGAACATATTTTCCATTGGGTGGAGCTGAGAGGACAGTTTATTATTTTTTCTTTAGGATAAGTACTCAGAAGGTGTCCCCACACGTCCCCCCTGCTTCCGCTGATGAACGCCTTTATTCCCTGAAGGCTCCAACCTGCTTCTCATGCTCACGCCCTTTGCTCTCTACCCCTCTGCCCACAATGCTCTTCCCCCGGATAACCCCTTCTCTTTGAGGTCTTTCTTTATCGCCCCATTAGAGGAGAGTGTAAAAGCTGCCTTAAAACTCAGCATTCAAAACATTAAGATCATGGCATCAAGTCCCGTCACTTCATGGCAAATAGATGCAGAAAAAGTGGAAACAGTGACAGATCTTATTTTCTTGGGCTCCAGATTCACTGAGGACAGTGACTGCAGCCATTAAGTTAAAAGATACTTTCTCCTCGGAAGAAAAGCAAGGACAAACCTAGACAGCATGTTAAAAAGTAGAGATATCACTTTAGCAACAAAGGTCCACATAGCCAAAGCTATGCTTTTTCCATTCATCATGTACAGATGTTGAGAGTTGGACCATATAGAAGGCTGAGTGCCGAAGAATTGATGCTTTCAAATTGTGGTGTTGGAGAAGATTCTTGAGAGTCCCTTGGACTGTAAGGAAATCCAACTAGTCCCTCCTAAAGGAAATCAGTCCTGAATATTCATTGGAAGGACTGATGCTGAAGCTGAAACTCCAGTACTTTGGCCATCTGATGTGAAGAGCTGACTCACTGGGAAAGACCCTGATGCTGGGAAAGATTGAGGGCAGGAGGAGAAGGGGTGACAGAGGATGAGATGGTTAGATAGCATCAGCGACTCAATGGATCTGAGTTTGAACAAACTCCGGTTGATAGTGAGGGACAGGGAAGCCAGGCATGCTGCAATTTGTGGAGTCGCAAAGAGCAGGACAGGACTTAGCCACTGAACAACAACAATCTGATAACTACCTGCACTCCCACTTTTTCTGTTGCTTCATCCTTCTCTGCTACTCAAACACTTTACTTTTTTTGTGGGGGTGGGGTTGTCTGTCTTCATTATAGGGATTTTTACCTGACGTATTCTCTGCTAAGTTCTTAACACTTGAAATAAGTTTGGGTCTACAGTAGGTACTCAGTAGATATCCAGTGAGTTTGTAGTCCTGATACAGCCCTTCAGAATGTGTCTCTAGATCTTTAGACTTGATGGTTAGTAGTGCCTTTCCTGCTCTTTGACCTTGGCATTAGTGGCCACAAGCCTGGTTCCCCCTCAAGTCATAGTGCCTTGGGTGGCCGTAGGCACCCCATCCAGCCTTGGTACAACTGTGGCCCACCAGTGTTAGAGCCTTCTGTGATAGCTGTCTTTTCCCCATAGCCCCTTAACTCGTTCATTCAGCCCACATCCATTTAATCCATTCCCTCTGGGTGTGAATGCAGGCCTCTTGGGAGCTCCTAGGTCTGCAGGGCCCACTGTCCTCAGAGCTCCACAGAGTGAAGTAGCTACTGCATGTCCTGAACAGCTGCCCAGTGACTGGTGGGCGATTTAAGTACAGATGGCCTAGAGGCATGGCTGGGTTGGATGGACCATGGAGACAACCAGGGAAGTATGGTGGTGCTGAGCTGCCCCTGACGAGTAGCCACGTGGGCAGTTTGTGTGACACTGTTCTTTAGGCCACTTTGCTGCCAGTGTGCGTACAGGAGGGCTGGTGTGTGTGCCCTGGGCTTTCACGTGCCACAGTGCTTGCATCTGAAGGACGCTTGCGTTCACAAATGCCAGATTTCTTAGCTCACTACAGAAATCGTTTCCTGGGCTGCTGTAACAAAGCACCACAAACTGGGTGGCTTAAGAACAACAACCGGGGAACTTCCTGGTGGTCCGGTGGCCAGGGCTCCACTATTCTAGTGCAGGGGGCTGGCTCTGATTCCTGGTCAGGGCTTCCCTGGTGGTGCTAGTGGTAAAGAACCCTCCTGCCAACGCAGGGGACACAGGAGATGGAGGTTTGATTCCTGGGTTGGGAAGATCCCCTGAAGAGGGAAACGGCAACCCACTCCAGTATTCTTGCCTGGAGAATCTCACGGACAGAGGAGCCTGGCAAGCTGTAATATATAGGGTCGCAAAGAGTCGGACACGACTAACGCGACTTAGCATGCACGCATACAGGGAATTCGATCCCACATGCCGCAACTAAGAGTTGGCATGCTGCAAATAGGTCCTGCATGCTGCAGCTAAAAGCTCTGTGTCTGCAGTGGAGATTAAAGATCTGACTGCTGCAACTAAGACCTTCCACGCCCAAATAAAAATTAAATACTTAAAAAAACAAAAATCAAGTATTTTTTGTCTCATAGTTCTGAGGGCTAGAGGCCAAAAATCAAGGTGTTGGCAGGGCCTGCTTTCTCTCTGAAGGCTCTCGGGAGAATCCTCTCGCCGCTTCTAGTCTCTGCTGTTTCAGTCTCTCCCCTCATCATCATCATCACACTGCGGCCTTCTCTCTCTCTCTGCCTTTTCCTCTTCTTATAAGGACCTCCTAACCTCAACTTGGTTACATCTGCACAGTCCCTATTTCCAAATAAGGTCACATTCACAAGTTCAGGGAATTAGGACTTTAATATCAGTATATCTTTTTTTAGTGGGAGGTGGGGTGGGAATACCGTTCAGCCAGCAGCACTCTTTTTGAGGCAGAAGCAGTAACCAAGGAGAAAGCTGAGACATTTTCTAAGGATAGAGAGCAGAGTTGTCTCTTTTGGACAGCTTCAAGTTTCCCTCAATGCTTTTGTCTTTATTGAGTGGCTTGTCCTAGGACTGAAATCTTTCCTCTCCAGACCCTAGAGTGCAGTTTACTTAGTTAAGTAATCCTGTGTACCTTCTCTCTCTGGGGTCTGGGAACCCTGGTAGAATAGACAGATGAGCTGTGAATGGAGAGTTCCCTAAAAATGCAGGAAGAGGCATCCTGCTGCAGGTGGCGGCCAGTTCCATGGCGGGGGTGGGGCCTCAGCCCTCCAGTGGGGCAGTTGTGGACGGCTGCAGCAAGATGGGTGGTAGAAAGGCGGTTGGAGACTTTGATGTCAAGGGCTTCCCTCCAAAGGTGTCCTTAGGGCTTTGCGCTCTTTGCTTTGTGGCAGTGTGTGGCAGGGGGGCGGCACTGCAGACGCTTGGTGGACTGGGGCGGCATCCGTCACCTGTTCTTCTCCTCGTGGCCCTGCATTTGGAGAGGCAGAACTCTGGCCCCCTGTTCGCCCCCTTGTAGTGCAGGAGCCCAGTTACTGGGTCTGGGCAGGAGCCCCAGCAGCTAGAGAGAGGCCTCCGAGAGGCTGGAGGGATTTTCCTGTCTGGAAAGAAGGTGGCCACCGTGGAGGAAGGCCAGCTCCATGGCCATGACCCACTGTCTGCAGGGAAGAGTGTGCAACACACACCCAGCAGTGCTTAGGCGGCCGGAAATGTGGCAGCTCCATACCCCCAAAGTGATCTTTAAAGTGGACTTATTTACACTGTTGTCATAGCAACAGGAAAACTCTTCTGACCTATAAGCAGTGGAAGACTCTGTAAAAGAAACTGTAGATGGAAAAAAAAAAAAAAGCCAGAAAAAAAAAAAAAAAAACCTGTAACAAAGTACCATTCTTTCACTTATTCAGTCAATTAAGAATAACAGTTTGTACATTTGGCAGTCAAATGGGAAATGGCCTTGCATGTTACAACATGAACCTGATTACATGAAGTGATTTATTTTCTTGTTTAGACACAGTGTACCAAGAACCTTATTCAAGTGGAAAGCTGTTAAAAATGTGAGAACCAGCAGTGCTCACTAACTTACAGGAATGATAAATGCAAACAGCCCAGAATCCAGAAACTGTCCTGAGAATAACAATTTATACTGTCTTTTCTTTGAGCATCTAAACCCTAGACTCTGGGAGTGAGTATGCATCTTTAGTCCGTCAGATGTAGGTCATTTTTCTTTCTGTGAGGTCTCTTTCACTTATATCTTGTCTGGACAGGGTGGAGCCCCTGCTTAAATTCTATTTCTAGCGTGCAGAAAGAGTGAATTATCGTAGACCAAAGCCAGTGCTACTTGGAAAATGGGAAAGGCGAAGGAGGCAGGACATGTCTTCCTGTCTGGCCCAACCGTGAACTTGGCTGGGACCCCATCTCTGGTGGGCGCTCCTGGGAGGTTGCACAGGCCTGGGTCAAGCTTCTGGGCCGGGCCTGTTAATGCCTCTCATCTCGTGTGAAGGCCGGTCCTTGGGGACTCTTTCCTGGCTCTTTCTGCCGCTTGACTCTGTGGTCAGCATATTTGTATGTGACCTTGACTAGAAATCTTTAGACCAGAGACCTGGTATGCTGCTCCTGTCCTCTTTCTCAACCGTTTTCTCTCTTTCTATCATATATATATATATTATTCTGTACTGTATATATGCATATATAATTCAGTTATATCAAACTATACCTTTTCTTTAACAACACGCACAAGTCTCACATGCTGCAGTGAGACTTCCCGAAGCCCTCCCAGCCTCCCTGCCCCCTTTAACCCGCCCGTCTGTCCCTTCATCCCTGCAGGCCACATCTCAGTTTCCACTCCGGCTGCAGAGCTGCATCCACTGGGCCATTGCATGCGGCTCCTCTCTGCATGCATGGCTGTGATGCTGAAATATGATTCAGGACCACACACAGATAGCAAAGTCTCTGGCCACTTAAGCATGTAAACAGTCTAGCTTTTTATAAAGTGGAAAAATATTTCTTGTGCACTATTTTAACATGGTCAGCATGTTGAAACTTGGTGAGCAACTGTGTCAACATTTCTTTGGCTGGAAAGAGCCAACCTGGAGAGCCTCGTGGTAACATATAAAAAGTGAAGCTGCTTTGTTTACTACTGGGATTTGGGCAGCAATTACAGCCTGAGACATAAGTGAAATCATTATTTTTTGCATCATGATTAGGCTAGTTGAAATAATGATTCCTTGTCAGATAGCTAAGATTCCTTCAGAGAATCAGAGGAAAATGGATAGCTGAGTTCCCATGAAGTCCTTTTATAGAAAAACTCACATCGTACCTGGCCTGCCAGTGTCTTCTTTTGTTTCAAATATTTACTGAACACCTCAAACATGTCAGATTCTTTTTTACATGCTGGGCGTGCAGATTAAGTGGGATAGACGGGCTATTGGCTCATGGTGCTTGCTGTGGCTGTCTCAGGGGAAACAGTAAATAAGAAATCAGGTACACAAAAAAGACAGTATTTGTGATTGCTCTGAGATGGGTTTGCTCAACGTCGGATATTTACAGAGGGCACTTTTGAGTCTCTTAGGGTAGCTCAGAGTCTCCAAACTAACACATTTCTTCTCTTACAGGTCTCCCGTTCTAGCACAGGAGGCAGACAGTAAGCAGTAACGAAAATCAGTACGTACATTAGGACCTTCCTGGTGGCTCCGTGGTAAAGAATCCACCTGCCGGTGCAGGAGACACGGGTTCAATCCCTGGTCCGGGAAGATCCCACACAGAGCCAAGCAACTAAGCCTGTGCGCCACAGCTGGTGAGCCTGTGCGCCACAGCTGGTGAGCCTGTGCTCTACAGCCTGAGAACCCCAAACTCTGAAGCCTGCGCACTCTGGAGCCCATTCCCCACTGGAGAGGCTGCCACAGTGAGCAACCCAAGCACCCCAACTAGCGAGTAGCCCCCACTCGCCACAGCTAGAGAAGAGCCCACGGAGCAACAGCCGAAAAGAAGACCCAGCATGGCCAAGGGTAGATAAGCAATATTAAAGATAGAAAACACATGCATTAGATAGTGTGTTCGTCGGTGCTAAGGCCTATCCAGCAGCAGAAAGTAGAACAAGGTGAAAGGTTACCAGGAGTGAGACCGGAAGTCGATGATCCTCGGAAGGCCAGCCCGAGAAGGCTGGGCGAGCTTGACAGGTCAGGTCACAGGTGTCTGGGGAAGGAAGGTCCTAGGCCTGTGGAGATGCCTGTGTTTGAGGACAGCCAAGGGATAAGCGTGGCTGGAGCGGAAGGAGTAGAGAAGGGCAAAGAGGACACCCAGGTAACCGAGGGTGTCGGTGTGGGAGCAGCGCCGCGGCTGACAGCCTTGAGGTTGCTGTTTGGTTTTTTAAAATTTTAATATCACTTACTGATCTCTTTCTGACTGTGCTGGCTCTCCTTGCTTGTGCAGGCTCTCTGGGTGTGGCGACCCGGGGCTGCGCCCTGGTTCTATGTACAGGCTTCTCACTGAGGGCTGCTCGCTCGTTGCGGAGAACAGGCTCCAGGGCATGTGGGCTCAGCCGCTGTGGCACACGGGCTCAGCTACCCTCTGCGTGTGGGCTCTTCTCCGACCAGGGATCAAACCTGTGTCCCTTGCATTGGCAGCCGGTTTCTTAACCACTGGACCGCCAGGCACATCCTATTGCTTTGTTAACTTTTAAAACATGTGTTTATTTGGCTGTGCCAGGTCTGAGTTGCAGCATGCAGGATCTAGTTCCCGGACAGGAATGAACCTGGACACCCTGCACTGGGAGCGTGACGTCTAAGTCGCTGGCCCACCAGGGAGGTCCAGGGGCCGATCTTTGGGGCACAGGATGTCAGGGAAGGCTCTGGATGAGGTTGTGAGGCTTGAACTGAGACCTGAAGGGTTTGACGAGCCTGTCATGTGTGGAAGAGGTAGGCAAGCCTGGTTCAGGCCTGGGAAATGGAGGAACAGCAGGGACCAAAGGCCCAGGCTAGGAAAGAGCACCTCCCCGTCCGCCATGCTGCTGTGTGAAAGCGGGGCGGGGAGAGCTGGAGCGGGGAGACGGCTCAGTGCGCACTGTGTGGTCGGGGCGAGGTGTGCAGGTTTCCCTTGGAGTGAACGAGAGAGGTAGAGGAATGTGGCGATGCCCGCCTTTCTACTGCCTTCTAAGCTTTGAGAGCGGAAGGAGAAGGCAGCCTAAGCCACATCTGGAGGGAAAGCTGCATGCGGGCTGGGGCTTGATGCCCTTCCTCCGTCACTGGCCCCTGAAGCTCAGCCCGAGCCTGCTGATGAAGGAGGCACAGAGGCAGGAGGCATTGGCGTGGACAGACACATGGGCCAGTGACCCACTGGCATACCTCCCAGGCGGACAGAAGCCTGTTATCTTTTATTCTTTGAGTTATTTGGGAAGCACAGACACAAGATTCCAAGAATAATATACCAGCCATCCAGAATTTATAGCACTTAATATTTTGGCATATTTGCTTCCAGCCTTTGTAAAATTGACTTCTCTGAGACCTGAGTTTGATCCCTGGGTTGGGAAGATCCTCTGGAGAAGGGACTGGCTACCCACTCCAGTATTCTTGCCCGAAGAATTCCATGGACAGAGGAGGAGTCTCGTGGGCTATATAGTCCACGGGGTCGCAAAGTGTCAGAGACGACTGAGCAACTAACACTCAGACTTCGTAAAATTAGCATGTGTGTGTGTGTTCTTTGCAATTCCATCCTCAGTCGCTTTCCCAACTCTAGAGGCAGCCATGTTGAGGTGGCCGAATTGGCTTTTAGCAGATCTTCTGTTTCTGGCTTGCGTCTGGGGATAAGGAAGGCAGAGAGGAGAGCTGGCATTTCCCAAGGCTGGTGGCAGGCGTGGGGACCCAGCTCTCCCCTGGCTGGAGTCAGGCGGTGTCTGTGCAGGGACCTCGCCCTGGAGCGTCAGGCCTGCTCCTCGAGCCTCCCACAGTGCTGGGCCCCAGGCCCACTGGACAGAGCCTGTGACAGCCTCACCCTGAAAGCCCCTCCCGTGTCGCTCACTGGCATCTCTTTAGCATGATGTGTCCTGGATCAGCGTGTCCTGGGTCCTGACATCATCAGGATGTGGGACAACTTTTCCAGATAACCAAAGTGTATCCCTTTTTTATTTGAAACACTTTTGGTGGAAATTATCCTCAGATGTCTTGCAGATTTACACTTTCTGAGTGTCTTGGATAAGATCTGTTCATCTTCAGTGTGGACTGACCAGGGTCATTCCTTTGCGCATCAGCAGCTG
Source organism: Budorcas taxicolor (assembly GCF_023091745.1). Classification (NCBI taxonomy): domain Eukaryota; kingdom Metazoa; phylum Chordata; class Mammalia; order Artiodactyla; family Bovidae; genus Budorcas; species Budorcas taxicolor. The sequence continues at coordinate 4,035,139 of NC_068922.1, forward strand.
TGTCCATTGATGTTCCGGGGACCGCGCACAGCTTCCTCCAGCACATGACCTAAGGCTGCTTTGCTGAAGCTCTGCTACCAGCGTTCACTGACTTGCAGCCCTCTCCATCAGCCAGCAGCTCTTCCCTCTCTCTGTTGTCAGTAGACTTGCCTCTGACTCTCCCTCAGTTCCCCTTCTCACTCCTTACCTAGGAGTCCCCCTCTGCTTTGGCCTGAGAAACAGGTAATCAAATGAGGAACATGCTGGGTAAAGTCACAGAAGGCTCCGAGTGGGTGCTCTCCACTGAGGGCTCCCCAAGGGAGGATGTCTGTTGGATAGGCCGGCAGACATGGTTGGACGTGTGGTCTCTTCCAGATGGCTGATGCTGAGACTAGCACCGTCAGCTGAGGCCCAGTGGCTGCATCTCTCCCCTCCTCACTCACTTCTCCTTCCTTGAGATTCTTCCCACCTTCCCTGAACGAGAGCTTGGGGCGCAGGGCCTCTTAGGAGCTGCGGTGGTGGCTGCCTTCAAGTTATAATTCAGCGTTAGAGAAATATGACTGTAAGATTGTTGAGGGAAGTCATTACTGGGTCTGTAAAGCTTCTTTTTTCTAGAACCAGCTGTTTAGTTTTAAAGGCAGGAGGGACCATTGAGAGGATCTCATTCTAGCACCTAGTTTACAGCTGAAGAAAGCAAAGCCCCAAATGAAGACTGACGGAGTTCGCCAAGTCTGTAGTTGCTGAGTGAACAGCGCTTCCGTCGTGGAGCTGTCTGGCCTTTGTGGTCAGAGGTGCCTGCTGTTCACTGTCATGACCTGAGCACACAGGCTGGTAAGCGCCGTGGGAGCGGGGAAAGTAGGTGCTCTCTCTTCTGTGCCTTGCTTCCTGAGCTTGGTGGGATGTCATCTCAGCATAGACTAGACTTTTTACTGGTTAATAAAAGTGATTGAGAATGTATCCACTGTATGGGCAAAGGTTTATCCAGAAAGATGTTCATTGCAACATTATTTACAGTAGTGAGAAATTGGAGATAGCTGGTCCACCACTGGGCTGATGAATAAATTTTGAAATAGCTGTGAAATTGAATATTACACTGTCATTAAAGCTGCATGTACAGAGTTATTAATAATAAAGGTATGACAAAGTCACTGGTTATGTTTGAGTGCAGTTAATAAGTCAAGTAGGCAAAAGTAGGAAGTAAGGAAAATAGTATTGAGATTAAGTACCATATCACCTTAACTATTAAAAACTTGAAAGAGAGGAAAGACTGGCAAAGGAATATCCAAAATGATAGTTTTTTTTGGTGAAAGGGTTTTTTTTTTTTTTAATTATTTTTTCCTATACTTTACAGAGTTTCTTGAACGTCTGTCCACTATTTTTATAAGCTAAAAAGTATTCTTTGATGATACATTGTGGGGAGGGGAGTGCAGAAACAGCTCTGGACAGGGAGACAAGTTGAGAAACCGTATTTAAGCCTGCGCAGAAGGAAGGCCCATACTAGCAGCCCTGCCGAGTGTGGTGCCGCCAGACAGGCCAGCCTTACCCTGCAACTGTGGTTGTCCACTCAGTCGTGTCTGCCTCTGAGACGCCACGGACTGCAGCTTCCCTATCCTTCCCCCAGAGTTTGCTGAGAGTTTGCTCACACTCATGTCTGTTTTCTTACCCCTAGATGTAACTGTCTGGTACTTAACCAGAGAAAGAGGGATTTGCTCCAGCACTGGAGGGAAGACAGGACAAATTAGCCACATTGGATTGATTTATACACAGTCAGTGTATAAACCACACAGTTTTATTTCTTTTTACGTTTAGAATGTTTTCAGGAGTGACTTTTAATACAGGCGTCTCTTGGTGTGTTTGGAACCCAGTTGTCATGTGAGCTCTGTGTCTACTGTCTGTGCCCAGTGACAGAGGTCCTTGTTGGTGGCGCTCCTGTGAGCCTGTGTGTGAGGCCCTGCCCTCGGCCTTGGCCCTTGCGGGTTTTGTTGATCAGCTTCTTAAACAGAGCCTGAGAGGGAAAGAGGACAGGCGGGACGGGGCGCAGAGGCGGGGAGGAGAGGAGCCCACTGCCCCAGCACTCTCTGAACACGGTGGGGAAATAGAGCTCATTTTGCTCGCGTGTTGCTCTGTGGTAGACAGTAGGCAGGAAGTGCCAGATTCTAGCAGATGCAATCTTACTGAATCTTCACTGCAATCTTCTGAGATAAGAATCCTCACCCCCTTGTTTCAGATAAGGTAACTGAGACTCAGCTAGCACTTGGTAGAGTTGGAGTACCTAGCCAGGTCTGCAGAGCTCCAAGCTCAGGTGCCTCCTACAGTGAGGGCAGCTTACACTCCAGGGAAGTCAGGAGAGAGCCCCTGGCCAAGGACCCCGGCGGGCTGGCCTGTGTCGCCATGACAGACATCACTGGGGTGGTAGGGGAGCCGCAGGGTTCACCGTGCCTCCAGCACGCTGGCTGCGCTGCCCATGTGGTCTGCCTGGGAAGGCTGACGTGGAGCTGGGCTCCAACAAAGTTCCAACAGAAGTACAAACCCCGATCTTCTCCTCCTGCCAGTTTTATGGAAATTTCTGCAAGGCACAAGGCAAAGGGTCTCTGAGGGCTCAGGCCCACTCTCCTAGTTGGCAGGTGGGGGTGGGTGGATACAGACGTGGAGAGGACATAGCTGCTGCTTCAGCAGCTTTATTAGGGTTGAGGTTCCTCCCCTTTCCGCCAAGTCAGAGACTGAACAAATCGCCGTCTCCTCTGAGGCGGCGGGGGCTGAGCCTGCGCCTGGGTCATCCGCACGAGCCCCGATGCCGGGTCCTCCTGGACCTCCCCCCACCCCATCCCCTTTCCTTCTGTTGAGGCTTGTTGGCCCCAGGCCGTTCTCACCGTATCTCCTGCCGCTGCTCCTGCGTGGGCTCTGGCACCGCATCCTGAAGCTGGTGAGGGCCGCCTCCTGGTCCAGACGTGTCTCTCCTGCCCTGAGGCCTCCACACCTGCTCTCAGACCACCTGGAGGTGGGGGTAGTACCGGGCGCTGGTCCTCATGTGATCTTACGCTTCACCTCTCTGGGTTCAGTTGCCACATTGATGAAAATCATACACACCCAACAGGGTGGGCGTGGGGACAGCGGGAGGAGGTGATGGGTGAGGAGGGGTCTCGCCGCCTCCTTCCCTCTGTCCCCACTTCCTCCTCCTCCACTCAGCCTGATCATCCTTGCTCCAAAAACCTGTCTCACTGATAAAAAGCTTTAGATTGGTGGACTGGACTCTTCTTAACTGTGGGATTTGGCCGGGTTACTTACCTCTTTTGAACCTGTTTCTTCATCTGCAAGGATGAACGTAGAACTGCCCACCATACTACTTTCTGTATGTGATTTGTTTTATAAACTGTAAAGCACCACGTGCAGGAGGAGTGTTTATTATGCATCCTGTGTACGTCTGGCCTGAGAGAACTTGAGGTGAAGGTGCTGAAGATTCAGTAGCCTTATGAAAAGGCATTTCGTGCTAAAAGCAGATGGACTGTGTGGGTTCTAGTAGTATGCTCACCTTCATCCATTTATCCACTGCCCTTATTTTCAGTGTTTCAACTGTAAGTTCCTATAGCACACCCATGCTTTCTCCTTCTGCTCTTTAAAAGCCCTTGATTTGCGTTCAATGACGCTTCGTCCCTCAGGTACTGAGGAGCACCTTGGGTCGCACTTGGTGGCCGCACTTGCCTGCTGTGCGTCCGCAGCAGGAGCCACGGGCCTCTAACGCCATCGGCTCACCTCGCCCTGCCATGGTGAGCGGGTCAGGGCTGCTCTACTGTAGACCAGGCCGCCGCAGCAGCAAGACGGGGCCTGAGCTTAGCCACTGGCAGATGATCAGTGGGTCTTGGTTGAATGGACCCAGCATGAATTGGGCACAGTGTGACTCTGCAGAATCCTGCCAGCCAGAACCACTGGGTCTGTTGTTTGGGACCAGCTACTTCCTGGATTAATCCATCAGCCACGTTGGTCTGTTGGTGCCCTGGTCTTGCCCCTCCATTCACCTTTCTGGCAAAACAGAGTTTCTGGCGAAACAGAGTTGTTTTCATACTGTTTTGAGTTGCTAGTGGTCCTTTAAAACTTAAAGTTTGCAAGACACTGTTCTCATGATCTGGCGACATCTGTTTAACCTTTGGTGTGTCATACTTGCCTATCAAGAAGATGATATGCACTCGTTTTTCAGGGACACATAAAACTTTCTTTATCATAATCACAGTGGGAAGAAAGAAAAACCCCACTGAAGTCGTTTAGTACAGATTGTCACCCTTCGGCAGTTCCCTTTCCCGGTTCATGCTGCCTCCTGGGGCAGCGTGCTGGGCGTGTTGAACCCTGAGAATGTGTGTTTATCCAGTTGTCCACAGGCAGTAAGTGAGCTGTAATCTGCCTACCTAAAATCCACCCTGGTGGTTTTAATTTTGTCAACAGAATATGTTTGCCAGTCCTTCAACAATAATAACAAAAATATACATGATTAATTTAATAAAAGCAGCAACAGCAGTGGCTCTTCTGATCTGATTTGCTGCTCACCATCTGCCTGTGAGGAAGGTACTGTTACTGTGTGCGCTCACAGATGAGGCTCAGAGAAGGCAAGGACCCCAGGTAGGGCCCCACTCAGGAGCAAGGTGCTTACTCCCTCCATGCCTGGGTGCCAAGACTGGCGCCTGTCCTTCCCACCCCAAATCTTTTCTTCTTCCATATTATGTAGCTCATGCTATTGGGCATCCCACATAGAATGATGTTCTCCGTCCTGACACCCAGATAGTCCTACTTCTTTGTATCCTTTCTAGTTTGACAAAACCCTCTGAAAATTTGGTGCCCATCAGGAAGCTGTGTTTTGATAAATTTTAGTTTCATTTGAAATATAGAGTTACTGCATAGTAGAAATCCATGTTTAAGAGAAGTGATTTGCTCTTATATTCTTGTTAGAGAATAGCACACAAATGTGACTGTGGGCTCAGAAGACAGAGTCTGCGAGTTCTGATAAGCCTAAAACAACGGCTCACAGATTTTTTCGGTAAAAAGCCAGATGCTAGATATTATGGACTTGGTGGACCGTACAGTCTCTGTGGCATGGACTTGACTCTACCAGCACTGATGGAAGCAGAGGTAGTGTGTAGACAAAGGAGCGCGGCTGCACTCTGGTAAAGCTTGATTTACAGAAATGGGCAACAGCTGGATTTGGATCTTGGCTCAGTTTGCATTAACGGGATTGTCCTTGATGGTGAGAAAAGGTTTACAAGAAGGAAAGTCCTAGTTATTTTGCAATAAATATTAATAACACCCCCTTTCAGTTTCAAAAGTGTCTTGGTCAAGAAATTAATATGTTGTCACCCTATGTGTTCCATCATTTAAGGTTTTATTTTTAAAAGCACATCATTTGGTTTCCCTTGGCCCTCGTCGTGGTGTGCAGGGCCTTCTGGCTGCAGCGTGTGGGCTCTGGGCTTCCCAGGTGGGGCAGGGGCAAAGAAGTCGCTGCAGTGCAGGAGATGGCGGGCTCCATCCCTGGGTCGGGAAGATCCCCTGGAGGAGGGCATGGCAACCCACTCCAGTACCCTTGCCTGGGAAATCCCATGGACAGAGGAGCCTGTTGGGCTGCAGTCCATGGGGTTGTGAAGTCGGACACACCTGAGCACAAACACGTAAACACACGTGTGCGATCTAGTTCCTGAGCAGGGATCAGGGCCCCCTGCATTGGGTGTGCAGAGTCTTAGCCACTGGACCACCAGGGAAGTCCCACCTCAAGATCATTCAATGAGACCACGATGAAATGGGAACCGTTCTTATTTCTGTTTTGTGACCTTTCCATAGATTTCTATACTTTTCTAGTCTGAGAGGAGGGCCTGGCATGGAGGGGAGCGCTCGGAGGTGGGAATGCAGACACTTTCCAGGGGAGTGGTTACAGCTCAGCTTTGTGCAGAGCTTCCTCTGTGCAGGGTGTGATATAAAGGGCTTCACACAAACCATCTCCAGAAATATACACTAATCCCATGTGTGAAATAGGATTATCATTCCTGTTTTACTGATGAGGAAACTGAAGCACAGAGGGTTAGGAAATTTGCTCAGGGTTGCAGAGCTCGTGGTTGGATTTGGATTTGAACTGGATGATCTGACCTTAAATCTTCATGACCTAGATAATCACGATGGTGTGTGATCACTTAGCTAGAGACAGACATCCTGGACTGCGAAGTCAAGTGGGCCTTAGGAGGCATCACTATGAACAAAGCTAGTGGAGGTGATGGAATTCCAGTTGAGCTATCTCAAATTGTAAAAGATAATGCTGTGAAAGTGCTACATTTGCCAGCGAATTTGGAACACGCAGCAGTGGCCACAGGACTGGAAAAGGTCAATTTTCATTCCAATCCCAAAGAAAGGCAATGCCAAAGAATGCTCAAACTACCACACATTTGTACTCATCTCACATGCTAGTAAAGTAATGCTCAAAATTCTCCAAGCCAGGCTTCAACAGTACGTGAACCATGAACTTCCAGATGTTCAAGCTGGTTTTAGAAAAGGCAGAGGAACCAGAAATCAAATTGCCATCATCCGTTGGATCATGGAAAAAGCAAGAGGATTCCAGAAAAACATCTATTTCTGCTTTATTGACTATGCCAAAGCCTTTGGCTATGTGGATCACAATAAACTGTGGAAAATTCTGAAAGAGATGGAAATACCAGACCACCTGACCTGCCTCTTGAGAAACTTATATGCAGGTCAGGAAGCAACAGTTAGAACTGGACATGGAACAGCAGACTGGTTCCAAATAGGAAAAGGAATACGTCAAGGTTGTATATTGCCACCCTGCTTATTTAACTTATATGCAGAGTACATCATGAGAAGCGCTGGGCTGGAAGAAGCACAAGCTGGAATCAAGATTGCTGGGAGAAATATCAGTAACCTCAGCTATGCAGACGATACTAACCTTATGGCAGAAAGCAAAGAAAAACTAAAGAGCCTCTTGATGAAAGTGAAAGAGGAGAGTGAAAAAGTTGGCTTAAAGCTCAACATTCAGAAAACGAAGATCATGGCATCTGGTCCCATCACTTCATGGGAAATAGATGGAGAAACAGTGGAAACAGTGTCAGACTTTATTTTCTTGGGCTCCAAAATCACTGCAGATGGTGATTGCAGCCATGAAATTAAAAGACGCTTGCTCCTTGGAAGGAAAGTTATAACCAACCTAGATGGCATATTAAAAAGCAGAGACATTACTTTGCCAACAAAGGTCCGTCTAGTCAAGGCTATGGTTTTTCTAGTGGTCGTGTGTGGATGTGAGAGTTGGACCATAAAGACAGCTGAGTGCCGAAGAATTGATGCTTTTGAACTGTGGTATTGGAGAAGACTCTTGGGAGTCCCTTGGACTGCAAGGAGGTCCACCCAGTTCATCCTGAAGGAAATCAGTCCTGAATATTCATCGGAAGGACTGATGCTGAAGCTGAAACTCCGATACGTTGGCTACCTGATGTGAAGAGCTGGCTCACTGAAAAAGACCCTGATGCTGGGAAAGATTGAGGGCAGGAGGAGAAGGGGATGACAGAGGATGAGATGGTTGGATGGTATCACTGACTCAATGGACATGAGTCTGAGCAAGCTCCGGGAGTTGGTGATGGACAGGGAAGCCTGGCATGCTGTAGTCCCTGGGGATGTAGAGTCCGACATGACTGAGTGATTGAACTGAACTGAACTGATCTAACCTCAGAACCCCAACTCCAAGGCTGATCAAGTGTGGTATAATTAAATAAACTGATCGAGCCAAATGGAAACAGGGGAAGAGTGGGATGAGGTGGGACCCTGCTCTTTCTCCAGGTAGAAGAGCTGACCAACATCACCTCCACCTTTCCATCTTAGGTATAAATATCAGAGGTCAACGAGGCGTATTGGGTGGGACCGTTCAAGGGGAGTAAAGGATGTACAGAATCCTTAGGCTTTCTGGTTGGAAGAAGCCTCAAAGGCACGGGGGGGGTCTGAGGCCAGAAGCTGCCTGATGGGCCCCGAGCATCCCTGGGCTTTGAGTGATGCAGGGCTTGAGGAGTCCTAAGGGGTGCTTTTCACATCAGAGCTGCCTCTGGCCTGCTCATGGCTCTTGTCTGGCTGGGCCACATGGTGAGAGGAATCGGGGGGTCCTGACCATGCTTCCTGCTGTCCCCGTCTTCTGAACAGAGTGGAACATCCACATCCAGCAGTAGCATCTGTCTGGGACACGTGTGACTTCTAGTGGGACAGAGGAGTGAGAGTGGCTCCTCTCATTTCTGGACTCTTAGAGGCTAGGTTCCATGTTTCTAGCTCAGTGACTTAAAGAGAACACCAAGTTGCATATAATTTCCAAAGGGAGTTGCCTTCTTCCGATAAACTAGAGCCAAAAGGAAATCTTTAAAAATAATTCCCATCAATTTGTATTATTCTGGGTGGTATTTTTTTGTATAGTTTCCAAAGCAGTGACCCTAACCACAGTGAGGACAGTCCTTTGGAGGTTTGGCAACCTACTCAGTCAGAGAAAAGCGCAAAGGAGGGGGCCTGTCGGTTTGGTTAGAAGCCTCCTCCAGGGGGTGGGAGGTGAGAGGAGAACCAGGGCTCTGGCCCCTGGCCCTGCCTTTCAGCACGTGTTCATCGAGGTGCAGTACACGCGGTGTGCTTTCCCAGACTTTCAGTGTTGCCCCAGGACAGCTGTCTAAGTTCATTTTGGCATCAGGACAAATGAGAGGATGGTTCCCGTTTGCTCAACTCTTGCCGCAACTTCTTTCTCTGTTCTGTTAAGCTCTTGGCTAAGTTCTTTCCTCTTGTCCGCGTTTTAACTGGTGTTAAGGCACCAAGCACAAAAATCTGCGAACAGTTAGCTTTCATCTTTGAGCATTCTGGTCGGAGCATTCCACAGTTGAAGTTCACATAGCACGGAAAGCCCCCCCCTCTATAATGCATTAAACATTTAATAACTGTACAGTAATCCTGGATAGTTTTAATGGGTCACATGGGAGCCTTAATGTGGTAAAAATGTACTTCTTCACTGTCGAGTTAACTTGTGGCAAATTGAGAGAAATTCTTGGAAGCAACTTTGAGGGGTTGGACATTTATAAGCCTAGAAACAAATAGTGTATTCTGAAAGTAGTATTTATGTAAAAAGAGATAATTGAAATAGAGTATCAACCCGGAGCTTGGTGAGTTTCTTTGCAGTGCAGTCCTTTTTAGGTTGGAGAGCTGTGTCCCTCCATGATGATGCAGAGAGGTTGTGAGTAGGCCAGAATGGAACACAGGTCCGTCTGGCCCCAAGATCATGCTCTTTGATTCAGAATGTGTAGTGTTTGAATTTGACCCCTCTTGATGTAAAATCCTGCACTTTTGGAAAAGAACAATCAAAAGTCAATGTGTATTATTAATTAATTGAATTCATAGTTATAAGTGGAAGCATTTCTTAAGAAATTGTTCTCTGGTGAGACAGGTGTGCATTTATACCGATGCAGTTATTTCCAAAAGCTCAGAAAGGACCGACTGAAACAAGGACCAAGTCCAATATTGTAATTACCGGTTTTCCTTTATTTTGGCATATTTAAAATAGTCTTGACTCCTTACTCCAAAGGAAATCCAGTCAAAACACTTACAGTTGTAATGTGCATAAATTAAGGATTTAGGAAACTGATATTTCACAAGTATTTAGGGAGGAAATGATGGCATAAGCCTGGCTCATTTCACTTGCCCTAGTACTGTATCTGAATGATATATATATATATATTTTTTAAATCTGAAACGTTTGTTGTTGTTTAGTTGAAAATGTCGAGATTGGCATATGCTCCTATCATTTTAGGTCTATTTACATAGTTGGTATCAGAATATCAAGTAATTTGTTCTTAAAGCCAAAATTATTATAAGAGCAATAATGTCTTTAACCCCTGACTGTGTTGCGTAGTCACTTGCAATCTCTCACTTGCTTCTTGAGACTGTTTTTATCTATACCACGGTACCTGGCCTACTGCCTTCCTGTCCATGGTTAGTACACACACACACACACACACACACACACACACACACACACAATCTAGATCCTGGCAAGCCCTTACTGTGTGAGGTGAAACTTTGACTTTCGATTCAGAGTAAATGACAGTCACAATCTACAGACTATGGTAGACTGTGACTCTGACTCTGGTGGTTATTGAGTGACACTGAGCTATGGCTCTGGGGTCTGTTTCAGGAGAAAATTTCCCCACGTTGGCAGCACTCAGGAATGAAGGTTGTGCTTCTCAGATATGTGTTTGTTTGCATGTCAATCCTGGGATGTTTTGCAGTAAGTCAGATTCTTGCTTAATGGCCCTTCTCCATCAAGATGGGTCTGACAAGGAGAAGCTCCCAAGCTCACCCCACTGAAGGCATTCATGAAGCGAACATCAAGTAATAAGTGGACTGCCGTGTTTTTAGGCAAGAATTTGCTGGCATTAGCAAAGAAAGCCCCAGCATGGCTCAGGTTGTCTCCATTGACTTCTAATCATCTTTCCCTTTAACAGAGTGAAAAATGTCTGTTTTTCACTCTGTTACAGCTTTGTTCTAAAGTGGCCCATAATTTTGTCTATGTTTTACATCCCAGTGGATTCCCAAGACCAAATATGGTATCGTTTCTCAGAGAGGTCTCCTTTTCTTTCCCTTCAATCTATACAATATTTAATAGATTTATTTTGAAGTCATGATTATCTTTTAGGTCAGCCTGCAACTTAAAACCTGGTAGACTGATGTGGTGAGCGCGATAGTAGCTTAGAGGGGCTGTGGGGTGAACTGTGCGTGTCTGTTCTGATCACTTTAATTAAAAGCCATCACGTTTGAGAAAGCATTTGTAAGAACATGCAATTGTTTAAAGCAGTCTTTTCTCGCAACTCCGTGCCGTCATTTCTCACTGGCTCCGTGTTTCCATATATACCACATACAAAAAGGCTGTGCTTCTGCTACAGCCATCCTCTCGTGGCTCGGCCATGCTGGGTGTCGTCGCACTGCTGGAGATCAGGGGTACTGCCATTCCCCTGGGTCCGGCCTGACGAGGGGCACATCAGTGAGCAGAGGGGGAGGAGCGACTGGGTTTGAGACAAAAGACAGACAGGGGCCGGAGCTCCCGGTGAGGTGCGGTAGAGCAGTGTTTAACAGAGATGAGGTCAGTGAGCACCTCCCCACGCATAGGAATGGACAGTGTTGACGTTTATCGAGAGAAATGAACATGCAGAAGGTGCGCTCCTAGGGTAGTGGGCGTCTCTTACTTAGAAGTTCAGTTTCTGGAGACGCAGCAGCCAGCGTGAGGCGCCAGCTCTTTTCTTTCAGCTCATGGACTGTGGGCTGTGGACGCAGGGCTTGTTGACTAATTTCTCATCAGTAAACCGGGGAGTGGGCGTGGGTCCCCGCTTCTTCGGGTCAGTCTGAGGAGTGAGTGGAGGGCACTCCCTGTGCTGGGGGTGCCTGGTGCTCGCACCCCGCCTGCTATGTGTGCTGACATGGGACAGCGGTCCCTGGGGTGCGGGGCTGGGACCATGCCGGACCCGTTCACGAGGGCGCTGGGTGCAGCGTGTCAGCTCCTGTCCCTGCGATCCTGAGCAAGGCTGTTAGCTTCTCTAGGCCTCAGTCCATGGACAGGTCTGTCAAATAAGAGCTTTGCTCTCCAAGATCCTTCCAGAATGAAAAAAAAATTTTTTTTAATTGAGAATAAATAGTACTTTAATATTTCAGAGTTCTGTTCAGAAAAACGAACAGTTCTGATAGAAAGACACTTGCTAACTTCGGGGAAAATGTTGATTAAACCGACATTGTTGCTTTCCTTTGGGAAATCGAGTCTGACCAGCATGTTAGCCCTTTCTGAGGAAGGCAGAGGACGTCTGCCTAGCACCGATGATTAATGCTGTCCACGGAAAGGTGGTAATGAGTTTGGTATTTTTTTTCCTGCTTTGTGTTCTGGAAGTAATATTTCTATAAATTCACTGTAGTAAAACAGTTGCATTGGATACATTTTTAAAATTTTTCATTTGGCTCTGCCGGGTCTTAGCTGTGGCATGCAGAATCTTCAGTTGAAGGATGCAAACTCTTTAGGTGCTGAATACGGGATCTATCTAGTTCCCTGACCAGGGATCAAAAAATAAATCCAGGCCCCCTGCATTGGGAGTGCAGAGGCTTAGTCATTGAACCATTAGGGAAGTCCCTATATACACTTTTAAAAGTCCGCTTTATTGAGTATGACTTACATGCAGTAACATGCACCCATTTGTGGGTAGAGTTGAGCGAGTTGGGACCAGTGTCTGCACACGTGTGGAGTAACCACGGCCTTGCTGCTGTTCGGTTGCTCAGTCATGCTCCACTCTCTGCCAGCCCGGGGACTGTGGCCTGCTGGGCTCCGCTGTCCATGGGATTCTCAAGGCAGGAATACTGGACCGGGTTGTCCTTTCCTTCTGCAGGGGATCTTCCCAACCCAGGGGTAGAACCTGAGTCTTTTGGTTGGCAGGCAGGTTCTGTATTACTGAGCCACCTGGGAAACCCAACCACTGCCTTAGAGATGTTTAAAAACAACTTTATTGAGATATAACTCACATACCATAAAATTCCCTCATGAAAATGATACTCCAGTAAGTTTTAGCATATTTGCAGGGTTGTGCAACCTTATCGCATAGTAAGTTTAGAGCATTGTCTTCACCCTAAAAAGAAACCCCAGGCCCATTAGCAGTCACCCCCCATTCCTCCTCCATTCCATCCCCCAACTCCTAGCCCTAGGCAGCCATCATTCTACTTTCTATCTTTATAAATTTGCCTATTTTGGACATTTCATGTAAGTAGAACTACCCCACTCCAGTACTCTTGCCTGGAAAATCCCATGGACGGAGGAGCCTGGTGGGCTGCAGTCCATGGGGTCGCGACTGAGCGACTTCACTTTCACGCATTGGAGAAGGAAATAGCAACCCACTCCAGTGTTCTTGCCTGGAGAATCCCAGGGACGGCACAACCTGGTGGGCTGCCGTCTATGGGGTCGCACAGAGTTGGACACGACTGAAGTGACTTAGCAGCAGCATACATACAGTATGCGGTGTTTTGTGACTGGCTTTTTTCACTTTGCAATTTTTTTTCAGGGTTCATTGATATTGTGGCATATATCAGCACTCCATTCCTTTTCATGTTTGAATAATACTCCATTGTATGGATATACTATCTTTTGTTTATCAGTTAATGAACATATTGGTTGTTTCCACTTTGGGGGTATTATGGATAATGCTTTCATAAACATTTGTGTAAAAGTTTTTGTGTATGCTTGCTAGGAGTGGAATTGCTAAATTGCATGGTAAGTGTATGTTTAACTTTTTGAGAAATTGTTTTCCAAAGTGGTCCTATCATTTTACATTCTCACTAGCAATGCATAGGAGAAGGAATTGGCAACCCACTCCAGTGTTCTTGCCTGGAGAATCCCAGGGACGGAGGAGCCTGGTGGGCTGCCGTCTATGGGGTCGCACAGAGTCAGGCACGACTGACGTGACTTAGCAGCAGCAGCAATGTAGGAGGGATCCCACTTCCCCCACAATCCTCATCAATACTTATTGTTGTCTGCCTTCGTGATTATCGCCATCCTAGTGGTGTGAAGCGGCTTCTCATTGTGATTTTAATTTGCATTTTCTTGATGGCTAAAGATGTTGAGCATCTTTTCACATGCTTGCTGGCTGTTTGTTAATCTTTTTTACCGAAATGTCTATTGAGATCCTGTGCATTTTTAAATTTGGTCATTGTCTTTTTTCTATTGTTGTAAGAATTCTGTGTATATTCTAATCAGATACATGATTTGCAAGTATTATCTCCCATTTTGTGAATCGTCTCTGCTTTCTTGATGGCGTACTTTGAAGCTCAAACGTTTTAATTTTGGTTAAGACTACCTAATTTTTTTCTTTGGTCGCTGTGTCTTTTGGTATCATATCTAAGAAATCTTTGCCTAACCAAGGTCATAGAGGTTTGTTTTCTTCTAAGAGTTTCAGAGTTTCACATTGGGGTCTGTAATCCATTTTGAGTTAATTTCTGTATATGGTTTGACGAACAGATCCAACTTCATTCTTTTGCATGTGGTATCCAGTTGTCTGAGCAGCATCTGTGTTACATGTGTGAACATGTATTTTTTTTTTTGCTTTCCTTTTTTAATTCTTTCCCCCATCTAAGTTGTCTTGGCATCACATTATAGACTTTGAAAGAAAAGCAGTAGTTCCCCTAATCAACCCTCTCTCTCCCCAGAAGTGATCACTCTAAATCTGCTTAGCTGTTTTTTCTGATTTTTACCTCTATATTTCTCAATACCGTGCTTATATAGCAATTTCTTGAGTATAATGATGAAACTCTCAATATATTTGAATTTGAACCACTTTAATATATATCCATATTGTGTTTCACTATTACGACGATGTTTTATATTATTATGACATTGTTTACTGCTGAGCTGAGTAGTAGTATATGCTGAGTACAGTTCTTTTTCTTCCTTTATCATTTTTGTTTTCCTTTGCATTAACCCCGTTCCTCCCCCATCTTGTTTCCGTTGCTTGCTGTCTTCCACAGTCTGGCCCCAGCCCTGCCCGCCCACAGCAGGTCTTTAAACTTCCTGCAGTGCAGTTCTCCACATGACCAGACCCCACAGGTAATCTTTCTATGCCATCGTCCCCTGTGTCTCTGTGAGTTCTTTGCTCTGGGGGGTCATCCTTCCTGCAGCTGTCTTGCTTTATTCATTCCAGGCTGGGTTGCTATCTTCCAGAGGCACCTCCTGCTCTTCTTTTTGCTTCTCCTCTCTACTCTGCCTGAGATCTCTGCTTCCTGGATTAGCCAGAGATCCTTACATACATCTGAAGAACCTGATGCCCAGATTAATGAAGCTCCTTATTAATATCCTTGATTCTTGATTCTTTTAATATTCATTGATATCTGAGCCACCAGGGAAGTGCTTTAATAGATACTATTAATAGATATTAATATCTATTAGGATAGTCTATCCTATCCGTCTCATAGCTACCAAAAATGATTTGAAAGCAGTTAGGAATCCTGAGTCAAGAACACCTTCCTTTCCCAGAACGAAAGTCACAGCCATCAGAACCACAATTCTAGGAACCAGGAAGTTCTCTGGAGTCCACAAGTGGTTCTGTGCCCCCAGTCATGGCTGCTGAAGTCAGACACTTTCCTCCCCATAGGCCTGTCTTCACTGAATCTGCGTCTCTTTTGCATACAGTCCTGGGTTGCTTGACTTCTGGGGCACATCAGAGAAGTTGGAAACATTTTCAATTAGGAGCAGAGGGAATGCTGGAAACAGGCACCCAGTGAACCAGAAGTGCCAGTTAGCCAAGGGACAGAAGGCAGGATGCTTGTTCAAGTCAGCTCATAGTTGATAGACCTGAATTACACAGCATTTAGTACCTAGTTTCATGTCACCACAGAAAGTTCTGCACGAGCTAGGCTCACAGAGGCATCGCTTCATCGTGGCGCTTCTGGCGGCTGCCCGCCTCCTCTCCCCCTGGCCCCCTCCAGCTGTCTATCACAGAAGCTCTGTGTGAGGTGTTGTGCAAGGTGTTCTTCATAGACACCAAATTGTTTAAAGGAGTAAGTTTGAATTTTCTGGAAAGTAATTTTATGTAGAACAGCCCTTCTGTCACAGTTGCAAATAAAAGAAATATTACCTGACGTCCTTATGAGAATAGAGTACCTGGAGGCCTGACTTAACCCCCTCTCTCTGCTTTTGAAAGAAGAGCCTGGGGACTTCCCTAGTGGTGCAGTGGTTACAAATCTGCCTCCCAATGCGGGGGCCACGGGTTTGATCCCGGTCTGGGAACTAAGGTGCCGCGTGCCACGGGGCAGCTAGGCCTTTGTGCCACCAGCTACTGAAGCCCATGCACCCGAGGGCCTGTGCCTCTGCAACAGAGAGCCGCATCGAAGACCCAGCACAGCCAAACATCAGTTAATCAACGTAAAAGTAGCTCTTAAAAGAAGTGTGGCTGATTTTTCCAAAAATTGAGAGAATGAAAGCATAGCCTAATGACTGTCCTTATAAATGGCATTTCTGTCACAAACTATTTGTTTAATAAGTTTAAAAAAGTATGTATGTTCATATATATGTATATATGTTCATATATATGTATATATTGGTAATTTAAAAAATCTCCTGATCTCTCTCTTCCTCCCGTCTCCTTATCTCCTTGTGTCTTATTGCTGTAACATCATCTTACTTAACCAGGAAATCTGTTATTAGAACGTCAAGGTTCTAGAAAGGCCAGTTTTGCACAATATGTTGAAATAAAAACATACTGAATGTGTTCTTTGGGATACTATCTTTAAATCTGGCCACTTCTTAGAACAGAAAATCTGGAAGTGGTTTTAGCCAGTATCAGGCCTGGCCCCTTCAGATTGTCCAAAGGAGGAGATTGAGGTTAAGATTTTTCTAGCGAACGCAGGACGGAAGTGGAACCAGAGCATCTCTGGCTGGGCCGCCTCTCACTTTGACATCAGGAGGGAGGAGCCTCCAGTTCTCAGGCCTGATAGAGTCCCTGCACCATCAATGGAACTAATCGGTGCTTGCATTCAGCACGTCCTCCAAGCCAGAGCAGCCACCGTGGCAAGTGACAGAGGAGGCCGAGTGAGTGGCAGGCTGGGGGCAGGTGGCTCAGAGAAGGGGGGTAGGCATCTGACTGAGCGTGTGGTGATTCGCAAGCCTTAGAAATGATTACTAGTCAGAAAAAAATGGGAAAATGTCTATTTTGATCTTTCACTGTCAACAGAAAATGCAGGTTGTGTTACAGTTAATGGGAAGGGATTATTAATTTTTCCCTAGTGTTGCCTTTTTCTTGGGATCTTAGATCCTTTTGCAAACAATTATAGCCCCCCCACCCCCCCCCCCTCAAAGCTCGATGATCCAAACGTGTTTTCTGTACCTCTCCTTTATGCCCGCCCCCAGGAGAGTGGAGGTGCCCTGTGCTGGGAGCTTGTCTCCTCTTTGCCCCATTGCCCCAGGCAGCTCCACATGGAGCAGAGGGGGTGTGAGGGGGAGGCACCCGGCTCCGGCCTCTGGAGCCTGTGGGAGGAACTAAAACCTGGGTTTTGCCAATCTGTTGGTCTTCACCTGGTGCCTCCCCACAGTAATGTGTCCTCCCCCACCCCCCTGCTGGGTGTTCCAGAGAAAGGCGGGTCGTTTCCTTTGTGCTGTCAGCCTAGGCAGCTGTTACTGCCTTCCCCACAGAGCACCCTCTTGTTCCTGTTTGCAGCCGCTGATCCAGGGCTGTGTTAATCATGCAGCCGTTAATCCACGCGTGCTCCCCGACCCAGGTGCACAGTGGAGACGGGGGTCTCTCCCTGCTGGTGCAGCCTGCCGGTGGGGAGCAGGCCACACTGCAGGGTTGCCTGAGTCCGTTCTGAACACAGAGTTTGTTAGGATGGCAGGTCGTCATCATCAGACTGAGCACAGAACCTGCCTCCCTTCACTTTGTGGCTGCGCTGGGTCTTTGCTGGTTTGCTCAGGTTGCTTCCTCCGGTTGTGAGTTGTCGGGCGCAGGCTGCTCGTTGTGGTGGCTTCTCTTATGCAGCACAACCTCTGGGGTGTGCGGGCTTCAGAGGTTGCAGCACGTAGCTCAGTAGTTGTGGCTCCTGGACTCTGGGGAAGTCGGAGACCACGACTGTTTATTCCCTCATCCTCCCCAGCACCTGGCAGGATGCCTGGCACCGAGGACCCAGTGCTGCCTGAGTGAATGAGTGAACAGTGTACTGCAGGAGATGCTGCATGTGAGCTGGAGGACGTATTTTGTGAGAAGCTCATGTGAAGCTTTAAAATCACGAGCAGATTAAGTAGGTGAAGTACTTTTTAAAACGTGAATGAGCAGAGGTGGGTGTAATGTTGGGCAGTTTTCCTCTGTTCCTGCCTAACACAGGCCCAGGAGGGCGGGCGGGCTGATCTCACACAGAGCCCACAGCAGCTCCTGGGGTTGGGAGGCAGGGCCCCGTGAGGGCAGAGAGCTGCAGACTTCATGGAGTCGTAAAGTGGACAGGCCGTGTCCCCTTGGCACTGACTGCGCAGTTACAGGGCTGCTTCACGGAGCTCCGGGCGGGTGCCGGCGGCCTTCTGCAGCGTCACCTTGGTTCTTCCCAGACTCTGGTGCAGCCTCAGCGGTTTCTGAGTTTACATATTACACGTTACAGGCGTGGCCGTGGTGGGAGACATCTGGACCACATGCCTTGCCTGAGTCCCACGTTGCTGAGCGATATGAAATGATCGTTCTGTCCTTTAGGGCCAGGCCAGCGGATGAAGTCAGGTGCACATAGGGCTCCCAGGGGCCACTCAGGGTGACGACGAGTCAATAGTCCTAGGGAAGAGATTTAACTGGGAATGCAGCTCAGTGTACACATATGAATGTCTTTGATGTCTAAAATAAGACATAATTTTTCAAATTGCTTTCACGTTTTCCTTTGACCCATGAGGGTGCCGGCTGGTAGTGGAGCTATAAAAATATTAGGCATGTACATATGAACATTGAGAAGACAATGAAACACAGTGTCAAGAAGGAGAAGTGGGATCCAGTTACTCACTATTTGATCTTATCTTTTCAAAGCCTTAGTTTACAGCTCTCTAAAATGGGGATCGTGATTTGTGCTTTTCTGTATTGTAAGATTTTCTGTTGATGGGTGGGGCTGCGTTCTCTCCCTGTTATTTACCTGAGGAAATCAGTCCTGAATATTCATTGGAAGGACTGATGCTGAAGCTGAAACTCCAATACCTTGGCCACCTGATGCGAAGAACTGACCCATTGGAAAAACCCTGATGCTGGGAAAGATTGAGGGCAGGAGGAGAAGGGGACGACGGAGGATGAGATGGTTGGATGGCATCACTGACTCAACAGACATGAGTTTGGGTGTACTCCGGGAGTTGGTGTTGGACAGGGAAGCCTGGTGTGCTGCAGTCCATGGAGTCGCAAAGAGTCAGACACAACTGAGCAACTGAACTGAACTGATGACCTCAAGTGCATCAAGCCTAAATTTCAGTGAAGCCTCTCCATCAGACATCTGCAGCTCAGTGTGTCCAGAAATCTCATCTCCTACTCTGTTGCACTTGCTTGTTTCTTGGACATTTTTCCCTTCCTCTCTCTCTCTGCTTCTGCCGCTGTCATCTTGGTTCAGGCCACTGTCTGCTGTTGCCGGACTCTTGTAGCCACTTCCCTAGTTTCATGCCTTTGGTTTCTCCCTTTGGCACTGATCCTCTCATCCAGAGCCAGGGTGATCTTTTTTATTTATCTGTGTGTGTATGTTTCTTGTGTATAAGACACATGTTTATCATGTATGATATAAAGTCCATAGTACATCATCTAAAATAAAAGGAAAGAAAGAGAACAAGAGAGTCTTATCCACTCTGCTTTGTTTTTGTGTCTTTGTTCTGTCTTTTCTGGGGGGCGGGATGGGGAGGGCTGCACTGTATGGCCCAGAGGACTCTCAGTTTCCTGACCAGCGGTCTTACCTGGGCCCGTGGCACTGAGACAGTGAAGTCTTAGTGACTGGACTGCCAGGGAATTCCCATCTCCCTTGTTCTTTTGTTTTAGATGTGGTTTTCTTTATAGTTTATGTAGTTTCAAATATCAAATAGTAGTACTCCAGGATTTTAATGAAAAGTAGCAGACCCTGCTCCTCCACTTCTCCTTATCCCTAAATCTTGTGCCTCAGAAGGTACTTCTTTTGACTATTTATATTGTATAATTTCTTGCTTTTCCAGACTTTGACATTATCTCTTCGCTTCTGTAGATGGGAATTAGCAGCACTGCTATGCCTCTTGCTTCTCATTTGCCCACAAGGAAACGTCCCCTCTTGGTGTCCTCCAGAGTTATATCACAGTGTTTAGTTAAGACCGTCTTTAATGTTTATATTATTATAACTCTACAAGTATTTTCATTGCTGTGCCAGACTGTGTTCCATGAATATTTCCTTATTTTCATGTTGTGTTTTCCCTGAAGGTTAGAGTTGCTTCTTTGTTGTTATAGTTTTCTTTGTTTCTGTCACTGTTTATCTCCGCAGTCATGCAAATGAGCTATAAAGTCCTTCCAAAGTGCATTTCCGCACAGCCCACGCCATCGGGTGACGTATCCGTGCACTGCTTTGTGTGGTCCTGCAGCCGCCACCCTGCTGCTTTCTCTGGACCAGTGGCTCGTAAGGCTCAACATGCAGGCACCACCCTCAATGTATTTTCACCCCTGTCCTATGTTAGGTCCTCTCTTCCTTACATTACCCTTTCCACTCTCTTGATTACTGTGGCTTGGTGCGTCACGTCTGTAAGGACCCCCTGAGGAGGGGCTGTGGATGTGGGGTGAGGGCTCGGGGGCCCTGTGGCACATGTTCCGCTGCCTGCACTCCGGAGCTGAGCATCTGAAGGACCGCACCGTTTGCAGACATCCCCTCCTCACCTCCTTGCCAGGCCTGCTGACTGGTCCTGTCTGCCCTCGCCTGCATTCGAGGCAAGAGCACCACCTTTCCCACCACGCCTTCCTGTGTGATTTGGCGTCGCTGCGTACTTCCACGCCTTTGCATTTGTTGGTGCTACCCTTAGTCTGGAGGACTCTTCTCCAATTTTCTACCTGGTGAAAGAGTCTAGTCATCAACCCAGATGCCTATCAGGTAGTAAGATTGTAGCTGAGAAGGAACGTTCCTACTTTTGTTTAGCAAAGCGTGAAATGACAGTTTTTTAAGCAGGAGTATGGCAGTTGTTAGCTTTAGGTTTGTCAACTGCCTTGATCCATTTTGGAAGAACTAGGGTGTAATTCACTAACAGATCCAGTCAATACTATTTCCTCAAATAGGTCAGTTTCAGCACAGCGGACTTCAGAGATGGTAAGCAAGCTAACCAATGCCGACTGCTGGTCAGAGACAGGTCTTGAGGGTTGCCATTCAGTGGCTGTCCCCGCCAAGTTATTTTTGACTTTCTGAGATGTTTTTAGCAGGCACTCTGTTTGTTCTCTCTCACTGGTGACAGCTCAAGTCTGAAATCGAGTCTGAAGTTGGTGGGGTCTCGCTCCCACAGGAGGCTTTTGGGGAGAACCCACCCTTGGCCTCCACCAGCTTCCGGGGCAGGTGGCCGGCTGCCTTGTCTTGGGGCCACGTCCTTCGTCTGCAGGTCACCTTCTCACCTGTATGTCCATGTTCACGTCTGTGTTCCTTTTATGATTGGATTAGGGCCCATTTGATAAACCAGACATGATCTTGTCATTACATAATCCTCGAAAACATCTGCAAGGACCCCTTTTTGAAACAAGATAACATTCACATGTTCTGACAATTAGCCGCCATGAGGGCTGCCATTCAACCCGTGGAAGCCTCTAAGGTAAGGTGCCTTTTGAGATATGTGGTCTCTGCTGATAATCAAGCATACATTGTTCTTTGGTCATAGTGACCACATCAGTCAATATGTTGCAGGTTCATTCAATCATTTTAACAGATAAACCTGCCACGAACCAGGCCCTGTGCCAGGTCCTAGCTTTATAAACACTAACACAGACAAAATTCTGCTCTTCAGAAGCCCACAGTGTGGCAGGAGGGATCAGCTTTCCCCAAGCATCCTCATCTATTATTTGAATACATAATTTTATTTTGAATAACTGGAGAAATACAGAGTTAGAAATACAAAGAGAAACTCTGGCAAGTGTTTTAGCTATGTGGAGAAGGTACGGAGGGGACTAGTCAAAGGACTATTAATATTTAATAACTTACCAACCAGCAGTGTCTTGAGCAGACTTTTAATGTGCGAAGTGACTTGATGATAGAAACCCAAACTCTCTGGTAAACCCAGACGATGAACTCTACAAAATCCTCTCAGTTTATTTCACATGAGACCCTTGACTTCTTGGCCTAAAAGTTTACTCCAGTCTGTTCCCAAGGAAGGTGTTTTCAGAAGGTGCAAAGCAAATGGAGGTTAGTCTTCAACCTTTGGAAATGCTTTATTGCTTTCATTTGTTTTTTTAGGGCTTTATTGCACTGAAAACAATTTTTTTTTCAATTATTCTTATAAGGTTCTCTTGGACTTAGGTAATAAGGAAGAATAACTTACAATCCAGAATTATCACCTCTAGTAGATGTTCTAATACAAAGTTTCTTCACAGTGCAGTGTGTTCTAGACAAGCTGTTATCATGAATGAAGGACCTAAGTTTGTCAGTGATTTCTTTACTGGGGGAAACAAAGATTGACACAGGTTTAACATTATCCATTAATGTAATTACTCCTTTTCATTTGCATTCCATCCTGCATTTTCATCTGGGAAGGACAAGGGTGCGGGGACAGCTGGTGCCTCTGTAATTGCTCGCAACCCCCAGCCCGCCTGTCTGTGCACTCCCGGGAGTGTGGGTCACAAGTGTCACCGTCTGTCATGCATATTCCAATAAAATGAAAAGGCTGACACACCTGGTTTTTCTTCCACACCTTCCCCAAGTAATTGATCATTATGGGTGCTGTGTAGCCATTTATCAGGTAAGAATAGAATTGATTTTATGTTTACTTTTTGAAGCTAGAAAATAGTGTTAAGCTCTTAGATAATTTAGGAAATTTCCAACTTTGTACTGTTCTCCCAACTTTTCTAAAGTTTGAAGTGATATCAAAAGAAAACAGCATTAAAGCAACTTGTAAAATCCTTGCAAACATGACAAGAACTGGAACCTTCCTGGGAACACGACGTTAGTTTCAAATATCGTCATTGTTGAAATGTAGTTAGTTCTCATGGTGAGAGTGATTCGTTCAGTGGGGCTTGTGCTTCCCGTTGTCACTCGTCTGCACCCTTCCTCTTCCCTCTGCTTCATCTGACGCTCGCAAGTGATAATGCAAGCACCAACTGACAATGGCAAAGCGGAACACAGTTTTACTAGGTCACCCGGGAGGGTTGAGAGGACAGAGCTTCACTGGCCGGTGCTCTGTTCGTGGACTGTTTTCCTTTCTCTCTTTTTTTTTAAACCCCTGGGAACTTGCATTATTATGCCAGACTAGGTCTTCAGAATAAGCTCTGGACTTGCCTCCCTGCATCTCAGGACAAGCAAGGAGGGCCTTGACTCCTCAGCCTCAGTCTGAGAACGCTTGAATCCAGGTGAAGAGCCCCCCTGACTATAGTGCTGGCCAGGATTTGTCCCTCCAGTGCTGTTGCCCTGGCCTGGACATGTTTGCCTGGTCATGTTAGATGTTCTTGCAATTTGGGATTTTTCTTCCAGACGTAGATGTAAACATCTTGCCACCCTTAAACTATGTGTCCAAATGCAACCCAGCTCAAAGTTGAGGCTATTGAAGATGTCTGGAGTTTTCCATGCCTCATCAACATGGGAGCTATTTATTATTTCACTTTGAGCTGTGCATGGAAAATACCTAGTGATATATTCATGATTGCTTGGATGGATTTCTGAGTCTCTTTGCTTTGAAGTAATAAGTTTAGTATGGTGTCTGACCAAAAGTAGATTTCAGATTTTGTTCATAGCTTTAACTTTATTAAAGGTCCAGCTTGAGGAGGAGTAGGTTAATGTAATTTCTCTGTCATGCTAATAAGATATATGTGATTTTTATGTTTAGATAGTATGTGTTTTGCTTTTGCAGCTTGTGGAAGAAGAAGATAAAATAAATGCCTCGTTGGTGAAAAGTGATCCTGACCACTCACATTCTTTTTTTTGTTTTAATCCCCAGTTCAGTTCAGTTCAGTTCAGTCTCTCAGTTGTGTCCGACTCTTTGCGACCCCATGAATCGCAGCACGCCAGGCCTCCCTGTCCATCACCATCTCCCGGAGTTCACTCAAACTCATATCCATTGAGTCAGTGATGCCATCCAGCCATCTCATCCTCTGTCGTCCCCTTCTCCTCCTGCCCCCAATCCCTCCCAGCATCAGAGTCTTTACCAATGAGTCAGCTCTTCGCATGAGGTGGCCAAAGTACTGGAGTTTCAGCTTTAGCATCATTCCTTCCAAAGAACACCCAGGGCTGATCTCCTTTAGAATGGGCTGGTTGGATCTCCTTGTAGTCCAAGGGACTCTCGAGAGTCTTCTCCAACACCACAGTTCAAAAGCATCAATTCTTCAGCACTCAGCTTTCTTCACAGTCCAACTCTCACATCCATACATGACCACTGGAAAAACCAGAGCCTTGACTAGACGGACCTTTATTAGCAAAGTAATGTCTCTGCTTTTGAATATGCTGTCTAGGTTGGTCATAACTTTTCTTCCAAGGAGTAAAAATTCCATATCACTATGAAAGGAGGATCCAAAGTCTTTGAAAATCTGAAGACCCTTTCCCACAATTGCTGTCATGTAAAATGTTCTTTTCAGTTCTAGTCCACTGGGATATAAATTAGCTTAAGCCAAAATTAACAATACTCTTGATGCCAGGACAATTTCATGAGTTCAGGAAGCTTTTTGAGCTTTTGCCCTCTTTCGGCAGTTGTTTTATTTTGCCACTAATGGAATGTCCAAGACCATGTGAAGTCCCAGAGCTTTCACTTACGCCGGGCCTCAGGAGTCCACCAGCAGGGCTGGCTTGGGGAGGTTTTTGTTCTTGCTGTCAGGGTGTGGCGGCCTAGCCAGGGCTGAGCCCATAGAGCGTGGTGCTTCTTGGAAGTTTTGGGAATTCGTACTGGGGAGCCAGTTCTGAACAACTTGCTACGCTGTCACTTAATATTTAAGTGAAGCTTCTTTGTAAAGACACACACAAAAAAAGTCAAAAAGTATTTCAGGGGGAGTAAAGACTGTTTTTGGAAACAATAATAGCGTAGAAAGACTTTCCTCTGTTACCTGCCTCAGAGTAAGGCAGTGAATACAGTCGCGGAGGTTCAGCTTTGGAGATCTGAAGCACAGTACTACGCTGATTTGTACTTTCCTTTATCATGTCTGTCTGTTTCTGGTATAAGTTTGTGTGTTTAGATGGTTCTGTGAATCTTTGAGCTTTTTTCTTTGTGAGGTCTGTTTATACATTTGGAAACATTGGTGAGCATGGTACCCCTGGTGTTTTGTGGCTTTGAGCTTTTGATCCTTTTCTGAGGCTGCCGCCATGAGGTTAACCTTCGATGGAGTCAGGAGCATCAGAGGGGCGAAGAAAATGATTACCAGTGGTTAATAGCATCCCGGAGCTTTAGGAGTTTGGAAAGAGTGCCATTTCCATGAAGGAGTCTGAGAGCTCACATGGTGAGAAGCTCCCTGACCACATGTAAATTGAGAAATAGATTTCAAAATCGGTTTTGATTAAAATGGGAATTTGAGCTTGCCGCTGAAAACCAACCCTCTTGCTATAAATTATTTATGGCATGAGCACAAGGGTTTGGTATAGAGGCTGTAAGCCTTTTTTTTAATCTCACTTCAGATACCGGTTTAATTATTAAAAAGAAAATAATTAATTTTGGTATTGAAACAAGTTTTTTAAAGGGAGGTTCTGTTCCTACAGTGACTCTAAGGTAGAAAAAAAACAGCCACTGATGCTTTTCAAAAGAGCCAATGTTGCACCTGGGTTCAACATAAAAGTATAAGTGGCAGGTCTCAACTAACACAGTTTATCATGTTAGACACTTGACAAGATAATCCTTACAGTGGGTGCATCCATGGCCTACGGAGCAAACACTTGTGGAGTCTTGAGCGGAAAGTGAAAGAGAAGAGTGAAAAAGTTGGCTTAAAGCTCAACATCCAGAAAACGAAGATCATGGCATCTGGTCCCATCACTTCATGGGAAATAGATGGGGAAACAGTGGAAACAGTGTCAGACTTTATTTTGGGGGGCTCCAAAATCACTGCAGATGGTGACTGCAGCCGTGAAATTAAAAGGCGCTTACTCTTTGGAAGAAAATTTATGACCAACCTAGATAGCATATTGAAAAGCAGAGACATTACTTTGCCAACAAGGGTCCATGTAGTCAAGGCTATAGTTTTTCCAGTGGTCATGTATGGGTGTGAGAGTTAGACAGTGAAGAAAACTGAGCGCCAAAGAATTGATGCTTTTGAACTGTGGTGTTGGAGAAGACTCTTGAGGGTCCCTTGGACTGCAAGGAGATCCAACCAGTCCATTCTGAAGGAGCTCAGCCCTGGAATTTCTTTGGAAGGAATGATGCTAAAGCTGAAACTCCAGTACTTTGGCCACCTCATGCGAAGAGTTGACTCATTGGAAAAGACTCTGATGCTAGGAGGGATTGGGGGCAGGAGGAGAAGGGACGACAGAGAATGAGATGGCCGGATGGCATCACGGACTCAATGGACGTGAGTCTGAGTGAACTCCGGGAGATGGTGATAAACAGGGAGGCCTGGCATGCTGCGATTCATGGGGTCGCAAAGAGTCGGACACGACTGAGCGACTGAAGTGAACTGAACTGAGCTTTAAACACATAGTTAGGCTGATTTCTGGCTAACTAGGTTGTGGCATGTCTGTCTCATGGACAGACTGCTGAGCGACAGGACATTAGTGTGGGGATGCCTAGTAGACGGGTATCGGGCAGCAGCCCAGCCTGTGGCATTGTCTCTCTTTCTGAGATCAGAACCCCCACCTCTGGCTGCTGTGGGATCAGACCCTCACCCTTACCTCCTGCCTGCAGGGAAGTTCAGATAGTGAGGGGAAAGTGGAATTTTAGACACAGATATGGAGACTGGTCGGAGAAGGCAAATGGCACCCCACTCCAGCACTCTTGCCTGGAGAATCCCATGGACAGAGGAGCCTGGTGGGCTGCAATCCATGGGGTCGCCAAGAGTCAGACTAGACTGGGTGACTTCACTTTGACTTTTCAGTTTCATGCATTGGATAAGGAAATGGCAACCCACTCCAGTGTTCTTGCCTGGAGAATCCCAGGGACAGGGGAGCCTGGTGGGCTGCCGTCTATGGGATCGCACAGAGTCGGACACGACTGAAGCAACTTAGCAGCAGCAGCAGCACGGAGACTGGTGTAGTCTTCGCAAAGATGGTGTAGTCTCTCTTTTCATTGTATAGGGTTTGAGAAAGATATGTCTATATCTCAGATGTATCTATCTATATTTCAGATCAGCGTTATGTTTCTATGTCCTTTTGGTCTTATTTATGTTTGCCTCCTTGTTCTAACATAGACTGAAAGAAGTGGATTCAGTCTCCTGAAACTCCGGTGTTTCTCTTGTTCTTAAACATTTTATTTATTCATTGAATATTTATTGCTTGTATCCCATGTACCAGGAATGGTTCTCGGCGTTGGGAACACAGTTTTGAGTGAGATTGACAAGGTCCCTGGTCTCACAGAGGTAACACTGTGCTGGGGGAAGACAGATGCTGCCAAGGGGAAAAACAAGATGATTTCAGATGCCAACGAGAGGAAGAAAGGGAGCGAAAGACAGGAGGTGGATAAAAAGGGACTGTGGGTGGCTCCAGTTGAAATAGGCTGGTCAGAGAGCCTCTCCCAGGGGAGGGAAGGTGGCGTTCGTAGAAGTCCAAGTAGAGAGAGAGAGGCGCTCCCGGGGATCTGGTGGAAGCAAGCCATGGCAGAGGGAACAGAGGGGCTGAGGCAGAAGTGACCGTGGCGTTTTGGAAGAGCAGGTGCAAGGGTTTCTGCCTGTTTCTGTCAGTGATGCTGGGTTCTCGGCAGAGCTCTCATTTCCTTGTAGCTTTTGTCCTCTGTCACTGTGAGTGTCCTCCCCCAGCTCGTCTCCTCCTCCCGCTGCGATTGATCGGTTGTGTGTCCAGCGGACTTGTTGGCTTTGCCCCTGCTGGCGGGGCTGTGCCTGTACTGAGTCCTGGGCTCCTCTGAGTCGCCCAGGAGTTTCTCCGGTTGACCAGAGTGGTCTCCAGAGTTATGTGTGCACATGCCCCGGTGGGACTCGGAGGGAGGGAGATCATCCACCTTGCTCTGGGGAGAATATTAGAACTCGTATCTGAATTTAGCATAATAAAAGATTAACCAGAAGACTGCCCCCAGCACCCTCGGCTGGGGCTTCTCTTTCTGGACAGGTGGTCCACGGGAGGAAGGGGGCCTCTGTGGAGGGCGCACCTGTGGGGCCCTCACCTGCTGTCACTCTCCAGGCTGGACATAGTGGGGAACAGGCTTTGCGGGATAAAGTGCAACCAGGCTCCAGTCCCCACCTCACCCCAGCTCCCTTAGTGGGATATTGTGGTGAAAACTGCCAGGGTCTTGAATAGAGTTTCACCCTCTGAGTGACAACCCCACCCCAAGGTAGGTGGGTGTGCCCCTGCTGAAGTTTGGACTTGGTGATGGCTTGCACGTGGCTGCTGAGAAAACAATAGTGTCAGGGTCTTGGAACTGAGCAGGTATTGGTGCCTCTGGCTGAGCCAGAGCAGGGAGGAGAAGCAGTCTGGGGAGAAGGTGTCAGTCTGGGCAGGTGGAGAAGTCATGGTATGAACTTGAAGCTTTGTCTTTAGACTCATGAATTCCCAAATGGCGAGAGAATAGCCCAACTCCACACATGTTGCTGGACTCATGCCCTAGCCCCCCACCCATCCACCACTTGCTGTTGCATAACTTTTTTATTAAACAAAAGCAAATTATTTGCTTTATAAAATGCAAACAATAAATAAGCCTGCACAACAGAGTGAATGGTTTGTCAAACGAGGTCGAAGAGTGCTTTGTTGAGAAAAGATCAAAGACGCTGAGCTGGAGAAGCACCGTTTGGCAAGATGAACTTGGAAACATAGGGAGCTGAGTCTGGCAAAGGGGTCTGAGAAGTCAGGGACCCAAGTGAATTGATGATCTGCCCGCCAGAGCAGAAGATGCTGGAGACATGTGTTTGATCTCTCGGTCGGCAAGATCCCCTGGAGGAGGAAATGGTGACCTACCCCAGTATTCTTGCCTGGAGAATCCCATGGACAGAGGAGCCTGGTGGGCTACGGTCCGTGGGGTCTCAGGGTCAGACACAGCGACTGAACAACTGAGCACACACACACAAGCCCACACAGACACACACACAGTCACTCTAAATTGCAGCCTTTTGACTTACTATTTGCATAAATTCTTCTGCATTCAGAGATCTTTAAAGCAACATCTTGTTTTTGGAATGTGAAGAGTTTTATGGCTAGTAGGACCAGGGAGAGTTGGTGACTTTGAAATGTGTTGGTTGTGTTGCAATGAACTGTACTTCTGCATCATTCATTGGAAACATTGGAAAGGTAAGTATTTCAGCTGCCTGTTACTTCATCCTAGGAAAGGTAAGGAAGGCAGCAAGCCCAGGTCTTTGCAGGCGTGCTCCTTAGGAGCCTGCGCTTGTGTTTCCTGAGGTCTGAATGCTTTGGCAGGTTGTTACCCTGACTGCAGGTGAGGCCTGGCCTCCGCTGCCTGCCAGCCAGGCCGCCGTTGCCCTCTTCTGGTAAGGGGCTCACGCTGCAAATGTCCCGAGTTTTACAGGGAGGGGAAACTCCAGCTCATCTTTCACTGTTGGTCAACTACACTGCCAGCTGGCAGAAATTCCTATAGTGAAGTGAATGTTTAGTTTAAGATGTTGTGACATGTACTCAGACCATGGAACCATGTGAGGGTCTAACCTTACTTACAGTTTTGGCTCTTGGGGGCTACCTTCAATATCCATATCGTTTTCCACAGTCAGGCCACTTTCTCTTTGTCGAAAAAGATTTCCTTCAACCTTTTCTCTGCCTAGAAAACCCTGTCTGACTGCTTCGTTAGCTCACACGTGTGTGAGTTTGCATCCCGATAATGTCAGCAAATGCAGGGAATATGGTTTTAATAAAATTTTCGTATCTAATATCTCCGAAGCATTAGGGCCCAGAACACTGTAGGCCTGGGGTAAACAATTTATATCCAATAGGAGCATTTTAGCCTTGCTTGGTGACATACTTACACAGTGTTTAATTTAGAGATGAGTTTATGTTACATGGGAAAACTTAAGAATATATTAAAATAACTAACTGTTGGAAAGGGGACGTGACGATATGGGGTTCCCATACATGGTGGCTGATGCTGTAGCCAAAAGCCAGTTCTTATTCTGCTGCTGCTTGTTCTTTTCTGGTGCGTCCCTGACTGGCAGCTTGTCTTTCCCTCCCCCCCTGGGAGGGAGGTAAGCCCTCGAGTGAACTGTGTGGGCTTTGCTGTTTCAAGGACCATTGTCGTGAGTACCTGGAGTGGAAATACTATTTTGTGAGGCATTTAAGCACTTCCTTAGTACACCACCATTTAATTGATTTTTAAATGACCCCTTAAGTAGCTGTTTGGCACTTAAAACCTTGAGAGTGTCCCCAGTCCAAGCTAGCTACCCTACTTGTTTTGGTTACTAAGGATCTAAACACATAATGTTGATCTTTTTAAGCTGGATCAGTTTGATGTTTGCAGTTCGTTGATCAGTATAATTTTTCTAGGAAGTTAATAATGACAAAACATACATGATATAGTCCTGATCTCAGTATGATATTAATGAAGCATGAGACAACTCTTCAGGTTACCCCATCCACCCTGTGCTGAGACCCCCCACAGACTGCCCCGAATAAAAATGGTCAGAAAACTGTCTCTCCCAAGAATGGGCAGTCACCATTTAGATTTTTACAAAAGTAGTGATGTAGTCGATTTCTAAAAATGTTATCTGTTCAGAATTCCTGCATTTATTTTTTCATTCATTCATTCCTTGGTTTAGGCCTTTTTCGAGGTTAGTAGTAACACACAAATGCTTTATAGAGTGGAGGTAATCTGTCAGTTGGCCTTCTGATGAATCATGGGACAGAATTGTTTGTTAGCAAATTAAATCTTCAGACTCATGGGAAAAACCCTCGTTGATAACATCCATCAGGGTCATGGCTGAGAGGACCCTTTCTGTGTTTTCCAGGCAGTAGGGCAGGAGGAGCAGGAGCCCTGGCGCTCTCCTCCAGCTGGGCATTTGGTGGGGCATCTTCCGCTCCAGACTCTCTGCCCTTCTCTGTCTTCCACCCGCACTGGGCTGGCCCTGGATCCCAGCCGGTCCTCCAGTGCCTGAGAAGCCCGCTGACTTCACATGGGAGTTTCTGGAGCAGGACCTCTCTCCTCAGGCACTAATGACAGCATGAACCAGATGATCCTTTGTTGTGGGCCGTCCTGTGTATTGTGGAACATTTAGCAGCTTTTCTGGACTCCACCCTCCGGATGCCATTCAAGACAACCCTAAATGCTTCCAGACGTTGCACACTGGGGAGTGCAGGGGGTGATGGGGGTGATTTTTGCCTCAAAACCACAGTTCTAGACTATGAATGGTATATTCCTTCTTTAGCCACATTACTTGGAGGTAAATTGCACTGCCACACTTTCTCAGTAGGTGCTGATATATGGCACATGATGTATTTTAGCCTGAAGATTCATTAATTTGAGGAATTCTGGTTGAGGAATAGATTTTCTGTTGAAAGCTAATGCTCAAGGGAGAGTTAATCAGGGGGTGCATACCAAAAACAATTCAATTTAGCTTCTTTTTTCTCACCAAGAAAAATATTTAGTTCCCTAGTTTGTTTAAATTAGGAACAGGCATCATAAAACTCTATTTCATAGGAATAACTAACTGTAAACTTCATCCTTGCCATGTTGAGGCAGAGATGAGGAGGGGAGGATAGAAGCAGGCAAATGATGTGTAGAGAGAAGGAAGAGTAAAATCTAAAATGGAAAGAAAGGACAGGAATTTGAGAACAGAAAGATTGGAGGGAAAAAGACGTGACATGATAGTGAATATCTTGAAAATTGCTGCCTGCTGCTCATCTAGCCCTGGAGTTCTCTTTTCAAAATTTGTTACTTTTTACCTACTCTGTTTTCAAATGATTAGTAAATTTATCAGTGTTCATTAATCTTCAGTTGCTCTCATTAGTAAATCTTCAGAGAATTCTTGGAAAGACTGGGAGGGAGGGGAGAGAGGGAGTGCGTGCAAGGGATAGAGGTTTGCTGGTACAAAGGATCATTATATTTTGGTTTGTAGGGAGAAAATGACCAGTGAAATATCACTTCCAAGGGTAGGTGGAATCAAGCAGATACCAGGATCTGCTTCCCTGTCTCTAGTTTGTAAGGGCAAATGCAGACTTCAGACTGAAATCATTTGAAGATGACCTTTTCCACAGTGGTTCTCAACCCAGCCAGCAGGCTACAATCAGGTAGCGAGATTTTAAACAATACTGGTGTCCAGGCCCAATTCTGCTCTCTCCCAGTCTGATTATGTTGGTCTTGGGCGGCATTTGGACACAGGCTTTCAGTATTCCCCAGGGTATCCTGATGAGCTGTCAAGGGTGCACAGCCCTCTTCTTAGGCCGATGGGCCTCAAAATGTGGTCTCCAGCAGGAACAGCATCAGCTGGCAGTGTTAGAAATCCATGTTCTCTGTCCCACCTCCAGCTGTGAAGTAAGAAACCCTGGGCATGAGCCTTGGCAATCCGGGTCTGTAACCTGCTCTCCTGATGAATCTGATAAATGGTCAAGTTTGAGAAACACTAATTCAGGCAGTGGGTAGCGGTGCTTGGAAGACGTTGAATCTCAAGTCAAGAAAACGGAGTAGCAGCTGGTAGAAATATCACCTGCAGCCGCTGAGACTGTCTTCAGAGTTCAGTCGCCTCGGGAGACTCCTCACTTATGCAAGGAGAGCGCCTGGGAGCTGTAACTTTCCACCGAGAGCCTTCATGAGGCTTAATTGCTGACGTGTAGGTAGCAGCTGATACCAAGCTGTCTCTCCCACTGGTTTCTGTGAAGCTTTCAACCTTGCTCTCAATATTCTTAATTAATGATCTTCAGCTTCTGAAGCCATTTCATCAGTGGTCTCCTGTCCCAGCACGTTTCCCTTTGAGCTGTCCTTGAAGGCGGTGTTATTCCCAGCAGTCAATTAGAAAAGGAAAGTGGAAGCGGCTCTGTGCAAGTCCTGTGACCAATTAACTGCCTCCCTTCTCTCCCCTTTCCCACTCTGTAAAGAGGGCTTCAGGAAGAAAGCCTTCGACTCCCCCAGCAGGCCCCGCCCCTGTCCCTCTAAAGTCCTTCTGTCGTCCCATTTGCTATTTCAATTTCCTGCCTTAGCCACGAACTGGTTGAAAATTCCCTTTGAACTCGTTTGCATTTTGCAGAAACCCGATGAAGCAGTGATGAAAGTCCTTAAGAGGCCTGAGATGCAGGGCAGGGCTGGAAGGGAAATTCAAGCACCAAATTTTAAGGCTCATTCCCGGGGAAAGCCAAGGGATTAGGAGCGATTATGGTGGCTGCAATAATAATTTTAAGAATTCTCCTTGAATTTTGTTTTCTAATTTGATAAGGCAGGGTCACAGTGAAAGGGGTGAAAGGTGAAGGGAAACTTAAACTGCTTAATCCTCTAATTGTCAGTAACGGCTTTTATGGCTTCGCTTTCTCTTTACAAGGAAAACACCTTGAACTAAAACAGTTCTGTTGGATCAGCACCGACTGTGGTAAAGTTCAGAGAAATTTCCCAGGTTAGTCCCTATCATTCCCTCACAGGCCATCCTGAGGAGCCTTCTGGAATTCCCTGCAGGATGGGAATCCCCTTGCATCGCCAGGCACTTCCTATTACAGGGTTCCTGATGTTATTTTCTCTTTTGGTTTTAGTCTCATTCAAATAACAGGACCAGGGTTTCTGAACCAGGAGTCATTTTAGGGAAGTATCTCTGGCGTTCAGGAGAGTAACCACCAAGTAGAGTAGCCATAAGTTCATTAATAAATTAATTGCTAATAAATATACTAGAAAACTCAGCAGTGGCCACAGGACTGAAAAAGGTCAATTTTCATCCCAATCCCAAAAAAAGGCAATGCCAAAGAATGTTTAAACTACCACACAGTTGCACTCATCTCACACTCTAGTAAAGTAATGCTCAAAATTCTCCAAGCCAGGCTTCAGCAGTACGTGAACCGTGAACTTCCAGATGCTCAAGCTGGTTTTAGAAAAGGCAGAGGAACCAGAGATCAAATTGCCAACATCCGCTGGATCATGGAAAAAGCAAGAGAGTTCCAGAAAAACATCTATTTCTACTTTATTGACTATGCCAAAGCCTTTGACTGTGTGGATCACAATAAACTGTGGAAAATTCTGAAAGATGGGAATACCAGACCACCTGACCTGCCTCTTGAGAAACCTATATGCAGGTCAGGAAGCAACAGTTAGAACTGGACATGGAACAACAGACTGGTTCCAAATCAGGAAAGGAGTACATCGAGGCTGTATATTGTCACCCTGCTTATTTAACTTATGTGCAGAGTACATCATGAGAAACGCTGGGCTGGAAGAAGCACAAGCTGGAATTAAGATTACCGAGAGAAATATCAATAACCTCAGATATGCAGATGACACCACCCTTAGGGCAGAAAGTGAAGAGGAACTAAAAAGCCTCTTGATGCAAGTGAAAGAGGAGAGTGAAAAAGTGGGCCTAAAGCTCAACATTCAGAAAACGAAGATCATGGCATCTGGTCCCATCACTTCATGGCAAATAGATGGGGAAACTGGAAACAGTGTCAGACTTTATTTTCTTGGGCTCCAAAATCACTGCACATGGTGATTTCAGCCATGAAATTAAAAGACACTTAACTCCTTGGAAGAAAAGTTATGACCAACCTAGATAGCATATTGAAAAGCAGAGACATTACTTTGCTGACTAAGGTCCGTCTAGTCAAGGCTATGTTTTTTCTAGTGGTCATGTATGGATGTGAGAGTTGGACTGTGAAGAAGGTTGAGCGCCGAAGAATTGATGCGTTTGAACTGTGGTGCTGGAGAAGACTCTTGAGAGTCCCCTGGACTGCAAGGAGATCCAACCAGTCCATTCTGAAGGAGATCAGCCCTGGGTGTTCTTTGGAAGGAATGATGCTAAAGCTGAAACTCCAATACTTTGGCCACTTCATGAGAAGAGTTGACTCACTGGAAAAGACTCTGATGCTGGGAGGGATTAGGGGCAGGAGGAGAAGGGGACGACAGAGGATGAGATGGCTGGATAGGATCACCGACTCAATGGACATGAGTTTGAGTGAACTCCGGGAGATGGTGATGTACAGAGAGGCCTGGCGTGCTGCGATTCATGGGGTCAAAAAGAGTCGGACATGACTGAGCGACTGAACTGAACTGAACTGAAACTTAAAAACTAAAAACTTAAATGAATTAGAATTAAACTCTGAAGTTATATAAGCCTCAGTGCAGGTGCTCTGTAGCCACATGTGGCTTGTGGCCAAGGTGTTGGACAGAGAGACACAGAACATTTCTGTCATCACAGGAAGTTATCAGATGGCGCTTTGTAGATTTTGTCACCCCCACTAATTGGAATACTGCAACTGCAAATGATACTATTATTTGTTAACTATTCCCAATTTTGGCTGGATGGCATCACCGACTCGATGGACCTGAGTTTGAGCAAGCTCCAGGAGTTGGTGAGACAGGGAAGTCTGGTGTGCTACAGTCCATGGGGTCGCAAAGAGCCTGACACGACTGAGCGACAGAACTGAACTGATTCCCAATTTATTAGCTAGTTACTCTTTTTAACTGCTACTCTGTTTTTTTTCTCTTTGAATTTAATCCTAAGGATACCTCTGTGAGAGCTATCCCCTTTTACAGATAAGGGGATGAGGTTCAGAGAGCCTGAGAAACTTGCTCCAGCCTTTATGGCCAGTAAAAGCTACAGCCGGTGGTGGGATACACGCCTGCTTGAATCTAAAACCCCATGCTTTGTATGTGAAATTGTTTCCGAAGGTAGCTTCTCAGATTCTTGAGATTGGTAAGCCCACATCTTTAGGGGTACACGAATCAAAAACAAAACACTAACCAGTGTTGCGCTGGATGCTTGCAGTGGCCATCAGTCAAGCGCAGCAAATCAGTAGCATGCCGTTCCGTGTGCCGTTTTCCTGGCTGCTCCCGACTAGCCCAGAGCCCTGTAGGAACAAGGCGCTGTTTGTACGGTTGTCTGTTTTCACGTGCTCTATGTCAGCACAGTGTAGTCTCCCAGCTTGGCTGCTGAGCATACCCCCTCCCATGGCAGATCATTTCCTGGCTGGCAAGCCTGCCAGCCAGAAAGTCTTCCTTATGTGAAGCTGATACCTGTCTCCTTGGGATTTCTCTGCTCTTAACTGGTTTTGTATCCCTAAGGCCCTAAAGCACTGAAAAGGATCATTCTTCCACCTTTAAAAGTCCTGGTAATATTATTTTATCCTGATTGTTTTCTTTTTTAGGTTAATCATTTCACTTGGTTCAACTGATCCTCATAACATGATTTTAAGTGTTGCTCTTATCCTGGTGTCTCTTATGGTTTGTCTCTATTTGAATGTTGATACTAATTGAGCGTTAAATGTGTAAACCATAGCCATTGTAATGCTTATTCTGGCCAATACTGTGAAGGCAAACTAAAAGGACATTGCCATCATCAACCACAGCATTGTGCTGTCCACTCACAGAGCTTCGCCTAGACTAAGATGACCTCTGTGCTCGGGCTGTTAGTTTTTTTGAATCAAATGTTGACCTTTGTGCTTGCTTAGTCGCTAAGTCGTGTCCGACTCCATTGACTATAGCCCACCAGGCTCCTCCATCCATGGGGATTCTCCGGGCAAGAATACTGGAGTGGGCTGCCATGCCCTCCTCCAGGGGATCTTCCCAACCCAGGGATCAAACCCAGGTTTCCTGCACTGCAGGCTGGTTCTTTACCATCTGAGCCACCTACATATATTCTTGTTAAATCCCACCTAGTTAAGTTGAGGGCTTCCCAGGTGGCACTAGTGGTAAAGAACACGCCTGCCGATGCTGGAAACATAAGAGACTGCAGGTTTGATCCCTGAGTTGGGAAGATCCCCTGGAGAAGGGCATGGCTACCCCTTCCAGTATTCTTGGTGGGAAAATCCCATGCACAGAGGAGCCTGGTTGATCTCATCTTTCTGAGTTGCAGAGATCTAGGGTTTTTTGTTTGTTTCTTGTTTTTGTGCCAGATTCAGTTTTTGCTGTGCAGCCGCATGCACTGACGTCGTGGCATATTCACCATGTCTTCATGTCACTGCTGGCAATGTGGACCAGGACCAGGGTCACGGGAGAAGCTCTTCACCATCTCCCTCCACTCTGTGGTTTAGCCATTAATGACTTCTGTGGTTATCATTGTTGAACTAGTTATGAATCCATCTAAGTGTCATTTCATCCATGATGAAATTTTTCTGTTTTTTCTTTGCCAAGATTCATTTGTTCATTCACAGATTCATTCTGTCAATATTTGCTGGGACCAGGCAGGCGCTCTTGCAGGGAGAACTGTTCAGGTTTGTTAACAGATGGGTTGCAGAATATGAGAGACGCAGGGGCATCAGGGATGACTCCAAGGTTTTGACCTGAATTGCTAGCAGAGTGGAGTTGTCATTTCCCAAGTCAAATCAGGTAAACCTGGTGGGAGCAGATTTGAGGGTAACATGTTAGTAGTTTGGGTTTGAAGTTGTGAAGTTGTAAAATTTATATTTGGAGATGGAGACTGTCTGACTGGATATGTGCCTCTCCAGTTGGGGAAAGGTCTGGGTTGGAACAGAAACATTGGACATGACTGATATGTGAAGCCTTGAGACTAATGGGAGTGTAGGTAGAGACAAAGAGGTCAAAGGACTGAGCTCTGTTTAGATGTTGGTGCAGTGGGGACAAGCGTGCAAAGGAGGCTGAGCAGCGACCAGTGAGGAGGGAGAACCAGGAAAAGCACGGTGGCCTGAAAGTGAGGGTTTCAAGGATCAAGTGAGTGAACCACTTTGTTACGATGGCACCAAGGGCTTCCCTGGTGACTCAGTGGTAAAGAACCTGCCTGCCAGTGCAGGAGACACGGGTTCGATCCCTGATCCAGGACGATCGCACACGTACACATCCCACCGTACAACTGAACCCGTATGCCACAACCTTTGAGTCTGTGCTTTAGAGTCTGGGAGATGCAACTACTGAAGCCCGTGTACCCTAGAGCCCATGTTCAGCAACAAGAAAAGTCACCGCAGTGAGAAGCCTACACACCACACTAGAGAAAGCCTGGGCAGCAGTGAAGAGCCGGCACTGCGAAAAATAAATAAATAAAATTTTTTAAAAAGGTGGCACTGAGAGTCACTCACTGTGAGGACTGAGAACTGTTTACTGGATTGGCTGCGTGAAACGTCATAGGTAACCTTGACAAAAGCTGCTTTGGTTCTGTGGTTCAGGTAAAACGATGTCACGGGAAACTGTCTGCTTCCTGGCTGAGGCTCGCGTCGTCTTTGTCAGTCGGATTTCACCAGTTGTCACAGACTAGGTGCCATGGCAGAGGGTACTGAGGTTAGTTTTCGTAACTTGGCTTCTTCTGGATCCTCTCTAAAAGTCTCTTAGGGTTTAGGTTTACAGCCACAAAGCCTGCCTTCCTCCCCCTTTCGCAAAGCACAGTGCCCTCTGCCCCTCTCCAGGATCTCGTGGTGACTCCAGCGCGTCTCATTACCCCAGGGGCCAAGCCGTGTACAGTGCTCATCCTCTTTGTGCTTCCAGGTATGTTTCCCTGAACTCAGTGGTCTGGACTCATTTTATGGACTTAAGTGCAGTGTGTGACCTCCCTGTCTGTTTTAGGTTTACAGCTTCCTTCCTTTCCATTTCTGGGCTTTACTTTCCATTTCTTCCTAAGACCCTACCTTGGTCCCTCTGGTAGGTTTCCTTTTCCCTTTGGATTTCCGTCACCATCATCCTCATCCAGAGGGCAGTTTTTAAGATGCTCAAAGAAGCATTATTGTATCTGTGGTTCTCAACCCTGGCTGTACATCACATTTATCTTTGAAGAGTGTCTGGTTTTTCTTTTTAAGGAAAATCATAATTTGAGTTTCTTAGAATTCTAAGAATTATCTTCTTATCATTATGATAAAATTGTAGTGTACTTTCCTCGTGGGTTTTAGAATTATATTCTGATGAGCTGTTGCCATCTGTTGTATTACATTGTGAAACCCAGTCAGATTTTTTTCCCCTTCCTCTCTAATGTAACCTCCAGAAAATTTCCTGTATTATATAAAGCATGCCAGAGTAGTCCTCAATGAGGTATAGTAGCCTACAGCAGAAGTTCTTAGACTTGATCCTGCACCAGAATCATCTGGAGGGCTTGTTAAAACACAGGCTGCTGGACTCCGCACCTGTAACTTTTGGTGGAGCAGGTCTGAATTTGCATATCAGACAAGCCCCGGAAAATACTGATGCTGCTGATGCTGTGAGCACTAGACCTCCAGACTCTAGGGGACAAATATCCTTAAGGCTGTATGCACAGAGAGCTTTCCTAAACCGCCAGGACCAGGGTGGCCGGGCGCAGAGGGGCCTGGCACTTGACGGGGCTGGGCCTCTGAGACATCAGTCGCCCTGGGCCCTGCAGCAGTGGAGACTCCTCGTGTGCCGGAGACCTCAAGTCCTCCCTCTGAGCTGGGCTTTGGCTGCACCATGTGCCTGGCTCCCCGCTGACTTCCTGTGACGGTTACAGTAGCCTTGTCTCAGGCCTGTCAGAATCGGCTTGGAAAACCCTTAGCCCTGCCCCGATTAGAAGAGTAAAAAGAGCCCCTTGTATCACCGGAACCTACACAAAATAATACTCCAGAGACAGTTAAATGACAGCTGGATTGAATAGAGGTGCCTGTCACAGCTCTACTGGACAAGTCCTTTGTTATATTTGAAAATAGAGCAGATTCCAGAGGAAAAGTACTAATGTGAAGGACTCCTTAAGATATTTTGCATTAACCAGATAAACAGAATTCCTCTAAGGTATCCAGAGTCGCCTGAGTGCTCATCAGAGATGCTCTGGTTCCCCCACCCCCACCCCAAGAGGCAGGAAACCTGTGCCACCATCTTGGATCTCCCTTCCTCTTTCAAGAAACCTCCCTCCAGGACTGACCACCCTGTAGAACAGTCCACACATTCTAAGCATTGATTACTCGGGGAATATTTACAGGATTTTTGTTTTCATTTTTGTGTGATTCATTTATATTCTGTGATAAATTTCTGCAAATGATAGGCTGCACCGCTTTCCATTTGTTCTTGACATTGAAGAATGCCATAATTCTTTGGGAATATAAAAGAAACGTTTTTAACATGTTAATTTTTAAGGCTTACATTGAAATTCACATTCCAAAGCTTTTTTAAAAAATTTATTTATTTTTTTAATTGAAGGATAATTGCTTTACAGAATTTTGTTGTTTTCTGTCAAACCTCAACATGATCCAAAGCTTCTTGATGACACAGACTGGGTAAAGCTATAAGAAGAATTTGAGGCACCAGCACCCCTGGTGTTCACCACTTTTCGTTTTCAGCTTACTAGGTGGTTGGCCATAAGTAGTCCTGAGCAAGCTTCTCACCAGCTGAAATGCTGCTAAACTGAACGGTGCTTGTTTTTCTAGCCACTTAAGACCCTCTCAAGATAAGTTCCCTACAGGCAAGTACAGAATGATTTCTGTCACAGTATCTTTTCATTTCATGCTCTCCGTTGCAGAAATACGTGAGAAGAGGGTTCAGTGTAACCTGGTGTGATTACGAGCAATCTGTTCTTCTGAGAA
The DNA here is from genome assembly GCF_023091745.1 of Budorcas taxicolor. Taxonomy (NCBI): domain Eukaryota; kingdom Metazoa; phylum Chordata; class Mammalia; order Artiodactyla; family Bovidae; genus Budorcas; species Budorcas taxicolor. Next base: position 4,075,489 of record NC_068922.1, read on the forward strand.
GCAGCGTGTGGTCAGTTTATAAAGGGATTATGAGGCATTTATTAGCTTTTAATAGGAATAGATGGAAACCTGTGCCCAGGCTGTTTGTAACTCTTTTGGAACTGACAATTAAGACTTCATTTAAAATACTCTGGAGTTGGAAGCAGATTCTACCTTTGGAGAGAAACAAAACAAAATAACCCGTATTTCTTGAGTCCTTTGGATGGCTAGCACTGTGCTGAAGTCTTGTGCCAGGATTCTCTCATTTAGTCCTCAGCACAGCCCTGTAAAGCATGTTCTGTTACTGTCCTGCTGTGCCCTGAGGGCCTTACCCCGGGGCCTGTGGTCTGAGGTGCAGGCAGGGGCCTGTGCCAGGCCCATGCTGCCCCTCATCACCCTGTTGCTCACTTGCTTATAGGCTCTGTACGTGGCGCAGGCTGGTTTCCTAGGAATGGTGGCCTGGGGGTTACACTGAAAAGGAGTTTTGAAAAATCGTTGAGGTTGGTGTTTAAAGAAGTGAAGTCAGTTCTTACCTTTCCAAGGGAGCGGCTGAGGGTGTTTCTAGCTGCACTCTTCATACAGTGATGGATTGTAGAGGCTGTGATTCGGCCTCAGATGCTCCGTAAAGGCTCCAGAGCATCTGTGAAACTTAAGCCAGGCTTCGTCACACCACTTTGTTGTCTGCTTTCTTCTGAGCAGCCCTTTGCTCCCCTTCTCAGATCTTGTCCATGGAGACTGTGAAGCACTGTGTGAGCACTTTAGGCAAGGCCCCCAAACCCTTTCTCTGCAGGAGACCAGAGACAACCTACCGAAGGACACCAGCCCCTGGCTCTGTTTCCTCCTCCTTTTTGAAGCTGTCGTCGCAGCCGTTAGCTCTGTTCTTCTGCCATCTTCTTTCCTCACTCCTGTGTGATTTGCTCCCTGCCCATGTACAGCCTTTTCCCAACCATGGCAATAAATCTGTTAAGAAAAACAAACGTGTGACTTGGAAGGCCTACATCCCTGACCAGTAGTCAGACGCCCTGCAGCAGAAACCAAACAAGAGAGACACTCTTGCTCCCCTCCTGATCCCTTTCCATGTCAGACACCCTGCCCTGCATCCCTCTCCACCAGGAAAAACTTCTCCACCAGCCATCCATTCACAACCGAGGAAGCCCTGGGTGCATTCCCTCTAATGGGTCTGAATTCGTGTAGTCGACCCAGGGTTTCCTCAGAAGGTGGGACCCTGATCTTCTGGCGTGGAGTGGTGGGCACATCTACCTGTTTTCTAGGGTGACAGCTTTCTGTTCACGTAGGAGGCACCCTGAGTTATAAACACAACTTGATGCTGTTCTCGGGATGGCATGTAGGTGAGAGGGTGGTAGTTCCTCCTAGCGAGAGAGCAAGTGCTTTTCATCACTGATGTAGTTTTTAAATTTATTGAGCAAACACTCTTCCCTGCCGTCTGGGTGCTAGACTTGGTACTAGGCATTGACAACCCAAAGGTAACGGGAGGGTGCTCCTCCCGAGTCAGCCCCGGGAGCGGGGAGGCAGGCGGTCCTGCGTGGACAGCCTGTGACGAGTCCCACGACAGAAGCACAAATAACATACTGTGGCAGCAGAGAAGAGCCCATTCTCGCCTAAATCTGGCCAGACAGCGCTCGGGGGGCAAGAGCTCGTGGGTTGCTGCTGTTTTTGTCTCAGCTGACTCCACTGGGCTTCTCTGTGTCCTGTGGTTTTTACCGTGATGTCTAGCCACAAGACTGGTTGCCAAGACAAAGTGGATCCCACGCTCTCCTGTTGTCTGTTCCAGCGCGGCAAGGGGTTTGCCCGCTGTGCTTGGGGGACCTGCGAGAACCAGCGGAGACCGCATCAGGTGCCAGGCCTAGGGTGGCTCTTTGGGAAGCCTTTACAGGAGCAGGCACAGTGTGGGCCAGCAGGGTCCAAACAGGTTGTAAACCCAAATACCAGCAGGAGATGGGACCTGAGAGTATACGGCACCTTGAAGGAGACCCAGTTCTGTCCTTTTATAAAGGGGGAAACTGACACCCAGAGAGAGGGGAGCTGGGGCAGCCCTCCTAAACCAGGCTGTGGTCGGAGGAGCTGGCGGTCTTGGAGTCCCGGTGCCGGCCATCCTCTTGTTTGTCAGCAGAGGCCTCTCTCCAGGCAGTCTCTGTGTGCTGGGCCCCTGACTTCACCCTGTCTAACTCTGTGCCTAAGATTCTAGAATGTTCCTCACACCTGGCCTGGCAAGTACTGCCCGGTTGGCCAGGCCCCATACCAAACAAAACCCAGCCCTGATCACCAGGGATCTTTGGAAGGAGAGAGAGCTCTCAGGCTCCTCGGTGTCTCCAGAACGCTGAGTGGGGATGTCTGTGCTTCTCCCAGGTGTCACAGTTAATGCAGGGCTGCACCACAGGGCTGGACCCGGGACCTGGCACCCCACAGGTGCTCGGCGAATCGAGGCTGCTGTGGTTGCCGGCTTGTTTCCCCCCCAGGAAGTGTCTGCTCCAGGAGATGGTCTCCTCCGTCACCCCCTAAACTGCCTCGCCAAGACCGCTGGTATACACCCTCCTAAAGGGGTGCTGGTTTCTCCTCTCAAACGTACACTCCAAGCTGGGGTTTCCAGAGTGAGTGAGTGAGTGAATAAGGATCAGGCCCAGGGGGTTAAATGGCCAAAATACTTGCCTTGGCTTTTCTTCGCCTTGAGCTCTCTGGCGGGGCTGTCAGTGTCCTGCCTGCCACCCCACCCATCTTGGGCTCAGGGTGTCATGGTGCCCTCTCCACCCCTTTGCCCCGGCCCCGCTCGCTCCAGGCCCTCCGTGGCAGGGCCGTAGCCTCCAAGCTGCCCCCTCGTCCGACAGGATGCCTGCTCCCCAGCCGCAGGAGCCGAACTCTGAGCCTGCCTCCAGCCCAGGAGAGAGAGCTGCATGGTCCCATTCAGAGCCTTCGGATACCCTGCCAAGTGCAGCCCGGCTGGGTGTTACGGGTCAGCTCAGCACTCGAGGAAAAGGGGGCCAGTATAATGAAGGAGGTTCCAGGCCAGGTGACTCTAAAGGGGTCCCCGCGAGGGGTCGAGAAGTGAGTCCCAAGGGGCCTTCACCAGGGGGGGATTCCTTCAAAGCAGCGCATGCGGGCGGACTCTGGAATCCGGCTCCCCTGGACCTGACTCCTGGGGCTGTGACTTCACGCCTGTTTGATCTTAGACTTCACCTTTGCCTTCCCTGACTCCACTTCCTTACCTCGAAAAGTGTGAGCGACAGGCCTGTTCCTTCACTGCTCAGGGGCGAGCTTTACATCGAATACTGTGAATTAAAGGGAGAGTTTTAGACTGCTTTTTCTTGCGAAGTCATGGGACTTTTTAATTTTGTGCTCTATGTGGTTTGTCTTGATATGAATGTATGTAATATTTTGTTGAAGTCTTGTAATAAAGTTGATGCTCTGGGAAGACAATTCCCATGTGCTTTTATGAAGGCCTTTAGGAGAAACGTCTTTCTGGATTGCCTATCAGGATGGATTGGGTTAACCTCAGTACCGAAGCTGTCTTACAGCTTCTGATGGGCCTCTTATTTCTCATGTTGGTAACTGGCACAAAGAGAGCAGAGTTGTTCAGACCTATCACACCTGTCGCTGGCTTCATTTTCTGTCTTGACCTTTGATTTCCTTATTTATTTTCCCATTTAAATCTTTGCCTTGGGAAGCCAAGCTGCCTTAAATCCTTCATTCCAGGTGGGTGTATGATGCCAGTGACATGTGACAGAGCTCATGTAGGAGTTGCCCCAGGGGAATGGCTGGACCTGCCTACACGCCCACCCTTGCCCTCCCTCCCCGTACCCAGCTGCAGCTCCTGTCTTCCAAGTGTCCTCACACCACCCCCCCTCTCCCAGGGCTGCCTTCTGCTGACTTTCATTAGGGTTTTATATATATATAGTATGTATGTATATATATATATGTATATATATATGTATGTATGTGTGTGTGTGTGGACTGTTTGGGTTTATTTTTTTCCTTTTTTATAAATTTTTAACTTTTAACTAAAGAATAATTGTGTTACAGTACTGTGTTAATCTCTGCCATATAGCAACATGAATCCGCCATGGGTACACACACAGCCCCTGCCCCTTGAGCCTCCCCATCAGCTCCCACCTCCCACTCATTAGGGTTTTGTGGTGGCTTTGAAACTGGAAGCCTGGCCCTGGGCGTTTCTGCCTCCAGCCTTGCGTCTCCTTGCCCCTCAGGGCACGTCTGCTGCTCCTCCGTGTGCTGAGCCCTCCTGCCCTGTGGCCTCAACTGCTGACCTGCCCTGTGTCCACATAATGAGACTCAAGTGTCCCCAGAGCACCCCAGGCTCTCTGGGGCTTTCTCCACCACTCGGCTGTGATGCCTCCCCTCCACCCTGGCCTTCCTCGGGCAGAGTTGAGAACTCCCTCTGGTCCAGGGGTGTGCACTGTGGTCCCATCTCCTGCAGGGCTTACCCTGAACCACCCCCCCCCCCCCCACACACACACCCCAGGCGGAAATGAATAATTGAATGAATGAATGAATGAGAGAATGTGGGGAACCTTCCACGCATCTCAGAATTCTGAACCTGTATCTGAGATACCAGCATGAATGAGAAATGTTAGCATCCTCACTTTTATTTTACACTTCATTGTAAAATTAGAGGACAAGATTTCTCTGATCCGGAGGAGGAAGCCTTGGTACTCATTAAGTTTCGGCTCTGAAATTCTTAGGCAAGAGATAGGAAAAATCACCAACATACTTGGTTGGCAGTGAGTTTGGGGTGAGGTAATCTGAGGATCCTTGAATTCCCTTTTTCCAAAAGATGGAAAATGAGCAGTTGTCACTGGTGATGACATAGTTGTCACCACTCCAGAATAAGGAGGGAGAAAGTGATTTTCTGACACATCAGTGTCTGGGGCTGTCTCAATGACCCTGGCCTTGGAGTGGGGAGTCCCCAGTTTGCAGATGAGGCTGTGCTTTGCCCTAAACTCAGAGCTCGGGTGCCCTTCTCCCTCCATCTCCCTCTCCCTCTCTCCCTCCCTCCCTTCTTCCCTGCCTCTGCACAGTAAGCATTCACTCTGAGCCAGCACTGTGCTGATCCCAGGGGTTGCAGAGGGACAGAGGTGTGGTCACTGTCTCCACCCAGGAGCTGCCAATCTGGCACGGGAGGCCCCTTGGTGGAGCAGCCACTTCATGCAGAAATAAGCCCAGGAAACATCACTGATCCAGAGGAGGAAGGGGTGAACCCTTCAGAAAAGTTCCAAAGGGGTGGACACACTCCTTCAGGGACGTGCAGGGGCCCACTGAGCACAGGAGCACCACTGCTTTGGAAGCAAAGAGCACGTGCCCAGGAGCCGCGGGAGATGGTGAGGATGGGGCCTTAGCAGAGCTCGGGCCTCTGCATGGCGGGTGTGGCTCTGCTGGAGGCTGAGTCTCTGAGAAGTGGTCCTGATGCTCCAAGTGGGAGATGACGTGAGCGAGGAGCCGCGGGGGCGGGGGGGGGGGGGGAGTATTTAACTCTTGAAGAAGCAGAACCGGCCAGACGTGGTGGCTGATGTTGCAGGCTGAGGGGAAGGAAGGAGTGAGGGGTGACTCCCAGGGTTTTGGCCGAAATCTCTGGGCGGAGGAGAGAGGAAGCTGGACCGGCCCTGGGCTGGCTGACTCCCAGCCCAAGCCGGGATGCAGCGCTTCCTCTCTCTACAGCCACTGGGCTAAGAGAGAGTGTGGCCTGTGTGGAGGACTCTGAGAGCCACTGGTGCTCCACACAGAAGAGCTGGTGAGAGGAGAAGCGGGCGCTAAGCATGGAGGGGAGGGCTGGAGGCCTCGCTGCTGGCTGCCGTCAGAGCTGGCTTTCCTGCTTTTTTCCCCTTTTCACTGCTGTTTACCCATGGGAGAAAAGAAGCAAAGCTTTGAGAGCAGGGACTTCAGAAAGGCAGAATACCTGTGATTAGTGTGGGGACTGCAGAGAGTTCTCACTGGAGAACTCAGAAGGCTGGCTGCACCCCTCTGTGGGAGCAGGGAGGCAGGGTCTGGCAGAAAGCTCAGGAAGGTTTAAGTACCAAACTGAGAGTCAGTGATTTTTTTTTTAAGACATTCTGGTCAGGCTGCTTATAAGCAAACAGACTAGCTTATTTTTAATTTTTGTTTTATATTGGAGTGTGGTTAGCACTCCAACATTAACAATGTTTTGTTAGTTTCAGATGTACAGCAAAGTGATCCAGTTATACAACTATGTATCTATTCATTTTCAAATTCTTTTCCCATTTAGGTTATCTCAGGATATTGAGCGGAGTTCCCTATGCTCTGCAGTAGGTCCTTGTTGGTTATCTGTTTTAAATACAGCAGTGTGTGTGTCTGTATAGCAGTGTATATGTATACATAGCTTATTTGTGATCAGAGCTACAATGAAATGAAAAATGAAAGTGAAAGTCACTCAGTCATGTCCAGCTGTTTTCGACCCCATGGACTGTATAGTCCTTGGAATTCTCCAGGCCATAATACTGGAGTAGGTAGCCTTTCCCTTCTCCAAGGGATCTTCCCAACCCAGGGATCGAACTGGGGGCGCCTGTATTGCAGGTGGATTCTTTACCAACTGAGCTATCAGGGAAGCCTTCACAAATGATGAAAAAAATAGCAAATTGGACCTTAATATTCAGTTCTTTTTAGAAAGATACTACATAGTATCAGATCAGGTTGTTGAAACATCACTATTTTTTTTAATGTTTTGTTTTGTATTGGGGTATACTCAATTAAGAATGTTGTGATAGTTTCAGGTGAGCAGCAAAGAGACTCAGCCAGACATATACATATCTTCATTCTCCCCCAAACTCTTCTCCATCCAGGCTGCCACATAACATTGAGCAAAGTTCTGTGTGCTATACAGTGGGTCCTTGTTGGTTAGCCATTCTAAATATCACAGTGTGCACATGTCCGTCCCGAACTCCCTGACTATCCCTCACCCCCATCCTCCCTGCCCCACCCTGGTACCCTGAAGTTCCTTCTCTAAGACTGTGCGCCTCTGTTTTGTGAGCTCATTTGCATCATTTCTTTTTAGATTCCACATACAAAGGATCTCATGATAGTCCTCCTTCCCTGTCTGACTCACTTCACTCAGCATGGCACTCTCCAGGTCCGTCCATGTTGCTGCGGATGGCATTATCTCATTCTTTTTAATGGCTGTGTAACATTCCATTGTGTATAAAACCATCGCTATTTTTTTTTTTTAATTTGGAAAATCATCCTTGCTGATGACAAAGGGATAGCAGAGAACTTAGCTTGACGGAGCAGTCGGGCGGAATGCTCACAGGAGACCGGGTAGAATGTGTGTGTGGCACGTCTGCCCTCTTTGGAGGGGCTCTTGTTCTGGGGTCTCTGGAGCCCCGAGAGCCCATGAGAGGATTCAGAGGGCACTGAGCTTCCATGGGAGAAAAGTTCCATCCGTATTTTGACCGAGTTCTAATAAATTTTGTTTTTATTATGAATGAAGTTTTCAGAAGACAGTAGTATTAGTGGTATCTGTTACCATTAGAAGTCACAGCTCTTTCCATATTGTATTATAATTGTGGCAGATATCTGAAAACATCACATGTGTTCGTCACTGCTTTGGATTTATAGATTGTTACTGTTCAGTCGCTAGGTTGTGTCCGACTCTTTGCGACCCCATGGACTGCAGCACACCAGGCCTCCCCGTCCTTCACCAACTCCCAGAGTTTACTCAAACCTAAGTCCATTGAGTCGGTGATGCCATCCAACCATCTCATCCTCTGTCGTCCCCTTCTCCTCCTGCCCCTCAATCTTTCCCAGCATCAGGGTGTTTTTCGCATGAGTCGGCTCTTTGTGTCAGGTGACCAAAGTATAGTAATAGCCAGTGCTTTATTGAGCAAGTATATCCATTGCTATATCACAAATTTTCAAAACATGAATAACTGTACTTCGGTGTAATTGGTTTTCTGTTTAGTTATGTGCACTGTGTCTCCAAGCATTAAAAACATTCTTATGGGCAGGTTTCATCAGCTTCGCCACCGACCCAGGAGGTCTGTGTCGCATGAAGGTTAATAACCCTTGGCTGAGATCCTGCGGTTGTGGCGTGCTACCTCCACCGGGTGGCAGCATATTCCTTAAAGGTTAGATTGATAACAGAGAAGAAACGTTTAAAATAACATATTTGGATATGGTTTTCAAACCTTTTTACCACAGCCCACAGTAAAAATTAGGCTTTATATCATAACTCAGTACACTCATACTTAAGTTTCACAAAACAAGACTTAACTTTACCATGTGACACATTGATAGCTTTTATCCCATTTCTGTTTCTTTAAAATGCTGATTGCAAGCCATTAAACTGTAATTCTGTGGGTAACACTGTGCTGTTTGACATTGCGGGAGACCATCTTTTATCTTACTTCACGATTTATGACCCAGACCAAAGTTCACTTATTCCCACACATTTTCAGGGACATAATATTTGCATTTAAAGTAACTGTCAACAAATTTGAATGTATCTTTACACAGTATTTTAAAAATGGTGTATTATTGATGTGTGCAGTGAAATGAACTGATTTTACTTGTATCACAAGACAGAACAATCCCATCACCACCACACCAGTCAGTCTCTGCCCAGGCAGTCACTGTGCTGATTATTTTGACCATGGATTTAAACTTGTTTTCCTAAGACTTCATATAAATGGAGCCATACAGTTCTCATTTTAGCCTCACTTAGCTCAGCGCTGTGTTACTGAGATCATTCCATGTTGAGCCGGTCAGTGCTTTGAAATATATCACAATTTGTATTAATATATTCTCCTGGTGAGAGACTTCTGGGTTGTCTTCCATTTCGACTCTCGAAATTAAAACTTTCATGCACATTTGTATACATGCCTCTGTGTGCACATGTTTCATCTCTTGCAGATAAACACCTGAGGTAAAATTGCTGGCTCATATGGTAAATAAATTTGTTTAACTATAGGGAGCAAACATTTGCCAAGGTGGTTGATCCATTTTCCGTTTCCACTAGCAAGCAGTGTGTGAGTGTGGGTCGCTCCCATCCTTAACCTGCGTGTGACACGCGCCAGTCTTTATCCCTGCTGGCACTGTGTTAGGAATGTAGTTGTGCCACTTAGTAGTGAGTGTTAATTTGCATTTACTTGATGAATGATAATGTTGAACACTTTTCCACGTGCTTATTCACCAGTTGTTTATCTTTGTCATGGAGTGTCTGTTCAAACTTGAGTTGTTTTTATAACATCAATTTGTAGGAGTAGTTTTTACATATTTTGGGCACCAGTCCTTTATCTCATTCATATGCGTTTATGAATATTTTCTCCCAGTCTGTGACACACATATCCATTTTATTAATGATGTCATTTGATGAACCAAAGTTTTTAGGTAGTGATTTTTTTATATATATTTAATACTTTCTGAGTCTTGTCTAAGAAATCATTTCCTACCCCAAGGTTGGGAAGATAGATGGTATTTTTTTTTTTTAATGTTTAGGTCTGTGATTCATCTCAAATCAGTTTCTTTTTATGGTGTGAGGTAGGTGTCAAGTTGCAGGTTTTTTCCCATATTTTGTCTCATATTCTCACTATTTGCTGTAAATATTTTTTTCTACCGTTGAATTATCGCACAGAATTTAAAAAAAAAAAAAAGAACTTTTGCAAAAGGGCTACAAAATTGAATTTCCCTGCTGACCATAAACCAACCAGTAATACTTTTCTAAGTTAGTTTAGTTCATCCATTTATCTTGAGATTCTCAAGTTACTTTATTCACATAGTGTGAGGTTTTATGAAGCTACATCTTTTTATAGGGTCTGTAGCCATGCCACAGAGCTACTGGTTCTGTGGCTTTTTAAATTAGATTGAAATTAGGTAAAATTAAAAATTCAGCTTCTCAGTCAACAGAAGCCACATTTCAAACGCTCAGTAACACATGAGGCTATTTTCTTCCCTATTTACCAGTGCAGATAGAGATGTTTTCATTTCTTCCACAGTACTAGATAGCACTAGCCTATAGAAAAATAAAGACTGATTTTATACAGTTTTGAGGCATATTTTAATGAAACTTAGTTTTGATACTGTCATTCAGCATCTGCCTTGCCTATTTTCATCCGTCCATGCTTCTATTTCTATTCCAAGATGTACAGTCCCAGCCAATCCTTTTGTTGGTCTGAAAATGCAGTTACTTCTGTCTGCTCTGTCCCACCTGGAAGAAAGAATTTCCCTGTATGTGTCTACCAGACTCCTTTTCTGGAGCCTACCTGGCACTGACCTTTTTTAAATCTTCTCAGTGTTAACTGCTGAATTTCTGGGCATCCTCCGTCAACTTATAGTGCAGAGATAGGTTTTTTCTCTTTCCTGTCCTGATTAAAATTAAATTTCTCCCCATTTCTATAATAAATATTAAAATTGCAAAAAGCAACAAGTTATGAGTTTTATCATACCGCATATTAACGTTTTTGTCCAGCAGTGAACTTTGTTGCTCTTTCATCATGAGCAACCACATAGGAATTTGTGAGCTTTTCTCTCATTGTTCACTGGGTGTGAGCTAAGTCTTTCATTAATGTCTTTCAGTGTGGGAACTTGGCTGTCCTGGTGGATCTTCATGTATTGCCGCAAGGTTCAAGCAAAGATACTAGCTGGTTTTCTCAACAGAAGAAAGAGGTACCAGGAAACTTTTCTCTATTTTTTTAAATTGAAATGTCGTTGATTTACCATGTTTCAGGTGTACAACAAGTGATTCAGTTGTACACACACACACACACACACACACACGCGTATATTCTTTTCAGATTCTTTTCCATTATAGATTATTACTTGATATTGAATATAGTTAGTTCGCTGTGGTATTGATATTGAATATAGTTAGTTTGCTGTGCTATACAGTAGGTCCTTAAAACTTTTCACTATTTTAAATACAGGAGCTGCTCTTCAAAGGAACATTAGCTTTTTTTCCAGCTTTCATTTTCATTAATGGACAGTAAATCTTGAGTGCTATTTAATCCTTGAAGAAGGGTTTTCTTTCCCACAGCAGACATACACCTGCCTTTTCTGTTGTTGTTCCTTCAGAAACTGACACATCCATCTATTTCATATATTTCATTTGCCACTCTAGTATTTAAGCCAGAAATTCCCCACCTCTTGTTTGAGGGAAAGGGTTCTTTGTATTAAAAAAAAAAAAAAAAAAAGATGACGATGAAGAAGAAGAAGTTAAAGTGACTTTTCCAGGTAAGCAGGGATTGTAATCCTCACTGGTCGTAATGGATGGACCGAGCCCCTGGAGCAGGTGTGGGGTTGACACAGGCTGGCTTTGTCACCTGTCTGAAATCTTCTCCTGTACCACATGATCCTTTGGAAAAGTATAGGGATGGGTGACAGCAGCCCTCCTCTTACAGTGGCCAGTTGCTAAGCTGGTGGTCAGTCAGTAAAACGATTGTAGGACAGGATTGTGGTGTTGGACCTGCTCGAACCTCAGCCGCCGCCTCTGTGGCTGAGGGGTGCTCCCAGACCCTGGCTGAGTCCCTCCCAGCTCTCATTTCTGAGGTCCCACCAAGTGCTGCTGCGGCAAAGGCAGAAGGTGCCTCCAGCTCACGCTTGGCTTCCTTCTCCAGACCCCTCCTTATGAGCGAGCACCATAGTGAGCCTGTGGCTTTTACGTAACTTTCCAAATGTAACAGCCTTTGGAATCTTACATGATATTTGTTGTTCACAGTAGCTTTTTAGAGCTGGAAATAAATTTTATTACAAGGTGGTATATGAAGAAAAAACTAGTGATGGTGGTACTTTTTGGTACCACTTTTTTACCCCTTAACTGTGATAACTGTTTTTAGTCAGCTTTTGGAGATAACTAGAAATCTCCCAAAAGAAAATTTATAAGTAATATATTTTCAGTCAAAGGATAATATTATTAGTACGTTGTTAATCTCTGTTCATTTCCAAGGCAAACCATTCAATATCATGGTAATCCAAGCCTATGCCCCAACCAGTAACACTGAAAAAGCTGAAGTTGAACAGTTCTATGAAGACCTAGAAGACCTTCTAGAACTAATACCCCAAAAGGATGTCCTTTTCATTATAGGGGACTGGAATGCAAAAGTACGAAGTCAAGAAACACCTGGAGTAATAGGCAAATTAGGCAAATTTGGCCTTGGAGTACAGAATGAAGCAGGGCAAAGGCTAATAGAGTTTTGCCAAGAGAACGCGCTGGTCATAGGAAACACCCTCTTCCAACAACACAAGAGAAGACTCTACACTTGGACATCACTGGATGGTCAACACCAAAATCAGACTGATTATATCCTTTGCAGCCAAACATGGAGAAATTCTATACAGTCAGCAAAAACAAGACTGGGAGCTGACTGTGGCTCAGATCATGAACTCCTTGTTGCCAAATTCAGACTTAAATTGAAGAAAGTGGGGAAAACCACTAGACCATTCAGGTATGACCTAAATCAAATCCCTTATGACTATACAATGGAAATGAGAAATAGATTTAAGGGCCTAGATCTGATAGACAGAGTGCCTGATGAACTATGGACGGAGGTTCATAATATTGTACAGGAGACAGGGATCAAGACCATCCCCATGGAAAAGAAATGCAAAAAAGCAAAATGGCTGTCTAAGGAGACCTTACAAATAGCTGTGAAAAGGAGAGAGGTGAAAAACAAAGGAGAAAAGGATAGATATAAGTATCTGAATACAGAGTTCCAAAGAATAGCAATGAGAGATAAGAAAGCCTTCCTCAGCGATCAGTGCAAAGAAATAGAAGAAAACAACAGAATGGGAAAGACTAGAGATCTCTTCAAGAAAATTAGAGATACCAAGGGAATATTTCATGCAAAGATGGGCGCAATAAAGGACAGAAATGGTATGGACCTAACAGAAGCAGAAGATATTAAGAAGAGGTGGCAAGAATACACAGAACAACTATACAAAAAAGATCTTCATGACACAGATAATCACAAAGGTGTGATCACTCACACTCACCTAGAGCCATACATTCTGGAATGTGAAGTCAAGTGGGCCTTAGGATGCATCACTACGAACAAAGTTAGTGGAGGTGATGGAATTCCAGTTGAGCGCTTTCAAATCCTGAAAGATGATGCTGTGAAAGTGCTACACTCAGTATGCCAGCAAATTTGGAAAACTCAGCCTTGGCCACAGGACGGGGAAAGGTCAGTTTTCATTCCAATCTGAAAGAAAGGCAATGCCGAAGAGTGCTCAAACTACCACACAATTGTACTCATCTCACATGCTAGTAAAGTAATGCTCAAAATTCTCCAAGCCAGGATTCAGCAATACGTGAACCATGAACTTCCAGATGTTCAAGCTGGTTTTGGAAAAGGCAGAGGAACCAGAGATCAAATTGCCAACATCCACTGGATCATTGAAAAAGCAAGAGAGTTCCAGAAAAACATCTATTTCTGCTTTATTGACTATGCCAAAGCCTTTGACTGTGTGGATCAAAATAAACTGTGGAAAATTCTGAAAGAGATGGGAATACCAGACCACCTGACCTGCCTCTTGAGAAACCTATATGAAGGTCAGGAAGCAACAGTTGGAACTGGAAATGGAACAACAGACTGGTTCCAAATAGGAAAAGGAGTACGTCAAGGCTGTATATTGTCACCCTGCTTATTTAACTTATATGGAGAGTACACCATGAGAAACGCTGGACTGGAAGAAACACAAGCTGGAATCAAGATTGTGGGAGAAATATCAATAACCTCAGATATGCAGATGACACAACTCTTATGGCAGAAAGTGAAGAAGAACTAAAGAGCCTCTTGATGAAAGTGTAAGAGGAGAGTGAAAAAGTTGGCTTAAAGCTCAACATTCAGAAAACTAAAATCATGGCATCTGGGCCCATCACTGCATGGGAAATAGATGGGGAAACAGTGGAAATAGTGTCAGACTCTATTTTGGGGGGCTCCAAAATCACTGCAGATGGTGATTGCAGCCATGAAATTAAAAGACGCTTACTCCTTGGAAGGAAAGTTATGACCAAGCTAGACAGCATATTAAAGAACAGAGACATTACTTTGCCAACAAAGGTCCATCTAGTCAATGCTATGGTTTTTGCGATAGTCATGTATAGATGTGAGAGTTGGACTACAAAGAAAGCTGAGTGCTGAAGAATTGATGCTTTTAAACTGTGGTGTTGGAGAAAACTCTTGAGAGTCCCTTGGACTGCAAGGAGATCCAACCAGTCCATCCTAAAGGAGATCAGTCCTAGGTGTTCATTGACAGGCCTGATGCTAAAGCTGAAACTCCAGTACTTTGGCTACCTGGTACAGAGAACTGACTCATTTGAAAAGACCCTGATTCTGGAAAGATTGAGGGCAGGAGAAGGGAACGACAGAGGATGGGATGGTTGGATGGCATCACCGACTCAACGGACATGGGTTTGGGTGGACTCCGGGAGTTGGTGATGGACAGGGAGGCCTGGCGTGCTGTGGTTCATGGGGTCACAAAGAGTCCGACATGATTTAGCGACGGAACTGTTGTCCTAACTTTGCTAAGGATACCCAGTGACCTCAAACTGGGAGCAAAAAGGCCCAGGGTTCTGTGTGATGGGATTTATCATGCTGGTGGCCTGAGACGTTGACATCATCATTCAGGTGAATAGCGCTGGACCATGCTCTGCAGGACTCCGTGTTTAATAGGCCATCACCTGCTCCTCCAGTCTGCCTTCATGTCATTCCAACCTTTGGCTTCTCAACACATGTGCCCATGATTCAAAACAGTTAATTCATCCCCCTAAAGTGACCAGTATGCACCCAAGGGGACCTCACCCAAGAAGTTTGACTTACGTTAGCAGCATCCTAGAATCCACCATTCCAGGCCCAGATTTTCCTCCATTCTCTCCCAACTCTGCCGCCTCGGCTTTAGACCTTTTGTGTTAATATGCTGTCAGCTTTGCCAAGAGTCAGTTGATTTGGAAGGCTTTGCAATAAATCTGTGAGTAGGTGACTCACTTCCCAGCCAGAGCATGAGGCCAGAATTTTCCAGGGTGCCACAGGCAGCTGCACTGCCCTACCTGTGCTGGTGTTGGGGCCACAGGGCGTGCCTTAGCGAAGGGACTCAGAGCGCAGTGGGGCCTGCAGGGCTCCGCTGTGGGCCGTGAGCGGGCTCTCCGCGAAGAGCCAAGGAGACGCTCTGTGGCTTCTGCCTCACGCTGTTCCTTCCAAATACGCTCGCTGACATTAAAATGGATCGGGGATAATGTGTGTGTGTTTAAGAGAAGAGAAAAGCTAGTTGAGGATATGACTTTAGCCTATGTTCAGTGTCCCAGGCCTTTTATGTTTTTTAAATTATTAGATCATCTCAAGATTGGGATTTCATGAGCAATCAGTTTGATTGCATTTTAACAGTCACTTTGAGTAGTGAAAGTCTTAGGAATATCCTGTTCCTGTTCAGAAAAGGATCTCATCACATGTATTAAACACGTGTTTATTTTGAGTCCAGCCTGAGTAGTCTTTGTACCCAAACAGCTGAACTCAGGCTGTTCCCCTTGTAAACCTGGGAAGCACAAAGGAACCCCTGGTAGCCTGGAGATGTTGGGTACACCTCTCTCTTGCTCATTGATTGGTCTTCCTGCTGCCGCTCGAGTTTAGATGGGAATTTGTCTTTCCTTGTCTTGCCCTGGTTCTGAAGAGAACAGTGCTTCGCCAAGTGTGCTGTGGTCAGTTACTAGGGGACCTCGACACAGCACACACGATCCACCTTCCATTTGTCAAACCTGACTCGTGGAAGGAAAGCCCCGTAACTACAGGGAGAGAGTTTGTGTATATGGGCCTTGGCTTTGTTTTTGTCCTCCTATTTTTAGTTCTAGCCTTATAGGGCATTTATGGCCAAATTTTAACAATCCTTGTTTCCATGTATGTCTTTCACATATTTTCTAGCTCAGTCATCGTTGAACCCTGCATGTGAAGCAAAATTCTTTAATTGTTAAAACAACAGTATGAGCAAGGCGGCCTTTCTGTTGCACGAACAATGCCAAAACCTTCAACTGTAAATGAATACCTCTGTATTCCACAAGGCATTGCATCTTTGGGCTGCAAAATGAGATCAGGAAGGAGAAGACCAGAGTTTGTATTTTATCGAGAAACTCATGTTTGTAAATTAAGTCAGGTGTTTTCTATACTGTTTGAGGAGTACGTGTATTTGCAACAAAAGAAAAGCTTGGCTCTCGTTGCCCTTCAAAGCAGCTTACAGCTCTGTCCTCGTTTTAATTTATGAGGATTCTAAGAGATCAACCTGAGATGGCATCGTGAGAAACCAGTGAAACAGGTTTGAGGTGACCTGGAAACTCTGAACCTTCTGCAGAGTCCTTGGGAACTGAACCAGAATTGTCCGTCCTTACACACCAGTTCTTAATCTGCGTTAAGAAATTTAGATTTGGGAGCAATTTTATTTTCCCTTTCCCTACATCAGATTACATTTTTCTGATAGTATAGCTAATGTGAGCAGTGTCATCCCATTGTACAGTTAGGCTTTAAGTTTTATTTTTCTCTTTTATAAATAACACTGATATGTTCAAAACAGTACCTCCAGAAATTTGGGATATTGACATTCAATTAAAACCATGTTTTTCTGTTGCCTAATAAATATTAATTTACTTTTGAGCAATATAAGAAGTTAAATTATTTTTTACTGTGAATAGGTGAATAGAGAGCAGTTTTCACAGAAGCTTATACAATATCATCAACAAGCCTATGGAAGAAAATCAGACTCTTGATTTCCAGTTCTGTGTTCAACTTACCATCCGTGCTGTTGCTTTTCAGTAGATTTGTAAACCCCAGAAACTAATCAATTATAGTGGTTAGATATTAAAGTTTTTTTGAACCAAGTTTTAAAAGTAGGAAATTTTTGTGTAAAAATCACTGTCTCTAGTTCCTCTTAAATCAGAAAATCTGGTGGCACTGTGTCATGGGTCCCAGCATGAAACCTCAGGGCACTGCCCCTCCTGGCTGGCTGGGGCTCCCTCTGACTGTGCCGACTCTTTGGCTCCTCCCAGTCTGCAGTCCTTGCCCAGTGGCCCCATCTCTGGGGCTCCCACTTGTAGCCAGAGTTGGCTCTGTTCTGTCTTCTACTTGTCATAATCCCATTGGTTGATATTTACATGAAAACAGCCTTTCTCTCTCTGATTTTCTCACCTCCTTGCCCTGATTTTTACATTGATGTTTTTACCTTCCTTTTAGAAATATGAAACTGAGGCAGAGAGAAATGAAGAGAGGCAAAATATATTTCTTAGATCACAGAGTAAGCCAGCATCATGGTTTCAAGCAAAGCTTAGTGGCAGATTTAAATCTGCAGCATTATCCATGAACATATGTAAATATCTTTATTCATAGCTAAACTAAAAAGCAAACAGAATGAAATGTTCGATTCTGGCTTTTCCATATGCATGATACTGACTTTTTTTGCACTGCATTAAATTAGAAAGTTATATGTAATTTTTTTAATTTACTTTAGGAAGTCTGTTTACTGTTAAAAGAAACCATCGATTCACGAGTGAAGGAGTACTTGCAAGTTCGTAAACAGCACAGGCCATCAGATACAGAATTCACAAGATCCAATCCCTTGTCCTTAAAAGGTAGGCACGAACTGCTTTGATTTCGGGTAAAATTTCTGCTTTGTAGAGATGGCAATTATGTTTGACTCTGACTGTCAGAGTCAGAGTTGTGTTGTTGTATAGTGATACATTTTAAAAATATAGCCTAATGAAGATGCTTTGTTTGGGTAAAGAAAATTCATCAAAAAGCCCTAAAGGGCTTTTAATGGTAGGCAAGGTATATAAAAATAGAAAACACAACATTCCTAAGGAAACTATAAATTCTTTAAAGGATTTTTTTTGACAAGTAGTCTTGCAAATAGATTTGCAATAATACTTGATTTGGGGCTTCATGCTTTTATAAATGCTTTCATATATGTCACTGTCTCAGAGGTTCTCAGCTGGGGGTGGTTCTGCCTCAGGGGACATTTGGTAATGTCCGTGACAGTCTGGATTGTCATAACTGGGGTGGGAGCCATGATAGAGAGCTGCTGGCCCCTGGTGAGTAGGGGCCAGGAATGCCACTGAATATCCTACAGTGTACAGGGCAGCGCCCCCCCCCCCAACCAGGCAGTGTCCCCCAAATGCCAAGGGCACTGAAGTTGGAATATCCTAACCCCCTACCCTAACACCCTGTTACCCTGAGAATGGTAATATCTTTGAGTTATGGGTGAAGACGCAGAGGATTGTGAGATTAAGGGGGTTGCCTGAATAAAATGTTATCTTCTTGAGGACCAAGATCATTTCCTGTATCTGGCATCTTCCCCTCCCTTCTCCCCACCCCTGACACTTAGGCCATGCCTGATGCAGAGATTTGGGGATATGTTCAATGAAGGACTTCCCTGGTGGCTCAGACAGTGAAGCATCTGCCTGTAGTGCGGGAGACCCGGGTTCAGTCCCTGGGTCCGGAAGATCTCCTGGAGAAGGAAATGGCAACCCACTCCAGTATTCTTGCCTGGGAAATCCCACGGATGGAGGAGTCTGGCAGGCTACAGTCCATGGGGTCGCAAAAAGTTGGACAGACTGAGCGACTTCACGTTCACCTTTTCACTTTCAGTGGAGGAGGACTGGGGTGACAAGTGCAGAGCCTGACCCCTCAGCCCGGTGTTCTGTCCACTCCATCATTGCTGTGTTCTTTAAACTTTTTAAGTTAGCGTTCCATGGCACTCTGTCGCGCAAATACAGTCAACCCATGTTAATCCTCCGAGGTCAGTACTGCGTTGCTGTGCGCTAGGTTATGCTAATGCAATAGTTCTTTAGGGAAAGAACGGTTAACATTCTCCCCTTTAAAGGCAGACTCAGTCTGCATCGTGTACTTGGGCACAACTGGTAAGGAGACAGATAAAGTTTATTCACCAGAAAGCCTCAAACAAATAGAATTTTCAGTCCAAACAATATTGTATTAGATGACACTTTGTGGCATTTTGCTTAGGAATAGTTGAAGTCTTGAGAAAAGCTGTAGCAGACGTGGTGAGTGGCCCTTGGTAACTGAGACAGAAGGAGAAGGAGCAGAGAGAGTTCTGAGAGCCCAGCCCCACCGTGGTCATGGCTTGCTCAGCACCGACTCTCAGGTGGTCCCTGCCCTGGTCTCTTCTCCTCAGGGAAGTGCTAACTGCCCACTCTCCCAGCCTCTCTCCCAGGCGGGGACTCACGGTGTTCTCACCTCAGGATGAAACCCAGAGCCTTTCTTGGGCTCATGTGGGCAGGAAGTTTGCTAAAAACAGAAAAGTAATCTTACTCTACACACAATTTTGTAGTTTGTTTTTCCCACCTAACATAATGTAAAAGTCCTTGATTCATTTTTGGCTGGGCTGAGCCCCGGGTGTCATGCGGGCTTTCCCCTGGTGGCCGGTGGGCTCCCCTCTGGAGCACTGCACAGGCCTCATTGCGGAGTCTTTCCTGCTGTGGAGCCTGGGCTCCAGGCACGTGAGCTCGGTAGCTGCGGTCCCCCAGCTCCAGCACACACGCAGGCTCGGTAGTTGTGGCGTACTGGGCGTGGTTGCTCTGTGACACGTGGGATCCTCCTGGACCAGGGGTTGAACCCGTGTCTCTTGCACTGGCGGATGGATGCTTTACCACTGAGCCACCAGGGAAGCCCCTATAGAAGTCCTTTAAAACACGTGTCACCATTTTCAAAATTAAATCGATAAGAAGCGATGTCACATTCTGGCTTTGGTTTGCATTTCTTTATTTTATTTTATTTTATTTTTTTAATTTTTATTTTTACTTTATTTTACTTTACAATACTGTATTGGTTCTGCCAGACATTGACACGAATCCACCACGGGTGTACATGCGTTCCCAAACATGAACCCCGCCTCCCACCTCCCTCCCCATAACATCTCTCTGGGTCATCCCCGTGCACCAGCCCCAAGCATGCTGTATCCTGCATTGGACACAGACTGGCGATTTGTTTCCCACATGATAGTATACATGTTTCAATGCCATGCATTTCTTTAATAATTAGTGATATTGACCTTCTTTACATGTGTTTATTAACTATTTGTGTATCTTTGGAGAATTGTCTGTTTGCCCAGTATTTAATTAGGTTGTTATAGGAATTCTTTATATTTTCTGGATATTCATCTCTTATCAGATATGATTTGCAAATATTTTCTCCCATACTGAGAGAAATGGAGAAAACAAAGCCTTTTCATCATCTTTATAATGTCCTTTGACACAAAAGCATGTTTAATTTTAATGTAACCCAGTGATGTCACATCCATGAAATCATTGCTAGATTCAATGTCACGGAGATTTTCCCTGTTTTTTTCTTCTAAGAGTTTTGTGGACTGCTCTTAAATTAGGCCTTTGATTCATTTCGAGTTAATCTTTTATATGGTTTAAGTTCAGGGTCTGACTTTGTTCTTTTACTATCCAGTTTTCCCAGTGCCATTTGTTGAAAAACCTGTCCTTTGCCCCACTGGGTGGCCTTTGCATCATTATTGAAAATGATTTGACCACAGTTATAAGAGCTTATTTCCGGGCTCTCTCTTCTATTCCACTGGGGTGTATGTCTGTCTTTATGCCAGTACCACACTGCTTTGATTACCATAGCTTTGTAGTAAGTTTTGAAATTGAAAAATGTGACTCTTCCAACTTTGTTACCATTTTTCAAGGTTTGTTTTGGCCACTTGAGGTCCACATTACTATTTTTAATAACTACATAGAAGTCCATCAAGTGTCCACAGTCTAATTTATCACTGGGACATTTCGGTTGAATCTAGTACTTCCGCTGTTGTGAACGGTGGTACAGTGGGCATCCTGATGATCTAGATATTTGCACACTTCAATTTCTTTATAATATTTCTGTCTGTCTGTCTGTCTGTTTATTTGGCTGTGTCAGGGCTCAGCTGCAGCATGAAGGGTCGCCGTTGCATCACGTGCAGTTTTCCCTCGTGGTGCACAGACTCTAGCTGTGGTGTGTGGGCTCAGCAGTTGGACCTAGTTGCTCCTTGGCATGTGGGATCTTAGTTCCCCAGCCAGGGCTCGAGCCCACATCCCCTGCACCACCAGGGAAATCCTAATATTTCTGTTTCATGTTCATACTTTTATTGGTTTGTAAGAGCTCATTAATTAAGGATATTCATACTTCGTGTGATATATATATTGCAAGTAATTTGCCTGTGGCTTGGTTTATTTAACATACAACTACAAACGCGAAGCCTCTTTTTGCGTTCTGGAGCCTCTGAGGCACATTCGTGGGATGAATGCCAGGCTTCGCTGTCGGGGATTAGTCGTGTGGTTGATGGCTGGAGGGAGGCAGGGGCTGCTGATGCAACAGTGTGCTGCCCACTCTTGGGTGGAAAAGTTGTGCGAAGTATCCCTCTTGGAAAGTCACCTCAGCGTGACAGCCCATCTTCCTTCTTTGTGCTTCTGGGGACAGATGACCTCTGAGCTTGCCTTCTGCAGCCCCCACCTTATCTGGCCCCCTTTCTGCTGCCTCCGGCCGGTCCTCGACCCCACCTTGCTGGACACTGGACGCCGCCAGCAGCCCCCTCGCTGGTGCCCCTGCGTCCACGCCAGCTGATGTGCCCCTGCGGTCAGCACCCGAGTTAGGGTAAGGCCTTCTCTTCACGTCACAGCCTCATCTTGCGTACAAAGCCCTTCAGGCTTGCCCCTGGGCTCCAGGGTGAAGGCTGGTACTCTGAGGGGACCACCTCACCAGCCTCATCTTGTGCTGACTGTTCCTTCTTTCGTGCTGCAGCGCAGCGACCTTGATCCCTCTCTGGCACTCACCCCAGGGGCCTGTGCTGGTGCGGGCCCTCCCTGTCCCTCTGCCTCCGTCCACTCTCCACTCCAGGTCCTCCTGTAGGGAAGCATATCCTTGTCCACAGTCCCCAGGTTCCAGGCCCGCCAGCACCCTGAGCTTTGGTTCACACCATTTGATTCATGTTCATCTCTGCAAATGGGTCAGAGGCAAAACAGGTTCTGCCTCTTTTATAATCCATAGCACATTTTTTGGTTCTTAAGAACTGTTTGTCCAGGTGACAAGTTACATGCATGGATGTCGCTCTCCTCTTCCCAGGAAGGCCAAGCCTGCTGCAACTCACCTCTCCTGCCCTGTCTCCTCCCACAGCTCCCTTTTCTATTTCCTGCAAACCTGCATTCTTGACACCTCTGTGCCTTTACATTTTCAGGTTTCTCTTTTGTCGGGAAAGCTCCTGTTACCCAGCTTTTAAGACCTAGCTCAAACACTTCTTCTCCAGAGTCTCCCTCAGATTCCCGTCTTCCTCGCTCACAGCACTTTATAACCTTGGCCACTGTATTATGACTGTAATGTAATAATTTTATCTGTGATTTCATTTCTCCCTCTCTTTGGTGGTAAAGATTGAGGGATTGTCACCCCACAGCCTCTTTTTTTTTTTTTTCCTTCAAATTTCCATGCTGCTTAACTCAAGAGCAGAAACAGATAACTCTGCTTCACCTCATTGCAAACTGTTCATTTCTAAAGGTCAGAGCACTGTCCACCCATCTCCCCAAGGCTGCCTTCCACAGGGGGCCAAGGCTTATCATCTCCTGAGCCAGGTACGCCTGCCAGGACGAAGTGGGCACACACGGTGATGGCGCCCATGCAGACTGTTTAATATCAGCATCACTTGGCTGCTCCCTAGTCTTACTTTAAATGCCTTTTTCCAAAAGCACTTTCAGAGCCCCGAGCCGGAAGGAAAGCCCTGCCTGTTTCCTCCTCAGTGTTCTGTTTGGTGCCTCATGTGCCCTGAAAACAGAGTTGCTCTTACTGTCTTGGTGGCTTGGGTGAAAGTTGTGTGGTTTTCGCTTTTGTGTAAGTTGGCTGTCTTCTCTCATGCGTGTGAGTTTCTTACCTTTCTTATTTCCAGATCTGAGTAATGATATTGTGCTTCATCTTCATCCTGGGGTAGACACTTAACATGTGATGCTGGGCGGACTGAAGTCAGCCGGCGTTTCATGCTCTAAGTTATCCTTATTAAAAACTAACATAAATTACTTTGAGGCCATTTCCTTAATCATAAAATACTGAGGAATACAGAGACTGCTGACACAAACTCAGTCAGCAAAGAGCATAGCATAGACATTTGCCAACAGCGTCATCCTTCTTAAGTCACCTGGAATAACTTCAATTGATTTAGTAAAATTAATGTTGGAAGAAAGTTTTTTTTTTTTTAAGACTTAACTGTCAATTTCTGTCAACTCTACCTCATTAATATTTTTCCTCTTGGCCTTGCCAATATTGGGTGTTACCAGTATTTTTCATTTTTGCCAGTCTGGCAGGCCAAAAATAAAAGTACAAAAATGTCTTGCCCTTTGATTTTTATCTCTCTGTCTTTATGTGTTCGCTGACTGAGCTGTGTGTTTGCAGCCAGTGCTTACCTTTGTACTGGGTCATTCACCTTTTTCAAATTTCTCACTTTTTCTCAGTGTCATTCCGGGTCAAGGCCCTACTTAATCCGCTCTTGAATCTCTACCACGACCTCCTGATTTCCCTTTCAGTTCATCCACATCTCGCTTCCAAAGTGCTTCTAAAGTGACCTTTTGAAAACAAAAGTGTGATCATCTTCAGCTTAAAGACTTTTGAGGTCAGGAACCTTAGTTGCCTTGTGAAAAGAAAAGTGAAAGTGAAGTCGCTCTGTCGTGTCTGACTCTTTGCAACCTCATGGACTGTGGCCTGCCAGGCTCTTCTGTCCATGAGATTCTCCAGGCAAGAGTGCTGGAGTGTGTTGCCATTTCCAACCCAGGGATCGAACCCGGGTCTCCCACATTGCAGGCAGGTGCTTTACCTTCTGAGCCACCAGGGATAGGCTTTGTTTAATTTCATTTCTCCTTGAGACTAGCTGGCACTAGTCTGGCTCTTCAGTGGAAAAGCTGTTGGGTAAAGACATTATAGGTGGTTCACAGGATCTGCCTGTGGGAGAGCCAGGCGGCCTGGCTCTGAAGCTGCGCAAGGCAGCACAGCCTCAGCCTCGGGATGCAGGGTGGAGCTTCCCCGGTGGTTCCAGTGGCTAAGAATCCGCCCATCAACTCAGGCCACAGGTTCCATCCCTTGCTGGGCAATGAAGATCCCACATCCCACAGGGCAACTAAAGCCCGCGAGCCACAACTGGAGAGAATCCTGCAGGCCACGGTGAGAGACCCCGAGGGCTGCAGCCAAGACCCAAGCAACACAGCCAAATTTAAAAAATAAGCAAAGAAAGGATCTTATTTTTTAAAAAAGATGGCGGAGGATGGCCTTGGTACATGAGCCCTTTCAGCTGCCATCTGTGAAGCTCAGGACTGAGCCTGCAGGAGCATGGCAGCCTGGCCTGTGGCCATGGCACTGTCCTCCTCTGAGCTCACCACAGGTCCCATGGCCACATCCCGGTTACCGGCGAACCAGGGAGCCTGGGGTGCTTCCGTGTTTTTACCTTGGAAAAGTGGGACTTAACAAAGTGTGGGAAGTTACCAAAGCCCAGGGAAGATGGTCAGTAGTTTTGGGGGGGTGGAAACGAGTTAGCGAGGTCCACTGAAGGTTTCCTGTTGGCTTCCTTCTTCCATAAACTTCCAAGCAATGACGAGCTTTTGCAAGAACACAGCTCTTCCAACTACAGGTGAAATATGCTTAGTACCTCCTCCAAGAAAGAGAAGCCACGTCTCACATCCGAGCTCCACACCCGAGATTTCTGTGTGATGTTTATTCCTCTTTCCCATCAGTCAGAACCCATATTGGTTTATTTATTGGCTAAATGATGAAGCTAACTATTGCCAACAAACCTGGAATAAAAACCCAAAAAACTTACTTAATATGTAAATATATACGTGGTGCGGCAAGGAAGACAGTTTGGGAAGATGCTACCGTTCTAACTTCTGTGGTCAGTTACATGAAATAAATGGTTGGTGTTATATCTTCCTTCTTGTAATTTTATTTCATATTCCCTTTATCTTTAGCCCATAATTCAGCTGATTAGGACTCTTTACTTGTCAAGGTGACTGACACCTTCGTTCCTAAGGGGTTTGAGCCCTCAGTGGTCCAGCCTTTCTGAGGTTGCCGTTTGTTATTTTTCAGTTGCTCAGTCATGTCTGACCCTTTGCGACCCCATGGATTGCAGCACGCCAGGCTTCCCTGTCCTTCACCATCTCCCAAAGCTTGCTCAAACTCACATCCATTGAGTCGGTGATGCCATCCAACCATCTCATCCTCTGTCATCCCCTTCTGCCTTCAATCTTTCCCAGCATCAGGGTCTGTTCTAATGAGGCAGCTCTTCGCATCAGGTGGCCAAAGTACTGGAGCTTCAGCATCAGTCCTTCCAATGAATATTCAGGACTGATTTCCTTTAGGCTTGATTGGTTGGATCTCCGTGCCGTTCAAGGGACTCTCAAGAGCCTTCTCCAACACCACAGGTCAAAAGCAGCAATTCTTTGGCCCTCAGCCTTCTTTATGGTCCAACTCTCACATCCATACATGACTGCTGGAAAAACCATAGCTTTGACTAGATGGACCTTTGTTGGCAAAATATTGTCTCTGCTTTTTAATATGCTGTCTGGACTGGTCATAGCTTTTCTTTGAGGAACACGCACCTTTTAATTTCATGGCTGCAGTCAGCATTTGCAGTGATTTTGGAGCCCAAGAAAATAAAGTCTCTCACTGTTTCCATTGTTTCCCCATCTATTTGCCATGAAGTGATGGGGCCAGATGCCATGATCTTAGTTTTTTAAATGTTTGAGTTTTAAGCCAACTTTTTCACTCTGCTCTTTCACTTTCATCAAGAGTCTCTTTAGTTCCTCTTCACTTTCTGCCCTAAGGGTGGTGTCATCTGCATATCTGAGGTTATTGATGTTTCTCCTTGCAATCTTGATTCCAGCTTGTGCTTCATCCAGCCCAGGGTTTGTCATGATGTACTCTGCATATATGTTAAACAACCAAAGTAACAATATACAGCCTTGATGTACTCCTTTCCCAACTTGGAAGCAGTCAATTGTTCCATGTCCAGTTCTAACTGTTGCTTCTTGACGCCCATACAGGTTTCTCAGGAGGCAGGTAAGGTGGTCTGGTATTCCTATCTCTTGAATAATTTTCCAGTTTGTTGTGATCCACACAGTCAAAAGCTTTAGCATAGTCAGTGAAGCAGAAGAAGATGTTTAGGTTCTGTTAACTTTTAGCACTGGATGCACTCTGCTTGGTCAGACCCATTGTATTCCTTGTATGTTATCTGTATACCTGGTTGCTCCTCTTGTACACCATGGGCCAGCATTTCAACCCCACTTTGGTCTGTTTGTCTAACGTGATGAAAGAAGTCTAATGTAATTCACCCTCCATGGCTGGCCGTCTCCTGCCATGTGAGAGTTGGTGGGGAGTCTCAGATTAATTGCATTTGGCAGGGCTCAGCCTCAGCACAGTTAAGTCTGTGCTGTTGAGCCCCAAGTGTGATATTCATCCTTGCCACTGTGGCCACCTCCCTTATGAATCCTTGAGCAGCTACTTTGGCCCCTGTGAGAAGAGGCTGGCCAGCGCCCTTCGGGGAGGCCATCTGGTCCAGCTTATTATGAGATCCTCTTACTGGGGCCTTTCAGAGAACGTTCACATCAGATCCAGATATTCTCACACACTGGCTAACTTTTCCCCAGGTGTCCCTGTCCCAGCGTTTCTGTCCATTGCAGAGTAAATCTTTTCCAATCTTATACTCAACAGCCAAGAAGACATTTTCACAGAGCTGCCTGGCCCTTTGTGAGATGACCTGAATGAAGCCAGTTTCTCTTATCCCCTTCGAATGGGTTTTGCAGTGGCAATCAGAAACCCCAGGACTTAGCACTGTCTCAGAGCAAGTGTCGAGTCACCCTCAAGAGCCCTGGTATTTCCCTTTTGTCACTGTTGTTTGTGGTTAGTTGCTCAGTCATGTCCGAGCGGACTCTGCGTCCTCCTGGACCATAGCCTGCCAGGCTTCTCTGTCCATGGGATTTCCCAGGGACGAATACTGGAGTGGGGTGCCATTTCCTTCTCCAGGGGATCTTCCTGACTTTGTGTCTCCTGCATTGGCAGGTCGATTCTTCACCACTGAGCCACCCGGGAAGGTTTTTTCACTGGGCCAGTGCCCTGGTAAATGGTTGCAGACCCGGAGGGGGACATTATAGAACGGACTTGCAATATTGAGGATTCGCTATCAGCTTGGCACTGTAGCCTGACTGCCTGACAGGCCCCAGAACGTCACACCATCTCCCCCCGGCCTTGGCGTGCGGTGTCTCCTCCCCTGACACCCTCCTCCTCACCCGCCCCTGGGCCAGCTCTGTGTCGGCCCGCAGGCTTGTTCTCCCACGCCGTTTCCCTCGAGGGCCTTGTCTGGCTCCAGGCGTCTTCTCTCTCAGGGAGATTCTCCCGCTTCTTTCGGCAGCCTGGCCGGTGGCCTGCTCATCACTGCCTCCTGCTGGGGCAGGGGCTCTGCAGCCAGTCCCTTGGCAGGAGCACACGTGGTGGAGGCAGCGAAGGAGTGAGCAGAGGCTGCGCTCAGCGGCGTTCGCCGGCCCTGGCTTCGCGCTGGGCTTCCGTCACGGCATCTGTTGCGCCTTCATTGGAAGGCAGGAAGCCTGGGGTTACAAACTGTTAGTGCTCCTCAGCTGGTCTTAAGAAAGTCAAAACCACATCCTATGCCATCCTAAGAGGAGCCACAGTATTTTCGGTATTTTCTGCCCCTTCTGAGAATGGCTGCCTCCAGCCCCGCCCATCCCAGGTGACCTCCAGCATCACTGCTCATCCTAGTTACTGTTTCTGAGCATCAGCCTGCTGAGCGCCAGCACTGTGCTGGGACTCCTGTGTACCCACGGCAGATCCTCAGGGCTCCCCTTTCTAGCAGCATCCTTACCCTCTGGTTCTGAGAACCAGACTCAGCGTTCAAGCAACTTGCCCGAGCTCCGATAACTGGAAAGGGTCAGGGGCATCGTGAAAACATGGCTGTCCGGGTACCAGCTTCTGTTTACTACTTTAGCATCTCTTTTGGGGTGGTGGGATTGTGTGTGTCTGCTTTCTCTTTTAATACACTTTCCCTCTAATCATGAAAACAAAGCTGTGTTGAACCATGTGGAAGCCAGGAATAGCGTTCTACTTGACCTACTATGTGGGAATCTTTGTTTTAGAATTTTTTCCCCTCCTCTCTTGTTTACAATGTAGAAGAGGAGAAAGCAACTCCAAAAGAGGGCTCACCTTCCAGCTCCAAGCACTTACCTCAATGCATTGTCTAACTGTTCAGTACACTTTTGTGTTTGTAGAGCAGTTTTCTTTTTTTTTTTTATTGCCATTGTTCCATTCTGTGTAACCTTTTTCTTGCAGTTAACATCTAAGAAACCCAGTCCTTTGGAAAATGCCATAAAATAAATTAAATTTTCCTGGGCACTGTGGTTTCTGTCTGCCTTGGCTTTTGATTTGGCTTTTCTTCTAAGCTGAATGCTCCTCTAAAAATCTTAGCTTGAATCTCCAGCCAAAGTGTGTAGCTTGCTCTCCTGTGGCATCCGAGGCATCTTCCTCGAATGTTCAGGGCTGGGTGGCCAGGCCCCCTCCCTTCGTCCACACCCACGCAGCATCCCCGGGGGGTGCTTGGAGGAGGGCACTTTACCACCATGTTAGGAAATCAGCGGGTGTTCATACAACAGGAGGAGCGCAAGAAAAAGACGAGAATTGCCAAAACAAGCACGTTCTTCCTATTCTTCCCTCCGTCTGAGAAACGTTCCCCTCCTTTCCCCAACGACCGAGGTGCCGTCCCCGCCAAAGAAAGCTTTCTCCCTGCTCCCCCGACACAGGCCTCATTGTGAGCCACGCTCCCCATGTCTCCAGGAGCACACATTCATCTTTGTGCTGTTTGTTTGGGTTTGTATTTATTTTCCCAGCCCATTGAAAAACAGCACCTTTCCCTATTTAAAAGAAATTTTGGAAGCAAAACCCTTTTCCCTTTGAGCCCAGCCCTTCCTCCATATAAACCATCAGACATTTTTAGTGTTAATCGCTCAGTCATGTTCTACTCTTTGGGACCCCATGGACTGTAGCCCGCCAGGCTCCTCTGTCCATGGGATTCTCCAGG
Organism: Budorcas taxicolor; assembly: GCF_023091745.1. NCBI lineage: Eukaryota > Metazoa > Chordata > Mammalia > Artiodactyla > Bovidae > Budorcas > Budorcas taxicolor. Next base: position 4,104,517 of record NC_068922.1, read on the forward strand.
CAAAATACTGGGGTGGGCTGCCATTCTGTCTCCAGGGGGTCTTCCCAGCCCAGGGATTGAACCTGGATCTCCTACACTACAGGCAGATTCTTTTCCGTCGGAGCCACCAGGGAAGGCCTTCAGCGAGGACAGTGAAGGCTTGCTCTCTGAGACACCTTCCTCACACACTCACGTTGCGATCCTTTCTTTACACATTAGGGACATGAACACGACTGTCTCTCCGATAGCTCTTAGCCCTGGTGAAGCACAGACCCTGGGCGGAGAGCCCACCTTAGACGTCACCTCGGCCTGTGTTACCCCCCGCCCCTGCCTGTCAGCCACGGCCTGGGGCTGTGGGCGCGTCAGTGCTGTGCTGGAAGGGTGCCTCTGACTTGGAGGGAGGAACCGGGCGCCTGTGAAGTTTACAGACGGTAAAACAGCACCACAGAGTTTCAGAGATCTGTCGTTCTGCTAAACATCCTTAATATTGAGACATTGTTTTTTCTTTTCCTATTCACCGATCTTTACAATAGAAGTGGATTCCCTAGATGTGTCCTAGGGCACCGTGGCAACATGTGTTTTCTCTTTACACATGTGTTTAAATAGCTTCGGTTATTATTTACATTTCTTCCCATAATGTACTCCATCAAAACATTTGCTCGGCTTTCATCCACATGTGAGAAGCTCACCAGGACAATAATGGAAGCCAGTGCCCCTAAGGCCTCTGGGGAATGTGCCACAGTTCCAGCAGAAATGACTTTTTCCTGGAATTGGAAATTTGTAAAACTTGGTTTTACACTTTTTACCAAGAGTGTGCTGAAGCTGCCCTGCCAGCACGAGCGGTTCTGCATCCTCAGAAGCTGGGGAGCCTGGGCCGCCATTTTTGCAGTAAATGGAAAGAAAGGCAGAATCTGTGAACTTCTACACATTATGTTTCTACTTGTTATAGTTACCTGTTGTGGACATTGCTTAAGTTGCAGTAACTTTTCTTTTATTTTTTTAATTTTATAAGAAATTAAAACACACAGAAAAACTAATATGCAAAGCTTCCAAAAACTTAGGATTCTTTTCACCATATCAAGAGGTTGTCGAGTACCAGTTTGAACTACCTAGAAGACCTTTCCGTTGTTAGTAGAAACTTGATTAAATGGACCCTGCTGGCTGGTGTGTCAGCTGCTTCCCCCACACACCCTGGCCTTCTTTCAGAAGCCCCTGCCGGCACATAGGATGTACGGGGATTTCTCGCTCATTCAGCAGAGTCTGAGCTGCCATTAGAAGATGTGCTCAGTCACTCCGTCGAGTCTGACTCTCTGTGACGCCGTGGGCTGAGTCCATCCGTCTCTTCTGTCCATGGGCTTCTCCAGGCCAGAATACCGGAGTGAGTTGCCATTGCCTCCATGGGCTCTTCCCGGCCCAGGGACTGAACCCATGTCTCCTGTGTCTCCTGCCTTTGCAAGCAGATTCTTTACCACTGAGCCACCTGAGCTGCCATTGCTGAGGTTCAAATTACTATGCCGGTTCCTTTGGGGCTTTTCTGGTGATGCAACCCCTGGCTCAGTGGTAAATAATCTGCCTGCCAAGGCAGGAGACTCAGGTTCAATCCCTGGGTCGGGAAGATCCCCTGGCGAAGGGAATGGCAACCCACTGCAGTATTCTTGCCTGGAAATCCCACGGACAGAGGATCCTGTAGGACCACAGTGCATGGAGTTGCAAAGAGTCAGAAATGACTGAGCCACTTAACAGCAACAGCAAACCCCATTTTTACTTCTGAGTTTGCTTGGGCTGGTTCACTTTCTGCTTCCAAATTTCTTCATATTCAGAAACTGGGAAGTGCAAAACAACTTTACCAAATCCCCTGGGACTCTTACGATTCTAGAATGCTCTTTGTCATCAGATGGTGGTTGCAAGACTTTTTTAAGGAGTTCTCAACTGGCTGAGAGCCCAGCTCGTCTATCCGCTTTATGAAGATTGACCGTGTATTACTAGAGCTTCCAAAGATGCATCCTCCTTGGTGGCAGGTGGGACTGGCTGGCTTCCTGCCCTGTTGGGAGAGCCACCTGCCACTGATGAGGGGAGTGAGATTGCACCATTCTGTGAGTGAGCTGTTTTGCCACAGTATTTCTAATGGTGACAGCTGGATGGGGGTGCCTAAAGTTCTCATGGTTTACCCAGGGAAAACTATGCTTTTCCCTTGCATGTTGCAAATATGGCCCTTGGGACACTTGCCTTGTATTATTCAAATGGTTTGGCTGTCACATAGTGTGTGTGTGTGTGTGTGTATGTGTGTGTGTGTGTGTGTGTGTGTGTGTGTGTGTGTGTGTGTGTTCGGGTGACAGTTGGGGGTCTGAGGAGATAGTGAGACCCACCCCTACTAAAAAAGCTGAATTTTCCTTTGGCAAATCCCAGATAAAATCTTAAAGAGTGACAGCCTCTCCTGTGTTTGACAGATACTAATGAGGAAAGTTCTCCTCCCCTACCCCCCACCTCTCTCCACCCGCCCCCCGCTCAGAAGGCAGTGGCCGTTTCTCACAGAGGTTGCATATAATTTGTTAATGTGTGGGATGACAAGGTATAGTGGAAACTGTTTACCTTGGCATGTACTGTGCATTTCTTGGGAGTTTTATGTCCGTTGCCCTGTAGCAATAGCCTTCCTATGTCTGGGAAGCACTTACGGCATTTACCAGCTTGTCTGTTCCCTTCAAATTCTTTTCCTTTGGCCAGGACTTCTGATCACAATGCCAAGATTTTACAACTTGTCGCAATTGAGTTTCACATCACTAATATTAATAGCCACTGGGAAGCTCCAGAGAGAAAACAGATAGTAGTTATCTAACTGACTAAATGTCTGTAAGAATCCTTTGACTTTGAAGGACACAGAGGGCGCATGAAGAGGCTGTGTCTAGTGGAGGGGAGCATGCGGGGCTTTTGTACTTTGGGACTGGGAGCTGATAATTAGTTATCTTGGGAATTTGGGGGACGGTAACCCAAGTGATGATTAAAAGCTGGAGTGCTTTCATGCTCAAATTCCCTAACACGACACCCTTTTTATTCAGAATAAAGATGGAGAATCTAAAATGATGGTTGCTGCAGTGGCTGTTTTCAGCTTACTACTGCAACTGTTTGAAATGAAGACAATTTTATATTCCCTGAAATGTATAATATTTATATAATATATAAACTGGGCAGAGTGTACCTGCTCCCTTTGGTACAGGAGACATTTATACCTCTAAATGAATCCACCGCAGGTATCTGAGGGAGGTGGATGTTCATGAAGCATTGCAAACCCCTGGGCTATTCCCAGGGAGTTGAGGAGAGGCACATTTAATACCTGCTCAGCCACACTTAATTGTGGAGCTGGTTTATATTTGTTGTTGCAGTGCAGTGCTGTTATTACTTAGAGCCTAAACTCCAATCAGCTTCAAATGGATCTCAGCTATTTGATCATAAACTATTTCACTAATGGGAAACTTGGCTTAACCTATTGTGTGGAATGTCTTGAGAAAGTCATCCATGTCTACATTAAGCAAAACCCAGACTAGCTCCACACGACCTCATACCTAAAAAATGAATCCCTGGGAAGAGATGCTAGTTTTAACTTTGAGGCCAAGTTCTGGGGTCATAGGTTGGTGTGTATGTACTCATAACAGTGTATGTCTGTGTGTTTCCGTGTGTCTTTAATGCATAATATAGATATGTATAAACCCACAAATATAAGCTGCTGCTGGAGAAAATAAAAAGTTACAAGGCCTGAAAGGAGACACCAAAAATATGATTTCCGTCCAAATATTTGTAGGAATTTTACTTAATTGCAACCAGAAGTCTGACCTGGAAGTGTAGTGTTTTGACCTCCTAGCTGTCTGGTTTCCTATTTGCAGTGTTTCGCTCTCCCCCAGCTGTGAGAAAATATATTTTACATGGTTTTAACCCTGTGTATTCTTAGAAACACTGAAGTAGGAATTATTCTCCTGGGGGAAGAGAAATTCTCATTATTTACAGGAATGACTTGTAAAAGTTTCTTTTAAATAGAAAACATTTTTGAAACACTTAGCAAATCTTTCTCTGTAAGATATGTTTGAAAATAAAACAGCTTCTGGATTTCCTTTCAAGGTGATGTGAACTTCTGGGAGACTATAAGATTGTTGCGATGCGTCAGTTTATCCTCCTTTTAGTAAAATACTATTTAATAACAAAAGTGTACACTTTAGAAATAGTTCTCTCGTGAAGAGGCTGTTTTCCAGTTCTAACTTATTAAATCTTTTGTTCCTAGCCTTTTAGAAAAGTGAAAATTGGGCTGAATAAACTTTGGGAGGCTGTAGTAGTGTTTGGTATTCTAATGGGCCAAAAGACAACACTGCCTTGTAGTTAGGGTAACTTAGGTCTAGGAGGCCTACTGTTGAAAAACTGTAGAATTGACACATACGATGCTCATAAAGGCATCTGCTGAGTATAGAAAGATGATGAAGAATATTGTTTCTGTGTAGCCTTATAGAGTTTGCCTCAGACATTTCCAGAGGAAAGCATCATCCTCCCTCTCCAATTCATGGATTTAAGAGTGAGAGACACTGACAGTTCCCACCCATTTAGCTCAAGAACATTTCATCCCTCGCTCCTTTTTTGTTTTTTTAATAATAGCTTTCTTGAGATATAATTCACATACCAGGTGATTCACTCATTGGACATAAACGATCCAGTGGTTTTTGTATATTCACAAAGCTGTGCAACCATAACCAGAAAACATTTGAGAACATTTTCATCACCCAGTGAAGCCGTTACCCCGCGTCTCACCCAACACCTGTCTTGCCGTCAGCAATTGCTGTTTCTGTGGCTTTGCCTAGTCTGGACCTTTCGTATAAGCTGAATCATACAATGTGTTGTTTTTGCTAACTGGCGTTTTAAACGTAGCATGATGTTTTCCAGGTTCGTCCATGTTGTAGCATTTACCAGTAGCATTTCATTTCTTTTCACTGTCAAAATAGTCTACTGTATGGATATATCACTTCCATTTATTCGTTCATTGGTTGATGGACAGTTCGGCTGTTTCAGCTATTTGACTGTTAGGAATAATGCTGCTATGAACATTTGTATAGGTTTTCGAGTGGATATTTATTTCAAATTCTTTTGCGTATATACCTAAGAATGGAGTTTCTGGGTTATTTTATACCTCTGTAGTTAGTGTACTGAGCTTTCAGCTTGTTTTTCAAAGTGGCTGTACCATTTTATATTCCCACCAGAAGTGTAAGAGGGTTCCATTTCCTCCACATCCTGTCAGCACTTGTTATTATCTGTCATTCTGATTATAGCCACCCTAGTGGATGTAAATGGAATAGGAAATGGCAACCCACTCCAGTACTCTTGCCTGGGAAATCCTGTGGACAGAGAAGCCTGGCGGGCTGCAGTCCCCGGGGTCCCGAAGGCTTGGACACGACCGAGTGACTAGACGACAACAAACGAATGTGAAGTAGTATCTCGTGGTTTTGATTTCCATTTTCCTGATGGTTAATGATGTTTTCCATCTGTTCAGATACTTGTTGGCCATGTGAATATTTTCTTTGACGACATATCTATTCAAATCCTTTGCCTATTTTTTAAAACAAGTTGCCTTTGTATTAGTGAATTTTTATAAGAGTTCTTTACATATTTGAGATACAAATCCTTTTTCAGGTACATGATTTGCAAAATTTTTCTCTTTGTCTAAGGATTGTCCATTCACTTTCTTGATGGTATCCTTTGAAACACTTTAAGTTTTAAATTTTGATGATGTCCAATTTATCTGTTTTTCTTCTTTTCATTGCTTGTCCCTTTGATATCATATCCAAGAAGCAATTACATGAAGTCTGTGAACATTTACAAGTATCTATTTTTTAAGACTTAATACTTTTGCCTCTTACATTTAGCTGATTAATCCATTTTGGATTAATTTTGTATACAACCTGATGTATGGGTTCAACTTCATTTCTTTTACATGTGGATATCTAGTTGTCCCAATACCATTTATTGAAAAGATTATTCTATCTTCATTTAATTGTCTTGGCAGCCTTGTTGAAAATCAGTTGACAGTAAATAAGAGGGTTCGTTTCTGGACTCTCGATTCTATTTCTATTCATTTGTCTTTATGCCAGTGTTGCACTATTTTAATTACAGTAGCTTTGTAGTAAATTTTAAGTCATCCTCCCATTCTTTTAAAGAACTATTTTCTTGTCTTCCCAGCAAGGTTAGAGCTGACATTTACTGGTCAGGATCAGTTTTAACCTAGTCAGTGTAAACTCCATTTTAAATTACTGTAAGCAATTGTTTTGACAATTGTTATAAAACAGTTGTTTTAACAATCATTATAAAACAGTTGTTTTAAGAATCATTATAAAACCTGACTTTAAATGAATGAATTAAATATTATTGATTCTGCCAGGGTTTTAGATGAAACTTTTCACAAATGTATCAACTCCAGTTGATCAAATTCCATTTTAATCAAATCAATGAAGAGAAAAGTGATTCTTGTTACAGTCAAGATCTTTGTACTAATGGGAAAGCCATTCAGTATTCGTAAGGTATGACTGGGGACACACATGAGTCTCAGTCACTCTCATTAAAATCCTTTACTTTAGGTTGTAAAGTTGACAGTGACTTAAAGTCTGGTCTCCTTTGCTTATCTGTCCAGCCTCATCCTTCATCCCTTTCCTTCTGTGCATTTTGAACCCTGCCCACCAGCATCCCCAAGGAGCCACCAGGAGTGGCCTGTGGTTTCACACAGACATGGGTGCAATGCCCCCCACCCATCCTCAGTCCTCCTAGCGAAATCCACCTGACGCTTCCGCACTCAGCCTGGATGTCCTTGGGGGAAGTTCCTTGGGGATCTCCCTCCTCCCAGATGAATCTGTTTGTCCTACCCCTCGTTTCGTTAGACACACCCTTTCTTGGCACCCGCAGTTCCCACAGCGTCTGTTGTTGCCCTTCATGGTCCTTCTCCTCTGTCTCTTCTCTGGGGTAGATGCAGGAGCAGCAGGACTTGGATGCCTCTGGTTTGAGTATTACTGTTAGAGGAACAGCTGTTGACAGAACAGCATATATATATACACGCACACACATATTTCCTATTCATGGTGGTCCCTATAACTCCTCTTCTGCAGTCATTCTCAGCAGAATGCCTGGAGACTGTGGGGAAACTCCAGTGTGCTGCCAGCCTGCACCTGCCTGACAGCTCCTCAGTGTGATGTGTACTGTCATGTTCAGCTTCTGTTACATGACTAACAGAATTTCTGGGCAAAGATGAGCATCCCAAGCTTGTTTAACCCTGATGGCCTTACTGCCATTTCCAAGGAATCTCTGATTTTTACTAAGTTCAGTAGGTTTTGTTGGTTGGTTTGTTAGAAAAACTGTATTTTGAGAAGGGAGCTGAGAAAAAGTTGACCCTTGCTCCAGTGCCTTGAGAAGGTATTTTAATGGCGGGAATGAGCAGAGTGGATTGGCAGACACAGGTGGATGGGAAAGAAGTGGGCCTCGGAGCTTGGGACCTCAGGGCGAGTCCAGGGCCCGGGGCTGGGGGTGATGACAGCAAGTGTCGGCAGGGCTGGCATGTCAGGGGACTCTGAGAAGTACTAGAGCTGCTTGTAGAACCTGGGCATGGCAGGCCTGGTGGGAGGCAAGTGCCCCTGAGAACGGGTGAAGGCAAATGCAGTAACCCAGCAAGTAGCGCAAAGCCAGGGAGGAGCACGGGAGGGACAGGGCAGGGCTGGAGGCTGGAGGAAACGCACAAGCTCCTGCCCTTGTGTGGGTGGCCTCAGCTTTGAGGCTCACAGCAGTTCCAGGACCCCACTGAGAGCCCCAGGACTCCCCGTGGACCACTCCAGGTCCTACAGAGGGCCAAGCATCTTCAGATAGCAAGCGGAGAGGCTCGCATCATGTGGCCCTTCTCATACAAGCAACTAAGCGAAGAGAGAAAGTTCCTGTGAAAAGAACAGGGACCTGTGTCTCAGACCGCAGTCAAGTGAGTTTAAGCGTGATCTTGAAAATGTAAGGGGAGAGAGAAAGAACAGGGGAAGGAAAGTGGTTCTGTGGGAGGCACCGCCAGGAAGCTGGGAGGTTTGGGATAATGAAACGTTCTGGGAGGCTTTGTGGAGCCTCAGGGGATGGTGAGTTCTCAGCATTCAGCAAAAGAAAAATACACAAGTCAAGTGGGAATGGGGTTTTCATGGAAGGATGGAGCAGCGCCTCCTCCCAGGGCTGGGTGGCCGCACGGGGTATGGCCAGGGGACAGCTCAGTCCTCACCCGGGTGCATCTGGCCCCCTCCACGGGCCTGAAAGGGTCTGCTCCCTGCGGTTCTATCTGGCCCTCTCCACTCCTCCTATTTCCTGGACACCTCCCTTTCTTTCAGTCTTAGCCATGTATTTAAACCTGCTCTTTCTTTTACCTGGATTCTGTGTTTTTAGTGGGAACGTCTCCTTGAGCTCAGCCTGTCAGATTCCTCAGCTTCAGTTTTTAGCAGTATGCTCATTTTACTGCAAGGCTGTATTTTTTAAAGAATGGTGGACTTTTTAATTCCATACTTAATTTTGGTGTTGTGGCTTGAGTCTGCAAAGTATATATATCTGTATCTATACCTATCCATATAACTAGATCTGTAATCAAGTTATATTTTCAGCTTGGGCTGCTAACAGTTAAAGAATCTCAGAGTGAGGTTACGATTCCTGTTGTAAGTACAGCAGTGTGTTTACTGAGGCTTCATAAAGATAGAGCTTTACAGTTACCTGTTGGGCTATTTCTGCTTCGGTTGCCTTTTAATCTCCTTAGAAAAGATGATTCTAAAGATTACTGCTGAATTTCACAGCATATAAAGAGTGCTTTTGCATTCTTTATAAAATATTATTTCCAAAATGAGCAAATTACCTCGAAAAGCAAACTTTAATCAAGATTTATGTTCTGAGACTTTGAAAGAAGGCTGTTGTTAACACAAAATATTTAAAAGAAAAATATGCATCTTTTTAAGATTCTTGAATATTTTCATCCCGTGATGGTGTTTCTTTTTTAAAAAAATAAGCTTATTCAAAAGAATCTTCACTCTTATTTTATAACTTAGAAATTTCAAATACATACAATAATAGAATCATACAGTGAACCCCCACTTCCATTGTCCAGCATCACATTTTTAACATATGACCGATGTTATTTCATTTGTGCTTTTTCCTGTCCCTCCCCCCAATTATTTTAAAGTAAATGCTGGATATCATATTATTGTACACAAAAATGATTCAATATGTATAGCTCTAAAAGATGAGTTTTTTTTTTTTTTAGTGATCAGAGTGCCACCCAAGAAAAGAAATATATTGATGTCATCAGATATATAGTCTGTTTTCAGAGTTCTCTGAGTATCTCTTCAATTCTTTTATAATTGGTTTGTTCAAATCAGGGTCCAAACAAAGTTGATCTACACACTGATTGCATTCCGCTGATTCTCTTTACCTAAGATAAATATCTCTTTGAACCATGAGAACACTCCTCCCAGCTTTTTTTTCCATGTTATTTACTTGTTGAAGAAACTGGGTCAAGTGTCCTCTGGAATTTCCCACATTTGGGGTTTGGCTCCATCTACATGGTGATGTTCACATGCTCTTCCAGCCCTGCGTTTCCCGAAGCCTGGCAGTGAGCGCTTTGATGAAGTCAGGGCCCCTGTGGTTCCTCGTGCAGGAGCCCTTTGTGGTAGTTGGGCTACACTTACCACAGCCTCTCACTGGGCAGCACGTGATGCTTGGTTGTATCTCTTTTACTCTCATATTAACAATGTATATGTGGCGATAATGGAGTTTCTTTTTTATGATCTTTTTATCAGTCAGTATTTTCCATTGGTTCTTTTGATATTTCTACTATAGTACGTCAAGGCTGTATATTGTCACCATGCTTATTTAACTTATATGCAGAATACATCATGAGAAACTCTGGGCTGGAGGAAGCACAAGCTGGAATCAAGATTGCCGGGAGAAATATCAATAACCTCAGATATGCAGATGATACTACCCTTATGGCAGAAAGTGAAGAACTAAAGAGCCTCTTGATGAAAGTGAAAGAGGAGAGTGAAAAAGTTGGCTTAAAGTTCAACATTCAGAAAACTAAGATCATGGCATCCGGTCCCATCACTTCATGGCAAATACATGGGGAAACAGTGGAAACAGTGTCAGACTTTATTTTTCTGGGCTCCAAAATCACTGCACATGGTGATTGCAGCCATGAAATCAAAAGACACTTACTCCTTGGAAGGAAAGTTATGACCAGCTTAGACAGCGTATTGAAAAGCAGAGACATTACTTTGCCAACAAAGGTCCGTCTAGTCAAGGCTATGGTTTTTCTAGTAGTCATGTATGGATGTGAGAGTTGGACTATAAAGAAAGCTGAGTGCAGAAGAATTGATGCTTTTGAACTGTGGTATTGGAAAGGGCTCTTGAGAGTCCCTTGGATTGCAAGGAGATCCAACCATTCCATCCTAAAGGAGATCAGTCCTGAGTGTTCATTGGTAGGACTGATGTTGAAGCTGAAACTCCAATACTTTGGCCACCTGATGTGAAGAGCTGACTCATTTGAAAAGACTCTGATGCTGGGAAAGATTGAGGGCAGGAGGAGAAGGGGACAACAGAGGATGAGATGGTTGGATGGCAAAATCAACTCGATGGACATGGGTTTGGGTGGACTCCGGCAGTTGGTGATGGACAGGGAGGCCTGGTGTGCTGCAGTTCATGGGGTCGCAAAGAGTCGGACACGACTGAGCGACTAAACTGAACTGAACTGAACTATAGTAAACATACGCAAAACAAAGTTTAAAAGACCGCATTATATATTCTTCTAAACTTTGCCTGTAGCATCCATAGTTGGTTCCTTTTTTAACCAGAGCCTCTATGAGATCTGATTTAGCATCTTAAAAATTAAGATCATAAGTCATTATATATCTATCACTTTAATTTTTACATATCAAAATGATGTACATTTTGTGTGCACTCTAAGGACTTATGGAAGATAAAAAAAAAGGAAAAGCAGGTGGTGAGGTTTTTGGCTTTTTTTCCATATGAAAAAGTTGATCAGCGGGCAGTTAAGAAAGAGAAAAGAAAACATGAGAGAAGGCATGAGAGGTGTTCTTTGAACTCTTCCAGAGGTGCGATAATAATTGAGCTGATATGCATTGGCTTCTCATAAATTGTCTTGGTAGTCTGGGCATTGAGTGCCTTAGAAATTAGTTTTCTGTCCATGCCTCTTCACTGTTGCTATAGTATTCTTGCTAAAGGCCTTTTTGTTTGTGTTTAAGGAACCAAGGCAGTTTCTCTCTTATATTCACTTACAGAACTTGGGTTTTGTTTTTGTCTTCCAAGAACTTTGTAAAGTACCACCATTACTCTAGCAAGCCTCTTGCTACTAATTTCATTATAACAGACCAGTAAATCAGCAAAGTAAGATTTAGAGCAGTGACTTCCAACCCTAAACTGTGCATCAGAATCCCCTGGAGCTTTCTAAAAGCAATCCAGTTCTCTGGCACCTCCCCAGCTCTACATAGATTATCAGATATGAGGGTTGCAGGAATCCTATGCATGTGTCAAAGACCCTAGCTTTGGAGATTCAGATTCCCCAAGTGATTTAGATATGGGCAGGGAGCTCATGCTTGGGAGTTGGAAAAACTTGAGACCCATAGATGGTTGCTTGAACTTCACAGTGGTTTATTTAATAACTAGAAGAGACAGTAGGATTGATGATAAATGTTGGACATATTTGGTGTTTTTATCCATGGCTGGATGAGTGCATCAAAAATGGCAAAAAGACCTAGCGCCTTGTAAAGGAGATACAAACCCCAAATGACTGACAATCCTGAGAGGAACGCTCGTTGCAGACATAGGCTGGGTAGCAGATAGAGAACAGAAAACAGCCTTCTTCCACCCGGAGGAGAAAGCAGTGACCGCCTGTGTGAAGGCCGGAACCACAGTGAGGGCCTCAGTGACTGAGAGGCGGGCCTGCTGAGAAGGCCAGCAGAGCCTGGGCAGCGAAACAGGGATGCATGATGCGCTGCCTTCACTTCTGCAGTTTCCCCTGGAGCTCCTCATCTTTGCAGAGTGCCTAGAATAGACGCTTGTCCTTTTGCGCCGTCTTTATCAGCCTCATTCATCCTTCTGCTGTGGAGTTACCTGAGAAGTGCTCTCAGCCACCTCTTGTTTGTCAGCTCCTAGTGTTTCGGTGTTTCCCTGCCTTTGCTAACGCGTTTGATCTTGAAACTCTTTTCCCTTACCTTCTAAGACCTCTCTGCCCTGGTTGCCCCTCTCCTGTCCGGCCATGTCTCTTTGTCCTCTTCACGTCTCTTTTGATGTGCTCCATGGTGGACGTTTTTGCCCTTTGGCCAGAGTTGACTCAGCATCTGTCTCCGGTCTCGACGTCCCTCTGAAGTCCATGCCTCATTTCTGTGTGCTTCCCAGACAGCTGTGTTCACTGTCTGAAGCTTGGGTCATGGTCCTACTGATCTCCACCACCACCATCCCCCAACCCCATTCCCTTACAGGCCTCCACTCACCCCATCAACAAAGCCGGGACCCCCCTCTGCCCTCGTTGGTTGTCGACCACCAAACCTGTTTCTGCTTCTGTCCCTGAAATGTCCCTTAAATATGTCCCTTTCTCATTAGTCCAGTGACGACCCACGATCCTCATCTCGCCCCACTTGGCTTGCGAGAACTTCTACCAGGTTCTGCCGCTCTGTGCCATCATGGAAATGCAGGCCCATGTCCTACATATTCTGACTTTTCAAGCAGAGCTGGAAGTCCATATTTTCATGTAAACTTTCTGAATCCTTAAAATGCGTGTAACTGATTTAGAAACTGATAACACCATGTGCACCTTCGTAGGCCACTAGTTTGTAATGTTTTACTTAAACATAAGGTAAAAATATCATAAGAAAATGATAATGTAAGTGATTTTGTTATCTTTTTGGCATGAGAAAAAGCTTTATATCAGAATTTCAAAACAAGACATGTATTTGACTAAATAAAATTGGAAAATACTTTGGCCAAATAAAAATACTATAAACAATTAAAATATAAGTGATACTATGGGAAGAAAAAATTTTCAGTTAAAGGTCAATGTAGTTCTTATAAAATTATGCTTATAAATCAGTGTAAAAGATAACTTCAGAAAAGCTCTGTTCCCTAATAGAAATAAACAGAGGACGTGTACAAATACAAATGCATCTGAAATAAAGCTTGTCCTTACTTGCAGTCAAAGAAATAGAGATTAAAAAGCCGTGAGCAGTGGTGAAGCCATGTGCACCTGTTCTGTATTTGAAGGTCCAGTATTGGTGCAAAAGTGGGGAAATGGACATGATGGTATACTCCTGGTAGGAATTTGAATTGGGCTTCCCTGGTGGCTTAGATAGTAAAGAATCCACCTGCCATATGGGAGACCTGGATTCGATCCCTGGGTTTGAAAGATCCCTGAAGAAGGAAATGGCAACCCACTGTGGTATTCTTGCCTAGAGAAGTCCATAGACAAAGAAGCATGGTGGGCTACAGTCCATGGGGTCACAAAGAGTGGGACATGACTGAGTGACTAGCACTTTCACACTTACTTTCACTTTCACACTTACTTTCACTTTCACACTTTTCTGGAATGGAATGTGGCAATTTCCCATTAGTCAAAATTTTAGCAGGATTCTGGAAACTAGGAAAAGAGAAAACAAATTTATCATTAAAAAAAAAAAATCAAAGTTCCAGCAAACAGTGAAAAAGACACTAGGAGGCAAGAATTGAAGTAGAAAAGACTAACAGCTTTCTAAAAGCAGTGAAGAGTACGTTCATATGTTCTCTGGTTTAAGAAATCTCAGCATCCCAGCAGGATAAATTTTTCAAAAGATCCTAGATATATTGTAGTAAATTCCAAAACACCCAAGACTTAAAGTGTTAGTCAGTGTTCGACAGGCTTCTCTGTCCCTGGAATTCTCCAGGCAAAAATAAAAAACTGGAATGGGTAGGGGAATCTTCTCAATCCAGTGACTGAATGTGGGTCTCTGGCATTGCAGGCAGATTCTTCACTGTCTGAGCCACCAGGGAAACCCCTGATGCCCCAAAATGGGGCCAAAGAAAGAATAAATAGAAAACCTTAATAACCCCTGTTAAAGAATTTAGACCACTATTTCAGAAATACCAGATCTGAACATTTTACCAGGGAATTCCCTCAAAATTTAAGAAATAGATAATTCCAGTTTTGTATAATAGAATAATAGCTAACATTTCCAACTAATTTTAGCATAACTTGACACTAAAACCAGATAAGGACAATACAAGAGAGGAAAATTTCAAGTCAGTCTCACTCAAACAATAAGAATAGAAATCCTAAACTAAGTGTTAGCAACCTAAATTTGACGATGTGAAAGAAGAATCATCACATGATGCCAAGTTGGTTCATAATTAGAAAGCCTATTAGTATTTACAACATTAATATGTTATAGGAGAACAATGCATATGGTAACGAGATTGAAAAAAACTAGCTATCATTCATGATAAAAATTCTTGGAAAGATTAGGATCATGTCTACAAAAGTCTACAGCAAATGTTGTTCTCAGTGGCAAAACATTAAAAGCAGTCCTTTCATAACTGTGAGGACCACAAAGGTGGTTACTACAATATTCAGCAATTACTGGAGGTTCCAGCCCAAACAATAAGACAGGGAAAATAAAACAGGTGAAATATTGGAAATAAAGAACACAATTTTAGGGGGTAAATGTATACATAGAAAAGTCTAAAGGAAATATACAGACTAATTATTAGAATTAAGATTTAATATGTTTTTCAGCTGTAGGTCCCCATATAGAAATCACTTTATTATAGCAGACAGTTGGAAAATGTAATTTTGAGGAGCTGGTATGTATAGCGGTAGCAATAAAAAAAAATAGGAAGTTCCTCATAATAAACTTAATAAAGTATGCAATAAATTTATGTAGAAAATTTTTAAACTTTATCAAAAGACATTTTAAAAATCCTTAAAAATAACTGGGAGACTTACCATGTTAAATGCATACGAAATCTCATTATCATAAAGATCTTATATTCCCCAAATTAATCTATAGATTGAAGGCCTTTCTAACCACAGCTCCCAACAGAGTTTTTTTCATGAAGTTTGACAAGCTAATACTGAAAGCTGTATGACAGTATGAAGGGCCAAGAGTAGTAACTCCAAGTAACTTTATGAAGAGCGGAAGCGGTGTTGAGGATCAGGAGAGGAACTTACACCACTGGATATTGCGATCAATAAATGAAGCTCAGGTAATTAGCAGGGGGCACCGACTCTTAGTCAGTGGGATAAAATAACTCAGAAAGACCAGTTTATATATGACAGAGCTGGCATTTCAGACCATTGGGGACCTTCTGTTAGACTGTTCAGTAGAGAATTGGGGAAATAGAGACTGTTCAGTAGAGAACTGGGGAAAGAAAAAAAGTGGATTCCTAATGGACACCATACACAAAGTCAATGTACATAACTTTGAGACTTGTTAAAAAATCAGATTATAAAGCAGCATTTCTAACCTGTCTCCATTTGTGTAAAAAGAGAGAAGAATATGTGTGTGATTATATATCTTGAGAAAAGATCTGGAGGATATTGACGTTAAGGTGACTGTCTCTGGGTGATTGGATTTTTGCTGATTTAACCATCTCTTTATGCCTCTTTTTTGTTTCTGTTTAGTTTTGTTTTTGTTTTTTAATACATTAAGTGTATATTACTTTTAATTAGTTTTTTTTTTCATTTTTAATTTTCCCCGTATTTTGTATCTATTTTATTTTCAGTCTTCTTTGAGATTATCTTTTCAAATTCTTCTCGGCAACTTCCAAACTGCCTCCTCCTTTCACACACAGAAATAGCATTTTCATTGTGATTTTGATTGGAATTGTCTGGTGCATAATAGTCAGTACATGTTTGTGAAATAAATAAATATAGGGATAATTCACATCTTAACACTGGTTAAGCCTTCCAACCAAGAATATGATATGTTACTCAAATCTTTTCAAGTCCTTTTTTTCCTAAATGTGAGCTTTTCTGTTTTTTAAAAATACAGATCTCACACCTTCATGCAATTATTGTTTTCTAATATGGTATAATCTTTTCGTTTTCCCCCACATTTGAGTTAGACCGTTAACTGTGTAGCTTTACCATCAGGACTTAGAAGCGTCAGAAAGATGATTAAATGTAGATAAACACATCCTCTGTAGTGAGGTCAAGGACCTGAGTTTATTTAGCTTAGAGTAAATGACTGCATTGAAACTGAATACCTGTCTCCAAGCACGTGATAGTGGCCAGCTTCCTTCAACTCTGCTGAAGACAAGACACAGGAAAATGAACTTCAGCTAGAGTGTGAGTGACTCAGATTAAAGATTGCAAACTGACAGTGTGACGCCAAAGCGGCCCTTGGGAACATTTTCTTTGGACTGTAGAGTATATTTTAAAATTTTGAATTCATTGCTAATTTGAAATTTGGGAGGTCTCACATGAAAATTTAGATTTCCAGCTTTTCTGGCAAGGCTTAAAATCTAGTATCCTGTGCCGGACTTTCAGTGGCAACTGATGGCTGGAATTCCGAAGCGACTGCCGCTCTTTAAACCAGCTCTGTGGTTTCTCCAGTTCTCCATGTCAGAACCCAGCCCTTCCTGTTATCTGCCTTGTCCCTTAAGCATTTTAGTCTGCAACTTCAGCTCCAGTGATAAAGGAAGAACTGAGTTGCCCACACACAGTCATGGCATTTTTCATTTTCAGGATTGTTTTTAAACTGTGGTTTAAATATGGTCTGACTACTAAGCAAGAAGTGGACCAGGCGACTTCTCAAAGATCTTTCCTGTCCTGTGAGTCTGTGATCCTGTTGGAAGAGTGCCATGGTTCAAGAACTCAATGCATATGGTTGTCGAAACTCCAGCGTGCCCACTGCAAGACACAGAGCCCACAGAGCTCCTGGTTCAGCTGGTATTTCCTCATGTCGGGCACGGGAAGTTTGACAGATTTTGCAGAGGACCTGTTTCAAGAGCCAAGAGTTCAAACAACTAGCTGCTTCATTCAGAAGTCTTGTTAAAAGTCTGTTTCTTTTGTACATAGTTATATAAATGTGAGTGAAGGACTTAGTTGGTCACTTTGAGTTTTATAAATATCCAGTATCGCATCACTCCCATCATGACTGTGGGGAACCATTGTTTTGAATATCATTTCATCTGTGCTTGAATATTATCTAAGCACAGTTTTCATATTTAATGGTAAGGGTATATATACTCTTATAAACAAAAAAGTAGGAAAGCAGTATGGGAAAAAAATCTGAAGTGATAATGTCTCAGTCTGTGGAAAATTCTTAAAGAGATGGGAATACCAAACCACTTGACCTGCCTCTTGAGAAATCCATATGCAGGTCAGGAAACAACAGTTAGAACTGAACATGGAACAACAAACGGGTTCCAAATAGGAAAAGGGGTATGTCAAAGCTGTTTATTGTCACCCTGCTTATTTAACTTATATGCAGAGTACACCATGAGAAACGCTGGGCTGGAGGAAGCACAAGCTGGAGGATTGCCGGGAGAAATATCAATAACTTCAGATACGCAGATGACACCACCCTTATCGCGGAAAGCAAAGAAGAACCAAAGAGCCTCTTGATGAAAGTGAAAGAGGAGAGTGAAAAAGTTGGCTTAAAACTCAACTTTCAAAAAACTAAGATCATGGCATCTGGTCCCATCACTCCATGGCAAATAGATGGGGAAACAATGGAAACAGTGAGAGACTTAATTTTTGGCAGCTCCAAAATCACTGCAGATGGTGACTGCAGCCATGAAATTGAAAGATGCTTGCTCCTTGGAAGAAAAGCTGTGACCAACCTGAATAGCATATTAAAAAGCAGAGACATTACCAACAAAGGTCCGTCTAGTCAAAGCTATGGTTTTTCCAGTAGTCATGTATGGATGTGAGAGTTGGACCATAAAGAAAGCTGAGCACAGAAGAATCAATGTTTTGAACTGTGGTGCTGGAGAAGACTCTTGAGTCCCTTGGACTGCAGGGAGATCCAACCAGTCCACCCTAAAGGAAATCAGTCCTGGGTGTTTATTGGAAGGACTGGTGCTGAAGCTGAAACTCCAATACTTTGGCCACCTGAGGGGAAGAACCAACTCATTTGAAAAACCCTGATGCTGGGAAAGACTGAAGGCAAGAGGAGAAGGGGATGACAGAGGATGAGATGGTTGGATGGCATCACCGACTCGATGGACATGAGTTTGAGCAAGCTTGGAGAGCTGGTGTTGGACAGGGAAGCCTGGCGTGCTGCAGTCCATGGGGTCGCAAAGAGTCGGACGCAACTGAGTAACTGAACTGATGGGTCTTGTAAATAATAATAGCATGTGGCCAGTGGTATTACATACAGAGTCTGTCAGGTTATGGGTAGTGAGGCAACAGGTAGAAAATTTGTTTTGTTTTTTCCTGACTAAATTTGGCCACAAGTAATTATTTTGCTCACAAGTTTTTTTTTTTTTCTTTTTAATGGATCTAACCAGTTTGCCCATTTGTTTTGGCATCAAATAGACATAGCTTTATTGTGACTCAGAGTCCAGTACTGTCCTTATTTAAAGACATGAAATGTTATCTCAAGGGAAATTTTTCGGAGTCTCTAAATGTCTTGGGTAATAAGTGAAATTTTTAACCCAGGACCAAATATTCCATTTACCCACCCAAATTGTTTCCCAGTTGTGGTCTTAGACTAGGCTCCTGTGTGTATTCTTAAACTTATGAAGGACTCTTGTTTTTGGTTCCCACAGAACAATTTCTTTCTGCATCCACACCCACATCAGCAGTGATGAAGGTCACACTGAGACCCACAAAATGTTTCAGAGGGCTCCATAAAGTCTTTTCCCAAGGCCCCGCATCATACTTAGTTTGTCCTTTAAGTTCTAACAGATGGGATCAAACTCATGGCTTTTCTAGCCTTGACCATCTGATAAGGACAGGTATCACTTTCCAAATAGGCACAGTTCCCGAAGTCATGACTTATGACATCATTTCTCCGCAACAAAATAGCTTTAAAAAAGATGCAGTCTCCATCTTTTAAGTATGTTCTGTGTTCCTGGAGTAGTCCAGCACCAAGATAGTGTCCGTACTTGATAGGCAGCAGCCCCTTCCTTCCTGCTGTCCTATTAAATCTTACTCAAGTCTTCACCTGGTGAATGAGCCCTGACTCAGGACCTCAGCCTGGAAACAGTCACGAGTCTGAACTGGCTCACAGGAGGGAGCTGCTGCTAGTTCAGCCAGGAGGCATCTGATTGCCACCAAGTGCCCTTTCTTATAGCAAAGGTAGGCCAATATGAGACCCACTCTCCCACCTGCTTAGGTAAGCTCACCTTAGCTGAAAGTTGAAGTATTTATAAATTTAAGGTTTGGTTTCTTTGAAATCAACCTTAGGACTAAATCTTCAAATCATCTCTGTTCTAGACTTCAAATTGTGATCACAGCTTTAGTTTAAATGTAAAATTTCCTGCAACAGCTAAGTGAGTGAGCGAAGTCACTCAGTTGTGTCCGACTCTTTGCGACCCCACAGACTGTAGCCTACCAGGCTCCTAAAGAAGCCATCAAAATTAATAAGTGGCTGGCATTCTAAAATAGTGGATAAAAGGGAGAGAGAGATTATTCTAGGTGAAAGAGACAAAACCAGATGCAGTGCCTGACCTTCGGTTGGATTCTAGTTCAGGAGGAGTATCAGTGATTTGGGGGACAGTTTGAGAATTTCATTGTGGACTATTTAAGCAGGAATGTCATGTCAGTTACGATTATGGGATTTTGTGATGTAGGAGAATGTCACTGTCTAGGAGTCTGTATTACATATTGTGGAGTTATCCGTCATGGTGTCTATTCTGAAATGGTATATAGCAAGTATGTATGTGAAATATGATGCCGTATTAACCATTATTGAGTCTAGAAGGTGGGCTTTGGTTGTTCCTGGCACTGTTTCTCCACTTTTCTGGGTGTTTGAAATTTTTCATGCTTGTGAGTAATGATTCAAAGGAAGCGGTTGTCCCAGGGAGAGAAGTGCTGTGGGCCACAGTAGGTCTTGCTGAGGGCTTCCTGTGGTTTGAGAGAAGGCTTTGCTGGAGGGGATTCACCGAGTGGTGGGTGGAGCATACTGTGAGTGGTGCTTTCCTGCCCAGGCCCCAGGCTAGCCGTCCAGGGGCTCAGCAGGTGAGCCCAAGGCGGTTTCCCAGGCTCCTGTGAATTGCTTTCCTAATCACAGTGGGAAAGGGCTTCCCACCACAAGCTGGACCACAGCTTCCCCTTGGCAGTCTTGCGGAAGCTCAGGTCACATTAGCCAGGAATCCCCTGGAAAACAAGCGAAGCTGGATGGCTTTACAGTAAAAACTCCATGTTGGAGATTTGCTCTTAGCATCTTGGGACTATGAAATATTAATATAATGACCCAAATCAATGACCACTCCCTTCAAAAGTACTATTACTCATTGGAGCACAGGACTACTTAAGACTAGCCTGCTGCCTTGCTAAGTCAGGGTGAAACTTGTTCAACTCATATGTGATTTTTTTGTTTGTTTTTTCCTTTCTATTTCATAAAGTCTCTAAATTTCTAATAAAGCCATTTGAAGCAGTTTATTTTAGACAGAAAGAGAAATGAAATAGTAGCAGAACTCTGTCCTTAAAGCAGAGACCACCCTTTCTCTGTCTCACAAATATGACCCCATCTCCTTTTCTCGGATACTTGATGTTCTTTGGAGAAGAGTAGAAGGAAGGCAACAGGCTGCCATCTAGAGCGTCACTGGGGGGTTGGGAGGTTGTCTTTTGGAAGGTGGTGGGGAGTCCAGCAGCTCCTTATAAAGTATGGAGCTTGGGAGGCTCAAGGGTGGGAGACTTCGGGGGCTGCTGGGGAGACGATGGTCTCTGGCTGGGACTGGACGTCTCGTACATTAAGCAGTGCGGTGTGTGTCCGTTAGTCTGTCAGTCGTGTCTGGCTCTTTGTGACCCCATACACTAAGGCCCGCCAGGCTTCTCTGTCTTTGGAATTCTCCAGACAAGAATACTAAATCGGGTTGCCGTTCCCTTCTCCAGGGTATCTTCCCAGCCCAGGGATTGAACCTGGGTCTCCTGCATTGCAGGCAGATTCTTTACTGTCTGAGCTACCATGGTAAACCAATTATTTCTTGAAATAGACCTACCTGAAGACTACTGGTGGAAAGATGCATCCACAACAAAGCAGTTCTCTCTCTAATCCCAGTCTCTATTTGTAGCTAAAGATAGATTTTTTTCAGGCTAAGGAGGACCACAGAAGCTCTCAAGAAAATAGGCCTCCTTAATTGTGATTTACAAGTGCCTCTAGATTTTGGAATACCATTGCCATATAATTTTCAGATGAAAAGGTTATCACTTTATGATTTCCATTTTGTTTCTTCCTCCCAGCCCTGACCCCAGTTCTGGGCTTTTAGAGCATCAGTATTGCAAGCCTGGAGCTGGTGCCTGAGAAGGCGAAGCAGAGGGTCCCCTGGATTCTTTGCCAAGCTGCCATTTAGCTTTTGAGCATAGTGGAGCTTTGCTTGAGCCCCAGATTAGTACACAGTCTCAGAGGCCTGCTCAACTCTGAGAAATTGATGTCATTAAAGAGCAAAGATAATGCAGTCTTTATCACTGCCTGTTATCTGTGGATAAATGAAATACAGCTCCCTAAGTATGTCAGTTCAGTGTATTTCAACAGCTGTGAGTTTCTTTACTTACATATCAGAGTTAGGTTGCTGTAAGAACAGACACAAACACTTTTGTGTTTTCTTTCTCTTCTGCTTTCTCTTTAAACAGTAAGGTTTCCTGCAGCCAGTATAATTTGGACTAAGCAAGTACAAATCTCTTTTACGTGGTAAACTTACCATTTCTCTTATAGGTGTGTTCAGCAGGGTTTTCCACTAAAACCATAAGAAGACAGCAGTTTAGGAAGGATTCCCTTTAAGACAATCCTGTCCTGGGGGCGGTGAGGGGAGTGGGACAAAGGAGGAAAGATTTCAGTAAACTCTACTCTCCTAGTAATGTCGGTAGTAAAACAGTCAGAGTTTGACTTATGCTGCTTTATTTTCCTAGAGGGGAAGGTGGTATATTGAGACAGCTGACCAAGCAGGATTTAGTTATCACTCAAGTGGTATCTCCAGATACCAGGCTTCCTGAACTCATACTGGAACTTTCCTAGTCAACTTCAGATTCAGCCCCTTCCTCCCAATAACACTTTATTCCTGGAGATTTTGTACAGCGAAAAGAGTTTTGAGAATTGGAGCATGTTCTCTGACCCCTAATCACATGGAACTATAAGCGTTAAAGTGTGATCCGCAGCAAAGGCAGAGTACTTTGATAACGCATTTTTGTTGTTCAGTCCTTTGCAAAACTCACATAGTAAATCATTACTTTGAAAATCACTTCTCTTTGTGTGTTTCTATGTCCCTGACTGTTAAGTCTCCTACCATCCCCCTCCCCCAGCTGCAAGACTAATAAACAGATGTGGATGTCACTTCCACTCTCGCGGTGACCTAAGGGCCGAAGTATTTGTTTTAAAGCGCTCAGAATAATGCCAGTGGTGTGCATATTTCGTTTGACATTTTAAGCAGAAGAAAGCCACATGACCAAAATGCGATCCACTGCAAGTGTGTTAGGAAACAACATATTTCATCCCCGTAAACCTGGAGATTATCCTGTCATAGATGTCACTGTCGTGGTGAAATCCCCATGGCTAAAGCAATTGTGCTGTCGCAGCTTGTGTGGAAGATCAGGTCTGTGGTCACTGATGTTCTGGATCTTTCTACAAGGGTGACAGAAGGATGCTTGGATGTAAAACTGGAAACTTCTTTAATTGTATTCTTTATATATAAATTATTTCAAAACAGTGATTGTATTGGTCTTTGGAGAGTCCAGTGGACCTGGAGACCACCTCTTTTAACTCCTGGACCTTCCAGTTTTATGAGTAAAATCCTGACTCTGAGGATAAGCGATTTGCTGAAGTTGTCTGGGGACCTGGGAACCCTCACCCTTCTTCGGTGGGCCTTTCATTTCTGATTCTTCCACCAGGTTCCTGACTGTGTTAACCAGACATTTTTACTTGATCATTTCGGGAGGCTCATTGACAGAGTGCTTTATACTCGGAACAGGGCAGGAAGGGAGGAAAGAAGGGAGGGATGGAGAGAAGAGGGAACTATGCTGGTATTTCCCGTGACTACGGAAGTTTCGTTGCTGCAGAATATGATGATAGTAAGAGGAATGGTAATATCTCCATCGTTACAGATGGTGCAGTGCACTCCTTCAGACCAGGTTTCTTTCGCTTAACTTTATGTTTGTGAGATTTAGTCCTGATATGGTCTCTAGCTGAAGTTCATTTACTTTTAGGGGCAGAGTAGGATTTGTACTGTGTGACTGTTACCTCCCCCACACCCCACTCTGTTTTCAATGAAAAATTCTACTTTTGATGGATATTTGCATCAGTTCTGGTTTGGGACTTCTGTGAAAAGTGCTATTCATGCACCCAGTGTTTATGCTTGAGTTCAGCTTTAGATGCTGAAAGCATCTGTCAGTGCATGAGAATTCCTGTGAGCCCACATTCTTGCCAACAGTTGGTGTTCGTGGCCTTTTCCAGTTTGGCCGTTCTGGTGGTTGGAGAGTTTTTTCTGCCTCTTTTTTGGGGGGAGGCAGGGGGACTTATGTCATATTTCGTTTCATCACATCCTATATAAAGACTTTACTTGAATTAGAATAACTTATAGGCAAAACACACTCCTCTTCAAATAGTTTGAACTCTTCATTATGTGAGCTGATAAGCAGTGAGCATCAGAAAGTGGCCAATGATACAACCGCTCGGCCTGAATTAAGCATCCTACCTGAGGGCCTGCTTGTTAGGCCTGTTTGGTCCGACCTCCTCAGTTAGGCCATTTTCCAGATAGAGTAACTGAGCCGCTTCAGGGATTGGAGGCCGTTCCAGGTGCCGTGGCCAGGCCTCCTAGGAGTTATTCGGGCATATGCACCTCTTCCCCTGGAAGAGGCCCCTACAGATCCTCCTACTCTGACTCACTAGGCAATCGCTGAGTGCTCACTGGGCGGCAGGCACTGGGCTGGGCCTGTGGGGTTCCTTCTCAGAGATGTGTTTAGTTTGATGCTGACCTTATTCACTTTACAGCGTTTTCATTCTACTTTATTGCAGTATAGTTGATTTTCACTGTTGTGTTGGTTTCAGGTGTACAGCAGAGTCATTCAGTTATGCGTGTATATCTGCATTCTTTTTCATATTCTTTTCCATTATGGTTTATCAGAGGATACTGAGTGTAGTTCTCTGTGCTGTACAGTAGGTCCTTGTGGATTATCTTTTTATATCTGCTGCTGCTGCTGCTAAGTCACTTCAGTCGTGTCTGACTCTGTGCGACCCCATAGACGGCAGCCCGCCAGGCTCCCCCGTCCCTGGGATTCTCCAGGCAAGAACACTGGAGTGGGTTGCCATTTCCTTCTCCAATGCATGAAAGTGAAAAGTGAAAGTGAAGTTGCTCAGTCGTGTCCGACTCTTAGCGACCCCATGGACTGCAGCCCACCAGGCTCTCCATCCATGGGATTCTCCAGGCAAGAGTACTGGAGTGGGGTGCCATTGCCTTCTGCCTTTTTATATGTAGTAGTGTGTATATGTTAATCCCAAGCTCCTAATAGATCCCCTTTCACGTTTCCCCTTTGGTAACTATAGGTTTGTTTTCAAAATCTGTGAATCTGTTTCTGTTCATAAGTAAGTTCATTTGTATCATTTTTAAAGTTCGATCTCACACATGAGTGATGTATGACACTCACTTTTCAGGTTACGGCTTTCACATCACAGCCTATTTCCTCAAAAGAGGAATACGTCTCCGCTGCCTGAGGGGCTCACCAAGGACAGGTAAGAAGCCAATTTCTTGGGTCATTCTGCACAATGAGTGTGTCCCTAGAGAAGGAATGAAAATTAAGGAATGATGATTCCTCGTGGCCACATAGCCTTCATGAAACTGAAGTACTAATTAAGAGTGTTTGCAAGCGCTTGAGATTATTTTTTTCCATCTTGCTCTGTTCACTGCCTGCCTCAGCCCAGTGAGTGGGGCCACGCTCCGCCTTCCTTTCCTGCTGCCTCTCGGCACTTGAGCAACCAGAGTCACTTCAGGCAGTTAGACCACTGTCTGTGCACACTGAGGCCCTGGAGTGCAGAGCGAGAGTATGAAAACGGTGCATTCCCGGCCCTGAGCCGCCAGGGCCTCTCCGTAGGTGTGTGATGGGGCCCTCTGCCCCCACGACTCCCCGAGTCAAGATGTTCACTGAGGAGATGAGGTCAAGTGTGTCCAGCCAACAACAACAGAGTCAGATGCTAACAACTGCTCTCCAAGTCCATCTGAGCTTTGGAAAGAAAATTTAACTCAGCTTCCTTTGCTGATTTTAGTAAATAAGATATGAAACAGGGACATTAAAAATGAACTGTGCAGCAACTATACTCCAGTAAAAACTTAGGAAAAGATAAAAGCAGTAGTACTTCCAAGTAAA
The DNA here is from genome assembly GCF_023091745.1 of Budorcas taxicolor. Lineage (NCBI taxonomy): Eukaryota > Metazoa > Chordata > Mammalia > Artiodactyla > Bovidae > Budorcas > Budorcas taxicolor. The sequence goes on from NC_068922.1 coordinate 4,130,027, forward strand.
ATACAGTATTCTAAACAAAGCAACAACAAAAAATGAACTATATAAAGGGTTGGTCTTGGAATCTTTGCAATTATCTGCACTTTCTTAACTTTAAGTGTCACTTGACTATATTACTGTCACGGTGGGGCCTTCCACTCTATTCAATCCTCTTAGTAAAATAAATCAGTTAACTTTGTATCTGTTAAAATACAGCCTAGCTACCCTTCATGGTAGGGACTGCCATTGCCTAAATTTTTATTTAAATGTTCATGCAAATCTCAATTACAACCTAAGCAGAGTGAAGGGCTTTCTGTTGATAAAATACCTAGCACCAAATTGTTTAAAATCTGCTATTCTAGCATTCTTATTTTTCCGAGGAATCATTTGATAGAACTGATAATTTTGAATTCTAGTTCTTTTTAAAAAAAAAATACTTTATTTATTTATTTAGCTGTGCTGGGCCTTAGTTGTGGCATGTGGGATCTAGTTTCCTGACCAGGGATTGAACCTGGGCCCCCTGCTTTGGGAGGGTTAGGGAAGTCTCTTAAATTCTGATTCTGATTCACTGATGAGCTACTGTATTTCAAGATTGTCCTGTTGGGAGAGGGAGTACAAATAATGAATTCTGTGGCTCCATTTCCTTTTCCAGAAAGTCGGAAACAGACTGGTTATCACTTATCTCAATAAGATGTTCCAAGAATTAGTGAAGAAATATTAACTGCTTTGTTAACTGTGTTTTTCTGCCTTTTCAGAGTCCCATCTATAGTTACCTAGCCAGATAAAGCATCCATGTAGTGAAAGTGAAAGTCACTCAGTCGTGTCCAACTCTTTGCGACCCCATGGACTATACAGTCCATGGAATTCTCCAGGCCAGAATACTGGAGTGGGTAACCTTTTCCTTCTCCAGGGGATCTTCCCAACCCAGGGATGGAATCCAGGTCTCCAGCATTGCAGGCAGATTCTTTGCCAGCTGAGCCCCAAGGGAAGCCCAAAGCTTCCATGTGGGGTCAGAGGTTAAACACACCCAAGCCCCCTGCAATGGGGGTTTCTGCCCGAGGACCAGAAGGGAGAAACAGAACAGCATGTCAGGCCCTGGTTGCAGAGCCTGAGCCGCTGCACATCTCTTGGTGAGCAGTGAAGCACCAGGGCGGGGTTCTGAGCAGGGTAAGCGGAGCTGTTGTGGAAACTGCTAACCCACTTGCCCCAGGTAGAATGAGTTGGAGGAGAGAAGGCAACCCCCAAAGAGACAGCAGGTGAGGAGAGAGTGGATCCCAGAACATCATTTTGGTGTAATGTAGCCTCTCCAAGTGGTTGAGGCACTGACTGTGCAGGAGTCATGTGTCTGCGTAACTGACACTTTCACGCCTGCTCTCTGTCACTGTCTCAGGGCCCTCCCACTGTCATTTCTTGTGGGCAGTGTGCATTGTATGTAAAAGGCTTCACTTTCATGACTCAGAATAATAAAAATTGGTCACATCTAAAAGGAAGGCTTTCCCTTTTAGAAAAAATTAGCTTTATTTCCGTTGTAAATACGATACATGTGTATTATACAAATACTGAGGCAGTTGTTTAGTCGCTGAGTCATGTCTGACTCTTCTGCGACCCCATGGACTGTAGTCTGCCAGGCTCCTCTGTCCATGGGATTTCCCAGGCAAGAATACTGGAGTGTGTTGCCATTTCCTTCTCCAGTTCAGCCAGTACAACCAAGTAAAAAACAGGGAAAGAGAAGACCCTCCCACTCCCCATCCTCCACCCCAGAATATTCACTGTTAACATGGGCTAAACGTCACTCCAGACATCACCCCAGAGGTCAGTGGGGGCTGTGTGGATGAATGGAGATGGACAGACAGATGGAGAAGGAGGCACATTTGCTATTCAATCATCCTTTCATTGAATGTTGAGGAGTCTGGTTCTGTGATTCATTTAACCTTCCCCACCCGGAAGTCAGTGGTTTTGCTTTAAGAAATTGTAATCATAGGTCACTGCGACTGTGGTATATAGTTGGACCAGCTTTACTATTGCACATCTTTTAAAATTTATTGTATTGTTTCTGGCTGCGCTGGGTCTTTGCTGTGCGCAGTCTTTCTCTAGTTGGGCGAGGGGAGCTGCTCCCTAGCCGCAGTGTGCCAGGCTCCTCATCGCAGTGGCTGCTTTTGTTGCAGGGCGCAGGCTTAGGGCAGGCTTCCGGAGTTCAGGCTCATGGACTCCTGAGCACAGGCTCAGTAGTTGTAGTGCACACGCTGAGTTGCCACACCACATGTGCAGTCTTCCTGGACCAGGCATTGAACCCACATCTCCTGCACTGGCAGGCAGATTCTTAACCACGAGACCCGCAGGGAAGTCCTCCTATTGCACATTTAACCATTTCCTTAAGAATGATCGTTAATTCCTAATCTCCGACACTGCTCTTTTCATAGCCTGGTTCAGACTGGGAATTTGCCTTGCAGCCTAGGGAACCTCTCCAAAGCCAGGTGACTGAAGAGGGGAGAGGAAACTAGCAAGAACACTGACAAGGTGTGTTTTCAGATTTCTTCCCTCTTCCAGTGTATGTCTGAACACTCAGTAGTAAATGTTGATCCTGTCTCCCAAATGTGAGTCTGAACAGAAAATAGCAAACTGACCCAGGAGGAAAGCTGTGATGGCCCTGGGCGCCTGGGGATTCCTACGGATACCGTGGTCCAGGGGCTCAGGTGGATCCATCTGCAGCCTCCGCCTCTGCCCCTGGAGCTTTGTGCTTGCCCTGCACTGCTGATGGCAAACCCTGGAAGGAAGGGAGGGGAGAAGACACGTGTCTGCTACATACATGCTTATCGTTGTAAGGCAGAATTCTTGGACCAAGCATTTCTGTGCTCAAAGTCTTTTGACACCTTGAGTGATGTGATTTCTTTCCTTTTGTACAGAACTCCAAGTGTTTCCCGACAGGTTTGTGGTCTGCGTAAGTCAGCTTGCGTTCAGTCGTGATCTTTTGGCAAGTCAGAGTGAAGATTTGGTATGTATGAAAAGCTCTATAAGTAAATCTGCTTGAATGAAAAGTTACTGTAATAAATAGAAGAACTGTTGAGCCCTCAGTGCATGTTTTAAGGGACCAAAAATGTCCTATCTATTTTGCGTGATAATATTGATTAATTGATATGCTCTTTTTTTTCCTGAAGACTTCTTGAGAATTTAGCGTGATCAGTAGTATAGCAACATAAAATGAGAAAGCACATACTACAAAAACCATGAAAATGCTTCTGATAGTATTCAAATGAAATATAAAGCATTCTTTAAATGAAGTGAGGCAAAATCCACATGTTTCCACTGGAAGCTTTCACTGGGGTCAGTGGCTTTTGAATTTTATTCCATGGTGAATCACTGACATTTTCATGAAAACCAGTACTTTACCCCACTATGCTCTTTCTTAACTGATAGAATTTGTTTTCTCTCTCTTTTCTTGGGCTCAATTTTGAGCTCCGTCAGTCTTATTTCTGTTTCAGTGGAGCTCTTTATGCAGACAAACAGATTCTGAAAATTCACTCCTAATGTTATAGCTTACAGCCTTGTCTTTTAAACTTAGCATATACATTTGAGAGTCGCTGTTGGGGGTGGGGCGGGGGTGGGGGTGTGTGTGTGCGTGTGTCTTGCTGCAGTCATAGCCCAATCTGTTTGAGCTTACCTCTGTACCAATTTTTGTTTTTCATATTTTTGGACTTGGACTTGTGACTTGAAACTTTAACAAAAAGGAAAAAGCGTCTAGCAGATCTTAAACCTAGACATGATATATGTCATGATTGTTATGCTTCTAAAATAATTTGTGGGGATATTAGATTACTCCTTATGTTATCTTTTAATCCATTTGAAATTTGGCCCTCATGGTCCAAAACCAGCTTCTTATCTCATCTTAAATAAATACATAAGAAAAGTGTTTTAGAAACTAGAAGGCTGAACAGAGACCCAAGAATAGTCTTCTGAGGATTCGTATTTAAATTTAGATACCTTTGTCCAGAACAGGTGAGCCCTTCAGAAAATCCAGTGAGACACTTACTCCATCTAGCAGCTAAACTCTTAAGTATACCTATTAAGTGCAATAAATGAAGCACATCTAGTGACAAGTGTTAAAAGTTTATTTCAGAAGCATTTCTAGAATGTTGAATTATCTTAGTAAATTAACAAATACTAAAGTAATAATGCTGCTGCCAAACAACTGTAATGTAATATAGCTTAACTGATTCTCAGACCAGTGAAAACATTGATTTGTGGTTCAAGAAGACAATTAATTGTACCACAAAGTATTACTGTTTTCAGATAGAATACAGAAAAAATTAGATCTTGTATGACATGTAATAATAATACTTAATATTTTTAATTATTAAGGATGAGTTACAACATCTCCATACAAATGAAATATCGTCCTCCTTAGGGATACTGGTATTTGTACAGATGTAAGCTTTCTATAGCTGCTGTCATATAAATCTTATAATCTGGAGGACTTTTTAAACGTGAAGAATTTTCATTATGAAAAGTTGACTGGTCTGAGCCTTTTGCACGAGCCAGTTCCGTTTTATCTTCGAAATGTTCTGATATCCAGGGATAACACTGGGAGTTCACCAAGTCAGCTTATGAGAAAAGTGCCATTTCCATCTTGAGGCTCTTTCACTGTTTTGCGTGCTTCCCTTTAGCTGTGGTCAGCCTTGAGCTGCCCTTGTCCCCACCTCTGACCATCCTTCACATGCACGCTTCCCTCGGTCAGCTAACTCCCGGCACGAAGGGGGCGGCTTCAGTCCCTGACACCTCCGAGCCCCACTCTGTGTGGCCAGCCCACCTGTGCAGCCCCTCCTCGTGGGCCTGTCCCCCACTTCCTTGAGAGCCTGCTCCAGGAATAATAGCACACCCAGGTCAAGCAGGGGGCCCTGGCACCCACAAATGCCCCGTCCAGCCAAGACCCCAGTCCTTCCGTCCCAGGCGCCTCCGGTTCAATCCTCGCTGACGCTTGGCCTCTGCAGAGCCCTCCTGTCCCGACTACATGAGGATCAAGGAACATCGTTCCCTGCCAGGACGGCCTCCTGCCGGGAGTAGCCCGTGAGGTCTGGCCCTCTGACTAGCCCTTGAACTTCCTTATGTCCCTTAAAGCTTCAGATCATTTTATCCGTTCACACGGACACTAGCCCCGGGGCAGGATCCATCTCATTTCTCTCAGTAGTTACTCTCCAGGAACTGGGGGAAGCCTGGGAGCGGGCTTCCTGAGGGGAGTATTGGAGACGTCTTTGGGAAGAACGTCAATCATTTGTCCGGAAACTGCTGGCTTCGCTCCCTCTTCCCCAGCTTCCCTCTTTCCCAGCCGCAGAAGTGGCAGGGGAGAGTGGGCACCGGGCAGAGCCTGGCCGCCTTACTCCTGCTGTGGCCCCAAGTAGAGGTTGCCTCCTCCTTCCCCTTTCCTCTTTTCCAATCGGATCTTCAGTGTTGAAGTGACAGCCGCTGGGAAACCTGGGAACATCTATTCAGAGCTGCTCCGCCTGGATGCAGGGCAGCCCAAGAAAGCAGCCGTGCCAGACACAGGAGTGCCCAGGGAGCGCCCCCTCTTCAGGGGCAGAGCAAGTGCAACCACGCCGCTGCAGGCACTGGGAAGGCCTGTCTCCCGCCCTGCACGAGGGCCCCATGCGGGGCGGCACTCCGTGTTGCAAGAGCTCTGTCCCCCAGTGCCCACGTGCCAGGGATGTGGGAATCGTGCTGTGTACTTTGGGAAGAAAGGGCATGATTACGGGATGAGTCACTGTATTTTTCTTACTATAGTTTCTCATAAGAAATCTCGGAGCCCTGATAGTCTCAGTTTTGGATCTATTGCTAGAAGTGGGTCCTTTTGCAGTTTTTACCTTTCGTTTCAGAGTTTTATTTTTCCCCCACCTTCTTTCCCTTAAAAATATGAACAGCAGGACGCTCAGCATGTCCCGTTCCGGCAGTGCTGTCTTGCGTATTTACAAACCCCAGTCCCTGTGTCAAGACTGCTTTCTCTGATGCAAAGCCTGGGAACCTTTGGGAAAGTCAAAGTTAGTTCTCATTTTTATTATTCCTTTATTAAGGGAAATAACCAATAATAACTGAAGCCATAATTTTACTTTCCAAAGTAATAAGTTTATTGTGTAAATAATCGCAGACCCATCTGGATCTGGGACATTTCAGAGTCAGCACAAAGCTGCTTTCTCACAGAGCGCTGGTTACAGCCACTCCTAGTCTCTCGTGGCCCTTCCCATCTGTTCTTACCATCACGTTCTACCATAATTTGCTGAGTGCTGACTCTGTGCCAGGAACTCTGGCAGGCACTGGAGAAACAAAGAAAAAGAAAAAAATCATTCTTGCCCTCAAGGAGCTTCCAGTCTGGCAGATCAAGGGCTGTGAAGGTGACCTGGCGACCCCAAAATTTTAATTTAGAGAGAGCCTCCCTTTTTTTTAAGGCGTATCCATTCTGTACCTTAACGGTTCATTTGGCCCCTCTCTACAATTCAGAAGGAAAGTTCAAAAGATTTATTTTCTTTTAAACCTAAGCTGTAAAAACCTGTGATTCTTTGGGAAATTTAAAAATGGTGTTTAGTACTAGTGCTTCAGAGAAGTGGATGTGGGCGCTAAGATGTTTGCACTGTCTTCCTCACCTTCCTTTGAGCTGTGACCAAGCTGTGAAAGCATCTGTCAAGAGTCTTCAGAAAGCACTGCCCTGCGCCAGAGCGCCCTCTCAGTGGAAGGGTTGCTGGCATGACCAACAGGATTCAATAGTTAAGCACTAAACTGAGCATTTCTTTTTAAGTTGAACTATCGTTCAACCTTAGAGAACACTCCTTCTAGTTTATGAGTATAAAATTGAAGTGAAAATGAGTCTAAAGAAGCAATAAACTGCCCTTGCCTGGGTTATTTTTAGCCTGGCTGTCCTATTTCTCAGTTGTGAGTAACTGAACCTCAGTGGGCCTTAGCCCTCCTCTCAGTCAAGGGAGAGAGTATCAGAGTATATAGAAAATCCTTTCTCACACTGTTCTACCAGATAAAGTGGATGAAAATACAGCTAAATAAAAATCACAAAATAATTTTACACAAAAAAGCACTTGACTTGTAGCTTTAAAAATTTGAGATTGGAAAAAAAACTCAAGGGAGGATTATATTTTAATCTTAGGAAAGATAAATAGAAATTAAAAGGAAACATTTTAGTCCTGAATTTTTTGTTGTTGGTGTTCAATCACTAAGTCATGTCCAACTCTTTGTGACCCCATAGACTGCAGCGTGCCAGGCTTCCCTGTCCTTCACTATCTCCTGGAATTTGCTCAAACTCATGTCCATCGAGTCAGTGATGCCATCCAACTGTCTCATCCTCTGTCGTCCCCTTCTGCCTTCAATCTTTCCCAGCATCAGGGTCTTTTCCAATGAATCAACTTTTCTCATCAGGTGGCCAAACTATTGGAGCTTCAGCTTCAGCATCAGTCCTCCCAAATAAATGTTCAGGATTGATTTCCTTTAGGATTGACTGGTTTGATCTCCTTATAGAAGAAATAAAAGAATTTGTGTACTAACTTCATAACCAAACAACAGAATTATTTAACTTTCATGAGCAAACTTCGATATAAGGTTAAAACAGATCATTCAAGAAAAGAACTCTTTTTTTAATATCAAAAAAATTAAGTAAGTAGTGGATGATTTTTCTAGGTTTTTCTTACTGTATCATAGACTTTAAGAATCCATTCTTCTTGTTGTATTTCCTAAACAGTGCTAGTGGTAAATTCTATGGAAGCCATTAACAAGAGATTCATGTAGCACTAGGAAAATTTCCTTGAGTGGGAAGAGGTAATTTCCATATTTCACATTTCCCACAGTGTTTTGAAGTTGGTTTTTTACTTAATAACAGCTTACCAAAATTGTACATGTTCACTGTACAAAAAATTTTAGAATCAAAACATATACAAAGAAAGTAAAAATTACCCATAACTCCCAACCCAAAGATAGCTTCTGTTAATGACCTAGCCTGTACTCCCCTATACGTCATACTTGATAACTGAGGTTGGTCTGTATTTAGTTAGCAGGACCCATTCATTTGTGAATTGTGTGTTTATGTCCATTTTTCTATTGGTATTTTTGTATTTCACAAACTTCTTACTATATAAAAACTTCTTACATAGCAAGGAAAATAACTTTCAGTGAATTTATCATTTTCTTTTCAATCACATGTCATTTTTGCTGCCTGGTAGATGTCTGTGTCCTCGGCAGGGCCTGTGGATGGGCTGGATAAGGATGGGAACTATAGCAGCATCCATCACACGCCTGTCCTGCCCTTCTGTGGCTTGGCAGGGGGATGATCCTAATGGAAATGCTGTGTGTGGGGGGATGAAGATGCTCTTGGTTGGTCTGGTCTGTCTACAATAGTTTTTTTAGACAGTGACAGAGACCATAAGAAAGCTTTTTCTCATGGAATATCATTTTTTTTTAAAGATGAGCTATCCTTTGCTTGTATGTTCCAGTAGCCTGAGCTTTTGTTCTCCTTTCCTAATAATAAAATTCTCCCAAACAGTTAGCCAGCAGTGTTTGTTAATAAGTTGTCTCCTGTCCCCCGTCTCCAGCCCTCCAAAGGAACCTGCCCTTGGCCGAGTTAGAACAGAAAGCATAGATAATTTAGCATAGAAACTGGCTCGCTTAGAATAGTTAGAGAGGGTCGATAGAATGGGGAAGATCGAAAGGGTAGTTAGTATAGGCTGTGTCTGTGCCCCCTGGTCCTTTGGGCCTTTTTCCCATCATGTACCTTTCCTTCTGAGAGACCTATTATCTCCCTTTGATGACCACTTAGGTGATCGATTGATTTAGGGAAAACATGACAGGGAATAAAACAAGTGAAATGGGGATCAAACGTGAAATTACAGGACCTGACTTTGACCACTGCCTCTGCCCTCACTCACTTGATGACGTTGGACAAATCATTTGGCTTCTTGGGATTTGTTCAGCAAAAGTAAAAAGTGATGCCCAGGACTTCCCTGGTCCAGTGTTAGAATCCTCCTTCCAGTGCAGGGGACTCAGGTTCAATCCCTGGTCAGGGAACTGAGATCCCACATGCCTCAGGGCAACTAGGACTGTGCCCTGCAACTACTGAGCCCTAGTGGCTCAGCTAAAGAAGCCTGCATGCTGCAATGAAGACCCAGCACAATCAAAAAAAAAAGAAGTAAAAGTGATGCCTGCCATGCAAGTGAAACGACGAATATAAAAATGTCTTGTAAATTCTAAAGTCCTGATGCAGTATTAATTATCGTCATCACCATCATCATTCTCATCATTCCCATTCACCATTCTTCCTGTTCTTAACCTGAAGAAGAGCTCATTTAAATGCCATTAATGCTAGATGAAATTAAAAGACGCTTACTCCTTGAAGAAAAGCTATGACAAACCTAGACAGCGTATTAAAAGGCAGAGACATCACTTTACCAACAAAAGTCCATATAGTCAAAGGTATGGTTTTTCTAGTAGTCATGTATGGATGTGATAGTTGGGCCATAAAGAAGGCTGAGCACCCAAAAGTTGATGCTCTCAAACTGTGGTGTTGGAAAGGATTCTTGAGAGTCCCCTGGACATCAAGGAGATCAAATCAGTTAATCCTAAAGGAAATCAACCCTGAATATTCATTGGAAGGACTAATGATGAAACAAGCTCCAATACTTTGGCCACCTGACGCAAAGAGCCCACTCAGTGGGAAAGACCCTGATGCTGGGAAAGATTGAGGGCAGGAGAAGGGGACGACAGAGGATGAGATGGTTGGATGGCATCATCAACTCAATGGACATGAGTTTGTGCATGTTCTGGGAGACACTGAAGGACTGGGAAGCCTAGCATGCTGTAGTCAGTCCATGGGGTCGCAAAGAATCAGACACGACTCAGCGACTGAACAACAATACCAGATTAGCAAAGAGCTAAACACCTGACCCTCTGTGCTAGTGAGCTTCTGAAGAAGCTCAGTTCTTATTTTTCGTCTCTCATTTGCCCACCCAGCTTCATTTTCCAGCTATAAAAACTGAAGTACCAAAGAGTTAAGTGACACATGCTCGTTTAGCCAGCAAGTCAGTGATGGACAGAGGGACACAGCAAAAGCGTAAACTCGTGACCTCCTGTGGGAGATCTGCTCACCACCATCCACAGGGGGAGGAGGGAGAGACCACCCAGTTAAAATGCCTTTCTTTCCAGTAGCTGCCAGTAGACTCCCAGTGAGACACTGTTTTGGAGGAAGGACCCAGCCACTGCTCTAAGGTGCAGAGGATTTGGGAAACAGCAGATTTTTCAGGCTGGGTGCCTAAAAGTGCACACAGGCTCTATCTAGAACACCCACCGTGAGAGAGCGCAGACTGAGACGAAGTGCAAGGGGATCCTGTCGGGAACGTTCATTAGTAAACAGATGATTTAGAATTCGGTGCTTCCTTTCCCAAGCTAGCAAGGCCGTATGTGGGGCGAGGTTCCCAGACTCGTCCGCAGAAGCTGTTGCTATCATGAGATTGGAGACTTGGAAAGGGGGTCTCACTGTCTGTGTTCAAGGGAGATGGGAAGAGCTGTTCCTTCTGTATCCCTGGGCAGAGGGCCAGCTCTGAGCAGAATTGTGAAATGAGACAATCATCTAATGGCTTTGCTCAGGCTCTCACGCCTCTTTCCCACCGACAGCCAGGCTTGTAGTGGTCCTCGCTGGCCAGGCCTGCCACCCCCCAGCTGTCCTGCGGGTTTCCTCACCTCTCTCCTCTCCCATCCTGTCCAGACCCACCTGCTCAGCCACAGGAGACGCTGGGGTAAAGATAACCACCACCAACGAAGGACTGGCGACCTTCCTGCAGGTGCTGGCAGTTTCCAGCCCCAGGCTTCTGTGCGGGAAGTTATTTTTGAATAAGAGGTAGGGTAGTTCTGCCGGGGTGATTGCCATTAAGTTTCTATTTTTCACAGCTGTTTCCCTTCAACGTTTAAACTGGGCATTAAACCTCTGATTCATGAATCATCTGAATTTTTTTTTTTAAGGGGGATGTGAATTTTTATGTTTTTCTGGCGAAACTATAACAGCTCTCCGTTAGTTTTCAGAGTGCTCGATGAGCACCTTCCCTTCTTTAGAAGCACTGGTTGCAAACCTACATATTCTCTCGAGCATCCAAATTCTGTCACACTCGTGTGGCACCAGAGACTCAACTCTGAGGCCCCAGGTTGTTTAGGATTTATTGTTAGGCTCTCGAGGGTTAGATAAGTGTAAACTGGAAAATCCCTGTGAAATGTGTACTGCCTGCAAGATCACTTCCTTGATTTTTTTTTTCACTAATTTCATTTTCAGGCTAGCATTCTTCGCAGCTATTTTATTGGTACTCCCAAAGGTCTGTACAAGATAGCTTCATAGTCGTCAATTCAGAAGACATGAAAACTTTTTAAAAGTATTTTAAATTTTTTTTAAAAAACACACTAGGGGGTCTGCTGTTAACCCAAGTAGCAGCATCATCAGCAAACGTGTGCTCCTCTTCGCCTTAGAGATGTGTCCTTTCGTGTGAGGGTAGGGAAGCAGAGGGACCAGGGGCCAGAGGAGCCTGCTGAAGCAGAAAGGGTTCCTGCTCACAGTGGGAACTGGGCAGATGACAAGGCCTCATGGTTGTCAGTGTCCTCATCTCTGAGATGGAGGAGGGCGTGTCTGCCAGGGGAGCATCCCAGGAGGACTGGTCCCTCTCCAAGTGCTTCTCTCTATAGTGTCTCAGGACAGCTGTCCTCCACCATTATCACATGTAGAGAAAGCATCTGCTGGCCACAGTGGGATCCAAGAGAGAACAGTTTCCTCTTCATTTCCCTGTTTGCTGTGGTTCCAGTGAGTCAATGCACACATGTCTATTCCTGTATTTCTTTTCATTGTTCATGACTGCTCCATCCCACCTGATTTTTCCTTTTCACTGCCTTCACTTAATCAATTATCAAATAATGTAAGAAAATCTTAGAAGTGAAATTTGGGAAAGAGAGACCTCTTCCTCATTTTAGGACCGTGGCCTCTGCATGGCCGCGTTGCATCAATAGTCCAAGACTGTAGTCATTGTCATAGTTCACGCTCTACTTGGGCTACTTGGAATTCATCAGGCATCACACAAGAGTAACTTTTCTTTGTGCCTTTATTATTGTAAGGTCATGAAAAATTGAAAGTAGTTTCAGTTTATTACTTTAATATTAGTATTTGCCCCCCAAATAAGCTAATAAGATATAACTTTTGCTTTGATTTTTAAAAGAAATTTTTTTTTAATTTATTTTTGGCTGTGCTGGGTCTTAATGGCTATGCACAGGCTTTCTCTTGGTGCAGTGAGTGGGGGCTTGCCTCTCGTTGCAGTCCATGAGCTTCTCATTGCGGCGTCTACTCTTGTTGCAGAGCATGGGCTCCAGGCATGCAGGCTAAGTAACTGTAGCAAACGGGCTTAGTTACCCCTTTGCATGTGGAATCTTCCTGTACTAGGGACCCAGCCCCTGTCCCCTGCATTGGCAGGTGGATTCTTGACCTCTGGACCAACAGGGAAGTCCCTGCTCTGCTTTTAATTGTTTGCAAAGGACTTTCATTATTTGTGAAGGGCTGTTGCATACAATAGCTTGTTCTGTGCACCAAACCCAAGAAGAGATGATATCAGCCTCAAACCTTTTAGTTTTCAAGGAACAGGAAAGCTAACTAAATGGCTTAGGAAAAAAAAGGAAGGTTTTTGGCTCATGTGCCTCAAAAGCCCACACTGTGGGTATGTTGATCAGAGGCACAGACTTTCATCAGGACTGTTTCTCACAGTCCATTGGCTCTGCCTTCCACACCGTTTGACTTCATGCTCAGCCTGTGTGTGGTAGTGGTCCTGGTCACTCCAGGTTCATGGCAGAAGAGAGCAGGCCCCAGCAGTCCATGCGTCTTTGTGAGGCTCACAAATTCTGGACTTGACTGGCCTGGCCTGGGTCACAGGCCCACTTCTGGAGTCAGGCTTGTACACGAGGCCTCCTGAAATGCCTGGACATCGGAAGGACCTTGGGGCCGTGATTCCCTAAGAGAGAAATCCGTTTCCAGGTTAAAAAAAAAAGTAGATGAGGAAACTGATGCTCAGAGAAGACAAAGGGCCTGTCCAGACGCCACAGTGACATAGTGACCAGGACAGCAGATGACCCCGGGCACGATGGGGAGGGTGCTGTAGGGGACCAGGCCTTCTTCCTCGGTCCTGGCCCAGCTAGATGTGTGGCCCGAGACACTTAGCCGCCTGGGTCTTGTGGCATCAAACAGGGACACAACCTGTCTGTCAGATACTCAGTGAGGCCCCAGTGAGGGGTGGGAAAAGGACTTTAATCACCTAAGCTTCCTACAGATACAAAGCATCCTTCACCTTCTTATAAACCCAGATGGTCTGTGCAGGCATCAGCTTTTCTTTCACAACAATGTCAAGAAAACATGTTCAGTCCTTTCCACTTTCCAAAGTGTGCTTCATACACCTCGCTGCAGTTAAATTCCCTACACCATCGTGAACCAACTCTAAGGGGCTTCAGGAAGTGGCTCTGGGACCAGCCATCAAGGGGTCCATTCCTTGACTTCTGCCCCCTTTTGCCTCTGTGCTCCACCCCGCATCCCAGGAGCATGGAGCCCATTTGATCGGTTCTGAGTGTTCCATTCTCAGCAGATGTGATCATGAGAAATTCAGAGACAGCCACGTTATGACTGTGACTTAGGCTGTATATTCTACTAGTCCATGAATTACCTACTTTTAAAATATCCTGGTTGAGTTGTTAATTATTTTCATTTGGGAGTAAATAAAACAGAATCCTGCTAAAGCTGAAACTCCAATACTTTGGCCACCTCATGCGAAGAGTTGACTCATTGGAAAAGACTCTGATGCTGGAAGGGATTGGGGGCAGGAGGAGAAGGGGACGACAGAGGATGAGATGGCTGGATGGCATCACTGACTCGATGGACATGAGTCTGAGTGAACTCTGGGAGTTGGTGATGCACAGGGAGGCCTGGCGTGCTGCGATTCATGGGGTCGCAAAGAGTCGGACACGACTGAGCGACTGAACTGAACTGAAAACAGAATCTGAAGAAACTCGTGTATAAAACCATGAGAAAATGGATCCAACTGTGAAAAGATAAAGACTGTGAGTACCATACTGCTACATTAAGTGTTACTGTGAGAAAAATTCTTAACAACATTGAGGGTCTTTTCTTCCCCTTCTCCCTTTATTGCCTTCATACCCGACAGGATGTCTTCAGTCCTGGACACAAGCATTTGGCGGGACGGCTCTGTCATACCATCTAACCGGGGCTGAGAGGGGGGCCCATGCTCCAGGCAGCAGGCGGGCGGCGTGGCTGGTGTGGGCTGTGACACTCGTGCCCACACAGTGCCTGACCTCACGGCCTCCAGGCTCTGTGCCCCTCGGCTGGCACTGATATCCTGGGGGTCTGCAGCATGACATTCCCAGCAGAAGCCACGCTCTCAGGTGAGCAGCGCTCGGTCATGCTGCTCATCCGCCAGTGGGACATGGTAATGACAAAACTCCTTGTCTCCCCAAGCCGTTTTGAAGGTGGCATTGGTGAATACACATAAAGCTTCTAAAGCAGTGCCTGGCACTCAGTTTCAGGTTCGCATGTAGTGGCTGATCACTTCTGGCCAGATATGCCTGCTCCAGAGTTATCCCTAACTCCATTACCCACCTGGCCCAGTCCAGCTACCGCCCTGTGTCTCTGCTTCCCCTGTACTGCAGAACTCCTCAAAGGTGTAATCTGCACCTGTGCTGGCCAGTGCTGTGGCCACCAGCCACATCTGGCTGTTAAGCAGGTGAGAAAGTACTGGAAGTGTCTAATACACCCCAGATTTCAAAAGCAGTCCACAAAGGTAAACTCTCTCAGTAATCGTATATTGATCACTTGTTATGGAAGATAAATAATATACAGTTTCCTTGGTGGATCAGGGGTACAGAACCCGCCTGCCAATGCTGGAGACATGGGTTCAATCCCTGCATTGGGAAGATCCCCTGGAGAAGGAAATGGCAATCAACTGCAGTGTTCTTGCCTGGAGAATCCCATGGACAGAGGAGCCTGGCAGGCTATGGTCCACGGGGTGACAAGAGTCAGACACAACTCAGTGACTAAACAACAACAGTGTGTTATTGAAATCTGGTGTCATCAATTTCCTGTTTTTTCACTGGTCTCTGGAAGATTTAGTTACCTGCACAGCTCAGGTTATATTTCTACTTGAGAGTCCTTGTCTCCACTGTGCCTCCGCTTCACTCTTGAACCCCTTCCAGGCACTTAGGTCCCAGCACTTCACCAAAAATAACTTTTGTCAAATCACCGTCCTCTAATAACTTTTCAGTCCTAAATGTTCAGCAGGCTTAGACGTGGTTGTCACTGTTGATGAAGCCCTTTCTCCTGTTGTCTCCAGGGACACCAGGTTACCTTGCCTCTTCCCTCTCCTCACTGAAGATTCCCTCCTAGTCTCCTTTCTGAATCCTCCATGTCCTCTCAACCTGTTTTCTCACCCAAGGGCACTCCCCCGGAGCTCATCCACACAAAGCCTTTAAGTTCTTACCACCTCTGTGGACTTCCCAGCTTGGTGTCTGCAGACAGAACTCTTTGGAAGCTGTAGCTTAACCACCTGCTCAGCATCTCCATTTAGACATCCAGGACAGCTCTTAAAGCCTACATACCTAAAACGGGCTTCTTGGTTTCATTTCCCCAAGCCTGCCCCCCACCGCCCCCAGTACTTCCTATATTGGTAAAGGGTAACTTCCCTCATCCAGCTGTTTAAAGCAGTACTTCTTGTATTGTTAAAGGGTAACTTCCTTCATCCACAGATCATGGAGTTATCCTCAACTTTTTTTCTTCCTCTCACTCTTTGTATCTAGTCCATCAGCTCATTCTGTTGGGTCTGCTTGATTTCCAATCAAACCACTTTTCACCACCACCTGCCTCCTCCAAGACCTGCCATCCTCGGATGGACCATTACAGTAGCCTCATCACTGGCCTCCCTGCCTCCACCCTCTTCCCTCCATTATACCCAAGGTGATCCTTTCAAAATACCAAGTCTCTTTTCTTGGGATCTTCTAGTGGCCTTACCGTCATCATCAACACATACATACCTACACACAATATTTGTGCACCTCTCCCCTGCCCCTCTTCTTCATAAGTGGCCCATCCTCCACACAGATCTCTGGGAAAAGCTGTCCTTCATACCTACCACAGCCTTCCCTGACCACCCAGCAACCCCTTCGAGGTGCATTTCTCCTCGTGACACCTTCATCAGCTGACACTGTCTGTGTGTTTGCTTGCTGTCCTCCCCACTGGGATGGGGACCCCATGAGAAGAAGAGCATGTTCTGTGGGTCCATGTACTTTCCAGGTCTAGGTCCTCAAGGACCTCTTGCAGCGCCGGGCCCCGAGTCCAGTGGTGCCAACTGGATGACTCTGCTCAGTTTTCAGTTTCACACGCTTGTAGGACAAGAGCTTAGTAACTCTGCTGGGCATCAGGATCCCTGGGAAACTTACCTAAAATTCACATGCCCTCACCCCAGCCCACTTTGGAGACCCACAATGCAGTAGATTCTGGGGTAGACTCCTGCACATTTTTGAACAAGCTCCTCAGGTTATTTTGAGGCCTGACACACCTGGGCCACCCTCTGCCAGATGCTGCCGCGGCGAGCAACTCTACACTGTGTACCTGTCACTCTGCTCTGAGGAGGGTACTTCCATGTGTTATCAGCAGTCCTTGAGTCACCTGGGAACCTAAATATAGCTCTCGTAGCCCCACCCCAGATCTTGTGAGTCAGAACTTCCAGGGATGGGTCTCGGGAATCTTTTTTTTTTTTTTTTGAAGCCTCTGAGAGCAGCCAGTCTTCTCACTAGCCTTTGGGAGGCTCAGCTGTGCTGTGCACTCCTGGAGGAGGATGTGAATTAACAGTGATTTTTTTTAATGTCCTTTTAGGCCAGCTTCACTCCCCATCCCTCATTAACCCAACAGTATCCTATTCAAAAGTAGTCATACTCAAGGAAGTAAATCCTTGATTTGTCCACAATTTAAACTTGCTCTGTGATTTGAACATCCACCAGTGTTTCTAACTATTGGGTTGGCCCAAAAGTTCATTCAGGTTTTCGCTGACTGAACTTTTGGGCCAACCCAATATATTTCAACACAGCTCATTCTGGTGGCTACTTTTCTGTGTCATCTTTTGTATCTTAAGAATTTAAAATATGTCTCCCAGGTCAGACTGGACAGCACTGGAAGTAATGCCCACCCCACCATACTCAGATTGACCTACTCAGCCTTCGCATTGAACCTGTGCTGGAGCACGTGGCTCCACCATACTCACTTTGCATTGAACCCGTGCTGGAGCACATGGCTTTGGCTGTCCTCAACTTCATATGCATACACTCTGGTCTCCAGAGCATCCCCAGGGATGGAGGCAGGCCTGACCGCTTGCTCTGGGCACCCACATGGGCTGCTGAAGCTGCTGAGGAGGGTGTCTCCCTAATTAGACTTCTGGGTCCAGTAGCCTTGCCCTACTGCTGTTTTTTTTTTTTTTTTCCTGAAACTGTATGTGTACAGCTTTATAAGCCAACCCAAATTCCATGGACAGATGAGCCTGGTGGGCTACAGTTCATGGGGTCACAAAGAGTCAGACATGACTGAGTGACTAACACTTTCACTTCCACGGGTGGAAATTTTTAAAACCACAATCCTCAAAGTACTACCAAAGATAAATAATTGAGAGAGGGGGCTGGCCATAGTTGCAGCATTGTATTCCTTAGCTGGACTCCGAGCTAGCATCCAAGTGGTGAGGGATCACTGGTGACTGATGATGGCCCAAAGCAATCCTCTTGGTTTACCTGCCTCCTAAATCCTGAATCCCCGTGGGGTGCTCTCTCTGGGCTTTGGACAGCCTGTGCTGTGCTGTGCTCGGTCGCCCAGTCGTGTCTGACTCTTTTCGACCCCATGGACTGAAGCCCGCCAGGCTCCTCTGTCCAGGGGATTCTCCAAGCAAGAACACTGGAGTGGGTTGTCATGCCTTCCTTCAGGTGATCTTCCCAACTCAGGGACTGAACGCAAGTCTCGGGGACAGCCTACCGGTAGCCTTTCGAAGTATGTTGTATTTGTTTGTCTTCTTTGCAGATAGTGTCAGGGTCGTTAGTCACATAGAACCTGGAAAGAAGCAGTGTCACCCAGGTAAGCCCCAGAGGCACTTGATACCTTCACAGCCCTAAGAGTCTTGCCTCTGGATAAGCTACAGTTGCATTTTGATGCCAGATGTGAGACACCATTAGTAATCAGGATGAGTCCCATGGGATATCCTGTTCCCAGGTGAGAGCTGCTTCCCCTAGAGTACTTGTGCAGGGCACCAGGAGGCGGCAGTGTGGTGACAAAGGGGTGTGAATAACCCTGGAGATGTGAGAATGAGAGATTTCTAATGAGCTCTGACAGTTCAAGGGCTGAAGGAGTCTAACCTCTTTTTTCTCCTGCCACCCAGTCTTCATACAAATGTAAATATGCCTCCTTTGACAAATTGACAAATTGCCAGATGTGGTTTTAATCTGTAAGCAGGAGACCCTGCCTTGCCTTTTTCTTTCTTTTTATTTTTGTTTTTCTTTCTTTATTTGACAATATGAAGTCACAGGCTTTGCACTTTTCGAGCTGGACATTTCCTTCTGTCACTCTTGCTGCTGTTGTTGTTTTTCTCTTCCAAGGACATTTTCCTCCATTGTTAGAAGAATTCGGGATGAGAGTCCATTGTCCTGTTTTTTAGAGGTGTTTTTGAAGTTCCCATAGGAAATGCAGAGTGCTCTTTAAGCTTAAAAAATAAATAAATAGAGGCAGCGGTTGAATCCAGTGTGAGATGCGAAGAGTGTCTGTATCACGGCCTCATGTTTTGTGGTCTGTGCAGTATCCATTGTTGTTATTTATGACCCTGTCTCCCTCCGTTGTGGACTTCTTCCAGCCTTGGGGAATTTACATCATTCCTAATAGGAAAAGGCTTTCTGGTTCCCACAGAGTTGTTCAAAGCCTGACTCATGCTCCTTATGTTAATTGTGCAGCTCTGAAACTACAGCACTTTACAGGGTGTGGTTGTAAGGGGGAAATCGACTGTACTTACAAGGCATGTTTAGAAGCGTTTCACACATAAATCTCAATCTCTCTCTCTCCCTCTCTTCCTCTCTTTCTCTGTCATTTAACTTTTAAACTAACACTTTTGGGTCAACAAACCTAGACAGTGTATTAAAAAGCAGAGACATTACTCTGCCCATAAAAGTCCATATAGTCAAAGCTATGATTTTTTTGATATTCTTGTATGAATGTGAGCGTTGGACCATAAAGAAGGCTGAGTGCCAAAGAATTGATGCCTTTGAATTGTGCTGGAGAAGACTCTTGAGAGTCCCTTGGACAGCAAGGATATCAAACCAGTCAGTCCTAAAGGAAATCAATCCTGAATATTCATTGGAAGGACTGATGCTGAAGCTGAAGCTCCAATACTGTGGTCACCTGATACAAAGAACTGACTCCTTGAGAAGATCCTGATGCTGGGAAAGATTGAAGGCAGGAGGAGAAGGGGATGACAGAGGATGAGAAGGTTGGATGGCATCACTGACTCAATGGACATGAGTTTGAGCAAACTTCAGGAGATAGTGAAGGACAAGGAAGCCTGGCATACTGCAGTCCTTGGGGTTGCAAAGAATGGAACACGACTTAGCGACTGAACAACAGGAAGTCTTAAGGGAAAGAAAAGGGACTGGGATTAAAATGCAGTGAAAGTGAAAGTCTCTCAGTTGTAAGTCTGACTCTTTGTGACCCCATGGACTATACAGTCTGTGGAATTCTCCAGGCCAGAATACTGGAGTGGGTAGCCTTTCCCTTCTCCAAGGGATCTTTCCAACCCAGGGATCGAACCTAGGTGTCCCACACTGCAGTTGGATTCTTTACCAGGTGAGCCATACAGGAAGCCCCAAAATGCAGTATAATCCAATAAAACCAATTGTATTCTGTTTACTAACTCTTAAAACTGACTTGGGTTATAACTAGACCCTGAGTGACATTGGTCCAGGTCTAAAACGCCGGAGAGTTCGTGAGAGCAAAAGGTTGGTGCTCGGTGGTGCAGGGCAGTGATTGGATGAAGCTCATAGCATCACTCTGTGGGACATGCAGACGTGATTCCAATGGCTGCAGCCTACTAGGCTCTCTGGGGTGTCAGTCTTACTTCCAGTGTAGGTCTGCTGGTACCTTACCAATACCACTCCTTGTGGCAGCAACATTTTACTATAAAATTTGATGGAGAAGGGTACTGAGAAATGTACTAGAAATTGATAGAATTTAACACCTTGTCTGAATTATCTATGTGCTAACCAAAAGGAAACAACTTTCCAAAAGAAAGAAATTGGTCAATATTGATGAGGGTTGGGAGATTTTTACTTTTTATAGCTACTTCTTTATGAAGCTTCCATGTGTAAGGATAGATAGATAACCTCAGAATTATCTAAAACCATGTTAGTGCTGTTATTTTAAGGGGAAAAAAACTCAGGAGTGTTTCAGTTACCAGGAATCTCAAACTCTGGTTTTCGAAGTACCAGTATTGGTAGGCTGAACTCTTTGACAATTTTTGCAAAGGCCATACTCTGTTTTTATAGATAGAGAAGATGTAAGAATTCTGACGTTCATCGGAGTACAGACCACTGTGGCCCCAGGTCTCTCTGGAAGGCCAGGCCCACGGCCACATGGTCACCTGACTGGGGCATCATCACATCCCAGGCCTCAGAGCTCTCGGTTCTGGCCGAGAGTTCCCAGATGGCTTGGAGTCACCATCTTGCATGTTTGTGGCACACATTCACGAATGAAACGTGTACTGGGAATCCAAGAGAAGTGGTGGTGTTCAGTTGACAATTTGGGTCCGCCTCTGTGACCCCATGCACTGCAGCATGACAGGTGTCCCTGTCCATCATCTCTCGAAGCTTGCTGAAACTCACACCCATTGCGTCGGTGATGCCATCCAAACACCTCATCCTCTGCCATTCCCTTCTCCTTCTGCCTTCCATCTTTCCCAGCATCAGGGTCTTTAATGAGTTGGCTCTTCACGTCAGGTGGCCAAAGCATTGGAGCTTCAGCTTCAGAATCCATCCTTCTAATGAATATTCAGTATTGATTTCCTTTCAGACTGACTGGTTTGATCTCCTCCTTATAGTCCAAGAGACTCATAAGAGCCTTCTCCAGCACCACAGTTTGAAAGCATCACTTCTTCAGTGCTAAGCCTTCTTTATAATCCAACTCTCAGATCCATACATGACTGCTGGCATAACCATAGCTTTGACTATATGGACCTTTTTCGGCAAAGTGATATCATTTTTAATACACTGTCTAGGTTTGTCATAGAACTTTCTAGACTGAAAAAAATTAAAATAACCTAACACTATGTAGTTTCATCCTGTCCTCACCAAACTAAATCTGTTCACTGGGGTATTTGGAGTGGAAATGTTTTCCACCTGTGCAGTTAACAGATTACTGGTTGACTTTGTTGTCTTTCACAGCAGCCGGGACGAGCTCTCCACGGAGTGACAGGGGATCGTACTGGGTGTGTGGAACAACTACTTCCTCCCGGGGCAGAGCCCAAGAGAAACGTTCTGCAAGAAATGTAGGTCCCGTGGGTTTTCTCTTCTTCTCTCCAAACTGTCTATATAGATGGGGACACAACACGAGGGCTAGAATTCAGCAAGAGTGCCTAGACCCTAATCACAGACCCTCAGGCACTGATCCTGTCCAAAGTTACAGAGTTGGGACTTTTTCTACCTTCCAGACTTTTCTCTTGCTTTCTGGACAGGGGGAAACAAGGCCTGGCTTCACAGGTATGTTGCAAGGAGTAATTAGTGGCAAGCACTTTGAAGATGAAAAGCACCTGTTGATGGTGTTTCGTGCACCTTTCCAAGCAGCCCCGGACAGATTGGGAACCATGCGCTGCCTTCCTCAGGGGCCTCTTCTGACCCTCATGTCATTATAATAATCTTTGAGAGAATGATAGCTGTAGTAAGAATATGAATACATGTATTGGTTTCCAGATGAAAGCTGAACCTAAAGAAATATTTCAGCCTCAATATTTTGAGTTCGGTGGTTCAAGAAACTTCTTTCCATTCACAAGCCTACAAATATATGCCAAAATCTCTGGTCTGTACAATCTCCGTGGCCAGCTTCTATCCTGCACCTCCAAGTGAATGTCACACAGTACAATCTGCTTTATCTGTTGTATGTGTGTTATAGAAAAGGGAACGTTTAAAAAGTTTCTGTGTGTTATAGAAAAGTTTGTATGTGCGTAAAAGAACATGCTTGTATGTACACAAACACACACACAGAGGCTTTGCTTTGTGTATTTGCTTCTGGGGAAAAAATCAATATATCAAATATAGGTAATATTGATATTTAACATCTGAAATGAATGCCTCTCTGCCTTAGTTAAAATATGAACTCCATTAAAATGCCATTGTTAACCAGTGATCAATAAGTAAAGTGTGTCCCAGTGTGTAGGAAACTGTGACAGCTCTTGCTTGATCCAGTCTGCATATCAACAGACACTTGGGATTTTTTGTGAGATTGGCCAGTGGGGTGAGGAGAAGGGAGGTTAACACATGCCTCCTGCTTCAAGTGTAAGAAATATGACATGGGGACTCCGAGGGAAACCTGGCCATCACAGGTTTACAAATCAAAAAATTCTTTGTTTGTTTTAGTGTGAACAGAACTGAGACAAAAAGCAGCGCCGTGAGCGGATCTCGGAGCAACGGGCCCAGTGTGGGAGCATCCAGTGACTCCGTGGCTGCAGAGGGAGCGTGGAGGAGGGGGTGCCGGCCAGCCTCATCCAGCCCCCCGGCCGTGGGACAGGCAGAGGATGACAGGAAGGCGTCTGAGACCCACCAGCGGCTTCCTGCTCTGAAGCTGGAGAAAGGTCATCAGGCCTGGCCAGGAGCAGCAGAAACCTCATCCCAGGGTGCGGTTGCAGACCGGGCTTCTAAGCAGGAGCCTTGTCTGTGGCTGTGAGTCAGCATTCCCCAGTCCAAAGCAGAGTCCACGAGGGGCCGGAGCACCGCAGAAACGCAGGAAGCGCAACCCTGCGGGAGACGCCAACCACCACAAGAGAGTTTCTCTTGGAAGTGATCGATTAGCCCCAAGGGAAATAATAGTGGGAAAAGGAAAGCTGCCAGGGTCCTGCCAACTTGAGAGCTGTCAGATCCGGGGTTGCTTTTGAAACAAGATTTGGCAGAAACTGCATCTAATGAAGAGTTGCATGTTTTGGAAAACTCTCCTCCAGACATCTTACGAAAAATAAGCCAGGGCAGGCACAACTCAGCCACAAACACTGAAAGCTTAGCTCTGACTCAGGGCAGCCCAACCAAGAAAAGAAAAGGGTGGAAGCAGCTACTTGCTCACAGAAGAGGATTGCAACCTCGTCGTGGAGGATGTCGTGACCAGACCTGGGACAAATGAGCAGTGTGCCTAGAAGCCATGACTTACAGGAATTCAAATGATCATTTTCAGTAGAAGTTACGTACCTGTGTTGGGCTTAACTTTCAAACCAGCAGCCTCCAGGAGCTTGTTCTGACAGCACTGTTCCTTTCTGGTTCACACTTTAACTTCAGAAACTTACTTTGGTGATAAAGAACCATTGGCTTTGTTGGCAGCGACAGCATCCATAAAGGAAGCACAGGAAGAAACCAGTGGTGTGCCTTGCTGCATCCCTGGATGAAGCCCGCAGTGACCGTGGTGCTCTCTTTGCCGGCCAATCCTCCTGCCCTGCAGCCTGAGTCAGGCAGCAGTGGAGCAACAGGCTTGCGGGTCACCCCATCTGCTTGCGGCCCCAGCGTCATATCTGAAAGTGTGTGAGAAAGGCATAACCTGGGCCCCACCCAGACCTACAGAATGAGAAACTGGGTGATTCTGAAACATGCTCAAGTTTGGCAACCCCCGGGCTAATTGCAGACCCCCTTGGATTGATTCCTGCGGCCTGACTGTCCTGGCCCCTAGCACATCAGCAGGGCCCACATGTGGACATGCAGCCGTCATGCCCCCTCGGACTTATGAAGCACCTGGCTCAGGGTGTGAAGCACTGGTCCCAGGTCCTTAAGCGTGGTGGCCACAGCGCCCTGGGAGCTGTGACTGCACTAAGAGTTGCAGGATATTTACATATAGTTTGGCCTGACATTAGGGGGAGACATCAGAGAGGCTTGTTCTTTCTTGTAGTTCAGGCATGTCCCTACCCCTTGCCCCTGCCCCCACCTTTAAGACTCTGGTGAAGTTCAGAACAGATCCAAGCCCGAGGGGAATTCAGTGGGCAGAGTTTGCAGTTCCCCACTTGGAAGGCCGCACGGGCAGCTTAGATTTCACACCAGGAGCCTTCCATTTGCAGGATCACCCACTGTTGTCTCCAGTGGGCTTGCTGAAATGTCATGTAGTGAATCATAGCAATGACTTATTTTGGATGGACAACTACAGTAGATTTTCTTAACCAAGTTTTATTCTGAAATAAGGAAGGAAACTATATTCAAAGGCCACCCATCTAATGTGTCTTTTTTTCCTGCTCAACATTGGGTGGTCCTTTGAAGTAATACCTCCTCCCTAGTAACACGGAAAATCAAGATTTTCCCCAAAGTGTAGGAGTTAGCAAAAAAAAAAAAAAAACAAAACAGAAAAAGACCAACAAAATAAAAGAATATGGAAATGGATACAGTGTAAGTTCATGCTTAAGATTAATTAGTGGTTTCTTTCTCCCAGCTCATTCTGTCCGTCCCCAACTCTCCTTTCCTTAGATTGTAGGGCAGGACTCCTGAAGAGGCAGCCGAATATCATGGCACCATTTTGGGTCATGAAGCTAAGTCTTCCTTGCCATGCCTGGCTGCGGATGCAGGCCCTCTTCTTTGATGCTCCAGACTCTTCTGGAGACTTCTTCCCTTCCTGGGACCCCAGCCTCGAGATCCCCACCAGGAACATGGCCCTGCCTACTGACGTCTCTTCCTCTTCCCTCCTAGCTCTTAATCCTGCCCCAGGTGACTCCGTTCACTGGGCTCCACAGGAGAAGAGGTAGCCCAGCAGAAGACCAACCACAGTGCAGCGGAGTCCACTCCTCCAGGAAGTGCAGACTGCACAGGGCGGAACCCTCCTGCGGAGGTGATAGAACATGGTCCGTCCTGAGCCCCGTCTCAGAGTCACCCGTTTCTTGGGTGCTTGTCACTGAAGATGGGCTCACAGTGTGTCCTTGAGTCTTAAACAGAAACAGTTGTTGCAGTAGTTTAAGCAGAGAGGGCACAAAATAACAACCCAGGCAATAGGCCAAGAAACTGAGCTCCCTGGAAGAGTCTGGAATCAGGAAGAGCCATCCCAATAGCTGCTGCCTGCCCCAGAACTAGGGGAAGCTGTTTGAACTGGAGGCACCAGAGAAAGTTTTTATCAGGTTTTTTATTTCATTAGTTAACCTGGGCCTGGTGGTTAAAGCCAGTACTTGTATGTTTAATGATTATCTTTCAAGAAAATTCTTGGCTTTAGAGTTTGGTGTATTTGTGGATATGATGATGACTGAGTTTGGGACTTCCCGTCTCCCAGTGCAGGGCACACGGGTTCAGTCCCTGGTCGGGGAACTGAGATCCCACATGCCGAGGGGCAGCTAGAGAAGGCCGTGTGCCGCAGCTAGAGAAAAGCCTGTGCAATGCAGTGAAAAGCCAGTGCGGCCGAAATTTAAAAACAGAAAAGTTGTTTAAAGGCTGTCATTGCACTTTTGGCTGTAGATCAGTAGGGTCTTTCTCACAGCCTTCTCACAGCCTTCATGTCCATGGGTTTTAACAGTATTAGCAAAGGGACCAACTTTCCGCTTCTGCACCAGGGGCATGTGCTTGAGGAATTTCGCCTTTAAGCATTTTCCTTCCACATGTCTGAAACACCCCTGGTTCTCTTGTTTCTTGAGTGGTTGTTTGATTCTTTGGATATTTGGAAGTTCAGAGGGGAAAATGGCTGCCAGGTTTTTTTGTTGCTTATTAGGTGGGAAATGAAGACTTGGTTCTCTACTGCTGGAAGTGGGTGTGTTTTGATATTCTTGATAATCTTAGTAATTTATCTTCAAATCTGAGACTCTGTCAGTATTCTTGGTTAAAAAGAATAAGTTCTTCAGCCACTCACTTAATAACCCAAATTAAGTGTATATTCAAGTTCCTGTAACTCTGATGCTTGGAAGAAATATGGATCCTATTGATTAATGTTGTAACTTTGAACTCCCTAACTTTCTCAATGTCATGGCTTCTAATTCATCTCCATGTGCTTCCAAATGACTTTTTAATAGATTGGTTTGGTTTTTTTTTTTTTAATATTCATAAATGTCTGAGAACAGTCAGTGTGACTTTTCTTCCACATTTTTCTTTTCTTTGCTTCTGGAGGTTACCTGTCATCCAGCCATGCATGTAAATTGTGAAATGCAAAGGAGCAAACTTTAGGGCAGAGAGGAATAAATGTTACAGCTTTTGTTCACTCATTTTAAATGAAAGAAGTGGGAAAATATATTTCATTTTATAAAAAGCAAGAGTCCCAAAAGCCCTCTGTAGTTTTATTTATGAAGAACATAGCTTCTCTCTAAAAAATGTTTCTCAGGATATATCTTGAAAACATCAATGGGATCAGTTTGTTTGCTTTCAGTGTCTTATTTGGACTTTAACCTGAATTGTGCATGTTGGTGGCCTTTGACTTCAGGCCGAGCTGGGAGAGGGCAGCACACAGAAGGGAAGGGAACCATCACAGGAGAGTGCTGGGGTCACGGCGCTGCCGTCCCGTGGCCTCGAATTCACTCCGCGCAGGCCCCGCTGCAGTCTGACACAGTTCTGGTGACTGGTCTTCCCTTGGCTTTCCTGAGAGGCAGCACTGCTCTCCAGCATGCTGTGCTATGGCTTGCACATAGAAATCCTTTTCATTTCTTCTTTTCTTTCATGAGGAAATCTCCATGCATGGTTTATCAGGACAGGAGAGTTCAAACCTTGTTATTGAAATACAGATCAATTGAAACGTGTTGGAACAAGTAGGGAAACAAAGTTAAGCTGATTTCTGTTAAACGGTTTAAAGTCTTCTTCGGTACCAAATAAATTAAGCATTATAAAGTGAAGTTAATTCGGATAATCACTCAGGGCAGAGGTCTAACCATATAGATCATGGGCATTACAATTTATGGTATAATTAGATCCTCAGAAATCTGCAGAACTCCCTTTCAGTTGGTTTCTGAGTTTACTTAACAAGACACGGAACAAATACATGTCAATGTGTAGCTGAACTGAGGGGACTTGAGTGGATGAAGTTACTGCCTTTAACTGTCAAGAACTACTCAGTTTCAGGGTTGGATTGAATCACGTAAGTTGTGTTATGCAGCATGATTGCCATTACAGTAACTTATTAAAAATCTTGTTAATTAAACAAATCAGTAAAATGAGGAAAACCGTACATTTGATCCCAGAGCACCCGACCAGGCAACTAAGGGTGTGTTTTTGTTTTTGTTTTTTTAATTGTGGCTGCTCTGGGCCTTCACGTCATGGCAGCGTGCAGGCTCTTCATTGCGGGGTGCAAGCTTTTCTGGTTGTGGCACACAGCCTTCCCTAGATGTGGCACTCAGGCTTAGTTGCCCCATAGCACATGGGATCTTAGTTCCCCAACCAGAGGTTGAACCCACGTGTGCTACCTCGGAAGGCAGATTCTGAACCACTGGACCAGCAGGGAAGTCCCCTAACGGTGTGGATTTGACAGAGCCCCAGAGTAGATGTTCTTCAGTCAAGGGAGACAGCCAGTTGCTGCCTTCATCACCAGGAGAGCTCTCTTCTCCCACTGACCTTACTCTCTTGTTTGGTTTCAGCTACTAAAATAGTTTCCCTGGTGGCTCAGGTGGTAAAGAGTCTGCCTGCAATGCAGGAGACCTGGGTTCAATCCCTGGGTCTGGAAGAGTCCCTGGAGAAGGGAACGGCTACTCACGCTGGTATTCTTGCCTGGAGAATCCCATGGGCAGAGGAGTCTGGCGGGCTACCGTCCATGGGGTCGCAAGAGTTGGACACAACTGAGCGATTAACACGCACTAAAATAGTTTCAATGGTTGTGCGTTCCTAAGGGATGAAATTAGTGTGTAGTTGTAAATGAACCTATTTCATGAATAAAAAATAAAATTGTTTTAGTGTGTATCACTTTCCTTTAAAGCAAGTGAATTAATTAACCCCAAAGAATATGCATTCAAAATACCCTTTTCTGAACACACAATTTAAAATTATCTTTTATTGGTTGGAGACTTTTTCCTCCTTGGAGCAGTTCTGATGGTTTGACGACTGTTAAAATAATCAAAGGAGCTCCTCATTTGAACCATTGGCCCTAAAAATTTAGGCCTGGAACACCCTGTGCAGATGTTGTGATTAAATGTAAGATTAGGGGTGGTCTTTACAATGTAGCTATATTCCCACTTCTCCCATTTGTGAGCTGAGATAGACTCCTCTAGTGAGGGGTTAAAGTATGTGACCTTGACTTCTTTCCAGAGAATCTTGACATTTCCCAAGGGGATTCCTTTCCATTTTCGAAGTGCAGCACTGAGTGAAGTCCCGGGCCGCCTCTTTCTCTGCGCTGCCTCTTATGACAGATTTCGAGGCCTCTCTGGTTGCTTGCAAATATATTTGCCTTTGGATCCTATACATAATTTTTTAGATGCATTTCAATATCAGTTTGGGATGATACACCTGACTAGTTGTGCGGAAACGCTGAGAGCCACTGCACCCAAGCCATTTCTTGGTGTTTCGGTCACAGGCCCCAAGTGCCAGCCCCGGAAAGCCACTCTTCCCTGTCTGCTGCTGCTGCCAACCCTAGTACTTTGCCACCAGTTGGTTCTTGTGGTTTGGAGACAAGTCACATAACCTCCCAGGCCTCGGTTTCTTCATCTGTCCAATAATCTTTAACAGTAAGTGCCACGCCTGGCTCCGTAGAACCCCGAGGTAAACATACCACTCTATGCGTTAAAACTCGTCTGTTTAAAAATGGGTTCAGGGTACGGACACTGGCCACACACTGGAAGGACCTTGTGGGTCATCGGCAGCTTCTAGTTAAATCAGAATCCTTGAGATTTGGCCTAGGCATTGGCAGTTGTAAAAGCCCCTCAAATTCCCATGAGATGCCATAGTTCAGAACTGTTGTTCAAAAGTAGGGGAGGCAGTTTGTGTGTGTCAGCACTGGGTGCTAGAAGAGGCAGGGTCTACGGAGAGCTGAGTATCCTTGAGCAGAAGGGCTTTGTGCAGGTCAGAACTGGGCCTGACAGACAGCGGTGGGGCACTGCGTGGCGCACAGGCAGCTCAGCTTGGGCTCTGTGACGCCCTGGGGGTGGTGTGGGGGTGGGGACGCCCGAGGGAAAGGGGGTACGTGTGTACGTGCAGCTGACGCACTTTGCTGTACAGCAGCAGCTACCACAACGTTGTGAAGCAGATATACTCCAAAACAAACCGAAACGTCTCTACTTTGACAC
This sequence comes from Budorcas taxicolor, assembly GCF_023091745.1. Lineage (NCBI taxonomy): Eukaryota > Metazoa > Chordata > Mammalia > Artiodactyla > Bovidae > Budorcas > Budorcas taxicolor. The sequence goes on from NC_068922.1 coordinate 4,159,480, forward strand.
GCCTGGAAAAGGCTTCGGTGACAAGGTGCCAGTAGGCCCGCGTTTTACTCCTGCAGAGAGGCCTGTTCTCTCTCCTGCAAGTCCCCCATGTTAGTTAGCTCTGGAGCTTTACACTCGACACATCAGAGCCCAGCTTCCTCTTTGCCGGCACTGAGACGTTGTTACCCTCCTATAGAAGATGGGTTTTTAAAGCACCTAAGTAATTGTCTGGGCTTTGCCTTTGATCCATGATCATTAATATCATTAATAAGCTCTCAAAAGTGCGTGTGAATCTCAAGTTCACGCTTAGCAGGGCAGTGGAAGAAAGAACGCTTTTAAAATAATTTGGCTCAGAAAGCACATTTGAAATAACCCTGTGGGAAAAAGAGGAGAGTTTCTCATCCTCTGAAGGATTACCTAGGACAGAGATGCTGACCTTGTGTTTTAAGTTCACTTACATTTCGTAAAGCCTCATTCATCCCCCAGCCTGATTTATTTTCGGAGGTGAAGCAGGCTGTGGGAGGGGAGTCGTGCTATGCAGTTTTCGTGTTTGCCTTCTGTTTTGTTTTGCTTTTTCCAAAAGATCATAACATGCATACATTTCTTTAAAAAAAAAAAAAAAGGCTGCTTCATGAGGTTTACTACAGCTTTTCTCTCTGAAATCAGCGCCGACGAATTCTTGGCTCTGCAGGCTTCCACAGCGATCCAGTCCCAGAAGGCGAGGTGCCCAGGGCGAGCGGAGCAGTGACCTCTGTGGGGGAGAGGTCAGCTGAGCAGCGAGGCTCAAAAGGGAGGAAGAAAAAGCAGCTCCTCAGCAGGGAGTCTGACTTGCTTCAGGGCAGAAGAGCTTTTATAAATAAGGTCCCAGGCTCCCACGCCCTCTCGCCAGTCTTATGTTACCAGTCCGGTCTCTGCACTTAGACACATGCGCAAACACTCATGGACACACAGACATACAGACACATTCATGGACACACAGTAGTGGATGCACACACACACACGGACACACAGTCAGACATACAGACACATGGACACACTCAGCACAAACATTCTTGGACACACAGACACAGACCTGCAGACACACACACTCAGGGACACAACGTAGTGGATGCGCACACACACACACACGTTCAGACATAAAGACACAGGTACACACTTAGACACAAATGGACATACGTACATAGTCATGAACACACGCACACCCTCATGAACACAGACGCACACCTTCATGAACACAAGACATACAGACACATTGACAGTCATACACAGATACACATACACATTCATGGACACACTTAGACACAAACATTCATGGACACATACAGACATAATCATGAACACAGACACACACACACTAGTGGACACAGGCACACAGTAGTGGATGCACACATAAAGACATTACATATGGGCATACATACACACATCTACACAGTCACACACGACACACGATGCACTGGTGGACACAGACACACTAGTGGATGCACACACTGATAGACACTCATGGACACATGCACACAGACACACTCATGGACACAGACACATTCATGAACTCACACAAACATGGACACATCTACACAGTCACACTCATGGACACACTCAGACACGGACACAATCCTGGATACACATTTGTGGACACATACTCATCAATACACAAACTAGTGGACATGTACACACAGACATGCTCACAGACACACCCTGGTGGACACACACCCTGGGTGGACACGGCCCCAGCTCTCACTTGCCCCGCATGCCTCTCTCCACCTGCCTTTGGATCTGCGGTTGGACAGACAGACAGATCCTTCTCCAGAGGAGCAGGTGATGGATTGGCTGGGGATTTTTCTAGGCCCAGTGGCTCCTACGGCCCTTTCAGTTCCTCCACAGGCTCAGCTGGTGAGAAGAATGTGGAGTGCTCGTTCCCAAACCCGCCATGGGTGCCTGGGAGGACTGAGACCAACCCATCTGTCTGTGCCTGCTGTCAGAGGGAGGAGGGGGATGGTCAATCAGGACGACCTCCAATCTCCATGGGACACACAGGGCCAGAGCTGGGAATGTGTTCTCGCAGGAGGGGCCTGGAAGCCCTTCCCCAAATGATGCCGGTGTGGACAGGGGCTTGTGAAACAGCAGCTTTGCTTTGCTATGTATATTCTCCTTCGCATGCTTGCCTGTGAGCCTCTTGCCGTGCCCTCTGCTCCGTGACCCTGCAGAGCAGGGTGGAGCCTGCCTGGGCGGAGCATCCTCAGGCGGCTCTGCCATGGGAGGAATGACTCGGAGTCAGAGACACGGGTACTAGGTCTGCTGGTGGCTGGCCGGGGGCAGCGTTCAGCATCTTCTGGCTCTTCTCAGGACCTAATGCAGAAACCCCTTGTGCTGAATCCCTTTCCTATTTTGAATCTCTCTGACTTCTTCTGTAACCAGCCAGAGAAAACTCCCTGCTTTTAAATCTCCACTTGGATAACCATTGGACTTTAAGATGAACTGATTTGGGAACTTTAATTATGTAAAAAAAAAAAAAAAAATCCCTTCACAGTAGGACCTGGGTTAGTGTTTGGTCAAATAACCAGGGGCTAGGAGTCTCTAGGGACCATCCACCACCAGTTGCAACAGCCCTTGGCTCTTCTCTAACACAGGTGCAGTTCAAAGGAGAGAATAAGGGGCTTCCTCGGTGGTCCAGTGCCACCAAAGAAGAAGGCCATGCTGCCAAGGCAGGGGGCAAGGGTTTTGATCCCTGGTCTGGGAACTAAGATCCCACGCATTGTACAGTATGGCCAAAAGATTTTTTTTAAAGTGTGAATGGAGACAGTCATTGAAATCTAGCTGGACTTCACGTTTTAACCAATTCTGGTCTCATGTGACTTAGAAAAATACAGAGAGTGCGTTCTTTCTTGCTGCCGTCCCTTTCTGTGAATACTGACCAAGTGACACACGTTTCTTATCATCATTTTGCAGATGGGGAAACTGAGGCACAGAGCATTTTGGAAATTTTCACGAGTTAGTAAGTGGCAGAACTGAGAATCCAGGCCTGTCTAAACCCCAAAGCCCAGTGACTTCTACTGAGCCACAGTGGTGTGAGCCTAACACTGCCCAGGCAGAAGATATTGGTGCCAGGACTCAAGGAAGAAAGTGCTGCAGGGGAATCAAGGAGGTGTGGCTCCGGAGTGCAGGCCCTGACTACTCAGGGCTCCGTAGCTGAGAAGGCGAAAGTGACAGGCGGCCAATCAGGCCGCAGTGGAGGCCTGTCTGTTTCAATTTAACTACAGTTGACTTAGTGTATTGTGTTAGTTTCAGGTGTATAGCTTCAGATGCTTTGCTTTACAGATAATCACAAGATACTGAATATAGTTCCCTTTGCTATACAGTAAACACTTATTGTTTATTCTATATATAGTGGTATGTATCTTTTAATCCCATACTTTTATAATAATTTATCCCTTCCTCTCTCCCCTTTTGCCTTTGGTAACCACAAGATTGTTTTCCTCTGGCTGTGAGTCTGTTTCTGTTTTGCAAATAAGTTGATTTGTATTATTGTGTTTTAGATTCCCCATATAAGTGATCTCATATGATATTTATCTTTGTCTGGCTTCACTTCGGTATGATAATCTCTAGACCCATCCATGTTGCTGCAAATGGCAATATTTCGTTCTTTTTGTGGCTGAATAATATTCCATATCACATCTGCTTTATCCATTCATCTGCTGATGGACAGATGTCTTGGCTGTTCTGAATAGTGCTGCGATGAACATTGAATGTGAAAGTGTTAGTCGCTCAGTCAGGTCGGACTCTGCGACCCCATGGACTGTAGCCCGCCAGGCAGGCTCCTCTGTGCATGAAATTATCCAGGCAAGAATACTGGAGTGGGTTGCCATGCTGTTCTCCAGGGGATCTTTCCCACCCAGAGATCAAACCCAGGTCTCCCACATTGCAGGCAGATTCTTTATTTACCATCTGAGCAACCAGGGAAGACCCTCTTTCAACACTGAGGTGCATGTACCTTTTTCAGTTCAAGTTCTCATCTTTTCCAGGTATATGCTCAAGAGTAGGATTGCTGGATCATATGGTTAGCTCTGTTTTCAGTTGTTTAAGGAACCTCCAGTCTGTTTTCCATAGTAACTGCGTCAGTTTACCTTCTGTTCAGGCTTTTTTACCGATGTTGGATCAAGAACTCACAGTAAGCAAACGTAAAGATGCCAGCCACGGACGCAGCTGAGCGATGTGGGCGGCCTCGCTCAGCGCCCCACCCCCATACTCCTTTTCTTTTATGTCTTGGCCACTTCGTCCTTAGTTTTGTGCAAACCTGTTGCTGTTTCACATTTGTGCTCTTCCTTTCTGATTGGTGCTGCCTTGGATTCTCTCAAAAACACTTCCAGAAACCGTCCTGCCAAGCCAGACAGGCCCCGAGGATATCTGACTGTCATCGTCCTGAACTTGGGGGTTGTACATTTCTGTCTCCAGGACGGAGTTTTCCTAAATGGATCCTCGAGGGTGCCTTGGCGCACAGGAAACTTTAGCATAAAGCGCGTAATTCTGGGCTCCCCAGCATGAGCAACAGGTTGAAGACGTGGGATCCGCTCCTGCCCCTCCTCGGTGGGTGGGCAGACGTGGAGGAAACCAGTGGCCCACGGGCGGTTCCGGGAATCCCCGGATGTGTCTGTGCTGGCCCTGGCCATGGATGGCATCACGTTCAGCCGCCTGGGAGTTTAGTCCTTTAACTGCTCGGGTGCTGTTTGCTCTATAGCCTGCCCTGGAGGCAAGCATGGTGGAGGGGCTGTGAGGACAGGCCTGCTGCAGTGGCCGGACCCCGCCCGCCCCTCCCAGCTGCCGCCAATACGACCCTCTTGAAAACCCGGTGAGGTGCGCCTGTGCGTGCAACGCGGAGGGAGGGGCAGGATGTAGGCGGCTGTCGCTTGCTTTCCTTTCTCACCCTCTTTTCCTGCGATTCATTTTCTAATTCCGTGAAGCAGAAACTCAAAAGGAAATCCTAAGCTGGCCAAGAACAAGGGACTCGCCTCCAAAGGAGCGGGGCCAGGTCTGCCTTTGCTTTGGGGAATGTGCATTGTTCGTGGGGTCGTAAAGCTGTCCATTTCTAGGCAGAGTCTGGAGCAGGCAAAGCTCGGATGGTTACACTGACTTTGTGGTGGCATCCTGTGCCTTCATTTTGGTTCCTTGCTCACTTCCCAAGTCTGCATCTTTGACAATCACATTAAGGGCAGATTCTGGAGATAAACCTGACAAATCCCCAGAAGACGCCGAAAACACAGCAACCCAGCTGGCAGGAGCCCCAGATTCTAGTCCTAATTCTTGCTGACTCGGTGTGACCTGGAACGGGTCCCTGATCCTCTCTAGGTCCCAGTTTTCCCACCTGGGAAACTAAGGAAGGGCGGATCCTTTGCTTGGGAAGGTCTCCGCTTGCGCTAATATACAGTGAGTCTCCCATGAAGGCTTTTCAGCTGCACTTTTCTGAGAAAGGCTGAAGTAAAGCAGCTTTTCCCTCTTCAGGTGGAAAACAGAGCTGGAGCCAACCCGTCTGGGTGCGGATCTATCATTAGGAAGCCAGCTGCCAGCTCGTGTTCCCCTGGGATGGAGGAGGAGCCCCGCTGGCCCTGCCAGGAGAGGGTCCCTTTTAAAAAAAGCTGTTGCTGGCATCTGCTTTCGCCCTCTGGGTAATTCAGCTCCTGGGTGCCCTGATGTGGAGAGTGGCGGGGGAGGCGTGGAGGGTGGGGGGGCCCGGTAGGGCAGTGGGCAGGCCTCGATTCAAGGTTCTTATTGGACTTTAGAGCCTTTACTCGCCAAGTTAATTTCCCCAACTTGCCTATCACAGGTTACTACTGGACCTATGCATCATGATACATAATTTAAGGCTTGTAAAAGCTGCCCAGGACTTGAAAGAAACACAGTCTAAGCCAGGAGGCTGTGCCTGGCATGCAAGAGCAAGTAACACAGGTAGAATTTCTGTCCAAAGCGGGGCGAGCCACACCCTTGTGACACCATCTCAAGAGGTTGCCACGCTGTGTGCAGGCCCTTCTGTGCCAGGCGGCGGCACCCGAGCCCTGCAACCATCACCCCCACTTGCCATTAACCACCACTGCAAGGCAGTTAGTTGTTCACAAGGGGAAGTTCTTTATTCTTAATAGACCCAGGAATATCTCATGGACATAAAGTGACGCAACATGATTGCCCTGATGGTTTCTGAACTCTGTTTTTAAGACTTCTGGGGCCAGAACCCCACAGAACTGCCCTGGGGCACCCTTCTACTTCTGATAACCAAGCTGTCTGTTGGCATAGTTGGAGCCTGACATAGCCTGAGTCGGGATGTTTAGCTGCTTGTGGGATGGAAAAAAAATGTTAAGAAAAATAATTGTTGTTTTTGCAAACTATCTATTTAAAAACAGAACCTCAGGAAGCAGATTTCTGTTTCAAGGCTCAGATGAATCAGAGCTTACAAAGTATAAATACACATTAGCAGGAGGAGGCTTCCCATAACCCAGCGCTGGTGTGTCTTCCCAGCGCCGGAACCTCTGACTCCTGCTCCTCATTCCCAGCAGAGGCAAGAAAGCAAGCCTCCATGGAAGCGGAAGTGCTAGAACCTCGCTCAGCCTGAGTTGCAAACCTCTGCAGGCCAATAGGAGTTTTGTATTTTTTCTTTAAAAGCAACTGGTTGTTCGCCACACACACTCGCTCACTTTAGGGTCGACAGGTGTATGCTGTTCGGAAATGTGGCAAACCCACAGGCTTATTCCTTGGGCTCTTTGCCACCTAAGAAAGATTACCAAATAAGTTAACTTTGACTCACTGACCCCTCAGATCAGCCAATAAAATGAAGCGCTTACACCACAACTTGCTCAAGGGGTAGTGTAATTGATTTACTTAAAAATGATGTCAGGTGGCAATTGAGCAACAAACTGGCTTCCAGACTGCTTAATTCAGTTTAACAAGGAGGAAAAACCTTGTAATTAACGGAAGAGCTTGAATACTTTGGTGAAGCTGTTTTCAAAGTCTGCCATACCTAAGCTGGGGAGGTTGGGGGGAGGAGGGGATAGCTTCTTGAAAACTATAGGTTCCCAGGCCCGGCTTGCAAGTCAGGGGCCAGGCCTGGGATTCTGCATTTAAGAGAAACACTTTTGCAAGTTCTGCGTCTCTGCTCATCATCCAGTCTCACTTGACTTTTAGTCAAGCTATATACTCCCTTTTCTGTTCTAAGTCTACACTGTATATATACATCTAGAATCCTAGGAGTTTCCCATCCTAAAGCAACCAGCTGTGAGCTGCTGTTTTCCTGGAGTTTCATGGTATATATGTACTAATGTTGGAATTCTAGTTCATCACGTTTCTGATTGGAAAATTCTTCATCTTCCAGGGCCTGATTATAGGAGGCACAGAGCTTTCCGGGAGCGGGGGGGCCTGGGGGAAGGTTCTGGGGCTCTTCTCTTGCACTTTCCTGCCTCTAGGACAACCAGGACTCCAGTGCAGGATGCCTGCTATCTGAAGAAAGATGACAACCATCCTTAACAACCAAGGTCCTGGCTTCGAACTGTGTCCAGATGAGCCTGTCTCCTCCTTTCCACCACCCAGCACGTCCTGCGTAGATGGCTCCTTGAAATAACAATCTCAAGATCACTCGTCTCTTAGAACAAAGGATTGCAGAGGTCATCAAACTTTTTTCTTGGCACACAAGCATCTGGCAGGGACTTTGGGGGTCCTGCAGAAGCCAAGTTTACAAACCACCAGAGCAAGGTAGTGTTGGAATTCAGATTTGGTCCTGCTGGTCGCTCTGATCCTCCCTCTGACCCCACCCCACAGAGAGCCACGCCAGGACGGGGAGCCGTCACGGGGACCACCCCACCCCACAGAGAGCCACGCCGGGACGGGGAGCCGTCACGGGGACCACCCCACCACACAGAGAGCCACGCCGGGACGGGGAGCCGTCACGGGGACCACCCCACCACACAGAGAGCCACGCCGGGACGGGGAGCCGTCACGGGGACCACCCCACCCCAGAGAGCCACACTGGGACGAGGAGCCGTCGGGAACCAGGCTCGACTCGGAGCTTGTCCTTGGTGCCGCCTCCCTGGTGAGCCAGAATTCCGTCCCCGCCCCCGACCATGTACAAGGAACAGGATGCCTCAACCTGCCATCCGTTCTTAACCACGACACCCGCTGGGACATACCTCCTAACCTGGTAGAAAGAGAAGGGTCCCAAGAATGAAGCAAGAACAACATCCGCACGGCTTTTCCTCCACTTAGCCTGGTGCGCCAGTTGGACGTGCACCACGAAGACTGGATGGGGTGCACAACTGGAGAGCCACGGCTGGGAGGAGGGCAAGCTGGGGCTTCCTGCGTAGAGGAGGGCGCTCCTGGCAGCTCCCTGAAGCTGCTGGAAGCTGTCCACAAGCCCGTCACTGGCGGCTCACCCTCCACGCAGAGGTGCCAGAAGCAAAGCCCCCCCACACACCCTGACACCACGTGGGCACGCCTGTTGCCCATGGCTCTCCTGCCCGTCACCGGCGGGACAGCCCAGTGCCAGCTCCCAGGGCTGACTGAGAGGGAGGCTGGTGCCGGCTCACCACCGGGAGCAAGGTGATGAGCGGTGAGACGGGCCCTCACCCCCAGGGCCTGGCATCACCCCCTCCTGGAGGCCAGCCTGGAGGCAGGGGCATGCACAGAAGCCTCGAGGGTGTGGTCCGCAGGGGCGCCAGGACAGTCCTATTCATCCAAGTAGCCAGAGAGGGAGAGAAAGCATCCTGCCTCCCTCCTAATCCCTCAGCACCGATTCCAAGCTATTCAAAACCCTCTGACTGAGGTGGGCATCGCCCCAAAGTTGCTCAAAACAATTCACATCCACACTGCAGGCCATTAATCCAGTGGTGTTTATTCAAGCAGTATTCACACTCGCTGTCGAATAACAAGGGCATCAAGACCCCGAAGATGGGGCTCTCACAGCTCCAGCTTCACAGCAGCCTCTCTGGGAGGGGTTTCAAGAACTTAAGATGAAGGTGATGGCTGAAAAGGCTTGCCATTCCTGCTCTGGGTCCCCGAGGAGTACAGCCTGCTTCTCGCATCCCGGTCACCAGACAGACCCAGGCCAGCGGCAGAGGCACAGCTGGGCAAAACTACGTAAGCTCAGAAGAGGCCACACTGGTCCATGTTTTCGTACAAAAAATTTAATAAATATGACTTTTCAAAATGTATTGCCAGGAACAACACAAAGATGCATGTTTATGTTCGTATAACACTAAGAGGACAATACAAAGGATCTTCACGGTCTCAGTGGTGAACTAACAGAATCAGTTTTGAATAAGCCTTTCTGAACTTAAACTTCATCATAGCATTTTGATTTCCTCACTTAAGGCAGGCAGTGGACTCTATGGCAAATCTAAACAGTGATCTTACTGGACATTTTACGGTTCAAGTATTCAACTAGCTTATTAGAATACTCCCTAAATGCAGTAGATAAAAAAATCAAATCAGCCTCACATAACGAATGGTGAAAAGAAATCAGAATTTACAAAATAAGATTGGTGTGCTTCCAACTTCACACAATTAATTTGATATGTTTACTGATCTTCAACCACTCACGTTTTGGCTATGTTTAGTCATAGCTCACCTTGTTCCCTTAAACTGCTCGGCAGCAGATCATCTGCCTGTCTCTCTTCAAGTCTTAAAAAAAAAAAAAAAACCTGTTCTAGACTAATTCTCAAACTGCCTCTCAGTCGGGGTTTTAAATATCTGACGTCGTACGAAAAAAAAAAAAATTCCACCAGTATTCCAGGCACAAAAGGCCACCCTATTGTCTTAAACTATTTTCAAACACCTTAATTTTGGCTTATAGGCAACACGTAATAAGAAAATAGGTTCAAAAAAATAAAGCCATACGCTTACAACGCTATCAAAAACCTTCAATTCTAAACACGTACATATAAATAAAAAGGAATGATGTCTTAAGGCTCTTGATTATTAAGTTAATAAATCAAATATACACAGTGATTAATAAAAAAAGAATTATTTACATAACTATACAAAATTCTACTTTTGACACATTTTTCCTCTTTAAATTCTTCATTTTACCAGCAACTGCTGACATCAAAGTCCCCCCTCCCCCAACAACAACAAAATACAATAAAAAAAATAAATAATAAACTCATTTGTGATAGTTGCTGTGGTTCTGAGCTGCAAAGGCACTTTTCAAATACAGAACTACTTGGACGTCATCATAAAACCAATATACAAAAACAACTCAAGAGTCAATAAATATAAATAAAAACTATGATCCTAAGACTGCATCACCATCGGGACATCTGGCAGAAATGGAAGCTGGGCGTACTCCTGGGAGCCTGATCCGGAGGTGCGGGCAGGCGGGGGCAGGGGGCCCGGTGTTTGCATAGCTGCGCGGTGCAGTGCCACCCAGCCAACCACAGAAACTACCACTGCCAGTGTAAGCCAGCTTGTCAGAACTTAAATTAGCACGGGACTCTACATCCAGGGCAGCGTGGGGCCGGAACACGACAGACAGGGCAGCCGCAGGAGCGGGAGCCCCGGGAGCCCTCGGACGGCGCCCGCCGGTCTGCTATACGACGTACTCCATGCGGTTCAGGCTCTGCGCGCTCTCCAGGTCTCTGTTGTCCTGTTTGTTTGTCCAGTTGGGGTGTTTGGCCGGCGTGCCATGGGGGGGCTTCTCCTCTCGGTCGACCAGCGTGTACGTGGCCTGCTTGGCGAAGCGCGCCTTCTGCTGGTGTTTGTCCATGTCGTCCTCCTCCACCTCCGAGTTGTGTGTCCTTATTTTGGACATTTTGGAGTTCTTGCTCTCGTAGTCCTTGACGGGGACCGTGTTGGCCCCGTGCTTCTCGATGGGGTTCTTAATCTGGTTCAGCTGCTCGCGCACGTTGTTGGTGGTGTTATCCTCGGAAGCGGCGCGCGCGTGGCTGCCCGGCTTCCGGCGCTTGCGCACGCACCAGTAGAAGGCGGTCACCAGGCAGCAGAGCCAGGCCACGGTCAGCACAGAGCTCAGCAGCGGCACCAGGAAATCTGCACGGCAGGGCGGCGGCGGGGAGCCCGGTGAACCACACCGCGGCCCCAGCCCCTTCCCCACCCGCATCGTCCCTCCCGGCCTCCCCGGAGAGACTGGGGAAAACGGCAGCCCATACGGGTGCACACTTCCGTGTGGGGAGGGGTGTCTGGCTACTGAGACAGCTCATGAGATGAGTGGTTCTCAGAATCATCAGAAAGAGGGCCCTGGGACGCATGGCTCCAACGCCCCCGGGGGTCCCGTGCCAGCTATAGCACAGTGATGCTCCAGGGATCCCCGGGGCACTCCGGCTGCCCTGCAGGGCCACTGAGCCATTCATCAAAGCCACGCTTAGGATGGACTGTTCCCCAACCTCGGAGCACAAGCAGGCTCCACGAAGATGCGTACTCAGGGTACCGGCAACACTCTGCCCGGGCGGTGCCTGCAGCCAGAGGCAGCCCGCAGGCAAGGGACAAGTCAGGCCACCTCTGCCCACAGCCGTGGGATCCTGTCACGTGAGCCGGCCTCTGTCTTCTTGCTAGTTAAAAATGGGGATCCTTGAACAGGGAATCAGCAGCTAACTCCCCGCCTGGGGTTTCCCTGGATGCAGGTGGTGCTGGTCTTATGGAGGAGCTGGACAGGGCGGTCCTCACAGAAAGGGGCCCTGGCCCCGCCACCTACCTGTTTCGCTCTTCAGAGGACGCCTCTGAACTCTGACTTCCGAGACGGCAGCAATCAGCGAGCTGTTCCCATCACGTTTACTGACGAGATTTATGATTTTGTCGGTGATCTCCTTGATAGGGTTTCCATCATCCCGGATGTCTTCAGCAGACTGGAAAAGGAAGCATCAGACACAGGGGTCAGGGATGCTCACCAGTCACTTTTACTCAAAATTATTTGACCCTACATGTATGCCATTCCCTGGCGGCTCAGACACGAAAGAATCTGTCTACAGTGGGAGAGGACCCAGCTGGGGATTTCTGGGCTGGGAAGATCTCCTGGAGAAGGGAATGGCAACCCACTCCATTACTGCTGCCTAGGGAATCCTATGGACAGAGGAGCCTGGTGCGCTATGGTCCATGGGGTTGCAAAGAGTTGGATACAACTGAGCTCCTAATACACATGTACATCAAGCTCTCCTTCCATGTATCTGCTCATCTGGATACTAGCTAAGTGAGCTCTCTGGGCTACTTCCAATGAAACGACTAGGCGTGAATGGGTCTCATACTCACAATGGCCACATGCATTTCATTGTTTGCAGAAGGGGAAGGCTCGCAAGCTACGTAAAGCGAATATTCGGCAGAAACGTTCTTCAAAATATTCAAATTCCGCAGTTCACTGCAAATATGCTCCGTGGTGAGACCCTAGAATGATATTTTAAAATCCACACGTGTGTAAGGGAGCGGAACGAAAAAAGACTGCTGTTTACTTGAAAGGGAGGCTGCGTGCAAGCTGAGCTTTGGTGAAGGACAAGAATCCAGGCTAAGGAAGAGATCGAGCTCGTGATGTCTCTGCTTTAGGGCAAGCGGACACACCCCACCTCTCCAGAGCCAGCCAGAAGTGTTCCATACCGGCGACATCATCTCCTTGTTGAAGGTGAACGTGATGTTGGCACAGTTATCCTGATAGTAGGGGTCAGATTCGCACTTGGTCTTCACGGGCTGGAGGCTTGAGGACCGGCACTCACCCACCCCGGTGCAGGGGTGCACGAAGCACTGGGTATCCAGGATGGGCACGCAGCTCTGCCCACTGGGGCACTCACTGTGCCCTCTGTGCAGTGAGCAAGGGCGGGGGCCACACCACACCTGCAGGGACAGACAGAGCGCAGCTCAGGAGGTGCCCGGCGGCGGTCCGCGCGGCCCCGGGATGAGGGCGGCCAGGCCGTGCCTACCTTGGAGCAGGCGACCCTCCCGTCCAGGCACTGGCAGGCATTGCAGTCGGCGTCCCACCTGGCCCCGTCGGGTATCACGCTCCCCATGGTGACGCACGACCTCCCTGAAACTGAGGCGGGGACCCATGAGTGGCAGGAGCTGCCCTTTCTGTGGACCATCCTCCTGACTCTTCACTCCCTGCCCAGCGGGAGATGCTGAGGCCTGTCGCCCTTTGCCCCGTGACAGCGCAGCTGCTCTCAGCGGGCAAGCCTTCTTCCCCCCTCAGCGGGCCCTGCACCTGGCCACGCGACCAGCTATGATCAGTGCAGCGTCCAGGGACAGAAGTGAGCGGAGTCTCCCCCTGGGAGTGAGCTTGGCCCCTTGAAAGCCCGCCGTCTGCCAGGAAAAGGACACGCCCTGGGTACAGTGCCGGTCCAAAAAGGGTGGGGTGGCACACAGAACAGAACTGGGTGCCCAGCGCGAGGCATCCATCACTCTGCTTGCCCTGTGTACCCACTAACATCACAACTGCCTGCTGTAGGCACAGAGGTTGGGGAGGATTATTACAGAGCATAATGGTGACAAAAGCTGGCTAAAACTAACAGTGACTCTGCTTTCAAAGGACCTTCAGGTTTCCCGGTCCTGGGTGTCTCCAGCAGACGTGCCCTCTGTATTCTCTCCCTGAGCACATGTCCACACATGAACAGTTGAAAAGGTGGCTGCAATGCCCACTCAGCCCAGGGGACCCACGGCAGCAGGACCTGGCCCACATACCTTCCTGGCATTTGGCACCACTGTGCCCTGGGGGGCAGATACAGCGGTAACCATTGATCTCATCCACACAGGTCGCACCAAAAGCACAAGGTGAAGACTGGCATTCGTTGATGTCTAGGAGAAATGGAGTTCAAGTTTAGGCTCCAATGGGAGGCACCAATGCTTTTCTGATAAAACATGCAGACAAGATCTGTAGGTCTAAGTATAGGCTGAGTGCATTTTCATCATGTGACCAGCACCCAAATGAAGAAATGACCATCAGTACTTCTAACAGCTGAGAATTTCTCATTCGGGGAAAAAGCAATTTTTAATTAAATGTTCCTTTTCTGATAGTGTAATTTAGAGAACAGAGGCCAGCAAAGATCTTGATAAAAGGTCAGCTAGCAAGTATATCTTAGGCTTTGCGGGCCATGTGGTCTCTGTTACAACTGCTCAACTCTTGCAGCATGAAAACAACCCTTGACAGTACATAAACAAGAGTGTGGCTGTGGGTCAATAAAACTTTATTTACAAAAACAGGCAGTGGGCCAGATTCGGCCCCCAGGCCATAATCTGCCAATGCTTGATTCAGAAACATGAAATAGACACAAAGCCCCCACCCAGTGGAGCCCCTGGTGGCTCAGACGGTAGAGTCCGCCTGCAGTGCTGGAGATGCAGGTTTGATTCCTGGGTCAGGAAGACCCCCTGGAGAAGGCAATGGCAACCCACTCCAGTATTTCTGCCTGGAGAATCCCATGGATGGAGGGGCCTGGTGGGCTACAGTCCATTGGGTCACAAAGAGTTGGTCACAACTGAGTGACTTCACTTTCACTTTTTTTCCCCCCAGCCAGTAGTTCTTGAAGATCCAGACTTGAGGACCTCAAGGAGGACCAGTTTAAAAGTTTAAATAATTATTGAGGGGTAAGAACATACACAAAGAAGCATAACTGATCTATCACTTTTTTTTTGGCAAAAGAAAGGGCATGTAAAAAAGTAGGGAAAAGGCTCAGAATAAACTTTAAACTTCCTAAAAAACCTGGATTTCCTGACCTCATTTTGTTTGAATCATTTCAGTGGGGCCTGATCAAGCCTTGGAAACCACAGCCTCAGCCCTTCCTGTGGCTGAGGTCTGGGGCTATGCATCCTTGCCCATCGCTTCATGCTACCACAGGAGAAGCACACTTTTCTTAGAGCCTCAGAGTAAATTAACCATCAGATGCTGTGGCTGAGGCTCTCTCCCCAGGAGCGAGGGGGGCTGTGCGCCCCAGGGAAAGTCCAGCAGGCACGTGGGAGGGAGAGTCCAGCCAGGGGCATCTTACTCCCAGCTGGAAGCAGGAGACTAATTGTCAAGGCTACTTAGAACCATGGCCATAACTGTTTGAGAGAGGAAAACTCTTAGACTAAGGGTTGGGGAGATACCAGTCAGAGGTGGTCCTTACTTATTCTGCAGTCGGGCCCAGCGAAGCCGGGGGCACATTCACAGCGGTACCAGTTCTCACCATCCACGCATGTGCCACTGTTATAACTACGAAAACAAAGGCCACTTGGTTACCACCGCCCTGTCTGCCACTCCCCCCGCCAAGGGTGGCCCCACGCCGGTTATGATGGGCAGCTCTCAGCCCTGCCCACAGGCACCAGTGCCTGGGTCCCACCCCCAGAGTGTCCAATTGACTATTCCTGGTTGCAGGAGCTCCAGTCGCGTCCCAGGCACTAAACCCTCCCCGGTGATTCCTGTGTACGGCCAAGTCTGAACATCACTGCTCTAAACGCAGATACCATCTGACTGAAGTGTGGCCCACAGACTGGAGTGATGGGCACTGCCTGGGAGCTTGTTGGAAAGGAATCTGCAGCAAGCCCCAGCCCTCCTGAATCAGAAGCTGGATTTTACACAGGAGGCCCAGGAGAGGCCCACACCTGTCACAGCCAACAAGTGCCTGCATAACAAGGCGCTACGCTTACCAGGGATGAGGACTGCAGTCATTGGTGTCTGCAAAGTAAAAAAAAAAAAAAAAAAATTCAAAAACTTAACAGCGAAGCCTTCTTAGCCCTAAGTGAAAGCACCCGTGATTTGATTTCCACAATACCCAAATGATAGGGCTGTCATTAACGCCAGCAGGAGGAGCTTAAGACCCCTGCTCAATTGGAACCAGGCCCACATCACACTTTGCTGCAGTCACCACGGGACACTCGTACACAGGAAGAGGCCCCGGGAAGGGGGCTGTGAGAATGGCTCTCGGTCAGACCAGAGCCAGAAAGCAAGCCGCCATCTGTGTCCACTTATCTCGTGGGTGACTTTCTCATGCCCAGGGCAGGGCTGCCTCCCATCAAGGCCTTAGAACAGGCCCAGGTGATGTGCACGGAGCCATCACACAGCTCTGCTTCTGGTTTCCATCGCCAGCCCCAGGGGTCAGGACGGGCCCTTGCAGAGCTCGGGGTCGGGGGGACACTCACTCTGCGTGCAGATGGGCCCCTCCCAGCCTTCCTTGCAGACACACGTGAAGGACTCGCCATTGACCACACAGGTGCCTCCATTGTGGCAGGGGCTGGGCAGGCAACTGCTGTTCCGGGCTGTGAGACAAGAGCAGACAAGACCACGCTCCCTGAGGCTCCAGAGACCTCGCGAGGGACAAAACACAGGCCCTGGAGGGCGGTCCCAGGCACTCGGATGCCCTGCGCGCACCGCACCCGCGGGGGCGGAACATACCTATGTTGCAGGTCGTGCCTTCCCAGCCTCCCGGGCACATGCACTTGAAAGTGTCCCCTTCGTCGTAGCAGGTGCCACCGTTATTGCATGTGGCCTCATCACACTGACTGTCGCCTGCACGCGGAGATCGGCGTGAGCCCGGGCCGCCCTCCCTGCCCCCGACACAGGCCAGGGTCCCCGCCGGCCCCCACTTACGTGAGTGGCACGTCTTGCCTTTCCACCCGTTTTTACAGTCGCAGTAAAAGTCACTGACCAAGTCGCGACAGGAGCCTCCGTTGTGGCAGGGGTTCTGGCTGCAGTCGTTAATGTCTGCAGTGAGAGCAGACACCCAGCTGAAGACACTCCCAGGCCTTTCAGCGCCCCACGACGTGTAAGAGGCACGTCTCTCCACCTTCATCCCATTTTCCACTCCCAGTTCAAAGACCAGCACAGCCAAGCTGGGACTTAAGCAGGGGCAGCCTTTCCCAGGAATAAAGGAGCCCGGGACAAGTCATGGAAGTTAAACTCAGGATGGGCGGAAAACATGACCCCTTTCTTTGTAAGCCAGGATGTCAAGCATGCTAATTCCAGGGGCTAATTCTCAAAGCATCTCCACAGAAGCTCCCTCCCGCGGGCTGGCATGAGCACCACCGAATGCTAACAGCACACAGGCTCTCCCGTCCCAGGGCAGGAGTTGCTGGGGCCTTGCTTCCAGACATTCTCACTAGAAGGAAAGGCCTGCTGGGCTGCCTCTGCCCCCCACCCCCAGCGATGCCATCCCCAGGGAGCCCAACGCACTGGTCTCGCAGTGGGCGCCTTCCCAGCCACCGCTGCAGATGCACGCGTAGGAGTTGACGCCATCGATGCAGGTGCCGCCGTTTCTACAGGGGTTGCTCTCACAGTCGTTAATGTCTGCGGAAGGAGGGGACATAGAACCCGGGTGAATGCAGGATGAGTGATGCCACCATCAGCACTCTCCTAGGCGTTTCCAGCTCCTCCCGAGAAGAGCCACCCGGCACCACCACACTGAACTCCATCAGGACCATCCTGGAACCTGACAGGCAGCTGGGGAAGCAGGGGCCTCCAAAGGGCAACCTGTCCATTCTATTGGACATCCTCACACGAAGCTCCTCAGTGAGAGTCAGGAGGAAACGGCTGGGGAAGGAGGACCACCCTACCTATGAAGGTTTCAGAACCTTCTGAAACAGATGTGCTAGAGACCCCAGGAGCATCAGTGATCTCAGGTAAGCACCACCTCGGTCTTGGATCCTGGACGGCACCCCTGGGCTGGTCTCGCCTACAAGGATCCAGACCCCACCCCCACCCCCACGGCTAGGCCAGGCAGGGTGGGTGCTCGCCCCCGGCCCTGACGCCACGCGGTCTTACTTTCATGGCAGTACGTTCCGGTGAAGCCCTTGTTACAGTCACAGGTGAACTTGCCTCCCGACTGACTCTTGCACTTCCCGTGGGGGCCGCAGACATTGGAGGAAATGTAGCGCACCCCTTCCGGCGTGTCATTGGAGGCCATGGCCACGGTGCAGCTGTCAATCACTGCAAGACAGGCCCGGGCTCAGCGCCCCGCCAGGGACCCGCGTTCCCGAACCCAGGACCCAGGCCGCCTGCTCTCCCAGAGGCAAGTGCCACAAGGCACCTCGGGGGCCAAGATGGCCATGTGCTGCATACGCTGTGACAGGCAAAGCCGACACTCCACGCAGAGGAGAGTTGTTTGTTTTTTTTTGAGGCATTTTCTCCCGGCGGAGCCGAGCAGCTCATGCATGCAGGCCCTGTCCACCCTTCCTGCTACATCCGCCAGCTCTGCTGGAAGCTGACTGACGAGGAGGAACGGCTTTCCCCTCCACTCAGGGGCACGCACGGCTGCAGGACGGACTTACAGAACCTATGGGCTGAGCCACCTCACACAGCCACAAGCGCTAGTTACATCTAAGTGAATTAAGGTTAGGTAAATCAGGGTTTCTACTTGCCCCGATCGCTCTCTAAATGCCCTGAACCACACGTGGCCTGAGGCTGTGGTATGTGCTGGTACAGAGACCACCAAGGCAGAAGGCTTTGCTGAAGTGGGTGCCCCAGGGAAAGTCTCTGCTTGCAGACCAGCCCATCCCAGGATGGGATGCTAAATGAATTTCCTTCTCTCCCCAGGCTACTTGCAGGCATGGCCCCTCCACCAGCGGCCTGGGTAGATTGTTTCCACGTGTTCTGGCTTCCCTCCAAAGGGGCTATCAATCTACACCCGCCTCGAGTGTCCCAGGGCAGTGACAAATGGCCAGAGAGGAGGAGGAGCTTCGCAGAGGAGCCAGAGTTCAGCGGGGCGGGCGCTACCTTCGCAGGGGGTGGTGCGGCAGTGGTCTTTAAGGTGGGAGCAGTTCTTGCCTTCATAGTCCTCAGGACACTTGCAGAAATAGTCACTGGCACGGTTGTAGCACTGGGCGCCGTTTTGGCAGGGATTGGGCTCACAATAGTCGATGTCCAGCTGTGGGACCAGGGATCAGGCAGGGAACAAAGTAAAACAAAGGCGTGATTATGACTCCTCTGGGGCAGCGGCCCCCAGAATGTGACCCTTTCAACTGCTTCTGTCAGGAGGACACACAGCAGTATTTATAGCTGTGTCCTAGACACTGTCCAGGTAAGCATTTGAAAAAGCAGGGCAGAGTGGGAGAGCGCTGGGTCTGGGATGAAACTGACAAAAAGAAACTGACAGGCTGGTGGGGGGCCGGGAGGGAGGTTCATGAGGGAGAGGACACGTGTGTCCTTATGGCTGATTCACGCTGTTGCACGGCAGACACAACATCGCACAGCAATTATCCTCCAGTGAAAAATAAAGAAATCAAGAGACACCCGGAAGACAATCACTCATCAGCCTCCTTTCACGGCTTATCTTGCAGAGATCCTAGTCAAGAGGAGACTCCAGACAGTCGGAAGATGGAGGGAGAGGAGGAGACATCTGTGAAAACCTGGCCATTCGCGCTCCAGCCTGGCTCACCTGACAGAGGTTTCCAGAGAAACCAGTGGGACACAGACACTGGAATCTGTTGATTTCGTTCTGACAGTGACCCCCGTTGAGACAGGGGTTGCTGGCACACTCATCGATGTCTGTCTCACAGTGATCACCTGCATAGCCAGGTGGACAGATACAGCGATAACCGTTCACCAAATCCTGCAGGAGGAGAAGGAGGGGGAGAAACACATGCATTTTTTTCTAGGTGCTGCACAAACACAGGGCTTCGGTGGTTCAGCGTGACTGTTTTGGTTCAGCTGATTCACTGAAAGAGAGGCCACGCCTCTCCAAACGTGAGAGAGGAATTTCTATGTGCATGCCGTCAAGATGATTCCCGGGAGGGAGGCTGGGGTAACATGAGCCCGGGTGAAGCGTCCAGAGCCTCACTTTTCATCTGCAGTTTAAAATCCCCCAGGGACAGAGCTTTCCAGGGGTCCCATCAATCTTTAGGCTTGTTGTCAATCAGTAAGGTTTTGACTGAAGCAAAGGTTTACATACCCGACAGGAGGCATCATTCTGACACTGGCCAACGCAGTCATTAATATCTAAAAAATAAACAAGCCATCACGTCAGAGGGGCAATTTACATTGAAATTGGGCTTAATTGAAAAGCCTTCTCCTCTCAGGACAGATTAAAAAGCTCCAGTCAGATTTCCTGTGTGCTTCCCGTGAGATAAGGTTATTACTGGGTGGGAACACTCCCTAATTCTTCCAGACTGAGCTACTGTAACTTCACATCATTGTTTTAACCACTTTATCAGTGTACGGCCGTTTTACCCGCTAATGAGCCTGATAACAAGTATGTTTTCACCGATCACTCCCTCTCCAAAAACATTCCCTCTATAAGGTTTTCTTTCTACTCCTCAAGTCTTAAACCTGGAGCCTAACTATAGGTAGCTGGCCAACAGCGTCAACACCCTGGCATCATGAAAGTCAAAGTGCTGAGAACATCACTCACTTATGTCACAGTTTTGACCCATCCAGCCTGGGAGGCAATCGCAGTAGTAGCTGGCAATCAGATTCTTGCAGGATCTAGCATTTACACAAGGTTTGGCCTCGCATTCATTTGCATCTGAAAGAAAGAGGATGAACAGTGAGAAATGGGGTTCTACCCCCAACCCCAACCCTCCCACACCCCCAAAAGCAGCCACCAATAGGTTGTCTGAAGTGAGACATTTCAATAAGCTCGATAAATAAGAGATACTATCTGGAACATCTGAATCCTCCTAGCCATGATCCAATAAGGCACGCTGACTGATCACTTCCCAGCTGCTGTGAACAGCCAGCCCCCAACCACAGGGCACAAAGCACCAGGCACTTCTGTGCAGAGCCCAGCGCAGCCTAGTTGCTGGGATTTAAAAGTGGCAGAAAGAATGCAGACAGCTCATTCCTCATGAGATCATCCCCGTTTGGAGCCCAGCTGACCACTTCTCGGACAGACGACTGACATGGTTCGAGGAATCCCACGACTTTCCCACAGGGCCTCCAAAAGCCAGGCTATTTGCATACGAGTGACTTCTCCCAGGCTCGCTGGCGCGACCCTTGATGATAAATGACTTCTCGGGAGGGACGGCGCATGAACTGGCACCGCCGGTCACATGCATCTTCCCTAACAGCTTGGAGGACTCACGCTAACCCTGGTGCGGGAGTTCTCTTACCTAACTGGCACGTTTTGCCAGTCCACTGGGGCGGGCACACGCACTTAAATCCGTTAACCAAGTCCTGGCAGGTGCCCCCATGGGAACAGTTATTTGGAGAACAGTCATCAATGTCTGTTCGACAGAGAGAGGAGAGGGTTGGCAACGTAATCTCAGTCCACTTGACAATCAGGCAGTTTACCACCCCTCACATGAGGGACCTTCACTTAAGAGCCAGGCACCTGAAGTGACAGCCACAATGACGGTAAGGCCCGATTTTAGCTTTAAATCCCCCACTGGCCCAGTTCATCTAATCCCCGACCTAAGCAGGCGGAGAGCCAGCTGGATTCCTGGGCGTCAGCCCTGGTAATTTGGGACAGCATTTCTGCCCACCTTTATTTCTAAAGAAAAGTTTCATCGCAGCTCAGAGGTAGCTAAGGAGTGGTAAGGATAAATAACTTTCTTCACTGGTAAAAAAGGTCACATTCTTATGTGCTCACAAAGTTCTCCCAAAATAACATGCCTGGGGTACCCAACCTCCCACTTCTGCACTGGACTCCAGGGCCTTTGGAGGGGTGTGTCCTTAACTGTGTCGCCTTCTGCTCTCAGGAGTAGATGACAGAGGACTTCAGGCCTGGCGACACCCCAGGAATCCAGGGGCTTGTTAAGGACTACAGACTCCCCACCTCCAAGGGAAACGGTAGGACCCACTCATCTGTAGCTCGGTAGCCCTGGTCCCTCTTGGAAAATGTTTGTCCCCATGATGAACTTCAGTAGTGACAACCTCGCCCACAGGTGGCGTCTGCAGGGCTTTGAGGAGAAGCACTGCCCCCAGGATCCAACCCAGAGGAGGCGGGGCTCCAGGGGCACCTGCAAAGGGAGCAGCTTTCCCGGGGAGCCTCTTGCCGCCAGAGCTGCACATGCTGACTTAAGGGGCTGCCTCAGACAGGTGAGCCCGGGGACTTCCCCGGGCAGGGCCGGAAGCTCAGCTCAGGCCTTGGAGCACATCTGCCGCCTCCCACGGAGACAGACCTGGCACTGAGATGACACGGAGCCTCGATAGTCTGCGTCTCGACACCGTGATCCACGGCCCGCACCACACACCCACCCCCACACTGAGAAGGGACACGGTCAAAGCCTGGACTTACTCGTGGAGCATGTGGGGCCAGTCCAGCCCGGAGAACACTCACACTCGAACCCCAGGGAGGTCTCCTTGCAGCTTCCTCTGTTGTGGCAGGGATCAGAGAGGCAGGCGTGCTCCGCTGCGGACACCAGAGGGCCATCAGCATGGCACGCCCACCAAGAGGCTACCGGACACGAGCCCCCCACCCACCCCACCCAAAGCCCACCCCCAGGCCACCAGCTTGAGCTTGTTCAAGAAATGATGCATATACACGAACATGTGTAAACAGATAGCCAACAGGAATTTGCTGAATGACTCAGAGAGATCAAGCTGGGGCTCTGTAATAACCTAGAGGGGTGGAAATGGGTGGGAGGGAGATTCAAGAGGCAGAGGACATATGCACACCTGTGTTAACATACGTGAAAGAAAAGTGAAAGTGAAGTCGCTCAGCCGTGTCCGACTCTGCGAACCCACGGACTGCAGCCCACCAAGCTCCTCCATCCATGGGATTTTCTAGGCAAGAATACTGGAGTGGGTTGCCATTTCCTTCTCCAGGGGATCTTCCCGACCCAGGGATCGAACCCAGGTCTCCCGCATTTGCGGGCAGACGCTTTACTGTCTGAGCCACCAGGGAATCCCATGTACAGCATATTAATTCATGTTGATGTATGATCAACAAATCAAACCAATGTTGTAAACCAATCATCAATTTAAAATAAATAAATACTTAAAAAAATAGAAATGAAAGCAAGCGTGGGACTCAACCCCGCTGTGTCTGGGGAAAAAGGAAGTCATCTTTCTCGCTAAGCTCTGGTCACCTTTCTCCCAGCTTCCGACTGGGAGATGGGTCACTGCCCTGCACACGCCGCCCCAATGCAATCAGCCACACCCAAAACACTTGAGCAACTGGAGGGAGGTTTCAGAGAGCCACAGAGCTGCTGGGAGCACAGGTCTTAACACCAGAGGAGAGTTTCACCTTTTCCAAGTCTCCAAGTGTATTTGAGTTGAGCAGACAGAGAGTAGAAAAGGGGCTCTCTTTGTGCCTAGACCACTTACCGATTTCACAGTTAGGCCCGGAGTACCCTTCGGGGCAGGAACACTGGTATTTGTCAGGTCCTGTGTTACTACAAGTTCCCCCATTGAGACACGGCTGGTGGGTCCCGCAGTAGTTGAGATCTGCCAAAAAGACCCCAAAGAAGTCTCTCAAAGATCAGAGAGACTGCCCATCTGCTGCGTTCCAAGACCCATTCCTCTTTACAAACTAAAACCAAGAGAAATAAACCCAAACTCACAGCGTTAAAGGCAAGTTCAAGCAGATTCGGAGTAAGCGGAAACCCAGCCCCTGCGTGGACGCACCTTTGTCGCAGAGCTGGCCGCCCCAGTTGGTCTCGCAGAGGCACTGCCAGGGCTCGTTACACGTGCCGTGGACGCAGCCGGGGTGCGGGATGCACTTGTCGCAGTACAGGCCCTGCCAGCCATACTGGCACCTGGGGACACACAGCACGCCAGCCCTTACCCTCCAGAGCTGGCGGGGAGAGCCCAGCCGGGAAACACAAGCACTCGAAGCCCAGGCTCGCTAGTTCTGGTGACCGCCTGGTGGACGCTCAAGGTCCGTCCCGGGGTTCCCTCTAAACAAACATTTTCACAGTGGGACCGAGGGCCCCTCCCAGGCCCAGGTGACTCCCGACAAAAGGCGGGCTGTCTAGGGAGAGGCCCGTGCAGGGCCTTCCTGCACAAAGCCCCTCTCTCTTCTCGGTTCCCACAGGAGCCCAGGGTGGGGAATCAATCAAGCCCTGGGGCTGGAGGAGAGGGCTCTCCCTCCAGTAACAGCAGCCACACACAAGTCCTGCAAATGTGGCGAGTTTTACACCGCAGCTCCACTGGAGTCCCTCCCAGAGCAAGTCATGACCCCAGCACACAACAAGGCATCAAGATGTCAAGGTTGGCAGGAAACTGCCTCCCAAGGAGGCGTCCTGAGACGGGACAAGGAGGGAGGGGGCACCCTTCCTCGCAGAGATGGGGTTGGATCTCTGGACACATGTCTGCAGGGACAGCGAGGAAAGCGGACAGTGCTCAGAGCCAGCTCTGTGGGTGACCTATGACCCATCATCATGGCTGCTTATGGTCTTTATTCTATAGCAGTTATTTCTCACTTTGCAAAAACCAAGTCAACTCAGTTTATCCAGTATTGGGGAACGGAGGTGCATTTCCTTTGCAAATAAGCGCATCACTAATCGGACTCTTTGGAGGCCAGAGAGTGCCTTTGATCCTCAAACAAAACCAGAAGCACACACCTTCACCTGGGGCAGGGCTCAGCTACTCTTCCCTCAGGTTTCAAGCCCTCTGCAACTGTGTCTTCTCAGAAATCCAGCTTCAGCAAACAGGTTGGAGCAGAGGGGAGGGGGCCCCCATGGCAGAGTGAAGGGGGGGTGAGCAAGGGAGAGCGACAGGCAAGCATTTCCACGGTGGGCCCACGAAAGCCGTGTCAGAACCGTCTCCTCCTTCCCACTCAGCTGAACTTGGGAAAACAAGCACCCCAAGATGCAAAGGCTTTCTGCTTCCAGAAAACTGAAGGCAAGCTAAAAACCTTCGTCATGGGAAAATTATAGGGATCCAGCTAATAGCTAATCACCCATGGCCGCGAGTCAACTTAGCCCCTGAGAATTCTGACTAACCACTTCCTAACTTCTAAGAGCAAGCCATCCACGCCCCAGTACAGAGAACCACCAGGATGTGTGGTTTAAAAATCAGACACAGGATTCCGGTTGATCTGAAATGAAATTTCAGTCTAAATGACAAATGACTATTTAATGGAGTAAAATAAGAACAAAGTCAATGCTTTGGTAGCAATTTCTGTAAAAGTGGACCCTCAAGTTGGCGGGAGCTCAGGGTGATGCTTTTGATACTCTTAGCCTAGAAGGTAGATATAGATATTAAGAGGGAGTTGATTTGGAAATAGCATTCTTGTCACTGTCTTTCCCCTATTCCCTCCCAAATGAGGGTTTGCTACACCTCTTCAATTTGCTTAACAAAATGCAAGAAGAGACAGCTGAGGACCTGCCCTCAGCTCTTAATTAATGAGAGACTGGATCCCCAAGCATAAAAAAGGAACCACAAGAGGCCACGGATGACTTCAAAAGAAAACAAATAAAAATACTGACCCTAAAACAGGCATCCACAAAGTTATCCCAGTTTAATAATATATGATTAAGGTTCTCATGAGAAATTGAAGCGACTTTCCTCACAGGATGATTCACAATTAAGTTTGATATTATTGGCAGGCTCGCAATGAAGCAAGACCGTGCGTCCAGGAAAAGGAACCCAGGTCGCCTGGGGAGCAAGAGAGGCAGGCAGGTTCTCTCATGTGGAGGAAACAGAGCAAAAACACACCCTTCTCGGCCACCATCCAGAGGGCCACTTACAGGTCGCGGGCCATCCAGCTACGTGAGCAGCAGGGCCGACCAGAACTTCCTCGGGCCTCGAGAAGGTTCTGTTTTCATTTTTCTTTCAAGGGAAAGGGAAGGAGCTGGGTGGGAGGCTATGCAAATACCGTGTGGGAAAGTCACACCTTCAGTCAGTAAGGGCCTGCGTGTCCAGGCAGGAGTGGGAGGGAGACTTTGAGAGAGGAAGGGCTCAGCTCTGGAGACAAAGCCTGTTGTTCTGGCTGGGAGGGCCTCCCCGGCAGCGGCGTGTTTATTCTGATGACGGGAGCAGAAATCAGCCCCTGGCTGATAGTCATCTGAGTCCAACGCAGGCCTGGCGGGTGCCCGAGAGCTCGGCTGCTCTGAACCCACGAGCACCCTTCAAGAGCAGGGCCTGCTCCCCCTGACGGCGCCAGCTGCCCCCACTGGTAGGGTCCGCCCCAAACCCCCTCGGCCTCCCGGAGCATAACCGCCTCTCTGGAGTGCAAGGACAGAGACATCTCAGAGCAGCCTCCTCCATTTGACCTCAGTGGCCCTGAGCTCTACACTTCAGCCTCAAGCCTCAGAGCTCAGTGCTCCCGGTGGCGAGCAGAGGCAGCAGGGAGCACCCCGAGGTGCAGGCAACCACGGAGGTCCTCTAGACTTTCTGAGCAGCAAAACCATGTGTCTGAGGTGGGCCGGTCAAAATGCAGATCTCTGGGCCCAGCTGAGGAAGTGGGATCATCTGGGTGCAGCGTGGTACCCCGGAACCTGCATTTCCACACACCCCCGGTTAATTAGAGGAATGACACTGAGCACAGAGGTTTGTCCCTCCAGCAACAGCGGCATCACTGGAGGCTTGCTGCAACTGCTGAGACTCATGGCCACCTCCCCGCCTCCCCTACCCGACCCCCGCCACCGCCTCAGAATCGAGACCTCACAAGAGCCCCAGGGAGCACAGTTTGAGAGGCACTGCTCTAGACTATGGGTTCGTGAGCTGCCCTTGGCTCAAACTGGAGTGGCTTTGGGGGCGAAAACAACAGGTCCGGAGGACCCATGCAATGTCACGTTAAATCTGCTAAGCCTTCAGGTTTGGGAGGGGAGTAAAGCGGGTGCTCCTGTCAAAATGCCACAGACACCCACAGCACTTCCTGAGACAAGCCTTTCCCAGATGGGCGCGATGCACACTGCAAGAAGTTCCAAAAGCTGTAAGCGGGAAGTGGCGGGGGGAGGACTAGGTTTGGCTCCTTGCATTGTCCCGGGCCATAAAAGAACAGACTTCAAAGGTCGGCAGCAAAAGTCTACATTCATCAGGCTCAACTGACAAGATTCCAGCCCAGCCATTAACCTCTCAGCACCGGCCGGCTCCCGCCTGCGAAGGGGCCAGGAGCTCGTGCTAATCCCATTCTAAAGAATGCTCCACTTTCCCTACTGATGGGAAAAGTGGGGGAGGGCCGGGAGACCGAACACCGCGGCGGTGGGGGAGGAGAGAGCCCCCAGCACCAACCCAGTCCTGGACAGTCCATTAGCACTTGAAGGAGAAGATTATAACAACGTGTTATCAATTTACAGAACCGTTAATACATGAAGTCACTCGCTATGCCCAGAAGTTTTTTTTTTCCCAAGAGAGAAGCATGTACATTCCAGTGGACAGCTGGTATAATTTAATAAGCTTCGGATGTGCTTATTTGAATTTTTTTTTGGTCAAGTTTTCTTGTCCTCCAATGAAAGATAGGCATATTCACAGTAGAGTCAGTCCTCTTTTTGCATTAAAGGGGTAATTATTAGGGGGAAAAAAAAAGTCAAGTTGTTTACCTGCAATCGCCTGGGAGTTTGCAAGACCCGTGCTTGGGGCTACAGCCCTGTCGGCAAATAGCTGTAAAAAAGATAAAAAAGGAAAACAAAGAAGGATGCGTCAGCACTGCCAGTCTCTCACACGGCCACAGTCACGGGAATGGCCTCGACCGACAAAATCCACTGTTTTAAGAGATCGCATTTCAAGCACACTATAAGGAGAGGAAGATGGGAGGTGCCCCAAGAACGAATCCAGCTTTAAACTTCAAGGCCACGCGAGCAGATCCTCAAACGCGACGCTATTTGCGGACAAAAAGCAGGCAAGTGGGTAGGGGAAGGGGTGCCTCTGAAGGATACCTGCCCTGCTCCCACCCTCACCAAAACAAACAGAAAGCCTAATCCTCCCCCGGTCATCTTCCTTCCTCCATCCTCCAGCCTTCCTAGAACCCTCCGACCAAACACCTGGGTCTCAGAAACCCCACGGGACTCACAAAGCCGACCAGGCCGATCTTGCTTGGCAGGCTAATCCACCAGCCGGATCTAGTGGTACTTTTTCTTTTTTTTTGCAAAGTATTCCTACAAAGCAATTCTGCTTCCTTTACAGACTAAAATTTTTGAACAGACATTAAAAAACAGTGGGCAGATTGTTTTAAGTAACTGTTACTGATTTCTAGGACACCAACTATTTAAAATATGTTTATCAGTCCTTTCATTTGGATCCCAGAAAGGCTACCTTTTCAAATTCCTGTCTCTATTTAAGAAAGTATTTTTGCCTGAGAGACCAGCAAATTCTTCTTTGCCCTGCCCTTCAGCCACAGTTCAAAAATTCATTTTTTAAATTGAGTTTATCTTAAAGGAATTTACCAAATTATATGAACCAAGCAAAGTGCGTTAATGTTCGTAAGAGCCTATTACATGGTCGACTAGAATTACCCACCAATTTGCTCTGAATGAGAACCGTTGTAAAGGTGAAGCCCACAGACAATTCTGTGCACATCTGTGAACTGGCACTAACTCCCTGAATTCTAGCAGTCGGGGATGACAGTCGATGGGGCGTCTGGAGGTGTATCCCACTGCGGGTACGTTCACTTCACCGCTCTCTCCCCGCCAAGGCCATGCCCCCAGAGCTGCCCAGTGAAGGCTGCCGGGAGGCCACCTTGAGCCCAGGGTGTCGTTTCTCACAGGCTCTCAGACACTGGCTGGGTAACCCCGTCTCAACCAGCATCTGTGTGAGGTCAGGGGCCTTAAGCACAGACCCTGAGAAGCGGGGTCGGGCAGAGAGAAGGTGCTGAGGGCAGCAAGCAGAGGAGAAGAGGCTGAGCTGGAACTGGAATGAGCCGGAGCCTGGCCCTGGTCCAATCCCAGGAGCAGCTCTGGAGTGCGGACTGCAGCCCTGAATCAAGGCCGCGGGGGTGTGGCCCGCACACACCTGTGTCAGCCATTGACAGGCTGAGCCGGAGGGTCTGGGCGTCAGGTGGCATCCGTTTAGCCCAGGACAGTGCTCCAGAGATGGAGCCGCTGTGTGGGGTTAGCGGGCAAGGCTCACTGCGGGAGGGGGTACCGACAGCAGCTTTGTGTTTGGGGCCTAGAAAACAGCCGCCATCTCCCAGCCCGGGATGCCAGCTGACTGGAGGCGGGTGAGACTGTGGCCCTCACGGTGACGGCCGTCGAGCATACTCACACACCTTTGTTGCACTCTGGGCCCATCCAGCCTTCCATGCACGTTTTGTTCCCATTCTGGTCGCAGGCATAGTGTCCAAAGAAGTCGTCTCTGGGTCGGCAGAACTTATTGCAGCCGAAGCCGTAGTAA
Organism: Budorcas taxicolor; assembly: GCF_023091745.1. NCBI lineage: Eukaryota > Metazoa > Chordata > Mammalia > Artiodactyla > Bovidae > Budorcas > Budorcas taxicolor. Next base: position 4,188,539 of record NC_068922.1, read on the forward strand.
TAGTCGTCGCAGGTTACTCGGATCTGATACTCAAAGTGGGCGACCCCTGTGTTCTGCTTCAGCGTCTGCCACTGCCGGCCAGGGTTGATCATGCCTGAGTAGGAGGCCTTTTCAATGAGGCTGTCAGGTTCTAGAGGGGGAGAAAAGAGGCCTAATCACAGTGACCTTCACATCGGAGACTTCTCCCCCAACCGTTCTGATGACTTTTAATAACGTGCACCTGGTAAAAAATTCAAACAGTACAAAAGGGCAGAAAATGAGCCATTCACCTCCCTCTCCAGAGGCAACCACCATACATTTACCTTCTTACTTCCAGTATTTCAATAAAGTGAAATTATTTACCTTGCTTCTGACATGTGCATTGAGGTTGTTTTTGGCCTTTTGTTAATAAGTAAGGCCACAAGGAACAGCCTTGAACATATATGGCTGCATGTGGTTCTAAAAGAAAGAAATATCCCAGAAACAGAAGTACTAGGTCAAAGACACACACATAAACAACCCACTTCCACCCAGAAAACTCTAACCACCAGAAACGAAGCCCTGTCCTCCTGCTCTCCCACCAGCAGAGGAAACTTTCCCAACAGCAGTGCCAGCACTGTGTGTTACTGGACCTTCTCACTTAACGGGTATTTAAGTGATGGTGAGGACCCTTTTGACAAAACCATGTGTATCTGTTCCCCTGAACTGCAAGCCTGTTTCTCTCCTTCACCAAATCTTCTGTTGCTGTTGGTAATACTGGTTTGCAAAAGCTCTTTATATGTAATAGAAAGAGGCCCCTCTCTTACGGAAGGCTACTCTCCAAGAAATTTCCTTATCCCAGGTCAAGGTTAACAACCTTTCTTTTCTGGTTTTAGAGTTGTGTATTTTGCTTTAGAAAAGCTGTGTCTACTCCCAAACTCTCCACTGGAAACCAAAGAGTAATTCTGGGTGTTTTTTTAAGTTGAAAACTTCGTTGCCTCTTAAGCTGGTGTTTAAACAGCAATACCACGAACTTGATGTATTTGAACTTTCACCTTTGCCCAGAGGACAGATGGGAAAATCATTCACCCCAGTTTACAGACAGATGGACTGAGGGTTTTTTCCAACCAAGTCAAGTTCCTTAAAGAGTGCCTAGACTCACCCGGGGCCGAAATAGCCCCAGAAAGAGGCAGTGGTCCCTGCCCTGAGGTCACTCATCATCTAGTCGGGTAAGAGACAAATACAAAAACAGCTCCAAACTCAGGTGTCCAGAGCTCAGGGCAGGGCTGCGAGAAGGAAGCCAGGCCCCAAGTCAGCACCCAGCCTGGTCCTGTGTTTATTTTCTTAAACCTGCTAGCACCAACCCTGGACACCTTGTCAAATCCAAGGCCGCCTTGGAGCGACCGTTAGAGCCTGCATGCAGTATCTTTGTGATTCTTACCCACCCACACTCCTGTTTTTCTAGGCCCATGGCCTGTGCTCATTTGCAAGGCTGGGCAAACGCCACAGGTGACCAGGACACGGGCCTCCTGGGTGGCCTCGGCCACCCTCCACCTCAAACAGCGCCTAGTCCGCACCCTCTGGGCGCTTACCTTTGGGCAGGACAAGCCTTGGACAAGCCCGCATACCTGCAGACCTACACCCCAGCACGCATGAAGCACTTGCAGAGAACGCTTTCCTAACCTGAGTTTTGCAAATAAACATGGGCCAAAGAATGACAAAAATGTCCCTCTATTAACTGTGTGTTTACTCTGCTGGTTCAATTAAAAAGTGGAGTGAGCTATTACCATGTGACGATGAGATCTTAATAAAGGAATTACTTAAACACACTGGCCCTGGCTCCAAGACCTCCCCTCCACTCAGGCAGGTAACAACAAACAGTTCAGAAGGGAGTCCAGGGCAATCCGAAAGGCACGGGCTGCCGTGGCATCAGTCAGTGCTCTGGTATGCTTTCTGTTTCCGGGAGATGTTGTGGGGCATCATGTCGGAATCCTCAATGGGGCGGACAGGGCTGTACAGCTGCCCTCACACCTGCATGACAGATTCTCCCTAAGGGCTGAGAGGGAGCCTAGTGTGTCTGTGACACACTCCCTGGATCCGGCTTAGAGAGAGCGTGTCTGCTGACTGCTTCTTCTAAGCTCCTGCCACCTGAATCACTCTTCCTATCAGCTCGGGGCACTACCGGTGTTTCTGGGAGAGTTCAGTCAGCAGTCTAGTATTAAGACCGGAAGGGGGACTTCCCTGGCAGTCCAGTGGCTAAGAATCCACATTCTAATGAAGGGGACGCGGGTTCGATTTCTGGTCTGGGAACTAAGATCCCACAGGCCTTGCAGCGCAGCCAAAGATAACAATGATAATAAATAGTAATAAAGAGAGTAGAAGGGGATATTAGCAGGCCTTCCTGCAATCGTGAACTGCGTGAAGATGGAAGGCAAAGCACCCGCAACAGTTCTGCAGGCCAAGGAGGAGGGCATGAGAGGCAAGTATGAGCAGAACCCTGGAACCACGCCAACCACAAATCTAGACGGTAACCTTGGCCAAGAAGGCTAAGTAAGATATAAGGAAAACCTGGTCTAAGGATGCCAACTCGTGTTTACATACCTATTGATCACAGTGGTAAAAAGAAATCATTTGCTCTGGGAAACAGTAAAATCTACATCCTTAGACAGCGCAGTCCTGAGAGGTAACAGCAATGACCTTGAGGGCAGATGATAGCAAGGCCAGCCTCAGACAATACTTTCTAGAGTAGCCCAGGCTCTGCTCCGCAAGGTTCACTGCAGAGCTGCTGTGAGCAGGAATTCTCAGTGCCAAAGCTCAGGGCTCTGCCTCTAAATCTGAAGCCTTGTTTGGTCCTTAAAGAGCAGCCAGCTCCACTTGGGTTACTACACACCTTCAGGTTCTGCCCTCGTGGAGGACAGTCCCCTTGGGAGGCATAGAGCGTGAAGGGAGTAAAAAGCGAAATACTCTGGGGAGAGGAACAGCATGTGCAAAGGCCTTGAGGCAGGAGAGAACGTGATGCATTTGAGAGCAGAAAGGTGACTGGTGGGGTATGATCATACGGCCGTGACAGATGACAGCGTGGCATGTGAGATGGAGCAGGCAGGGAGACAAAGCCGGGCTGCATGAGTGGCTTTGGTGCCACACAGATACTTGTCCCAAGGACAACAGGAAGCTGCCAAATGGCTCTTAGAAAGGTGACACTCAAACGTTACACTTCGAAAAGATGAAGATGGCAGGAGCACGCAGAGAGCACCAGAAGCAGACCAGGGCGGACAGAGGTCCATTAATTCAGCCGTTACTGTAGTTCAGGCAGGAGCAGACAGTGGCGCAGACCAGGACTCCAGCGGGACGCCAGTGAGGTGCTGGACACAAGACTTTCAGGACTCGGAGGTGGGTTAGACGCCAACGCGGAGAGAGGGCGGTACATAGGCTGTGCTGCCCAGACCCCTAGATTATGGTCCTGGGCGTTCAAACGCTGCTGCCAGTCACCCATTGAGGGCCCTAGGCAAGCTCCACTTTGGGAAGGGAAGATGACACATTGGGTTCTGAATATGCTATAATTCAGGATACCTTGGAAGCACTGCGAAAGGGAGGCTGAAACAGCAAGTGGGTAAGCCACTCCCAGCAAACTCCAGCCCCTCCTCGTCGGATTCACAACGTGAGCCTCAGTGCCCTGCAGGGTACACCCCGTGACTTGGAGGCAACCCTTCACTGCAGGAGTAAAGGTCTGAAAGCCCTTTATCCCCACCCCAATGTTTCAGTGCACTTCCATGGTTTCATCTCCCAGCAAGGGACGAGAGGCTCCAGAACCCCCAAATGGAGCAGACAACTCCAGGCAGCTCTGGGAGGGCCCCCACTTCCGGGGAAGAGCCCCCTGGCCTGAGGGTTGATGGGAGGCCTCGGAAAGGCCCTACAGATGCTCGGGGCTCTCTGCAGACCCTGGCAGGTATCCTGATCCGGCTCTCACTAGGAGCCAGTGGGAACCTCAAGGATGCTTGCTCCACCAACCTGTGTCAACATGGACACCAGGAGAGCTGAGGAGCCTATTCCCGCCCCACCCCCATCACCCCAATGCTTAGTGACCACTGCAACCAGGTCCCTGTGACATAATGCTCACCCAGCCCCCAACGCATGGCAGGGGAGGGGGCAGAACCAACAGGAGCCCACAACCCTGACTGGCACCAGCTGCAACCCAGGCTGGGCACAGACTCCCTGCCCACCCCCCCAACAGCGGGCAGGGCATCGCTCAGGGACGACAGATCTCGACTCAGATGCCAAAGGGAGGGGGTGACCCAAACAGCCTGCAGCCCCTGGTAATGGGCTCAGCAGCAACCAGGTGGGCCCAGGCGGCCCAGTGAGACAGGGCAGGCCCGACGGTGCCCTTTCTGGTGTTCACCGATCCCAGAGTCAGGAAGAAAAAGTAAGGCGAGAAGAGAGGGAAATGTTACCAGCAGCAGCACTCCAAGGGTCGGGGTCAGAAGATGAGCCCCGCAGAGGGAGAGGCCAGGGACAGCGGGCTGACAAACCCCTCCTTTTGAGCAGGCAGACTCGGATTTCAGCGTGAACCAAGATTCCCCATGACAACCACCCCGGTCCTGCTGGCAAAGGGGAACTGACAGAATCAGCCAGGGAGGGGAGGCGTAGTGCGAAGGTGCAATTCCAGAGCAGAGGCTCTGTGCTAGCCAGCCGGCTGCCATGCCCACTTGCGTCCTCCAGGGCTCCCCCAGCCCCTGCGCCCACCCGCCCGCCCACCCCAGAGGGCCCGATGCTGAGAACAGGATCAGCTTTCAGAAGGGGACAAGGCCAGCGTGGTGGCCACGAGGCACTGGAACCAGCTTCAACGAAAGGACTGTCATGCCAGTGTGGGAAACAGACCGCTCAGGGCTCACCTGCCCACCGAGTGAAATTCAAGGTCGGTCTTTCGAGCCCAGAGCCACCTCTCTGGGGCTTTATCTTTCTGATGAGAGATTAAACGCTCACTTAAAATTTAAATGGACTTTTTAAAAGTCACGACTTTGATCCTTTCACAGTCTACAAGGTTTTAGAGTTGTAAAACCATTAAGATCTCTATCCTAAAGATAATCTAAGGCCTGTATTCAGGGGCTGAGTTAACTAGAAATCTTTTCTGGCTACTTAATATTCCAAGGGAACATTCTAGGGGAAGGGATGGAAAAAGGTTCCATGGAGAGGTTCAGGGTGGGGGGGGGGTGGGTACAGAAGAGCTCTGACAGGGACCTGCTGTGTGCTTCCAGACTCACAGCTTGAGCCCGTGGTTTGATACTTACGGACAGTGTCATTGCTGGAATCCCAGGCCTCCACAAGCAAAGTGTAGGACCTCTGAAACACAGATAAAGAACAGCTCAGTATTCAGAAACCGGGGTCAGCTAACAAAGGTCAGCTTTTCTCGGCCTGCCTGCACGCTCTGCCAAACAAAACCGTGCGCCAAGACAGGACCTGTCTTTGCCGTGAAGCGAGGTCCTGGGTGTTCAGACCCAGACCAGCTCCCCATGCACCCCCAGCACCCACCCCAAGTTGACAGAAGACACAGCACTCCCTGTCGTCCGCAGGCAGGTAGCCCCAAGTTCCAAGCGGGAAATGCCACCTCCCAATTTGTGCATACTCGCGGGTGGTTTCCCCAAACTTCCCAGCCCCTGAGCCTGACGCCTGAGCAAGCTGCACAAAGACCTGACTCTCAGCTAAGCCGCCCAGGTATCCGGGCTGGGGAGTGGGGGTGCTCGTCCACTGAGGAGGGGTGCGGGCTGCTGTTTCTCTCCGGGCCTTGCTGGGGAGGCCCCTGGGGGGCCCCCTTTCCTTTCCAGAACAGCTTTGAAAGCCCTGTCTGTGTGAGACCATCTCAGCTCCCACAAGTATCAGGTGACTCTAGGAAGCAGGAGGGGTGGGTAGGTGCAAAGAGACTCTGAAGACAAAGGCAGTAACCTAACTTAGGGGTGCACATTGCTGGGGGCGGGGGTGCTGGTAGATGATAGGAAAGAAAGTATAAAAGGAAGAAAGAGCTGCACTCTATGGTTATATTTATTGATAAACTTATCTGTCAATAAGATCTCACATTCCAGGAATAATCAGAGTCCACTAACCAAACAAATTCCCTGGACACTGGCGGGATGCCAGCCATTCTACTGAAGGCACCTTTTATCTTTCAGTTTATCTCAGAATTCCACCTCTCCCCCCAAAATCCAAGCCATTAGCAAATTCCCGCTTTTACTCAAACCTTCATTTGTAACTTAGGATGAGGTCAGTCTCACAAAACACCAGGCTTTCAAGAAAGCGTCTGCTGTCTTCGTGATGGGAAATACGTCCAGGAGTGGGTGGGATGGGGAGGAAGGGCACGTAAACGTTTCTATGCCCACCCCCTGCCTTTCACTATCCAACACCAGTATGCTGGGAAGAGCAGCGTATATCGATCAAACAGTACTGTGCCACAAGAAGGTAACTACAAGGTGAAGGCAAAAACTGAAGGGGGGAGGAAGAAATTTTTTTTAAAAAGGAGCTTCATTCATAACTCAAGCCAAGCTTACTGCTCACACAGCGACCCAGCAGGTCTTTGAATATAAAAATATCTTGTGATAGACCCTGCCTTGGAATTCAGCCGAAATATGTTTCATACTCAAAGCAGAGTAGGATTCCATTTCGTTCACTGATAACTGTGGGAAAATGCTCTGAGAAGCAAGCAGAACCAGGCAAGTCGGGGCATATACCCAGCCCTCTCCTGCGACCGGCCAGAGGTCCAAATTCACTGCTGTCATTGTTGATATTTTATTAGCAAAAGTTACACCTTATTTACTGCCTCTACGTTTCCTACGATCCCCTAGAAATTACAGGACCCCTCCCTGAGAGCAGCAAGAAGTAAAGTTTCTCTACGGACTGAGATGCGAGCCCCGTCCAAACAAGGCCACACGTGGGGCTGATGCTGGATAGCGAAGCCCTTCACTTCCCAGTCACAACGAGACCCACCCTCCACTTGCACGTACCGCTGCAATTTATCCTCTGATTAAACGCACCAACACGCGGCGTTCTGACAGACTTGCACCAGCACTAAACACGTGATGCCCACGAGCCCCACGCAAGGAAGGGCCTCTGGGATCAGCCGGCGTGACAGCAGCGACTGCTTAATGCTCAAGGGAGGGGGTGGCATCGTTCTCACACTAGGTCCTAGGAGGCCAGGCTGCCTTCACACTCATCCTCCCAGAACTAGGAGACCTCAGAAGCCGCTAGCCAACACGCCCCGCCTCGAGGGGAAGGAGGGCCCGCATCTGGGCCTTCCCACGAACCGCCTTCTAGGTGACAGAGGTGGGCTGGGGGCTGCAGCATTAGCCATCTTGGACCACCTCATTCCCAGGCTTCAGAGCAGGGACCACAGTTCCAGGACTCACCTCCTAGGGCAGGAGGACTCCTCCCCACCCAACCTTCAAGGCAAAGAATCCTTGGGAGGCCCCTATTAGGCACTCTTGCCCCCCATTCCGTCCCCACACTATAGATCAGCAATCGAGATCATTTGGCAATGATTATTAGTTGCCAGGGAGCTTTAACTTTTCCCAGGCCCACGTTTAACCTCTGTGCATCCCAGAAGGTACATCCAGACTCCAGGGTCCAGACCATGCATGCGCACCTTATGCCGTCAAGGCCAGGTACCAGGTCCCAAATTGGCATTCTGCTACCATCATTCACACCCAAATGGCCGCTGCCAACCTAACCCCAAGGGAGGCAGAGTCCCAGGGCCCTCCTCACAGCGTGGCATGGGGGGCAGGTGAGATGACTGGCAGGTGTTCCAACTTACTGATAAGTTCATACAAACACCCCCATCCCCAAAGAAACACAAAAGAAAACTGCACACACCTGGATTTTTCTTGGTTTCAAGCTATGAGAATAGGATTCTTATATAAAGCTACCCGGCATTCATCTATTTTTCCTTTTTTTCCAGAAGAACAGCCAGGGGGCAAAGCAGGAGGGATGGGCAGGATCAGGCCTTCAGTTTGGGCTCACAGAGTGAGTGGCTCTGCCCCTCCCCAGCTCCAGGGAACCTGGCAACCCGGGAGGTGGGTCTCCATTCTGTGCAGCAGGAAGGCACAATGGTCAGCTTTCAGAAGGCCCTTTGGAGAGGATGTCCCGGGATTCTACTTCGAGGAGGGTCCTGGCCTCAAAGCGCCCCTGTGCCTGCCCCTGCCCCTGGCACCTGGGCTGCGGGAGGCCCGGGTTCCACACCCATCCCACCTGCGGGGGTTACCTTGGCACTGGGCAGAGTGGCAAGCACTTAATTGCCACATTAAGAAGGGGGGATGTGAGAAACAAGGGTGATTGTGCTGACAGCTGGGAGCTTCCTTTTCCTGGCAACAGTGGCAGCCAAACCAAGCCCTGAGAAGTGGCTGTTTCCCCTCCTGCCAAGCTGACGGACACAGAAAACCCACCCTGCAAATGGCATGCATGCAACATCCAGAGGCCCCGGCGGGCGGCAGGGGCGCGCCCTGGGAGTGCCCAGTGTGCCCGGGGGGGCCACTGTATGCAGTCATCGCCCCGGTCAGGCTGGGGCCCTGGGCTCTGCTGACTCGACGGTCGCGTCCTGTGGCTGGCCCTGTATCTGCACTATTTGTGAGGCGGCAGCATTATTCCCTGTAATCCTCGTTTCAGTCAATCCGGCCACACTATTGTCCTGCCTGCGTCTGGGTGGCCAGAGTAGAATATATTCCAGGCACAAACATATTACATAAAGGCTCCAGAAATGCCATGTGTGGGTACACACGTGCTCACCCCGACAACTCACGTGTGTGGCGGGGTTTGGGCAAAGTGAGGCACACAGCAGGGACAGCCACCCCATGGCGGACAGCTGAAACCTCAGTCATAGAAAGCAATTTAGTCTGCAGGGCTTGACATTTCAATAGAGTCTGATCTGGTTACAAAGGGTGATTTTCTCATGAAACACCACCTCAAAGACTCACCAAGCGGGGCTCCAAAGTTCGGATCCAGATTGGAGACTCTCAATGAGATGCCCCCACCCCCTTTCCCATCGTTACCCCTACCTGTCTGAAAAGCATCCCACTGATAATTAAATGCACCAGTTACAAAAGGGTGGCGAGGTTAATAGATAGAATACCGAGAAGCCAGCCAAGCACAACCGTCCAGTTCACACAGAGCAAGCCTGAACAAGATGCCTTTCTACTCATTTACCAAAAGTGCAGAGAGACTGGGCTGAGCTGGTAGAGGACCCTGGACATTTGACTATGTACCACTTTTAACCACTGGGACCCACGCTGCGGAACTGCCTCCCTGCACACACACTGCACCAGAGACAAATGTCTTTGGTGCCATAAACCAAGGGCCACGGGGGAGGGATCAGAGACCAGCATGGGAGTCACAACACAGGCACTTAGTGGCCCCCCCACCAAACCACCCCCCAGCAACTCCCCGCCCCCCGCCACCAGATAGAAGCAGGACATTGCGGAACCCAGAGGCCTACTCCTCCTCCCCCAGAAAACCCAAGAATCATCACTTTCCATGTGCACCATTAAAAACATCTTCCTAAAGTTGAAAACTAGGTTAGCTGTGTTTGGGTCTAACTTTTTTTTTTTTTAATGTATTTAAAGACTGGAGCAGCTTGGCACCTCACCTCGGCAGAGAGGGTAGAAACGTGTCTCTAGAAGTTTACCAAAGGGAATTCTCAGGAATATTTGCCTTTACAGATTACCATGCTAATTGTATGCATGTCCAGAGATTATGTATTCTTACACGGTAACTGCTCTTGAACACTTGGCACTAGAACCAGGTTCTGGCCCTCCTACAATGGGCCAGCGGCTGCTCCAATTCTAGCCCAGGCCTCTGTATTCCTGTTTTCAGATCAGGACGTGAAGACTCTTTGTTGCCTTGGCTTCGTTTTTTCATGAATAACATTTTCCCTCCATGCTAAACTTTTCACATGCCTTCCATCCAAAGGTCCGTTACAACCGTTTGCTGTACAGATTTTAGGCAGCGTTCAGATGGCTGGCTTTCTGGGAGGCTGCGTGCTTTGTTAAGGGGCTGCTGCCCCTCCTCCTCACCCACCCAACTTCCCTAAGTGCCTGCATGCCAAAAGCTCTACCAGTCTTGAGAAATGTTTGAAGTCCCTGTAGAATGATGGGTGTGGAATTGGTGGGTTGCAAACTCATGTACGTACTGGAGATTTGAATAAGTTGCTAAGAAACAAGACAACAAGGAGAAGAACACACCGAGGCTACACCTGGAAGAGGAAAAAACTATGAGAAACCTAGTACCTTGCACAGGAGTCCACGTGGGGGGCAGCCACTCTGCAGACCCACAGCACCAAGTGAGCACAGCTCCATTTTCTCCCCAGCCAGGTTTTGCAAAGCAGACATATCATTTCATCGCTTTAGTATGAGGGAGGTGTTTTAGGGCAAAGGGTGTTCTCCCCACACACAGAAAGTCCCTTGCTATGAGCATGTACGCACGTGAGCTGTTTGTGTGCACACACGCTGATCATGTGGGTGGCACATTCTGACTGCAGAAAGGGGCCAGGTCCAATGAGAACCCCATCCCTCCACTGGCTACCCAGGGACCTGGAAAGTGAGAGTCATTCAGTCATGTCTGACTCTTTGAGACCCCATGGACAATACAGTCCATGGAATTCTCTAGGCCAGAATACTAAAGTGGGTAGCCTTTCCCTTCGCCAGGGGATCTTCCCGACCCAGGGATCGAACCCAGGTCTCCCGAATTGCAGGCAGATTCTTTACCAGGGAATTTACAAGTGAAGTCCCAGGGACTCGGAAGGACAGCATAAAAGGCAAAGGCATGTCGGTTGCAGTCTGTAACTAACCTTATAGCATCTGAATTACCCAGTGTCAATGGCATTTAAATAAGAGGCTGAGAGGTGAGGTGCCTGAACTACTTCTGACAAAGTTTCTCCAGATTCACTTCACTCTAAGGCCAGCAAAGCATCAGGAGAGCAAACTGGGGTTCCTAAAAAGCTTTTCAGGCTGGATAGTGGTAATTACACTAATGTATTTTTAATGAGCAGGCACTCCTGGGATTTAGTACTAATTTTGGAAAGTGCAACTTACCCATTTCAGTGATTTCTAAATGGTTATTCCCCAATCTTTTCCCGTTGAGCCCAATTACCTTTGATAATGTATGGTCTTATCACTGGGTCCCCTGATTGGAGGATCATAAATCAGCCTCAGTGCTTCAAGTCAAGCCCCTTCCAGCAGCACTGCTAGGGTAATTAGAAGCCACGGAAGAAAACCACCACCAGGCTGGGGCAGTGAACCCAAGTGGGACATAATCAGATACTGTCTAGAGGGCAGACCCACACCACAGACCTTCTCACAAAGGCACTGTGGATTCTGTTTCACATCTGACCGAATCATTTCCTCTTCTCCCATTCCAGACCATGAGCAGTTGTTTGATTTGGGTCATAATTCCAAACAAAAGATGTGAATTATACCACCTTCTAAAGTGACCTTCTTCTCTGCACTCTGAACCACCTCTCTACCACTTTCAGCAAACCTGGGAGGACCCATGCAGATGGTAACTGTGGCTGCCTAAGGGTTAGAAGCTTTGGGGCCTGGAAGTTCAAGGTGTTTGTTTTAAAAAACCATATCCTCCTTGAATTCTGTACCCAATTCAGCTATCACCTATTCGAGATAGCCCCTTTAAATAGACACACTCATTAATATTTAATTGGCAAGCTGAAATGAAGCTGTGCAATCTACTTCGATATTTATCCAGCTACCTAAGTGCTTTCACTTCAGTTAACACTCATTCTTGCACGTTACAGATGTTAGGGTTTCTCCAGCCACACTCCAGCAAACAACATGGCACACCCCAAGTCCACACTCCCGTGGGAAGTCAGGCTTACACGGCACAGCAGCCCTTCTGGGGGTGATGGGGTGGGGACGTGTTTATGAGGGACACAGGCATTTGGCCCAGCTTCAAAAGAACCACACTCGCACTGCAGCCCCAGCTGTCTTCCCCATTCGAGAAAAGCCAAGAGTCTATTTCATGGTTGGTGACCCGTGGGGCCTGGAAACCGCAGAAGAGCACCAGCGAATCAATCGGCTCCCTGCCCTCATACACCACTTCCGCTCGATCCCATCTAGGGCTCACTGCCAAATGTCAAAAGGAGACAGACACACCTTCTGGGTCAGCCTCCCCAGCCAGCCTGGGGAGCAAGCCTCCCCGTGCTCATCCCAGCTGGTTCTCTGACCCTGCTCCCCACGAGGAGCCTCAGCCAGCCCTGCAGCTTTCCCACATCCCTAATAGGATTCCTTTTATGGTCTTGTGAAAAGCGAGGGGCTCCACACGGATCCTGCCGGCGGTGGAGCCACCTGCGGGCCCCTTCCCCCTAACTCCAAGCACACGGTCAAGGGCGAGGGCCGTCAGTCCTCACAGTAAACTTGGGTCCAGCCAGATTAAAACGTGGCCAACCTCTTTAGCTTAGAGTTCTCCCTAATAGGGGATTAACAAACAAGATAAACACTCTTTGTAAAACTGAAATCCCGCAACAGGCCCAGTCCTCCGTTCTCACAGAATCCCACAAACCACAGGGGCTTATAAGCCCCTTTTAATGGCACGTTTCTGCTAACTGTCTTATCTCGGACAGGCAGAGGGCACTTTGTAGTGCCAGCTCCAGTCAGCGCGGGCCTCGAGCGCCGCCGGGGCTTCCCACACACTCCGAGGCCAGCTCCCTCCCTCCTCCCGCAGTCAGGATCCCAGCCCCAGCCCGCGGTAGGAGGCGGCAGAGCGCGCCCCGTCCGAGCACGAGGCTAAGAGGACCCAGCGGGTTACCGAGAGCCCCCTCTCACCGCCCGCCCGCCCAGCGCAGGGCCGGCGAGCCCCAGTCCTGGCACAGAGTCACGCCTCCCGGGCGGCGGGAGTGGGCCAGAGGGCGCACACACGTCCCCCTCCCCTTTCTGCTGCGACCGCGCTCGTCTCCTTCCTCCCATCTCGGGATTCTGCCGGAGCCCCGCAGCAGGGTCTGCCGGCGGGGCCCGGGCCTGGAGCGGCTCTGGAGCCGGGGGTCTGTGTATGTGCTCCCGCAGGGCCTGCCTCAGGCGGGCCGCCCGTTCTAGGCTTCTGCGCGCCCCCCAAATGTTCACGGGGGCCGCGCGCCTGCCGGACGAGGGCGCACCCCCGCCCTTCCCGGGGAAGTTTGCAAACACAGCTGTTCCAGAGCCCGGGAACCGCTGGAAGTGAGGCCACCAGAGGTACGCCGTGCGGGGGCGAGGGCAGGAAGGGAACAGCAGGGGGCGGAGGCTCCCCGGCCCGCGGCGCGGGCGAGAGCCCGGCCAGCCCGCGGCGCCGGCCCCCCCGGGGACTAACCCGGTCCGGAGCGCGCCCCCGCACGCACCGAAATCTCCCGGGGAGCAGCGGGAAGCGGGCTCCCCACACCCTCCAGGAAGGACACGCCCGCCCTCCGGGCTGCTCACGGGAAACGGGAGGGTGCCAATTGGACGGCGTTCGGAGGCCAGAATTGTGCCCAGCCGCCCTCCACAGCGCATCAGGTTTAATTGGTTGGGCAAAGATCATCCATAATGACCCCTGGCTCGGGCGGTTACTCTGGGGCCTCCAAGTTGCAAGTTTCAACCGGCCCTCCCGGGAGCCTTGCCCGACAATACCCTCTCGAGCCCCATTTTCCACTTTTTTTTTTTTTTTTTTTTTTTTTAATGCACGGAGCAAAAAGCGTCCGGGCTGGGGCCTGCCAAGATCTAGCACAGAGCCCCGGCTCCCTGACCACCACTATCCCCATCGACGTCCCGGGCCTGCGCCGAGTTTCCAGCCAGGGCCCTTTAAATCCCTCTCCTCTCGCAAGAGAAAACAGAGCTCGGCCCGCGGGTCCGACCCCCGGCCTGGCCGCCACTCACCGGCCAGGCGAAACTGAAAGGCAGCACGATGCGGTTGCGTCCGTTGCCGCGACTGGCTTTGAGGTCGAAGGTGTTGCCCCCGATGACAGGCGTGGACCCCGAGCCGAAGCTGCACGGTCCCCCGGCCGTGACGCGCGACTGGTACTCCTTGAGGCACACTTTGAAGTACGTGTCACACTCGTCGCGGGAGCACTTGCGGTCCCCCGGGTTCCGGGAGCCGCCGCAGCAGTTCCCGTTCTGAAGCTCCCCGTTCACGTTCTCCATAGACAGGATCTCCAGCTCGAACTGCCCGGAGGCCCCGCACACCTGCCGGCGAGGGAGGGAGAGAGGTCAGCGCAGGGGAAAGTTGTTTTTTTCGAGGGTGGAAGCGGCTACTCCCTCCCCGCCCTCCCCGGCGAGCCCTTGGCGCCAAGTGAAACTCATTTTGCAAAACTGGGTGCAAGGACTCAACGCGATTCCCGAGCTTAAGAGGCTCGAGTGTGGGAACAATCCGACACGACGGTCCCCTGGGAACAGGAGCGGCGCGAACGCGCGTTCTGCCTAGCCTGGAGGGTACATTTGGGAGCCCGGGGGTCCCCCTGGTCCAGGAGCAGCCTACCGGGCGTAGGGGCCCAGGCGGGAGCCGGAGCCCCGGGCTCCGAAGCCCGCTCCAGACGCTCAACCGCAGGCGTCCAGGAGAGCCGCGTGGGGAAGGAGAGGGCGGGCCGGGGAGGGAGGCCCGGCGGGCTCCTACCTTGGCTCGCAGGGCGCAGAGCAGGGCGAGCAGGAGGCTCAGGGGGCGCCCGGGCCGGCCGCGCGTCCGTGGGGACCGCATCGCTGCGCTGCGCGCCGCGGGCACTCGGGACGCCGCCGCCGCTGCTGCTCGCGCTGGTGCTGCCGCCGGTGCTGCCGTCGCCGCTGCCCCTGCGGCCGCCGCGTCCCGGCTCTAATATACTCCGCCGATTGGAGCATGCACGACTGGAAAACAACACCACTTTTCAAAAGCCCTTTCAAGAGCGGCCCGTTCCAGAAGGCAAAGAGCCCGGCCTCCTTTTATTATTCTGACGGCTTCTTTGAGGCGCTCCCCCTCCTCTTCCACCTCCTGGCTTTCTTTCCTTCTCTCGAGCTCCTCTTCTTTTATTATTATGATTATGCGCAGCCTTTTATTCCCTTTCGGATCAGCTGCTTGAAGAGGAGGGAGGGAGGGGAGGAAGAAAAAAAAAAAAGCCAGAGCCCAGCTCGCGGACCAGCCGCAGGTAGCACAATGACGCGTGCCCGCCCGCCCGGCTCTCGGAGAGGGACTCAGGGAGCCGGTCTGGGAGCCGCGGCCCGGGCTGGCCACCTCTACCCAGCGCGCGGGGCCGGCGCATGCGCCCGTTCATATTCATGAGGGGCGTGCCCACCAGCGCCACGCCCCCGGCGCTGGGGGGAACGGGGAAGGGCCCGGGGGCTCGGCGACGCGCGGGGCGGCGCGGGTGCTTGGGGCCGGCGGAGACCCCCCACCTGCGGGCGTCCGGGCCTGGCGGGAGCGGGCGGAGCGCGAGGGGACGTGAAGGCTCTGTTGCTCGGGGGCGCGCGGGCCCCGCGCAGACCGCCCCCTCGGGCGCTCTGGGCAGTGAGCCGCGGGCTGCACGTCGGGGTGTAGGCGCCGCGGCGCTGCGGAGCGGTCGGAGCGGGGCGGCTTCCGCCTTCCGAGCCGCCTGCGTCAGCTGCGGCTTCGCCCCAGGCGCCGGGCCCGCTCCCCGAGAGCGAGCGAGCGCGTCGCCCGGAGCGCGCGGCTGGCGGCGGCGGGGCTGGCGCGCGGGCCGCCGGCTGCTCGCCCCGCGGAGGCGACCTGGGCCGGCGCTGCTGGGAACTTGGGAAAACTTTCCCGGAGCCGGGCTGGCCGCAGAGGCGAGGGGAAGCCTCGGCCGCGCCCCGCTGCCGCCCAAATCCGAGTCTGCGGAGCCCGGGAGGGCCCCCGGCTTCCTTCTCCAACCGCGCCGAGGCGGAGGCGGGGAGGTCGGCGGGGTAGGGGGGCGAGGACCCCGCGCAGGCTTAGCGAGCGGCCGGCGGCGAGGCCGCAGCCCTGGGGCTCGCGCCTTACCCGCCCCGCCGCCCGGGACGCAGTGCCGGGATTGCACCTGTAGGCGGCCTCGGAGCCGCTCTGGGTGGCCCGAGCCCAGCCTGGGAGAGACTGTCTCCCCGCCGTCGCCCAGCAGCACAACTGGGCTTCTCTGGGGTATCAGTGGAAACAGCGATACTCGAGGTCACAACCAAGGTCAAAGGAAACCTGCCCAACGCCTCTACCAGCCCCTTTCTGGGGGGACCTGCTGCTGTGTTGGAGGGGATCTCTTTAGGGAAAAGATCGATTTCCCCTGAAAGGTGCACCAAGTTTTGACCCCTATGTGGGGTACGTTCTACGGGAAAGCGTGACTATTTAGGAGCCAGATCGTGGCTCAAACCCTCAGAAGCTGTTGGCCACGATGGGCTGCAAGGGTCAAGGGAAAATATTTTCCAAGCTCCTGTGTTAAAAGAGAATAAAAGGATAGCTAATTGTGGTTATTTGTGGGTGGGTCGATACGGACAGTATTTTCACTACTTGCTCTCATCAGGCTAGAAAATAAAACAAGGCAGCTAACTGACCTCTTTACAGTGGTTCAGGATCACCAAGAACGGCTTAGGAATACTGGCATTTTAACAGCCTACGAGAGACAGCTTTTTAATGGTAGTATGTCCCATCTTGATGGTCATTGGTAAGAGAACTAGTCCATATTTTGGAAAGGACATTTCCAAGAGCAGAATCATAAGCAGTAGCACCCAGGGTGTTTTGTCTTAATGTACCCCAGTCTCAGCTCCCCCCCCCCCCCCCCCCCCCCCGCCAGTTATCCTAAATACAAGACATCCAGCTTTCATAGGTAATCACATCTAGACTTTTCTCACCAACATTTCTATACAAATGAATCTCTCCCACCTCCTATCTGCCCCCTTCTCACCTCTGCCCCCAAATTTTCCATAATTGAAGTGCTAAGTAATGGTTTAAAAGCAAAAGGTTGGTATTGGGGGAAAAATTCACAAAGGCTAGTAAGGTCTTAAAATGCTCATTCCTTGGTGTTCCCCATGTCTGAACCTGTTTTGTTTCTGTGCCCGTTACCTGTTCCGCACACCCCTCAGGAAGGAGTCAAGCCGTTCACTGAAGAGTTTAGATCCAGCCACCCGACTTAACTCGAGAGGACTGCCTGAGATGCCAGATGCCTTCAGGTGAGAATATGATGTTCACGTAAGCTGAGGTCAGCTCCAGGCCACAGGTGAGTTTAGCCCCTTGAATAATAAGAACATCGATTTCTGAGGGATAGAAACTGTTTGATTAACCCTACCCAAAATGAGTGATTAAACTGAACTGAAATGTCAAATCACGAATAAACATGAAATTCTCAGGTGAAGAGTATGGTGCCGCTCACCCTTCCTGAGCTTGGGAACCCACTTTTAGAGAAGACAGCTGTGGGCTCGAGGGGATTCTTTGGAAAATTTTCAGTTGAGCCTCTTGCAGCTACTTGGTACTCCCCCAAAAAGCCAGTCACGTTTTCCACAACCAACATCAAGGAGACGCTCTGCCCTCTACTTCCTCCCAGCCGGTTCTCAGCCTCCCTCCCTGGAGAATGGGGAACTACTGCAGAAAAAACTCCAATATGCAAACTCACCCTTGGCCAGAAGTCCTCAACTTTTTTGACAGCAGGGACTGGTTTTGTAGAAGACAGTGTTTCCAGGGACCAGAGATGGGGAGGGATGGTTTCGGAATGATTCGAGCGCATTACATTGGTTGTGCGTTTTACTTCTTTATTACATCAGCTCCACTTCAGATCACCAGGCATTAGATCCCAGGGGTTGGAGATCCCTGCCCTTGGCCACTTGCATCCTGACTTTGGATGTAGCGTATAGTAAGTGACCATTACAGAAAAATGTTCCCGTGAATACCATCACACCTATAAGAAGGGGAGAGGCTGGTGGCCAGTTCCTGTCTAGCTTGTCTTGTGCGCAAATCATAACTGTCTTTGAGTATATTTTAATTTTAAAAAGATGATGCATTGTTTTTCTACCAAACTTCTCTACCTTTGCTGAATCATCGACAAACAGTAATACTGAACCCCCTCCCCCCAACACACACACACACACAACAAAGGCTTACTTAAAGACATTCAAGCTATAATAACTGTATTTAAATACATTTAGTTGGCTTAAGTCCTTGGTTAATTGACACTGTGATGAAAATCAGCAAGTCAATATTTATTGAGAACTTCATGACATGCAAACAACATGGGTGATCTCAGAAATATGAAGCTGAGTGAAAGAAGCCAGACACAAAAGACTGCATCCTATCCAAATCCATTTCTATGACGTTCTAGAACAGACAAGACTAATCTATGGTCAAAAAAAAAAAAATTGAAAGAGTGGGGAGATAGGAAGGTGGAGAGGAGCTGGGAATGCCCTGAGGCCTCTTTTGAGGGATGGAGAGAGGGATAAGGATCTGTCTCTTGATAAGGCTTTGGATTACACAAGTGTACACACTTGTCAGAATTCTATTAAATAGTACACTTAAGATTGGGGCATTTCATTGCATGTTCAAAACAAAAATTAGTAATACTCAAATTGAGTTAGTTACATGAGTGCTGAAGTATTCAGAGGAAGAGAAATGCTATTTGCAACTTGACAATGCATAAAAAATTAGAGGGACTGATGGGTGAAGAAGGCTGGATCACTTGATAAGTGCAAGAACAAAATATTAAAGTGTTAGTGATAGGATCTAGGTGGTGGGCACACTGGTGTTCATGTAAAATTCTTTCACACTTTTCTGTGTTGAAAATTTTTCAGTATAAAATGTTGAGGAAAATAGCTACTGATGTGTCAGGTATTGTTTAGGTGCCAATAATACAGTGGATAACACAGAATAATGGGCTGAATAAACTAGAGGGCATGCTTGTAAGGGATGATGATAGTTCTTTTTTCCTTTTTGTAGTTCAAACGTTGTTGTTGTTGCTTATCAACCAGATGATGAGTTTAGATTGTGGTAGTGAACACACGGGGCTTCCCAGGTGGCTGTGGTCAACAATCCGCCTGCCAGTGCAGGAGACGTGGCTTCTGTCTCTGGGTCGGGAAGATCTCCTGGAGAAGGAAGTGGCAACCTACTCCAGTATTCTTGCCTGGAGAATCCCATGGACAGAGGAGGCTGGCGGGCTACAGAATCGGACATGACTGAGCACATACACAGTGAGCACAAGGAAGGCAGTTTCGTTCCCCCACCCTTTTTCTCCTAATCCTTTCTCTCCAATAAGTAAGAGTGAGAGTGTCCGACTCTTTGCCATCACATGGACTGTAGCCCACCAGGCTTCTCTGTCCATGGGATTTTCCAGGCAAGAGTACCAGAGTGGGTTGCCATTTCCTTGTCCAAGGGATCTTCCCAACCCAGGGATTGAACCCAGGTCTCCTGCATGGCAGGCAGATGCTTTACCCTCTGAGCCACCAGAGAAGCCCAATAAGTAAGAGAAACAGGTCCAAATACAAAGGACAGGTGAAATATCTTTCAGTATCTTCCTTTTTCTTTGAGGATGAAGTTTGTGCAAGTTCATGAGCCCCCTTCTATGGAAAAGTAGTTATGATATGTTTATGTCCCTTTTCAGCAGGAGCAAAGAACACATCCGTGTCCTCCAAGCTCTCTACCATATGACCGTCTCAGAATATGTAAGCCTTTGTAAACTCTATGTAGCCAGCTCCCCAGAGAAGCACATTGTCTGATTACATAGCCACCTCCATGGATTATTCTTATTCTTCCACATCACAAGGAGTCCTGGACCAGAGGGGGAAAAAAAAAAAAACAAACCACCTATGGGCAATAAATTAGACATTAACAAATCAGGATAAAGTTATACCTCCCACCACCATCATAACCAGACCGCAATTTATACACCCAAGCACGAACTGAGTAGATCTAACCATTTTTAACCCCCAAAGCTTCATTTTACATACACAAGAGATCTGAATTCATTTTCTTGAAAACTAGAACGATGAATTTCTTGAATTGTCAACAGTAATTTTGTATGAGCTTTGCTTTAAACATTGTTTTGGTTTTGCCTTGAGCTCAGGTATTTATAATTTTTCCTGTCTTGCCCCAACCCTGTTTCACATTCATTATCTGGAAATCTATCAGGCCAAATAGTTACATGTCCATGTCCTCCTTAACAAGCCAATCACAGAAAGTCGGAAAAACCCCAAGAGAGAGAATTTGGGAACCCTGGGGCTAATTTCCTCATTTCACTCCTTGAATTAAAACCAAAAGTTTTTTAAATGACCTTTCATAAATTTATATCTGCCTGCCTGCAATGCAGGAGAGCCAGGTTTGATCCCTGGGTCAGGAAGATCCCCTGGAGAAGGAAATGGCAACCCACTCCAGTGTTCTTACCTGGAGAATCCCATGGACTGAGAAGCCTGGCAGGCTACGGGCCATGTGGTCGCAAAAAGTCGGACACGACTTAGTGACTAAACCACCATGGTTTCATCATTTAATGGGGCAGGGAGAGTACTTATAAAATGTCCTGGTTTTTATTTTTTATAGTGGAGAGTCTTCTTTGAAAATCTTGTGTGTAAATTGCTGTAAAATTGGCATTCTCAAAACCGTAAATGATTCACCCACCTTCCTTTTTCTGGTGATAACGTATTGAGTTTTCTGTTCTGTGAATGACACCTGAATGACATGACCCATGGATGTTCTGGGATAATATTTTTGAAACTAAATTACCATTTGTACAGTTGACTGATCTGAATGAAACTACCAACTTTCTATAATTTGAAAGTGTGACTGAACTCTTATAAATCTTTTCATCTCCTAAAAGGCTCTGAAAATTACACTTCCAAAAGCAGGTGAAGTGAAGTGAGTGAAAGGCACTCAGTCGTGTCTGACTCTTTGCTACCCCATGGATGATACAGTCCATGGAATTCGCCAGGCCAGAACACTGGAGTGGGTAGCCTTTCCCTTCTCCAGGGGATCTTCCCAACCCAGGGATCG
Source organism: Budorcas taxicolor (assembly GCF_023091745.1). NCBI lineage: Eukaryota > Metazoa > Chordata > Mammalia > Artiodactyla > Bovidae > Budorcas > Budorcas taxicolor. The sequence goes on from NC_068922.1 coordinate 4,209,377, forward strand.
AACCCAGATCTCCCTCATTGCAGGTGGATTCTTTACCAGCTGAGCCACAAGGGAGGCCCTAAAGCAGGTAGCATTTGGAAAATGTTAATACCACAATACAATTCACTTTTCAGCACTTTTTCATCTTGTTTGCGCTCAACTTTCTAAACCTGCGCAAACCCAAATCTGCCTCCAGAACTCAAAAAAAAAAAAAAATCAAAGTGGTTGTTGGAACTAGAGAAAAGGAGAGCTAAATATATCCAGTTATCTGAGAAAGTTTCAAAACATGCATAAATGTGAGAGTCAAAGAAAGGTAGTTACACCTACCGATGGCACGAAAGCCACAGGGCTTCGAATCCCAGTATTTCACGTTTGGGTTAATGGTTCTCAATAAATAATAAGATTGTGTCTGTGTTTGACATTTTTGTTCTCAAGCCAGTGATTACTGATGGCTTTCTCTCAGAAGTTATTAAGGACATAAAATGTGGATGATTGCAATGCTTAAGGTTATTTTTTCATTTGGAAGGTAAATAGCAGTTTTTATTATTGTTTTGATGCCAAGAGCACTCAAGGATGGCTAAAGAAACACTAGCTTGAGCACAGAAATATTGGCACAAGGAGTACCTATAAGTTTCAGATCTGTAGTTACAGGTCGTAACAGGTTACTGATACACAGATTTTCACAGACATCATTCAGAAATAATTTAGGAACACATCAAAGATTCTTTTTTGGAAATTAAGGCATAGAAAACTTTGAATGATTATAAAGAAAGTTTCAATTCTAAAAGATGGGGTGACCCAGAGAGAAGGTATGGGGAGGGAGGCGGGAGGGGGGTTCAGGATTGGGAACACGTGTACACCCGTGGTGGATTCATGTTGATGTATGGCAAAACCAATACAGTACTGTAAAGTAAAATAAAGTAAATAAATAAAAGATTTCAGTGAACTGGTAATTTTTTTCAAAGGCAGGTAAACACTAGAGAAGCCAATTACATTATTTTAGGATAATTTGGCAATAATTCATGTGAGGAGGAGGTGGGGGTTTTAATAGACCACACCTGTGACATGCCTTAATTGTGTAATCAGGCTACTAAGAAGGGGGGTAGGGCCACCATATGAGGTTGAATTACTAGAAACGCAGGGGGTTAGCAATCATGGAAAAATAGCCCCAGCATGCTCTGCACTAGCCTTAACACCAGCTCTCAGCATTATTTTTTAACAGTTGTGGTAAAATACACAGAAAATTTGCCAACCTAACCATTTTTAAGTGTACAGTTCAAAAGTGTTAATTAAATCCACATTGTTGTGAAAACAATCCTCAGAACATTTTCATCTTCTGAAACTCTGTACTCATTAGACAATTCTCCATTTCTCCTCTCTCTCGACCCCTGTCAATCACCATTCTACTTTTGGCCCACAGATGTGACCAGGTACCTCACATAAGTGGAGTTATACAGCATTTGTCTTTTTGTGGCTGTCTTATTTCATTCAGCTAATGTCCCCAAAGTTCATCCATGTTGTTGCATACGTCAGAATTTCCTTCCTCGTAAGGCTGAATAATAACCCATTCGTATGCATATGCTACATTTTGTTTGTCCATTCTTCTGTTGATGGACACTGGGCTGTTGTGAATAATGCTGCTACGAACATGGGTCTACAAATATCTCTTCAGGATCCTGCTTTCAGTTCTGTTGGGTATATGCTGGGCACCGTTTTAAGAGGCATATCGACCGACTGGGTCATGCTCAGGAGGTGTTGAAAGGTCAAAAACTGGAGACCTTTAAGGAAAGCGTTTGAAGGACTTAGGAGGGTCTCGTTGGGAGAAGAGGGAAGAGGAGGCGTAGCAGCTGTCTGCGATATTGGAAAGGCTGCCTTCAGTTGGGGGAACAGACTTGGGAAGCTGTAAGTGGCAGGCTCAGCTTAACAGGTGGAGGTTATAAGGAAGTTGATTTTGATTCAGCAGAAAGACAGACTGTTTCCATAAAAGCTATTCCTCAATGTAACAGGCTGCCTTGGAGGTAGTGAGTCCCTACTCCTGAAGGTAATCAAACAGGCTGCTGGGACCACTTGTCAGCAGCAGGAGAGAGGGAGGTTCCTCATCCTGGGTGGGATGTTGAACTCGGTGGTTTCCTAGGAACCTCATCTCTATGAGGCAATGGCGAAGTAAATGGGTAGGGTGGGAATTCAGATCTCTACCCACAGAGATAATCTAGGAGCTATTTTTAGACAAACATGATGCTGCCCCCATTGACGGGATCAGCAGAGCCTGGTGTGCGTGGGTGAGAATGGCATGGACTCATCCGCTTTCCTGAGCTGACTTGTTGAAACTGTCACACTCATGCTCACCTAATGGCTGCAGCAAATAAACCAAGTATAAATGCCGCAGAGTTGGCCGTCTTAGCCCTGGCCTGTTACCTTCATCTCTCCCTTGCTCCTCTGCATACCGTCAGGTCAGCAGCATTGGCTCCCCCTGGAAGCTGGAGAGAAAGGCAAAATCTGTGGCCCTCTCCCCAGACCATCTGATTGGAATCTGCAATTTCACAAGATCCGCAGGTGATTCATATGCAAGCTAAGGCCTCCTCCACACTGAAGACAGAAACAGTCTATGCATTAGGTAAGCAGAAGTTTTCAGAGGTTCTTTCCACTGACTGTTGCCCATATTGTGTCACTGGGTTGGTTACTCAAATCTTCATTTTGGGGGTCCCATCATGAGCTCTGTGTCATAATGGGAATTTCTTACATTTATTTTCCCAACTATATATTTATACACCAGCCTAGTCTTTAAAAAAAAATTTCAAGTGACTTTCAGGTAAAATATATGAACAAATAAATATCAGGACCAGGGAAGATGGAGCTTGAAGGTAGATCTTAACCAGGGAGGAAAAATAGTAAGTGAAGACAGGTCAAGCACAACTGCCTGGCTGGAGAATTGGATGATGAGCTTGCCAGTGGCCAAAGTGATCAAGAAAACAGTCAGCTGCAAGAGTATCTGCAGAGCGCCAACAAGCTGGTCCCTCAGCTGGAGCAAAGCTTTCCCTGGTATTTTGTGATGCAAGATACCCACTTTATGAAGGTGCATGATTATGAAAATATAGAGGGGCTTGGGTCTTATATTTATGTAACTCTGTTTCTCAGAATGAAGCACCTGGAGTTGAGGCCTGACACCAAGCACTGCTCTGAGAAAGTGGTGCGGGGGTGGACAGGAGAGGAAGATAAGTTGGTCCCAAGGGTACGTCTTTCTGAGAGTTATGCTTAATCCAAAGATGATCCCCAACTGTCTAGTGCGGTGGCTTTTTTTGTTTCTTGTTTTTTTTAATACTGCTCAGCAACTATTACTGAATCACTGAATAAATTCTCATGTGTGGGAAATGATTACAGATTAAAATCCTAGCAATTTAATTGTTCTTGTTCAAAAAACGTTTCACAAATTGACCTGCCCAAAGATTGACCCAGTGGAAGTTCTAACAATACAGTCTGAGATCTCTGATCTTCTAGTTTACATGGTTGTAATTACCTAGGTCAGTAACAGAGTGAATTTCTTTCTTTTTTTTCAATTGAGTTTTCCTCTTGTGTAAACTTATTGATTTTGATGAACTCAGTAAACTTTTTCTGGGGAGTAAAACTAATGAGATATAAGTACCTTAATTGTGAGAGAGGGTACTTATAAAAAGCTTTTTTAGATAAGTACTGAAATAAGCCATTTAACTTTCTCAAAAACGTGAGTTTTATGAGAAAAAAATGGTATTTTGGCTAATCTTCAATCAAAAGATACTAGACTTCATTTTTTTTTAATCTTGATTTTTTCCAGACCTCCACTCCACAGATAATAGTAATAAGGTTATAAGCTTAGAGCCAGGGAGTTTAAATTTACTTCTCAAGCTTTCTTCATCTAGCCTTTCCTGCTTTCAAAATTGCATTAATACTTCACCTGGCACAAACCCAACATTATATATTATGTCCAGTTCTGTTTTATTTTAATCCTCTTCATTTTAGCTCATGGTTAAAGCAGCTCTCTTGTGGTAGCAACATGAGAATAAACTGGACATCAAAATTATATGAATAACACCTAGCATAAGGTCGTCATATAAACAGTACAGTATATTCTTAAGCAAACATTTGATACATATTCATTAAAATACTCTATGTAGACCCATCATAAAGGCATTGCATAAGAAAAGTACTCAATCTAAGATAATTTTTTTTAATTACAAATTAATCTATGACTGGTGAATTTCAGAAAATCGCCCCGACAGTTTGCCACCACCCCCTGCCCCAGCCCCATGTCTGTACTGGCCTCATGACTTGCTGTGGCCACAAATCAGTGCAGAAGGGGTGGTGCACCAGCTCAGGGCACAGGCCCAGAGAACTTGCTTCCCTTTCGCTTCAAGACTCTGCCATGAGGACTTCCCTGCTGGTCCAGTGGCTGACTCTGCACTCCCAATACAGGGGCCCAGGTTCGATCCCTGGTCATGGAACTAGATCCCGCCTGCCGCAACGAAGGATCCTGTGTGCTGCAACCAAGATCAAGGCTCCCACGTGCCACAACTAAGATGAGGTACAGCCAAACAGATAAATAAATAGGTTTTAAAAACATAACAACTCTGCAACAGTCATGGGGTAAGCTGCGCTAACTGGCAAGAGGGTGAGAGATTGTGAGCAGGAGAACTGAGTGACCCCAGACCAGATTTTTCTTGACCAGTCTCATCTGACCCACCAGTTGACTCCAGACAAACCAGGAAGCCCAGCCTCCCAGGTGACTCACAGACTTGTGAGAAATAACTGTTCTGTTTTAAGTCAATAGGTTTGGAGCTGGTTTGTTATACAGCACTATTGTAGCAGCAGATAACAGTATGGTCTCCATGGGTGAAATTTTTGAAAAGTTTTCATTCAGTTTATTTAAATGAAACTCCCCCAAACAGACCACTCACTTCTTACCTCCAACACACCCATCCTCTTGCAACTGCCAAATCCGTTCTCTATATCTAACAGCTTTTAAAAGTTGCCCCATATAAGAGAGGTCATATGGTATGTCTTTGACTTATTTTATGTAATACCCTCGACGTCTACCCATATTGCTGCACATGGTAAGATTTCTTCTTTTTATGGCTGAATAATATTCCAGTATACATAAATATCATAATTTCTTTAGCCTTCCATCAACCCATGGCATGTAGGTTGTTTTCTTATCTTAGCTGTTGTTAAGTAATGCTGCTATGATCCTGGGGTGGGGGGAGTGAAAATGTCTTTTTAAATTATTGTTTCTGTTTTCTTTGGATAAATACCCAGAAGTGGAATTGCTTGATCATATGGTTTCATTCCAATCCCAAAGAAAGGCAATGCCAAAGAATGATCAAACTGTCACACAATTATATTCATTTCACATGCTAGCAAGGTAATACTCAAAATCCTTCAAGCCAGGCTTCAACATTACATGAACTGAGAACATACAGACATAAAAGCTGGGTTTAGAAAAGGCAGAGGAACCAGAGATAAAATTGCCAACATCCCTTGGATCATAGAAAAAGCGAGGGAATTCCAGGAAAGCATCTACTTCTGCTTCATTGACTATGCTAAACCTTTGACTGTGTGGATCAGAACAAGCTGGGAAAATTCTTAAAGAGATGGGAATACCAGACCACCTGACCTGCCTCCTGAGAAATCTGATGCAGGTCAAGAAGCACCAGTTAGAACCAGATATGGGACAACAGACTGGTCCCAAATTGGAAAAGGAGTACGTCAAGGCTGTATATTGTCATCCTGCTTATTTAACATATGCAGAGTACATCATGAGAAACGCTGGGCTGGATGAAGCACAAGCTGGAATCAAGATTGCCGGGAGAAATATTAATAACCTCAGATATGCAGATGACACCACCCTTATGGCAGAAAGTGAAGAGGAACTAGAGAGCCTTTTGATGAAAGTGAAAGAGGAGAGTGAAAAAGCTGGCTTAAAACTCAACATTCAGAAAACGAAGATCATGGCATCTGGTCCCATCACTTCATGGCAAATAGACAGGGAAAAGGGGAAGCAGTGACAGACTTTATTTTCTAGGGCTCTAGAATCACTGTGGATGGTGACTGCAGCCATGAAATTAAAAGATGATTGATCTTTGGAAGAAAAGATTTGACAAACTTAGTGTATTAAAAAGCAGAGACAGCACTTTGCCAACAAAGGTCCATATAGTCAAAGCTATGTGTTTTTTTTTTCATAGTCAGAAATGGATGTGAGAGCTGGACCATAAAGAAGACTGAGTGCCAAAGAACTGATGCTTTCAAATTGTGGTGCTGGAGAAGACTCTTGAGAGTCCCTTGGACTGCAAGAAGATCAAACCAGTCAATCCTAAAGAAAATCATCACCAAATATTCATTGGAAGGACTGATGCTGAAGCTGAAGCTCCAATATTTTGGCCACCTGATGTGAAGAGCTGACTCATTGGAAAAGACCCTGATGCTGGGAAAGATTGAAGCCAGGAGGAGAAGGGGGAAACAGAGGATGAGATAGTTGGCTGGCATCATCAATTCAATGGACAGGAGTTGAGCAAACTCTGGGAGACAGTGAAGGATAGGAAGCCTGGTGTGCTGCAGCCCATGGGGTCACAGAGTTGGACATGAGTTAGCGACTGAACAACAATGGGCGTTGTATTTTTAGTTTTTTGAGGAACCTCCATACTGTTCTCCATAGTGGCTGCACCAATTTACATTCCCACCAACATCACACAATTGTTCCTTTTTCCACATCCTCGCTGACTCTTGTTATTTCTTTTTGATGGCTCTTTGATGAACAGTCATTCTGACAAGTGTGAGTTGATATCTCTTTGTGACTTTGATTTGCATTTCCCTGATGATTAGTGATGTTGAGCACCTTTTTGTGTACCTGTTGGCCAGCTGTACGTCTTCTATAGAAAAATGTTTATTCAGAGCTTCAGACCATTTTTTAATTGGATTTTTTTTTGGTGATTGAGTTCTTTTGGATATTAGTCTATTATGAAATACGTGATGTGCAATTATTTTCTCCCATTCAGTTGATTGCCCTTTCATTTTGTTGATTGTTTGCTTTCTTGGGCAGAAGCGTTTTAGTTTGATGTGGTCTTGTTTATTTTTGCTTTTGTTGCCATGGGTGAAATTTTAAAGAAAACAGAACCACAAAAAATACTTGTAAGCATACAATGAGTAGTAATTGCCACTAGTAAACTTCTGTGATTATCTGGGTCGTGAAGATCTTTTTTTTGTACGGTTCTTCTGTGTATTCTTGCCACCTCTTCTTAATATCTTCTGCTTCAGTTAGGTCCACACCATTTCTGTCCTTTATCAAGCCCATCTTTGCATGAAATGTTCCCTTGGTATCTCTAATTTTCTTGAAGAGATCTCTAGTCTTTTCCATTCTGTTGTTTTCCTGTTTCTTTGCATTGATTGCTGAGGAAGCCTTTCTTATCTCTTCTTGCTGTTCTTTGGAACTTTGCATTCAGATGCTTATATCTTTCCTTTTCTCCTTTGCTTTTCACTTCTCTTCTTTTCACAGCTATTTGTAAGTCCTCCCTAGACAGCCGTTTTGCTTTTTTGCATTTCTTTTCCATGGGGATGGTCTTGATCCCTGTCTCCTGTACAATGTCACGAACCCCAGTCCATAGTTCATCAGGCACTCTTATCTATCAGATCTAGTCCCTTAAATCCATTTCTCACTTCCACTGTATAATCATAAGGAATTTGATTTAGGTCATATCTGAATGGTCTAGTGGTTTTCCCTACTTTGTTCAATTTACATCTGAATTTGGCAATAAGGAGTTCATGATCTGAGCCATAGTCAGCTCCTGGTCTTGTTTTTGTTGACTGTATAGAGCTTCTCCATCTTTGGCTGCAAAGAATATAATCAATCTGATTTCAGTGTTGACCATCTGGTGATGTCCATGTGTAGAGTTTTCTCTTATGTTGTTGGAAGAGGCTGTTTGCTGTGACGATGGTGTGATCACTCACCTAGAGCCAGATATCCTGGAATGTGAAGTCAAGTGGGCCTTAGAAAGCATCACTACAAACAAAGCTAGTGGAGGTGATCGAATTCCAGTTGAGCTATTTCAAATCCTAAAAGATGATGCTGTGAAAGTGCTGCACTCAATATGCCAACAAATTTGGAAAACTCGGCAGTAGCCACAGGACTGGAAAAGGTCAGTTTTCATTTCAATCCCGAAGAAAGGCAATGCCAAAGAATGCTCAAACTACCGCACAATTGTACTCATCTCACACTCTGGTAAAGTAATGCTCAAAATTCTCCAAGCCAGGCTTCAGCAGTATGTGAACCATGAACTTCCAGATGTTCAAGCTGATTTTAGAAAAGGCAGAGAAACAGAGATCAAATTGCCAACATCTGCTGGATCATGGAAAACGCAAGAGAGTTCCAGAAAAACATCTATTTCTGCTTTATTGACTATGCCAAAGCCTTTGACTGTGTGGATCACAGTAAACTGTGGAAATTCTGAAAGAGATGGAAATACCAGACCACCTGACCTGCCTCTTGAGGAATCTGTATGCAGGTCAGGAAGCAACAGTTGGAACTGGACATGGAACAACAGACTGGTTCCAAATAGGAAAAGGAGTACGTCAAGGCTGTATATCGTCACCCTGCTTATTTAACTTATATGCAGAGTACATCATGAGAAACGCTGGGCTGGAAGAAGCACAAGCTGGAATCAAGATTGCCAGGAGAAATATCAGTAACCTCAGATATGCAGATGACACCACCCTTATGGCAGAAAGTGAAGAGGAACTAAAAAGGCTCTTGATGAAAGTGCAAGTGGAGAGTGAAAAAGTTGCCTTAAAGTTGGCTCAACATTCAGAAAACAAAGATCATGGCATCTGGTCCCATCACTTCATGGGAAATAGATGGGGAAACAGTGGAAACAGTGTCAGACTTTATGTTTTGGGGCTCCAAAATCACTGCAGATGGTGACTGCAGCCATGAAATTAAAAGACACTTACTCCTTGGAAGAAAAGTTATGACCAACCTCGATAGCATATTGAAAAGCAGAGACATTACTTTGCTGACTAAGGTCCGTCTAGGCAAGGCTATGATTTTTCCAGTGGTCATGTATGGATGTGAGAGTTGGACTCTGAAGAAAGCTGAGCGCCGAAGAATTGATGCTTTTGAACTGTGGTGTTGGAGAAGACTCTTGAGAGTCCCTTGGACTGCAAGGAGATCCAACCAGTCCATTCTGAAGGAGATCAGCCCTGGGATTTCTTTGGAGGGCATGATGCTGAAGCTGAAGCTCCAGTACTTTGGCCACCTCATGCGAAGAGTTGACTCATTGGAAAAGACTCTGATGCTGGGAGGGACTGGGGGCAGGAGGAGAAGGGGAGGACAGAGGATGAGATGGCTGGATGGCATCACGGACTCGATGGACGTGAGTCTGAGTCAACTCCGGGAGTTGGTGATAGACAGGGAGGCCTGGCGTGCTGCGATTCATGGGGTCGCAAAGAGTCAGACACGACTGAGCGACTGAACTGAACTGAAACTTCTGTGAGTTAAGCATAGCCTGGGGTAACCAACCTTAACTCAATGGCCTCCACTTCAGAAAGGGAGCTGAAATGTGAGCTCAGGTGGCAGTTTTATACAAATAACCTTGAGTCTGCTCAAATTATCTTAAAAATTTGTCATTTGCAGGATTCCCTTAAAAAGTCAAGATAGAGGCTCTTGTAAGCATCCTTTGCTTAGCCTAGTCATCGATTTGAACTATGTCCTTCATTCCTTCTTTAATAAATATTAACTGTAACCCACAGCATAGAGTATTCTGGCAGCTAATCGACTAATTTCTGTTCCAAAGAGGGGTAAGATGTTATATTTTCCAATAGTCAGTTTGGATGAGCTCCCAAAACTGTATATGCCAGTTGTACTTGTTATTATAATTACATCATTTAATTCACTATTACATAAACCGATGAAATATGAGTGCTAGAGGAAAGATGTTGCTCCTGTGCAAATTAAATTGAATATAGCTTGATGAGAATAAGTGTGAATTGCTAAAAATAAACTCTTAATGAGTGAATATGAGCAACACAACTTTAAAAGGGAGTGGGAATCCTCAAACATCTTGTGAAAAGGGAGATCCTTATTATCGGTCTGGGGCAAGCCTGGGAGTGTGCATTTCTCATGAGCTCCCAGGTAAGGCCAATGGAGCTGGTCCCAGAATGCACTTGGAGGAGTGATGCTCTCAAGGCCATTAGCACTGGTGCAGAGGCCGGGATGTCCCTTGGCAGGAAGCAGAGGTCCCCAAACTGTCCTTCAATCGTGTTATCCAAACAGTATAATTTGCCTTTCATTTTGTCAATGAAGAATTTGAAGACGGAACAAATAGGGAAGCTGTATTAAAAGGATGAGTGCAAGGAAGGATGCCAAGGCCATGCATTCTTCGTGAGAGAAAGGAGGAAGCCCCAAGAGGAAGGAGTTGGGACCATCCGAGTAAGAAAACCCACCGCTTGTGTCTGAATGTGATCTTCTCTGGGAAGCAAATGGAATATAGTCACTTGGTCACCAACTGCAGGAACATGTGATGGGATCTAGAACACTCATTGGTTACCACCATCGGGAAGAGGGAGGGTGTGGTTATAGTGAAGCTGCGCTAGGGCAGAGAGTTTCAAAACTTCTCTTCACACCGTTCATGCCATAACTGTGTTCCCTGCACATGGTCATCTGATCACCACCGTCACACTCAAGATCTGGATATTTCCCCACCCCCTCGTGGCTGCCCCTTTGGGCTCAACCCCCTCTCCCCAGCCCTGTGGCTTTGCCTTTTCTAGAATGCCATATGGATGGAGCCACACAGCATGCAGCCTCTGAGTCTGGTTCTTTCACTTCACGTAATGCATTTGGGACTCTCCATGTTGGTTGGCGTATCAACAATTCAGTCCTTTTTCATTGCCTAGTGATGGTTCATTGCTGGGATGTACCACAGTGTGTTTATCCATCCCCAGCTGGGAGACCTTTGAATTGTTTGGGCTCCTCATGATTACGAGTAGCTGCTATAAATATTTGAGTGCAAATTTTTGTGAGAACATAAGGTACCATTTCTCTTAGGTAAATAAATACCGAAGAGTGAGATTGCTGGGTTCCCATGGTAAGTGTATGTTTGTAAAAAACCTGCCAATGTTTCCAGAGTGGCTGGCACTGTCTTTGCCCTGCCTTAGGTGATAGCTGAGTGGTCTTTCTGAGCTGCGTTCCAGGCACTGCCCCCAGGCCCTTGGCACACAGAACAGTCAGTTTTCACGTCAGAGTCTCAGGGAGGTAGCTGCCAGGAGCAAGGAACCACCAAAGAGAAGCTGTGGTCAGAGGCTCTGGAAAAGTCGGGGAGGCTGGGCTTTCCTCCCCCAGCCACTGTCAACTTCTAGACCCATCTGCTGAAGCTCTGTGCCTCCTCTCTGAGGGAGCTGGGAGCCCACCTCTCTCCCCAGCAAATGTGCAACCTCCCAAACACCACCCTTCTGGGTCAGGCTTTGTTGCCAGATAATGCGACTTTGTAAAGGAGCCCTTCTCCTCCCCCCAGAAAGGAGGCTAGGAAAGGCTCTCAGATCAATCCTCAGCAGATACACGGGGTCACAAAGCTCCAGCAAATCCTTTATTCTCCCTTTGGAGCAGCTGCTGCAGCACCCCCACCCCGCAGAGCCGGCCCCCAGTGGAAACCTGAAAACTATTCATATCATTTAATCCTGTTGAAAATCCTCTCTGCTCTTTCACTGAGGTGCGGTCGCCCGAGGTAAACCTGGGCTTAATTCATATGTTGGAAGGGAGATGAAAGGTGTCATCACATGATCTGACATCCTATCCAGGAGGCTGACTCTCCCCTAATGTGGAAGAGTCATAAGCCCTGACTGAGAGGAGCTAAAGTCAAATCTTCAAGGAAAAGTCCCATTTGGGCTTTCTTTTACTGTGCACTCACTTTAGAAGACGGCAAAACTGCAGAAGCAAAGTAGGTGGTGTGAGGGGATTTGAGTAGCCTTTCACTATGGCTCATTCATGTTAAGAATCTACCAGATTTTTTGCACTTCATACCAGACATGGTGAAAGAAGACTCTTCAGACCACTTTTACCCTATTGCCAATCACAGCCAGGAGGCTTGGGTCTCTCCCCTGGCACCAAAAAGTGTGAGATCTTAGAACCAAGTTCTTTAATTTTAAGAGATTGATCCTAAGATACTGATATATCCAGAATGATCATCAGACCTACTCTTTTTTCTTCTAGAACTCATCGATACTTACCAGTACCAACAGGCCCCAGACCTTCTCTTTTCTTTCCAGGCTGGGAGAAGACTTCTTATGCGTTCCATGGGTCATACAGTTAGAGAGAAAGCAAAAGAACATAGGAAACTGTATGCATAATTTCAAAGAATATATTCTTTCTGGCTTGTTTTGAGACCCAAGTAGGATTTGGAGAATAAGTGGTCCCAGGTGGCTAATTTAGGGTGACTTCCCTATGAGGAAAACTATTATAAGGCCCCCTTGAAAATCCCAGTCTCCTGGCAGATGACATTTATTTGCCTTCCACTATGTGAGGGATGGCCCAGGAAGCAGGCTGGAGAAACACAGATGGAAGGGCTGTCCTGGAGAGTTTGTCATCCTATGGTTCTTGAAATATGAGGACAGCAGCAGGCAGATGAAACCTGTGATCAGTGTTCCCCATCTCTGTTACCTGTTGGGATCACCTGGGGAACTTTGAAGAGTATAGAGGCCTGGGTCCCACCCCCAGAGACCCTAGTTTAATGGGTCAGGGTTGTAGGCTGGGCACTGAGACTCTTTAAATCTTCCAGTGTGTAGCCATGGTTGAAACACACCTCTGGACAAACTATGTCCCAAGTGGGCAGATAAATGCATGACATAACCAGAGCCTTCTCTCCCCTGGAGGGCCCATCAGGCGTGTGTCTCATGGAAAGATGGGCCAGGGAAGTTAGGTGAGAGGAAGCTGTAGGATACATAACAATTGGGACCTGCAGTGGTCATGAGAGAGAAACTGGGAAAAGGCCATATTAGCATTTGTCAAATGGGGAATGGTACTGGGTGCCAGAGAACTAGGAAAGCGTGGAAGAGCCCTGAGTACCGTGTGTTTCTTCTGGATCATGCTTGCTTTGTGATCAAAGTTCAGATTATTTTCATATGTGTTTTCTCATGCCTCTAGAGGCAATAAAGCATAAGGAATAAAAGATAAGACTTGGGTTAGAACCCCAGCTATGCTTTGATTAGTACTGTCATTTGGGCAAGTGAACCCCTCTAAGCCTCAGTTTTCCTATCTGTAGCATGGAAGTAATACTTTCCTCATAGGGTGAAATAATTATGTAAAATAGCTCAATGCTTGGCATGTGGGAAACTTATCATGTGTTTTAGCTTCATTTACAGTTACCATCATGCACAGGGTATGGGGTGGAGACCAAAGTCCAGGGGTAGGAGGGGGTGAGACATGAGTGAAGGTTTTCTGATGGAACAGAATGGGAACTAAAAAATATTAAAAACTCCAGAAGCTAAGACGGATGGAGCTCTTCAAGAGAGACAACCTGGGGCTTCCCTGGTGGTCCAGTGGTTAAGAATTTTGCTGACAATGCAGAGGACACAGTGTTCGATCCCTGGTCCAGGAGGCTCCCACCTGCCTCAGAGCACGTAACCTCTGGAGCCCCCGAGCTGCAGCCGCTGAAGCCCCGTGCCGGGCCTGCGCTCCGCAACAGAAGCCCCCACGGCGGGCAGCCCTCACCCTGCGGGGAAGAGGGACCCGGCTCCCGGCCACAGAGGAAGCCACGTGCAGCAAGGAGGACCCAGTGCGGTCAAAGGGAAACGAAAATAGATGAATAAATACACACTTTTTTTAAAAAAGAAAGACACCGTGACGAGTACCTTTGAGCTCTGAGCAGCTTCTCTCTGAGGAGGTCTGTGTTGGTTGCGCTTTCAGAGAAGAGGCTGGAATGTAACCAGGGCTAGAGGCTGGGGGTGATGAAGTAATTGTGCCATGAAGAACTTGTCGGGTTGGTTTGAGTTGAAAGTGGAGCATCTAGAGGAGCAGTAACACCGGCCTGTGGACAGAGCTTGACTCGATAGGCGGCAGAGCAGAGTGGGTGGGGGGCTCGGCCCATCAGCCCCAGGGGCGCGTCCTGGGCCTGAGTGAGCGCACCCAGGGGAGGAGGGCGAGGGGGAGACACTGGGTGTGTGACGGTCATTGGGAGGCAAGTGTGTGTGTGTGTGACTGTGTGTATGTGTGAGCATGAGTGTATGAGTGTGACTGTGAGTGTGTGTGTGACTGAGTGTATGTGTGTGTGTGTGTGAGTGTATGTGAGAGTGTATGTGTGAGTTTGTGTGTGAGAGTGTGTGTGTATGAGTGTGTGAGTGTGTGTGTCAAGAGAGGCCCAACTTGAGGCCAATCAAGAGCCCACTCTCACGTGAGAGGGCTTGTCAAGGTTTCTGGCCTTGAACCTGCACTTCTTTGGTGTGGCCACCGGAAATGTGAGAAGGCTGGCAGGAAGGGTCCCGAGTTCACTAGAGATGGAACTGAACACCTCCCTGTTGGATGGACACGGCTGCAGCCACTTCACACACGCTGCTGGGTGGGTGAAGTTCCTCATCCTAAGGAGCTGTGGCTGACTCTGAAGCTCCTTTTCATGCAGCGGGGTGGATGCTCCCAGTTCCCTCTGGGAGGCTCTGCTCCCTGCCCCCTGCTGAGCCCTTACTGCATTTATAAAGTCCTGCAGGGCTGACCTGTTAGCTGCCAAACAGCTCCCTAAGATCTCCCAAGGGGTGTGCATTTCATAGTCAAATGTACAGAAGAATTGCTTTGAAAAAGTGTTAAATAGGGACTTCCCTGGTTGCCCAGTGGTTAAGACTTTGTCCTTCCAGGGACCTGGGTTCCATCTCTGGTCCGGGAACTAGATCCTGCGCATTGCAACTAAGACTCAGTGCAGCCAATAAATAAATAAAATTGTTAAACAGATTCGTTCCTCTCACCCACAGCAATGCATATGTAACACAGCAGGGGTGGGGCCTGAGAAGCTGCTTTTCAACAAGCTTCTAGATGCTCCTGCTGCTGGAAGGTCCACACTTTGCACAGCCTGCTCCAGCCCCTCTGGGAGTTTTGAGTATGTGCCTTTGCTTACCAGCTGGGGTCGGGGTGGAGGGGACAAGTGGATATTAGTTAGTTCTCCAGGTGCTGTGGGTAGGGATTCTGGCCTCATGTAGGGATTCTCAGGGCAAGCTTCTTAATAGGACTCAAATGTTGACCCTTTTAGTGGAGAATTTTCGTAAACCAGAGTGTGTGATGTCAAGTTCTTTCAAGAAGAGCCACCATTTCTTACTGGGTCCCGTTCTGGCACGCAAGACATGAAGGATAAGATGAGGATGAGACATTTTGTAACTCTAGAATCTGTATGTCGGTGATGGTTTGGTGTAATATACTTTTTTTTTTAACACCTGGGGGATGCTGAGAAGGAGGCAGTCTTCTCCTCTTATTGAATGTCTAGACAATTTTGTCCGCTTTACTGAGTTTCCTTTGCAGTTTCAATCTCAAAACCAAAATTTTCCACAGGGGATCTTTCTGTTTCTTCTGGATCTGCCAGAATGAAATCCTCAATTCAGTTTGACCCCACCCCACTTTCTTTCTGGACCTCACAAATAACACTTAAAATGTGAACAGAATCTCTTTTTTGAAGGAGCAAAGTCTAATCTCAATGTTCTGTTAAAACAAAGACATCTGAATTGACAGTCCTTGTTTTTTCAAACACGTGGACTTCTGAGCTTCGGAAACTGAAGGACGGTGTAAGTTTCTGCTGCCTCTCGGAGCCTCAAAGGTTCCCCTATGATGGCGGAGCTAAGAAATCAGAACAGTCCAGAGTTTGGTGTAAACAAGTCCTCTTAATTCCTATTTGGGGTTTGTCACTGCCTGAATAGCTGAGCAGTCTCTATGTGGAGTCATTTTACTTAACCATTCTTATTTTGTAGACTCACCACCCATCCCAAGGTGGCCTTAATGGAGTGAGGCCCAGTGTCTCCACGAAAGGAGGTGATTCTTAGGCAACAACTGGAGTTTATTTTGATCTCTATCTTTTGAAGCCAGAAACTGTTCATGTGTAACTTTAAAGAAAACTGTGATTTTTTTTCCTAGAGCAAAGCTGTAATTTGAAGTCAGGATTCTATTAAAAACAGACAAATAATTCCCATTCCTTCCTGGTCCTGCCTATTGTTTTCTTAAGTTTGTTTGGATTCTGAGATTGAATCCTGCTGGCTAACCTTCCAAAGAGAGGGTCCCGGCTGCTGCCATCCAGCGAGGTGACTGTCTCCTAAGCTCTTTGGGGAACACATCCTGTTTCCCCATCAAAGAGGTGTTTGGAGGATGTGGGAGACTGTCTCTTGTCTTCCCTGTTCAGACAGCCTTTATTTCCTCCCCGTGTTTTGTCTATAGACTGCTTCAGTCTTCCGAAGAACTGTCCCTAGGAAGCAATGTTGGTCGAGAGCCAATCTCATTTATAGGTCATAAGCAGTAAACCATGGGATTGGTTGAAGGAAGCCATGTCCTGCCCCCAACAAGTGGTCCTCCTCCACCATCCCGCGCACACACAAATCAAAGACAAAGATCTGATACTCACATGGTACCTCTCGATGCCTTCACTGATGATGCTCTAAGTGTGCCACATCCTTCCACGCCATGGAAGGCATCCCTAATCCTGTGACTGTGGCTTCTTTTTCTCGAGGGGGCCTAAGGTGACCAAGATGTTTCATGTAGCCAGTGTTCACTAATCAGAGCCTGGGTGTGAGTTGCAGCCTAGTAGCCATACATGAGTCAGGTGTTGACTTTTCTTTTGAAAGGAAATTATTCTGGAGACTGTGACACAGAGATATCATCACTTTTCTGTGACTTTGACTTTCTCTTTTCCTGGGTCCACATGGCCATGCTGGAGAGCAATGCCACCCTGCCCTGGATTTTCTTGCTCTGAGGATGGTGTAGGTTTTTACCGGGGCTTGCTGAGAAAATTCCTAGTTGAGCAATAATGAGAGAGGAAACTTTTTTCCCCCTCAATCTAAACCTGAAAGATCCACTACTGATTAAATATATCTGGTCAAGCATCACTTCTCTTAAGCTCTAAACTGAAACCTCTAAACCCTGAATATTCTTTCCCACAATATTCCAGAGACAACCGGGCAAGCTGTATGATTTCCAAGTTGCTTTTTTCCTTAGGGAGAATGAGTGATGTTTGAGCTGGGCAGACACGGAGCTCTGCGCATCCTGATAAAGATAGGGACTTTAGGCTAGCAGAAAAAAAAAATCCAAATAAACAGATTTTCAAACAAACCAGCTTTCCTTTTGGTAGCTGAAAAGGAAACCCCACATCCAGGAGGAATGCAGATCAAAGCAGAGTCTACAAGTGATGCAGAAACACATAAAATAACAAACAAGCCTGGTGGGAAGAGGGACCTTTTTGTAAAAGAATAGGCCTCTTCAAATTACACTGAAATTGAATGCAAGATTGCAGGCAAAGATACATGAATTGGGAATACAAAGCTATAGTTTCTTTCCCCTTTTTTGGAGCCGAGGGTATACCTTTGATAGGTCAGATTGAAAGCCACTAAAAGCAACGGACAAAAGATAGGCCCCTTGTTGGAAACCTTGCTGAGCCTACCTTTTGCTGTGCCTTGGTCTCCCTCTTTCTTGGACGGAATAATGAATCCGTTCTGGTTGTAAAGGTGGAACCTGAATCGTAGTGGTCTCTGAGCATTCCATGTCAAAAATTGGGCCTTTTCACTCTGGCAAACCTGGTTCTAGTTAAAAGTTTTCCCAGGTGAGTTGCAGATTTAAAACTGTTGACCTGATGACATCTTCATTCAGAGGCTATCCTTTTCCCTGGCGTTAAAATTTATTTGGGTCAAAGTCTCAATTGGATCATAGGTGGCAAGCTGCAAAACCCGTCTTAGGACACTTGATCTTTGGGAATTAAGCTCCTTTAAAATACTATGTGTGTTCTGATAGTGAGATGCTGAATGGCTACCGAAGACACAGGCTTCTATTGGTTGCTATCACTCACAATTTAAATGTCAAAGTAACTGTCAGTGTTAAGCATCTGCTTTTTGAGAACCACTGGAATAAGTGCTCGTGCTATGTGTATAGCTGAGTCGGTAAAGCGTCTGCCTGCAGTGCACGAGACCTGGGTTCAATCCCTGGGTCAGGAAGATCCCCAGGAGAAGGCAATGGCAACCCACTCCAGTATCCTTGCCTGGAGAATTCCGTGGACACAGGAGCTGGTGGGCTGTAGTCCATGGGGTCGCAAAGAGTTGGGCACGACTGAGCGATTAACACTTATTTAATATGTACTAAGTCACTTCAGTCATGTCCAACTCTTTGTGACCCCATGGACTGTAACCCATCAGGCTCCTCTGTCCATGGAATTCTCCAGGCAAGAATAGTGGAGTGGGTTGCTATTTGCTTCTCCAGGGGATCTTTCTGACCCAGGGAGCGAAACTGTGTCTCTTATGTCTCCTGCATTAGCAGGTGGGTTCTTTACCACTAGCGCCACCCGGAAAGTCCCGGAATAAATGGTTGGTGGAGTTTGAATCCTCTTTAAAGGACCTTGAGGTGTTAACTGTATGTTTAGTTGAGCTTCTAACTCATTTCCTACCTCCGTTTGGAAAAGGGGAATGAAGCAGTATTAGCTTCACCTGGGAGCATTGCCTGAGGTCTATTCCTCAGAGTGGAATTTTGAGTCCCTGCATGTTTATGGTATCTTCCAACGTCCTGGCTGGTGCCAAGGTGCTCTCCAGGGTGGTTGCCTCTGTTCCAACCCTGCCACTGTGTAATAATAATTTTGTGTCCGATTGTTTCATACTTACCCAAACACTGATATCATACTTATTCTTTTTTTTTAACCAAATTTTGATGACTGGAAAACTGTACTTTGTTTCAATTTGCACTTTCCTGACTACTTGTGAAACTGATTCCCTTTCTAGAGGATGATTGGATATCTGAATTTCCTCTTCAGTAAACACATCTTTTGCCCATCTTCTCCCCTTTTGAGTTGTTGGTCTTTCTCTAGCCTGTTTGTGAGAGTGAGATCCCTCTTCCAGACAGTGATTCTTTATCATGCATGACAAGCAGTGCAGTTACCCTCTTCCAGTATGTGGCTTGAGTTTATTTTTTTAACGGTGTCTTATATATGTGTATAATTCTATTTATCTGTTTTGTTTTGGGCTGCGCTGGGTTTTCATTGCTGTGTGGCCTTTTCTCTGGTTGCAGCGAGCAGGCTGCTCTCTGGCTGTAGTGTGAGGGTTCCTTGCAGTGGCTTCTCTTGTTGGGCAGCCCAGGCTCTAGGGCGCACAGGCGTCCGTATTTGCAGTGGTGGGCTCAGTTAGCTGCGGTTCTGAGGCTCCAGAGCGCAGGCTCAGTGGTTGTGGTACACAGGCTTTGTTGTTCCACAGCGTGTGGAATCCTCCCAGACCAGAGACTGAACTCGTGTCTCCTATGTTGGCAGGCAGATTCTTTGCCACTGAACCAACAGGGAAGCCTTGGTGTCTTTTAATAAACAGAAATGTTAACTTTTAATGTTGTTGAATTTATTCATCTATATTTTTGTGATTTGTGGGTTTGGTTTGTTTTTTTTTGGTATATTGTTGAGAACTTTACCTTCAAATCATAACAGATTCTCCTGTATTGTCCCCGTTAAGCCTTTAGACCACTCGAATAGACTTTTGTGTGTGGCATAGAGCAGGGACCTAATTTTGTGTGTGATGAGCTGTCCCACCTGCAACATAAATACATAGTCCATTGTTTGCTCAGTAACCTATGGTTCCTCATCTGTTACCTGTCACCTTTTCATGTATGAATGGGACTGTTTCAGGAGTCTCTGTTCTGTTCTATTTATATTTATCTTTGGGCCAATACTATACTATATTCATCACCATCACTGTACTTATTGATACAAATATTGAATATCTGGGAAATGAGTTTCTCCCTCCATTCATCCTCATTCTCTTTAAAAACTGACCTGGCTGTAATTGGGCTTTTGCTCCTCTGTGTAGGTTTTATAATCTGATTATTAAGGTTCATAAAAAAACATATAGACATTTTTATTGAAATTACATTACAATTATATTTTAATTTGCTGATTAACATTTTTATGATTTTGGCTTTCCATCGATGAACATGGTATAATACTTTGAGTATTAAATTTATTTATTAATGCCCTTCAATAATTCGTCTATGAAATATTTGCATATTTTTTGTTAGTTTCTTAGGTACCTTATATATATTTTTGGCAGTTTCTATTGTTTGCCACCGAGAACTCTGGCATATGCGTTCACATTATGCTCCCAGTTGAAAATGTCTTAGGTGTTCGGTGAAAGTGAAAGTCGCTCAGTTGTGTCTGACTCTTTGCAACCCCATGGACTATAGAGTCCATGGCGTTCTCCAGGCCAGAATCCTGGAGTGGGTAGCTTTTCCCTCCTCCAGGGGATCTTCTCAACCCAGGAATGGAACTGGAGTCTCCTGCAGGGGACTGTGTAATACATGGCTCTTGCCTTTGCATCTCACATTTTCACAGAGCCAGTTGGTGCTGAGCAGTACAGAAGAGGGAAGAGGCTACAGATGAAGTGCTTAGTTGGAGAGGGTCTCATAAAACGAGTGCAGCTGGGAAGTTGAGTTAGATTTTGATAAAGAGATAAAATGTACGAGTTGGAAGAAAATCTGTGAACATAAATTTAAGCCTGTGAATATCAACATGTGTTCAGGCAACAGAAATTTGGGGTTAGTGGGAGACAAGGGTGTGGCCAGACTCTTGATGGCCTTGAGTGCCAGGATAAAGCACTTGAGCTTCCTTTTGTCCCTAGCGAGGCTTCTGAAGCTGGATGATACATCGAATTGTAACAGTTTGATTGTTTCCTTTCTAAAAAGAGGCATGAGAAGTCGGCTTTCCTTGTGACAAATCTTTTAAATTTATTTTGGTTCAGAGCTGGTGTGAGTGGAGGCACAGCAGCTGCTCTGCATGGAATCAGTGCATTAAGGATAGGTTTTAGAGTGGTTTTAGACAGGTTTTAATGTTTAGATCTCAAACATTAGGAAAAGCTTTCGTTCTAGAAACTGCCAAGGAAGTGTGGCCGAAGTACAGTGAACAATGTATCTTCTTTTTACCTTCATTTTCTTCCTGTAAAAAGCATCTTATTACCAGCGTTTCCCAAGGTACTGTCTTGGGGTTTCCTGAGAAATGGTCGAAGCTGGGCTAGAGCTTCCTGAGAAATACGAAGGGATCTCCAGCTATCCATGACCCTCATGAAATAGTTCTCATGACTTTCCACTGCCGAACAGGTGATTTATTTCCTTCTCCCTCAAAATGTGTTCTCAGTTTCACTGAAAGATTGCATGTTCTTTCTTCACTGAGCATCACGCCCTCTTTCCTGAAAGAGCCAGAGACCTGTCTCAGCTGCTGTGGCAGGGCCGCCTGACAGTGGTGGGGGACTGATAGGACCGGTGCAGTAGGGGCTGCGGTTGGGGCTGCCAGCCATCAGAGGGGGCCTTCGGGACGGGCCACCTTCTCTTAAAGCCCAGGAGACAGCTCTGTGAAAGAGCCGCAGAGCATGCCTGCTGGGCCTATGCTGGCACTTGGAATTCCAAGGAGGTATCATTCATCAGGGATGTTGAAGTTCCAGGAGGACAGTAGCAGACAACGCTGCTGTACATGTCATTCTCAGAAGAATCAGAAGGCTCTGAGTCCATAGTACCCTTCAGTTCTTTCCCCTCACCCGGAATCTCTGCTCTTTCAGCTGCCCCCTTCCATTCTTCCTTCTCTAGCCTTCATCCCCTACAGTGGGGAAAAGCATTCCTGGCCATTTTGCAATGAAAGGCCAACAAAAATGCACCCTGTTATTTCTGAACACCCCCCAACCCCTGCCAACACACACATGTATGTCAGTGAGTCACCACCCAGTACTCAGTGTACAGTGGGCGTCAGGTTTCTAGGCAATGGGCAGCCTGTCCCAAGTGAGATGTGTGTCCTGAGACTACATAAGACTCCTTGGAAACAATGACTCCAAATAAACTTGACAGTTGTTAGGCTATTATCTCTCAGCTCTCCCTGTATACTCTGTAATTCTGGAGGGCTGCTGCTGCTAAGTCGCTTCAGTCATGTCCGACTCTGTGCGACCCCATCAGGGTAGCCCACCAGGCTCCCCCATCCCTGGGATTCTCCAGGCAAGAGTACTGGAGTGGGTTGCCATTGCCTTCTCCAATGCATGAAAGTGAAAAGTTAAAGTGAAGTCGCTCAGTTGTGCCCGACTCTTAGCAACCCCATGGACTGCAGCCTACCAGGCTCCTCCATCCATGGGATTCTCCAGGCAAGAGTACTAGAGTGGGGTGCCATTGCCTTCTCCATTCTGGAGCTCAGATCCTGTTAATTCCTGGTTTAGCTTTGCCAGCTGCTGCCCATAGCGGGTGCTAGATTGAGACGACAAGGTTGGAGGAGGCAGTCCAAGCTTTCTGTTTGAATGGGCATCACCGGAGTATCCTTTATTCTCTGGCAGCAGGAGTTAATTGCAGTTTGTGGTTTATTTCCCATTCACAGCATCAGCTTGCTCGCACCCCCTCAGGCGCTCAGTACCAGTCGCCAGGGTCCCTCCTGAGAAGCCTGGGCCTCGCCCACTGGAGTGGCTGAGTCCTGATCCTTTTCAGAGGCCCCTTCTCAGTCCCGCAGGGCCCCTCCTCTCCTCCATCTAAATTTTAATAATTTCAATCCGTTACCTTTGTTTTGCCAGCCCCGGGAGGGCAGCCTGCCTCCTCCAGCTTCTGTCTCCTTAAGACTCTGGCCTTCTGTTTTTGTCTCTTCAGTTACTAGCTGGAACTTTATACCTGGTTAACAATTCCTTCTATTACATTCTCTCTTCAGTCTGGTGTGATTTCTGACTGGACCTGAGCAGACCAGTGGTTCTCAAGTTTTAAAGTGCGTCAGGAACACCTCATGAAAGCACAGATTTCTGGGCCCATTTCTAGAGTTTCCAATCCAGTAGTTCTGGGTGGGTCCAGGGATTCGCATTTCTAGCAAGTTCTCATGTGATGCTGACCCTGCTGGTCCAGCAGTCACACTTGGAGAACCCCTGCACTGGACAAGGCCACCTGCCCCACGTAAACCCCATTGGTTAATGAGTCAGTGATTTTTTTTTTAAATTTATTTTTCTATTCTTGGCTGTGCTGGCTCTTCATTGCTGTGCGTGGGCTTTCTCTAGTTGCTTCAAGTGGAGGCTGCTCTCTAGCTGTGTGAGGGTATCTCATTGCGGTGGCTCCTCTTGTTGCAGAGCATGGGCTCTCGGCATGTAGGTTTCAGTTCTGGGCATGTGGGGTTATTTGTTGTAGCACACAGGCTTGGTTGCTCCATGACACGTAGAATCTTCTCAGACCAGGGATGGGACCCACGTCCCCTGCATCGGCATGTAGATTCTTAACCACTGGACTACCAAGAAAGTCCCTTAATGATGTTTTAAAAATGAAGTAATATGAGGTCCAGGCTGCTACCACTTGCCAAAATAATAAGAAAGGACCCACATCTCACCAGCTTTGCTGCAGTGTGATGGATCAGGAGGTGTCACTCCAGAACGATGTGTGAGACATACTTCTGGCACTTTAAAACCCACAGGTCTTGGATCAGGATGGATTCAAGGAGGAATGACATCTCAGTGGTTCTGCACAGTAGTATATTTGAACAAATACAGATTTTCCCCTATATATTTTGTCATGCCAACAAATGGATATAAAAACTCCATATCCTACACCTGGCCAAGCTGAATGGCTTCATCTTTGTTCTTCACACTCTTTACTTAAAGTATACATGGTGGTCTTATTTTTATTTCCCACCCTGCATGTTATGGGAGGGCAGTGAGGATCCTAAATCCTCCTCAAAGGAATAGAAACCATGTAATAAGGAGACACTGCTCTTCTGCAACTCCTTAGCGCCATGCTTGGCTTCGTTGGCAGTGAGGTGAGGAGACCAGACAAGGGAATTGAAGTATGAAGGTCATCAGAAATCCAGATGAGGGACGAGTCCAGTGAGGGACAAGATGGGAATGCTGAAGCTCACTGAAACCAGTTATTATGACTATGCAACAGATTCCCCACAAACGAATGACTCAAACCAGCAGAAGCAAAAATATTCATTAATAATATTTATTTTGCTTGTAAATCAGTAATTCAGACAGGGTTTGGTGGGAATAGCTCACCTCTACTCGATTCAGGGTTCTCTGGAGCAGCTTGAAGGCTGGACTGGAGGTCCTGTGACGGTGCCTGTGGTGGATGCTAGTCGTGGGACCTTAGGTGGGACTGTTGGTGGGAGCGTCAACATCCGACATTTCAATGGGACCTGGGTTTCCTCATAGCCTGATGGCTAGGTTCCCAAGTGTGAATAGGGAGAGAAGGAGACAGAGAGAGATGGAGAGAGCCGTGAGCACCAGGCAGAAACGGCACCTTTTACATGACCTAGCAGCCTTGGAATTTCCATCGCACCGCTGCTGCCATATTCTATTGATTGGTCAGAGCAGCTCCAGCCTTGGTTCAAGAGAAGGGAATCAGACCCCCACTTCTCAAACTGAAGAGTGTCAAGGGTCTCAAGGGTACAGAGGACTGGCGGTCTGGGGAAGAAAACAGTCTGCCATCCCATTTATTTCCATCGGAAGCCCTGGCCATCTTTACAGAGACAGACCCATTCTTCCCAGTCTCTGGGGACTGGAGCAGAGTGAGACACGTGACGTGCGAATGGGGCCAATTGGATTCTGCCCTGGCTGAGGCTGTAAGTAACTCAGAGAGTGAGATGTCCTATCCCTGGATCTACTCCCGGAGCCGTCATTGCCTGTGGGCTGGATAGCTGGGGTAGGAAAGGAGGAAAAAAGGAAACAGGAGATGGAGTCTGTTCCTAGTGGTTCCCCAACTTCTTCAAAGTGCCCCACCTGATTTTGCCATCTTGAGGCGCTCTTGTGTGGTAAAAAACAATGCCCTTTTTACTGAGCTAGTTTGCATAGATTTCTCTAGTCTGAGTGGATTGCCAGGCAGGGGAAGATGCATTGATTCCTCTCTTTTTTCCGCACTAGGTTGTCCCTGGATCTGTTTTCCATGGTTCCTGCCCTTTGATTTTATGCTCCTTATCAAGGATGGCCCCACCTACCACACCCATAATTCCTCAACATATATTAAAGGCTCAAGCAAATGTCTCATGGAAAGAGGCCAGGGTAAGTAAATGAGCATTTATTTACAAATTAGCTAGGTTTATTTTAGGTTTTATTTACACAAAAGGCCGCATGGGGAGATGTTTCGTGAACACATTTTATTGATAAAATAGGTGGAACACTCTCTCATGGTTTCCATCAGGCTGCTCCCCACGTTGCTGGACCCTCTACTGGCTGACGGTGTCATGCCTCGGCCTCTGTGTGCTTTGATGCCAGCAGTGGGAACTGCTGACCTTCTTCAGAGGATCACCCTTGGGCTACTGGTGCTGCTTTGCCCATCCTGCAAACAGGGGTCCAGAAGTACCTGGGAGCTTGTGTCTGCTGGTGCAGCCTGGAGCCACTGGCTGACAGTTTGGGCGTGTGGAAGCCCGCTCACTTGCTTCCAGGTGGGACAGAGCGTGTCCCATCGTTCATGCCACAGGAGCCCATAGAATCAGACTGGGGCTGGGACTGGATCTGAAATTGCCACTTCCCGGGACTCATTTCTCCTGTCCTACTTCCCCATCCTCCTATTTCTCTGGGAGTTCTTCCTGAGTAAAAGAAGAGCTTGACCGATTTAAGCACATGAGATCTTGTCTCAGGTTCTGCTTCTTGAGCACCCGGCCTAAGACATGGACATTCTCTAAAATGGAGTGTGATATCATGGTAAGAAAAAAGTCTTTCAAATGATAGAATTTGGACTCCAATCCTTGCCTACAGAATTGATCTAATATATATCCATGGACTCCTGCCCAGTTCACTTTCCTAATTTTGTCTCCAAACCTAAAAATTGGAGGTAACAATCACTACCTTGTGACTACAATCTTGTAAACATACCTATTTTGTGTCTATAAATCTGTAATTTATTAAACAGTATTTGAAAGCTATAGGTCAACACTGTCCAATGGGCCTTTCTGTGATGACGGAAATGGTCTCTGTACAATTCAATACAATGGTCCCTAGGCATATATGGCTATTGAGCCTTTTAAATGTGGCTCATGTGACCAAGAAACTGAATGCTTCATCTTAATTAACTTAAGTTTAGTATAAATAGTCACATGTCACTAATGGCTGGCCATATTGGACAGTTTGAGATTGATCAGGTGATAGAATTGTAAAGTTAATTTCCTAATTTTTAATAATTGTATGGTTGATTATGTAAGCCTTGATTTTGGAAATCCACACTAAAATATTTAAGGGTAAAGAAGCATCATGTCTATTTTAACTTATTGTCAAATAATTTAGAGGAAATATATACTATCACTGTTTTTTATGTATATATATTTATAAAATATATATAAAATATATATAAAATATATATAAAATATATATAAAATATATATAAAATATGATATAAAATATATCATATTCTCTATGGTAGAAATCAAAGAGTATCATATATGTATATTCATATATCATGATTCTTGAGCAATACAGTATGGGAATTGGGGCACTCAGCTTTGGCACAGTCAAAAATGCACATAGAATTTGCAGTCAGCCCTCTGTATCTTTGGTTCCTCTGTGTCCATGGTTCCAAATCTGCAGATTCAACTGTGGATCATGTAATACTGAGTTGTTATTGTTGTTTAGTCACTAAGGTGTGTTCGACTCTTTTGTGACCCCATGGACTGTAGTCCACTAGGCTCCTCTGTCCATGGGATTTCCCAGGCAAGAATACTGAAGTGGGTTGCCACTCCCTTCTTCAGGGTATCTTCCTAACCCCAGCTTCCTGCATTGCAGACAGATTGTTTACCACAACCCACAGAGTTCAATCACATGTTCTTCAAGGGTCAAATATATATATATATATATATATATATATATATATATATATATTTTATGTATACACTTTATATCAGTTTTGTTAACTGTTAACATTTAAAGAATCTGAGTGAAAGGTGTACAAACTTTTTGAGGTGAAGAAAGGGAAAGGGACGTCTCTGGCTGTCCAGTGCTTAAGATTCCATGCTTTCACTGCAGGGAGCATGGGTCTGATCCCTGATTAGGGAACTAAAATCTTACCTGCTGCTTGGTGCAACCAAAAAAAATTTTAAAAAGGGTGGGGGGATAAAAAAGATAAGCTCTTAATTATTATAATAATAAACAAGAAAGTCATATTTGAAACTGATTACTTCAGAGGTAGCCATACACATGTATTATGTAGAAATATGGAAGTAAATACTAGAATAAAACTATTCGATTACTTGAATTATTAAAAATATCCATCAGTTCTTTCCATTCCATTCTGCATGCCCCTTGCAGTATAATTTTGAAGGTCTCTTCATCATTTTTGAAACTGGAGTTAGCTTGTGACTTGCTTCGGGAGGTGGAATAGTAGCAAATATGATACAAGCAGAGGATTGAAAAGTGCTTGTGCTTTGGTACTTGCCTTTCTTAATGCTCTCAGGCTCTTGGAAACTGTAACTATCACCATGGAAACAAGCCTTGACTGGCCTGCTAGAGGAGGAGGGGCCCTGTGGAGGGAGGCCCTGCCACGTTGGTTATCCTGGCTATCCCATCTAAGGTCCCAGATATGAGTGTGAGGCCATCTAACTCATCTAGCTACCAGCTAACTTGACAGCTGACCTCATACATGAGTGGGCCCGGCCAAGACCAGAAGAAGAACTGCACTGTTGAGCCCAGCCCAAATTTGCCACCCCGCGGTATCAGGGGCTAAAGGAGTGATGGTTGTTTTAAGCCACCATGTTTTGTGTGTTTTGTTTCCCAAGAAAAGGTAACTGACACGAAAATGCTCCTCTAGAGAGAAGGATAAGATTGCAACATGCAAATATAACATGGCTTTAGGAATGTGGATTTTTGAGCTAGACCCTACCTTCCATCTCCTAGCTGTGTGATCTTTAAAAATTTCATTAACCGATTGCTTTTTCATATCTGAAAAATAGAAATGATAATACAACTGAGATTAAAATTTTTTTAATGCAAGTAAAAGACTCAGATAGTACTTGGCACGTAATAAATGTTCCATAAATTGCTAGATATGTGTGTGGGGTGGAGAAGGGCCAAATAACACTGGGGTTGCAATCAGAGGTGGAAGATAATGTTAAGTATACTTTATTAGTAAGAAAAAAGGAGAGTTTGATTCTTCTCTCTAATGTCTTCTGGCTGTGTCATTTTTAGGCAAGTCATTTTTGTTTTCTAGACCTTGGTTACCTTGGAAAAATTTTTTCACTGATGGACTAAACTGCCTCAGTGGATGTTTTCAGATTTCAAGGACTGTGATTATATTTATTTTAATTCTGATGTTTGTAAGAATCCCTTACTTTTCCAAAAAGAAGGTCATAGAGATCAGAGTCAGAATTACTAGGGTATAAGATGAAGATTTAAGGACCAGGCAAATTCAGACACAAACATAGCTGCACAAATTAATGTTGTTAGAAAAAGCTAATTACTAAGGAGTTCCAGGAAGGAAGCATATCTTTTGAAGTTCATGATGGGTAGATTTCTATAAGAAATGGTCCCTTTCAGAGAGATTAATAATGGCTGAATCAATGTAAGGTGAGACATTAAATCATGTCACAGACTTCCTAGGAAGTTCAAAGGCAGGTGTGCTGAGATCATGTTAGCTGCTGTAACAAAAGAACTCAAAATGCATAATCACTCAAACATGATACAACTAGTTTCATTCCTTGCAGGTGGATCTGCCAACCTGACATCTTTCTGTTTTTAACACATGGCTTGATTGCATCAAGTGGAGGAGAAGAGAGCATGGATGAGCACCTGTGAGAGATTTTATAGCAGTCACCATAATGTGACCCCTTACATTCCATTGGTGGGACCACACCTAGCTGCAAGGGAGGATGGGAGATAAAGTCTTGTGTGTTCAGAAAGAAGAGGAATCATGTTTTGTGAACTGCTCTCTAGTTTCTGCTTCGGCAGGTACACACTGAATACAAGTAATATTGGGGGCACAACAGTGAGGGGTGATAGGGAGTATTAAAGGGAAATATTGCCTCCATGTCTAAATGGTGCCAGGTAGAAATGCAAACCATGGACAGCCAGACCTCCCAGTCTCTAAGGAGCACTGAGGCTTCTCAATTGATGTGTAAAATCTCTTGATTGTAAAATGTTGGTGATGAATTTATTTAAAAAAACAACAATATGTAGAATGTAGGGACTTCCCTGGTTAAGATTCCAAGCATCCACTGGAAGGACCTGGGTTTGATTCCTGGTTGGGAAAATCAGATCCTACGTGTTACAGGGTGGCAAAAAAAAAAACAAAAAAAAAAAAACAGTGTAGAGTATAAAGAAAATGCCTATGCAGGTCCAGTGTTCCCTACATATTTCAGGCTACCAATGTGTAGTACCTATGTTGTGCTACATGGGAAAGTCCTAGAATACCAGATAAGAGCCTAGGAGGCAGATGACCTACAGGTGACAATCAGCCTGGACTGCCCTAGGCAAAAGGATAAAGGGGAGAAAGCAGCCCGAGTTCTTGTTAGGCCTCCATCCCAGGGCCTAGGAGAAGCTCCAAGGGGATGGGGAAAAGCCCTTTGATTAGGCATTTCCAAACCCTTTTCAAAGAAGAACCTGGCTTGTCTTCTGTTGCCATGCAGGACATGGTAAGAAAGCAGCCATCTACAACCCAGAAAGAGAGCTCTCACTAGGAACCCAACTGACTTTCACCTTGACCTCTGTCTTTTCAGCCTTTAGAAATGCTCAAAGGATCAAACATTACGGAGACCACCGAGTGATATAAGATGCCCACTGTCGCCTTAACTCATTGTTAAGGTGACAAGTTCGGCGTTCCAAGCTGCCTAAAAGCCTTTCAAATTGGGTCTAAACTTCTATGCGTGACCCTGAGGACAAATTCTTACATCTGTTTTTAAAGGAAAATAAATAATAGTTTTTATAGGGTGGGGGGGAAAGCAAGGACTGGTGGCAAAGCTGAGGATGGTGACTAGAAAGAAGGGAACAGTAAAATGGCTGAGAAAGGAAGACCCACGTCTACCTGTCTTCAGCTGTGTCCTGCCCTCTTGTGACACCCAGAGAAGGTGGGAAGGGAGCAGGGTGTGGTCTCGGGAAAGGGGTGATTTCACACTTAGTCACAGAGGCAGCGGGTACTTACCGGTCCAAGACAGAGGTCCAGTCTGCGTAGACACACATTTCCTGTAACCCTGTGACTAGCTGTCAGGTTCAAGCTTTATACAAAATTGTGGCTGTGTCCTTGTCATACCTTTGGTGATTTAGAAAGACTGCAAACACTGGAACTAAATGCCTATTGTTTTCTTCTGTTCTTGGTGATTTGGTAATGACCTCAAAGGTAAGCCATGAATGCATATTTATATTGTATAGCAGTGTGGCAAATTCTGTCTCTCTGGTGTTTTAACCTCCATCCTAATGGTCAGTGACATGCTAGGAAATGCCATTTTGTGCTGGGCACTGAGAGAAATTGGTTGATTCTGTACCCCTCCATCCTGCTGGAGGGTTTTATGATCCAGGGAAAGAGGCAAGAAATATACAGTATTGAAAAAAGCAAACCAGTGTTCAATACAGGCAGGGCACATAACTGAGAAATGAATGGTGGAAATGGAGGAGCTTGAGGCATAGACGGGGAAGGGAGATGGACTGGTGTAGGGTTAGGAGCAGACCCACTGCCCTGTCTTACACAACAGTCATTCTTCCAGATGTGTCAAATATTACTGTGCTTGATTTTCTTATGCATAGATTGATGGTGCTCTCATTTCAGTTCAGTCGCTCAGTCATGTCCGACTCTTTGTGACCCCATGGACTGTGGCATGCCAGGCTTCCCTGTCCATCACCAACTCCCGGAGCTTACTCAAACTCATGTCCATCACGTCGGTGATGCCGTCCAACCATCTCATCCTCTGTTGTCCCCTTCTCCTCCCGCCTTCAATCTTTCCCAGCCCCAGGGTCTTTTCCTATGAGTCAGTTCTTCGCACTGGGTGGCCAAAATATTGGAGTTTCAGCTTCAGCATCAGTCCTTCCAATGAATATTCAGGACTGATTTCCTTTAGGATGGGCTGGTTGGATCTGCTTGCTGTCCAAGGGACTCTCAAGAGTCTTCTCCAACACCACAGCATCAATTCTTCGGCGCTCAGCCTTCTTTATGGTTCAACTCTCACATCCATACATGACAACTGGAAAAACAATAGCTTTCAGTAGATGGACCTTTGCTGGTAAAGTAATGTCTCTGCTTTTTAATATGCTGTCTAGGTATGTCATAGCTTTTCTTCCAAGGAAGAAGCGTCTTTTAATTTCATGCCGGTAGTCACCATCTTCAATGATTTTGGAGCCACCCAAAATAAAGTCTGTCACTGTTTCCACTGTTTCCCCATCTATTTGCCCTGAAGTGATAGGATCAGATGCCATGATCTTCATTTTTCTGAATGTTGAGTTTTAAGCCAACTTTTTCACTCTCCTCTTTAACTTTCATCAAGAAGCTCTTTAGTTCTTTGCTTTCTGCCGTAAGGATGGTGTCATCTGCATATCTGAGGTGACTGATATTTCTCCTGGCAATCTTGATTCCAGCTTGTGTTTCATCCAGTCCAGCATTTCTCATGAGGTACTCTGCATAGAAGTTAAATAAGCAGGGTGACAATATACAGCCTTGACATACTCCTTTCCCAATTTGGAACCAGTCTGTTGTTCCATGTCCAGTTCTAACTGTTGCTTCTTGGTACTTTAGTCCCTTTTAAAAAAATAAAAAGAAGTGAAGGCATTTTAAGCAGAAATTTGGAATATTTTGTTGAATTTGAAGCTTATTTTATCACAGTAACTTCGGTTTTGCCAGATGTGATGGTCACAAGTATGGTGCATGGTTGTAGGCTATGTTGATGAAGAGACCATGGCTTCCCACTGAAGGACTGACCTCCTGGATTGGAAACTTAGAAATGCCCTTTCCTCTGAAAAATTCTCCACCAAGAAATCAGCAAAGCTCCCAGAAGCCTCTGCTTAGAAGGGTTGAATAAAAGTCCTTCTATGGTTTTGCTCATTATTTATGTCAAAATGAAAAATACGCTCTTTACCCATGATTAGAAGTATCTTTTTCATGGCGATAGCACTAACACTTGAGATGATGTCCTCCATTTGGCAGTGAGATAAGTGGGGAAGGGAATATCCTGCCAACTTTGGACAACATATGATTGTGTATTTTTAGTTATGATCCAAAGTCACAATTTGGCCTGTGAAGCTGGTTCTATCTCTTCTCCAAGTTGGGCAAGGAATCTTGGCTGAAAGATGCTTTTTAAAGACCTGGAGTATTGGGCTAGATGTCAAGACATTTGTATTTGGACTTCTTTGGTGCCACTGTTTGAAAAAGCAAAGGTGTCCTGGCTTTGCTGTTTCTTTCCATTTTAATGTACCAGGAATGATCCCGGAGCCCTCTTACAGAACATTGTATGGCTAAACCAGAACTTCATTTAGAAATATTTAGAATCGTCTAAGTTGGAGTGTCTGGAGTAATTATTGTTTAATAATGCCATGTCTACTATTATTATTGCTGCTGTATTATTACAGTTTTGGTCATGGTTACAGTACCACCAGTGTCTCTGTTTATTATAAAGTGAGATGATGAGTGGTATTCTTTCCAGACAGCCCCAAACTGTCCCAGAGAAATTAAAAGTGAAAATAATTTATGTCACAGTGCTGAGGAAATGAAATACCCAGTGGTCAAGAAATAAATATGTCAAAGCTTCTAGCAAAATATGAAGTGGGAATGTTGCTTCAGACTGTGTGGACCTACTCACTGCCTTTCACTGTGGAACCAGCTTTAATATTTTTGACCTCACTGTATGGCATGTGGGATCTTACTTCCCTGACCAGAGATCGAACAAGTGCCCACTGCGCTGGAAACACTGAGTCTTAACCACTGGACCACCAGGCAAGTCCCCAGAACCAGCTTTAGATCTCAATATTCTGATTTGTATTAACCTTCTTTAGACCTACCTAACTTATAAATCTGGAGAAGGCAATGGCACCCCACTCTAGTATTCCTGCCTGGAAAATCTCATGGACGGAGGAGCCTAGTGCACTGCAGTCCATGGGGTCGCTAAGAGTCGGACAAGACCGAGCGACTTCACTTTCACTTTTCACTTTCATGTATTGGAGAAGGAAATGGCAACCCACTCCAGTGTTCTTGCCTGGAGAATCCCAGGGACGGGTGAGCCTGATGGGCTGCATAGTCCAGTCTATGGGGTCACATAGAGTCGGACACGACTGAAGCGACTTAGCAGCAGCAGCAGCAACTTATAAATCAACATTTTAGTTTATAGTAACCCTGTTTAGACCTATCTGAAGTTATACACAAAAGTAGGATTTTGACTTTGCAGTTATATTGTGATGGGTGAGAATGCTCTTCCAAGTCACAGATTTGGAGACAAATAGGAGATCATTTTAGCACCAACATCTTCTTCCCTGACTACTTGAACACTTCTAGATTGTCAGTCTCTTTGGATAAAAGTTACTTTTAAATTTATGAAAAAACCCATCCAGGACCCAGAAACAAGCTGGGCCTCCGAGTGTATCATCCAGGAAGTCACGCACAGGAGACTGCAGGTGGCAAACGAGTGTGAAGTCCACGGTCAGAATGAGAAGTAGCCGACAGCAGCCTCGGCTGGGAACCGGGGACCGGTGCAGTAATGTGATTATGATAATGCTCCACACTCTTTGTGTGCTGCCTGTACTCCCTGTAATTCACTTTTGGGAATCGCACAGTCTCTGTCCCTGGGCTCATCAGCTGGCCCAGCCTTTGTGTTCCTAGTCTGTCATTCCTGCCCGGGTCCGGGAACCTCTGAGTGCCTTGCTAAATGAATTCATTGTGGGAACAAAGATGGGGTGGTCGCATAGAGATGGCTATCTTTTGTTGTCAGACATTCAATCCCATAGAGCAATCCAATTACTTAAGCTGCTTCTCTCAGTCTTATTAGGGCTGGCCACGGAGGCCGGCTTGGATGCTGATTGCTGCGTCTCAGAAGAATGTGGTGGAACAGATTAGCGCTTTAATGAGAGACCTTCTGAAGGCCAGATCGTTTCCATTGTATATGTATCGAGATCTAGGAATCATTTTTAGGCAAAAGCCCGGAGTCACTGTTACAATGACTGATCAAAGGATGGCTGGAAATCTGTACAACTGCTTGAAGAAATTTTATGGGTTATAAAATATTGGCATGGCTTCTGTCTGTTATGGGCTATCTGCTAAAAATCTTTGGTAGGCTGGGAAAAGGAAATTGCTTATTGGCATTTATTCTGTGGGATGGATATCTTTGGAGTTTGCATTTGAACTCTTTCCTCACTGTGTTACAGGTCAAATTCTCTGCTCAGCGCTAACATTCCAGGAATGTGGACTGCACAAAATCAACATAAGCCTTTCTCTATATTCTGCCTCTCAGAAAAACAGACCGTGAGAGGGTGGCTCAGACAGGGGTGAATGGACGATTGCTAGGAACAGATAGCAAGGGTGGGGTAAGATTGCCGTGGTTAATGTGTAAGGTTGAAACTCGATGTTAGAATGAAAGTTAGGAATGAAGTTTGAGAAGCAGCTTAGGACACTCTTGCTCTGGCTGTTGAGAAAAGATGATATTGGGGTTTTGTTTTGGCAATTAGTTTTCATGTTGAAAGAAACAATATCCAGGCCTTATAGGTCATGCCTATGGCTCTGGGAATATTTCTGAAATATCAGATGCAAAGAGCTTTTATTTTAAAAGAAGGACAGCTACTCCCATTTGGAAGGTTTTAAATAAATAGAAAAACTTTTTTTTTTTCATATAAATATCTTATTATTTCAAACAGACATAAAAGTACTCATTACTCAGCTTCAGTAGTTAATTGTAGCTTATCTTTCACTTACACTTTCTAACGTTTCTGGAAAACTCTGACCTTGTATAATTTCACCCATGACTACTATACTCTAAAAACAGGAACTCTTTAGCAAAGCTTCAACTGCAATAGCATTATTGTGCCTTAAAAATATTAACAATAGCTTTTTTTTAAACAATAATTTATTAACAGTCAGGAATTTTTACTTAATTAAATTTTTTATAAGCATAAGATACTAAGATATTTGGCCAATTTTTTGGAAGTATTTTTGGCATGGCATGTTTTAGATAATTTTAGATAATAAATGCATCTTTTTCCCAGGAGGCTATTGCTCATCTCCTTCTATGCAGACTTATTCCAGATTCCATAAAGATGTTAGAATAAGAATAAACTCTGTTTGTATGGGATTTTGTAGTTTTCAGAATACTTTTATGTGTGTAGATATTTTGGTTGTTATATTAGCCTCTGCCGCTGCGGCTGCTAAGTCGCTTCAGTCATGTCCAACTCTGTGCGACCCCATAGACGGCAGCCCACCAGGCTCCCCCATCCCTGGGATTCTCCAGGCAAGAACACTGGAGTGGGTTGCCATTTCCTTCTCCAATGCATGAAAGTGAAAAGTCAGAGTGAAGTCGCTCAGTCGTGTCCGACTCTTAGCGACCCCATGGACTGCAGCCTACCAGGCTCCTCTATCCATGGGATTTTCCAGGCAAGAGTACTGGAGTGGGGTGCCACTGCCTTCCCCATATATTAGCCTCTACAAAACAGCTGATTAGAGATAAAGAAACAAACATAACTGGTACTTGAATTTAACTCTTTAACGTCAGCGAAATGTTCTTTCTCCTTTACTGTTGATTTTCACTCTCTTTCAATATAATGTGCTAAGTTGTGTCTGATTCTTTGTGACCTCATGGACTGTAACCCACCAGGCTCCTCTGTCCATGGGATTCTCCAGGCAAGAATACTGGAGTGTGTTGCCATGCCCTTCTCCAGGGGATCTTTCTGACCCAGGGATCAAACCTGCATCTCTTATGTCTCCTGCTTTGGCAGGCAGGCTTTTCACCAGTAGTGCCAATGATTTCTATCAAAAAGTAGAATTCCATGGGCTTTGTCTTGGACTGAATTTCAGATACTGATTATACTCAGTTATATATGATCTTAGGTGAATGATTAACCAAGTGGAAGCCCAGTTTCCTCATCTGTAAACCGGTGAGTGTAATACTGTAACTTCCTGGCTTATAGCAGAATAAAGTGAGCATGAATAAAGGGTAACAGAAGATGCCTAGTTGCTTGTATCTTTGCTTCTCAGATAATGGCCTGGATGCAACCCCACCTTTCACAGTGTGACTTTACTTCCTCACATCTTGAATCTGAGCTGGACTTGTGACTTGCTTTGGCAAGTAGAATCAACAGAAGTACTGTCTTGCCATTTCCTAGGTCAGGCCTGAAGATGCTTGATGTGCTTATCTGTTTTCTGGGATGCCTGCCATGACCATACAAGCCTTGGCTAGGCTGCTGGGTGGTGAGAAATGACCTGGAGAGCCCAGTTGTCACAGTGGAGACCATCCAAATCAGTCTGTAGTCAGTGACCTTCACAATATGTGAGAAAGCTTAGCTAACATCAACAGAGGTCCCTCTCTACCCAGCCTGACACTGACCACACACATGAGTCCTGCCAAGACCAGAAGAACAACCCGGCAGACCCAGACAGTTATGAATGGTAATACATGCTTATTGTTTTAAGCAAGTAAATCTGGGGGTGGCTTGTTATACAGCAATTGCTAACTGTTACACAGTAATTAGAGAGACAACATTAACATTTATTAAGTTCAAGAGGAATTAGTAATGCTTCCATCCTCTTACCCTCATTCAATCCGTCTGCTTTGTAAATGTTAGATAGATCACCTCAATAAAGTGATTTTTGCATGTTTCTTTCTACTGTTTACAACTTTGCAGCTCTTCATTCCTGTAGGAAGTAGCTCAAAGTCTTCAGCATATGACTCAGCAAAATCTGACTCCAATTACCTTTCTGTTATTTTCTTCCAGTACTTTCCTATGCTGATTTTTTCTAATGAACTTCTTTTTATGAACATCTAACTTTAAGTGACTCTTTTGTGGTTTTGCTGTGTCTCTAAGTCTCTGCCTAAAATGTTCTTCATTCTGGCTACATGCTATTCAAGGGAGCTCCTAACTTCCCGAAAGCTTTTCCAAACACCTTTAGTCACAGTATTGGCAGCATGTCTTTATGTCACTGGCTTAGCAATGAGCCGTTTTTGTATTCTGACAATTTATGTTGCATCTGCTCTTACTGTATGATTTTCTAATTGTATCCTTCTTGGTGATAAGAATCAGATCTCATGTTTTGGTATCTAAGACAGTTATTAACACAAACAATAAGTATTTGGTCACCGTTGAATTGAAGGTTAAAGGGTATGATGGTACATATCCATAGGGAGAAAGGGGAGATCATTGTGGCATAAATAAATTAAGAAGGCCTCTTGGAGAAAGAGAACTTGTGCTGGATCCAGAAGCCGGAGCAGAACTTCAAAAAATAGGAGGAAGTAGAGAGAGGGCGTACGCATAGTAAAAATGCTTGGAGGCAGGAACCAGTACCGGGGGTATTTTAGTTAGGATGGGCTAGCTGATGATAGAGCAACAACCATCCCCCCAGTCTCAGTGACAGAAGCAGTGGAGTATCACATACCAGTAGGAGGAATCTGCTGAAATTCATCTTCACTTAGGGATCCAGGGCAATGGAGTTGCTACCATCTGGAGTTAATCGATCTTTGTGGCAAAGAAGGGAAGAGATGAGAAAAATGAATTGCTTCTTAAATACTTTCACCCAGAGGTTGTATATGTCACTTCTGTCTGTGTAGAATTCATTGGCCAGAGGTGATCACATGGCCACACCTAACTTCATGAGTGCCTGGCTGGAGAGGTTTAAAAGATATTAGTAAACAGTTTTTTTAAATTTTATTTTTATTTTTGCTTTATTTTACTCTACAGTGCTGTATTGGTTTTGCCATACATTGACATGAACGCGCCACAGGTGTACATGAGTTCCCAATCATGAACCCCCTCCTACCTCCCACCCTGTATCATCTCTCTGGATCATCCCCGTGCACCAGCCCCAAGCATCTTGTATCCTGTATTGAACATAGACTGGCGATTCGTTTCTTACATGATAGTATACATGTTTCTTTCTTTTTTTTTTTTTTAATTTTTATTTTTACTTTATTTTACTTTACAGTACTGTATTGGTTTTGCCATACATTGACATGACTCCACCACGGGTGTACAAGTATACATGTTTCAATGCTATTCTCCCAAACCATCCCACCCTCTCCTTCTCCCTCAGAGTCCAAAAGTCCATTCTACACATCTGTGTCTCTTTTGCTGTCTCGCATACAGGGTCATCATTACCATCTTTCCAAATTCCATATATATGTGTTAGTACACTGTATTGGTGTTTTTCTTTCTGGCTTACTTCACTCTATATAATCGGCTCCAGTTTCATCCATCTCATTAGAACTGATTCAAATGTATTCTTTTTAATGGCTGAGTAATACTCCATTGTGTATACATACCACAGCTTTCTTATCCATTCATCTGCTGATGGGCATCTAGGTTGTTTCCATGTCCTGGCTATTATAAACAGTGCTGTGATGAACATTGGGGTAAAAATAGTTTTAATCCTCTTAGGTAGTGGGAGGTGGTAGCCTGGGACAAACTAGCCTAATTAGATAAAGGTTACGCAGTGGAGAAAAAGGTGAGAAATTAGATGGATTGGATAAAATGGGACAAAATTATGGAAAGTCTTTTGGCCCAGGAGGAATTTGTTGTTGATAGGCAGCCACTGTAGATTTTTGAACAGTGAAAGGGCATGATGACAGCTGTGTTCGAGTAAGACTGTCACCTTGTGAATAGGATGAAGAGGAGACTGAAAGGGAGCCGTTCCATAACCTTTAAGGCTTGGAGTGCTGAGCACTGGTGGTGACTGAGCGAAGGGGGATGTCTGTGTATGTGTGTGTGTGAGAGAGATACAAGGTACTTCAGAGTGAGATGCCACCGGATTCGGTGATCGATTGAAGCGGTAGACTGAGATCTGGAGGACTGATGTCTTTAGTATGTGCAGTCTCTTTCCTCAAGTAGGAAGAGGAGGAGCAGGAGGGTGAGGCTCAAGCTAACTCATACACTAAGCTGGTTTCAGACCTTCTGAATCTGTGTGGTCTTCGTAAGATAGTGATTGAAACAAAAAAGAGGATTTCATTCAAGTCACAAGTATGGTGTGTGTGTGTGTGTCTGCCTGTGTGTGTGTACAAAGAAAACTAGACTTCCTTGGATCACTTCAATGCCCTGCTCGTTTCTTTATAAAGCTGTAAGAACCAACAAATGCAGAATTCTGCTTTTGTTTTCTACTGAGACATGCAAAGTCACTGGTGCCTGCTTTCTTTGGTTTAAGAAAAAAGAGAGTTGGAAAGGTCATCCAAGATAGGAATAAATAGAGGCAGAGGCGAATCAATGTTTAACTTGGAAATATTTTTCAGTTAATCATTTCTGACCGCTCACACTAAGAGGGCAGTCCCAGAGTGCTGGCACGCTTGTACTGCAAGCCACCAAGCTTCTAGTAAAAGAACCAAATGTCAGGATCCGTACAAAGACTGTCTACTATAGGTTTAACCTAAAATGGGGAGGAAATCTTCCACAAATGTATATCTAGGGCTATTTTGACTTATAGATTTTTGCTTCCAAGTCAGAAGTCACGAAGCCATAAGATTTTCCTTGTTTGGGGGATTATCATTTAAAAGTTGGGACTTTTACCTGGTAGGAAATTTGTTGAAATGTGTGGGAAATCATTTTGAAATCTGTTTTCTGGCTTTCTTTTCCTGTTTTTACTGACGGTATATGTAATTTTACAGAATACTACATAATATGGTTTCTTAGTCGGGGGCTGTTTTGATGACTTTTGGTCACTTTATCAAAGGAAGCCAATCAATAAGAAAAGTTTGGAAACTTTATGGGGACCATGAGCTAATATTTGGTCTTATAAAAATAGATTTTTAAAGTTTTTCTCCATTTTGGTATGTTTGCAGATGGTCAGTGATGAAGAAACGCAATGATTTTGACAGGCTGTGTTCATTCTCTCTTCTCTAGGAGGTGAAATAATGATCTATCAGACAAAAGAGGTAAGTTATCTGGCCTTTGAATATAATGTTCCCATTACATTCATGTAAAGCTCAGTTTGTAAAAAGAATTCTTAATCCAAGTATCACCCTTGACTTAAGGCCATTGTGCTTGTGAACCTCAGAGCATACAGTGTGTTCTTTTGCAACCCAGCACTCCAGAGTTTCCTATACCACAGACATTGCTTTCCAAGCAGAGAGTAATGCAACCAGTGCCAAAATAATAAATACTCTAAGAGCGCAAAGATATATTTCTCTTAAGAGACCCGGTCTTTCTAGCATTCTCATTCTAGATAGGTGAAACAGCTTGTAACAATTCAATAGCAGGGAAATTCAGTGAAGCTGTGTTTGAATTAAGGGATGTCTTAATTTTGGTTTTGCCTTTGTGTGTGTGTGTGTGTGTGTGTGTGTGTGTGTGTGTGTGTGTGTATGTGAGTTGCTCAGTCGTGTCCGACTCTGTGACCCCATGGACTGTAATCACCCGGCTTCTCTGTCCATGGAATTCTCCAGACAAGAATACTGGAGTGGGTTGCCATTTCCTTCTCCAGGAGATCTTCCCAACCCAGGGATTGAATGCAGGTCTCCCACATGGCAGGCAGACTCTTTACCATTTGAGTCATCAGGGAAGCCCTGGTTTTGCCTTTGGGAAGCTTTAAAAAAATCTGGTTTTGAATGCTTTTGAGGAATTCACATAGATTCTATGGATTTTACAGGAAATATAAAATACTATCTTACATGTGTCTCATATTCAAAAGAACAAATTCTATATCTTTTCTGTTCTTTGAGGGTGAATGGACAGCAACATACTGACGGAATGCTAAAAAAGGTCTTTTATGATGGATTGGATCTTTAACCTTATAATGTCTTTCAATGATGTCACTTTAGATTTTTATTGTTAACAATCCCATTGTTTGGGAATGGGCTTCCCAGATGGCTCAGCAGTGAAGAATCTGCCTGCAATGCAGGAGACACAGGAGACATGGGTTCAGTCCTTGGGTTGGGAAGATTCCCCTGGAGGAGGGCAAGGCAACCCACTCTAGCCTTCTTGCCGGAGAATCCCATGGACAGAGAAGCCTGGCGGGCTACAGTCCATGTGGTCACAAAGAGTCAGACACGGCTGCGGTGACTTAGCATGCACGCATTCCATTGTTTGGGACCTGGGTTTCAGATTTCTTATTTTGTACTATATCCTTGGTCATCACCTTGGTCCACCAGTAAAGTTTGGCCATGAATTTATTATTTATTTATTTAGGTCAAAATAAGAGGTGTGTTTCCTTCCTGTTGCAGGATTCAGTCTCCTTCAGATTTTCCTGAGCAGAGGGCAGATGATGACTTGCCTGTGCATCAGCTAGCTAGCTATTGTTGCATAACAAGCTACTCCAAACTCTGTCCCCAAAGAGTACAATTATGGCTCTTGGGTTAGATGGACCGCTCTTATGCTCTTGGTAAGGTTCGCCTCCTCTCTCCTGCCAACAGTGGGCCAGGTAGGGAGCTCTGCATTTCTAGGCCGACTATGGGCTGGTCTGAGGTCACCTTGAATGGGACAGGTGGTGTCTTCTTTGTGAAGGCTCTCATCATCCAGCAGACTTGTCTGGAGCTGTTCACATGGTGGTGATAAGGATCTGACAGAGAGTGTCTTTTCAAGGCGGCACACTGATGCTCCCATTGCAAGCCGACCAGCAAGCCACCAGGCCAGTCTAGACACGGAAGGCAAGGAAGCAGACTTCCTCTTGCTGGGAGGAGCGGTAGAGTCTCTTGGAGAGAGTGTAGACACAGGGAGGCCGTTGCTTGGAGTCATCAGTGCAACCAACTCATTGCATCATAATGGGAAGTAATTGTCAACAAGGCTAATGATCTCTGCCCCAGGTGAAAGGTCCATGACTTATAGCTAATTGCTCGAGCCAGATTTCAACAAGTGCAGTCTGTAGGTGCTGTACCTCCCACATCAGAGTCACTGTAGGGCTTGAGGTGCCCTAAACCTACCACATTATATTTTGGGATGAGTCCTACAAATCTGCATGTTAATCAGTATTCCCAACCCTACCCCACAACATATTCAAATTTCAGAATCTCTGCTTTAGAGTCTCTTACTCAACATGATGAAAACATGTAGAATCAAGTAAGAGTATGTTTTTTCAGATACATAAAATTTATTTTGAATTTAATTACAAAAAATATACCCAGACTTTTCCAATGTATTGCTTTAGACAAATTCTTACCTTTTCTCAGATTATGATAAATATAATATGCCAAAATTATATTAATTAGTAAACTCATACTGGTAGGATAATCACTACTTTTGCTCCTTTGATTTTGTACCTGCAAAGGGTCCCTAAAACCTGATGCACTCAAAATTGGGCCATTTCCCCTTCCTCAGCGATAATGTCCAAGTCAACATTCCTTTGGTTTCTTTCATAAGAAGACTCAGAAACCTACCAAGATGTTACCCCCTCTAGGAGCCTGTGGTGTAGCAAAGTTGAAATATTCATAAATTTCTATTTCAGGAGAAAAGGACATAGATATATGGGAGTCATAGCTTTTATCCAGTGCCTCCTAGCATATGAGTAGGGACAGAAGATACTGTTATATGTTTGAAATCTATCTTTATCTTCCACTCAGAAGTCTTCAGTGGGAGTCATTCAGATGCCCTTCAGGTAGAGACCAACTCTGCATATGTGTGTGTGTACGGTGAGCGTGTACGTGTGTGTGGTGTGTGTGTGTGTGGTATGTGTATATGAGTGGTATGTATATGTGTGTGTGGTATATGTGTGTGTGTGTATGTGTGTGGCATGTATGTGCCTTTGTATGTGTGGCGTATGCATGTATGTAGATATATGTGAGTGGCGTGTCTATGTGAGTATGTGGTAAGTATGTGTGGTATGTGTGTATGGTGTGTGTGTGTATATGTGAATGAGTGGTGTGTGTTTGTGTGTGTGTGGTGTGTGTACACAGTGTGTGAATGTGTGTGTATGTGTGTGTGGTGTGTGTGTGTGTGTGGTGTGTGCACAGTGTGTGAATGTGTGTATGTGTGTGTGTGTGGTGTCTGTGTATGTATGTGCCTGTGTGTCTATAAGTGAAAGCAGTTCTGTCATTTCACTGGAAACTGCCTTTGAGCCATAGACTGAAAATTTAAGATATTCTGGAAGAAACTTTTGGGATCAACAATGTATTTTAATGAACACTCAAAGGAAATAAACCTGAAAGAAGCAAAAAGAGCTTTAGAAAAGAGCAGTTCTCCAGTTAAACTAGTCTCCTTGATTCCAGTCTTTACTGAAACAAATTTAGCCTGTGCAGAGAGCAGATGAGTCGTCTGGAAGCAGCCTTGGCCCCTCACTCTCCCCCTTTGCTTGCAAACCCTTCACAGCACCTCCCTGGGTTGCCAAATGCAAATACCTCAGAGGTGGGGAAAGCACAGATGGTGAGTGAGGCTGTGGGGTTCTGAGTAATAGCAGTGGGGGGCCTGTGGGAAACTGGAAACTGGAAGTCTCATTGAAAAGTACTCAAAATCATATTTTTAGAAGAAAAATTGGACCTAACCAAAAGAATACACGTGTGGGTCAATTCATGTCTTAAACCACCTGTGTGCTACCTCTGGGCTGGCTCAAGTTCAAGCATGATAATCTGGCATTTAAGATTCTCTATGGCCTGGCTTCCCTGGTGGCTCAGATGGTAAAGAGTCGGCCTGCAGCGTGGGAGACCTGGGTTCAATCCCTGGGTTGGGAAGACCCATTGGAGAAGGGAACGGCTACCCACTCAGTATTCTTGCCTGGAGAATTCTATGGACAGAAGGGCCTGGAGGCGGGGGCCTCACAAAGAGGCAGACACGACTGAGCGACTTACTTTCACAGAGTGGCCTAACACAGTGCTGTGAATAGAGTAAGGTTTTTCCTGCTCACTTTTTTAAAAGATGTGTTTGATGTGGGCCATTTTAAAGTCTTTATTGAATTTGTTGCAATATTGCTTCTGTCTGTAGCTTTGGTTTTTGGCCACTGGGCAAATGAGATCTTAGTTCTCTGACCAAGGATCAGACCTGCTCCCCCTGCAGCGGAAGTGCATAGTCTTAATCACTGGACAGTCAATGAAGTCTCTTCACGCTCGTTTTGAATTCAGCGAGGTGTAGGGAAAGATCACTGGGCTTCGGAATTCTTGGGGCTGAATTCTGATTCCACCACTCACTGGTCCCTACAGCCTCAGATG
The DNA here is from genome assembly GCF_023091745.1 of Budorcas taxicolor. NCBI lineage: Eukaryota > Metazoa > Chordata > Mammalia > Artiodactyla > Bovidae > Budorcas > Budorcas taxicolor. The sequence goes on from NC_068922.1 coordinate 4,253,701, forward strand.
AGTCGTGTGCGTTTTTCATATGTGCAGCGTGGTTTGTGATGCCTGCCCTGCCATGCTCATTTTTTCCCTAGGAACATACAATCATTCCATTCAGAGCCGTGCCGCCGGTAGGGCAGCCACTGGCCTCATGGGGCCACTGAGCACTTGGCATAGTGTTAGTGCCACAGAGAAACTTGATTTTTTAGTTGCCTCCAGGTTTAATTCATTTAAACTGAAATTGAAAACCTGCTTGATTTAGTTTTCAGAAAACTTTTTAAGAATGACTGGAATAGCTGAAATTATCAATCTAGTTTTTTTAGCTGTAACTTTTTCTGAAATATAAATGCAGATCAAACATTTCTCTTGAAAATTCAGCATCTGAATTGAGAAATCTAAATGGTACTAAAGTACACAGTGGATTTTGAAAATTTAATACAATAAAAAATATAAAAGATCATTAATAACTTTTTATGTTGACTACATGTTAAATTATATTTTGGACAAACTGGGTTATATTAAGTACAGTTTTTTTTTCCTTTCCACCCCCTACCCCAACCCCCCTCCCTCAATTTAAGTATATTGTTACATTGATTTCACCTCTTCACATTAAAAAAAAAAATGTAAAATATCGCACGTGGCTCACATTACATTTCTATTGAGCATTGCTGGTCTACATGAAAACTTTTAATCAACTATGATGTTTTTATCAGCAATAAATACTGTACAAGGAGGGTACAATATTTGTGAGAGTAGCCATTACATCTGTCCTATTCCCCATCTTATAACTGGGGCCTGGCTTATTCCCTGCACAAAGCAAAGGCGGTAAAGATTCTTCAAACAAATAAATATTTAAATAAGTTTACATATTTATGATACGATCACGTATTCAAGTGGTGTCTGTGTTGCACTGCCTATAAAATGCGGGAACTGTAAAATGATATCGAAGTGGCTTCCAGCTCTAAGACAGTGAAACGGACTGACAAGGCAGAGACTTGCAGTCTAGGGCAGCATGCTCCCACTCTACGTGTAGACGTGTGGTCTTTTCACTTGGCTGCCCTGTTGGGATTTTGATAGAGTATCTTTAAATACAACACATCCCAATGCAAGAAAGACAAGCAACTCTTCATTGGATGACAAGAAGTACCTCGTGTTGCCAGACGGGGCTTAGCAGTGAGGGAAGCAAGCCTGGCCCAGGCCAGCATCTGTATTTTGGACCTGGTCATGTTGTCTTTGCTAGTTTTGCTTTTCAGTCAAACCACAGTCTTATTGGAAAAATCACTTTCGTAGACGTTCTTGCCTGCAGATCGGAAAGTGTTTCGTGTATCTGAATATTCTACACCTTGAAGTGCGAATTTGCTCTTGGAAAGTCACATGCTTGCTTGGAGAATGAATTGTCACCTCCCATGTTCCATCTGTCCTCCAGGAAATATGTTTATTTTTAGTGAGCAAGATAAACCCTAGAGGGGTAAGTGTAGACTCCCCCACTTCCTTTCATTTTGTCTGGAGTGTAGGATTCTCTTGACAGTTAGCACGTCAGGTTTCTGAGGTCCCTGGAGCTCTTCTTGCAAGGAAGAGTGTGTATGGTTGTAAATTCTATGTTTAATATATGTATATGTGTTTCTGTTTCCATGGGAGATGTTACAGTATGATTTATTGCCATATATGAAATTTCACATTTGAAAGCTTTTTCTTTTGGAGCATAGGTGCTTTACAATGTTGTGTTAGTTTCTACTGTATAGCAAAGTGAAGCAGCCATTGGTACACATATATTCCATCTTTTTTGGATTTCCTCTCCATTTAGGGGAAAGACCAACTTTCATTCCATGGGATTAAAGGTGAGAAGCTGTACTGGGTTGTGGCATTTCTTTGGAAATGAATGGGAGCTTGGCATTTTCCTCTGCTTCTTACTCATGGAAGTTGTGAGGATTCAAGTGTCTTCCCCTGAGAGATTATCTCCCTTTGGCTGCCATCCTAAGTTTTGAGATGTTTATTCTAGAAGCAATTTAAACAAAAGGGAGGAAATGCCCTGGACTAGTGGCTGCATGTAATCATCATGAAAAATGCTTGATATTGAATGAAAGGAGTGGAAGATGTCATTGATTCTATGCACTCTTCTCTCTCGGGATGGGACTCTTGGAGAAATGAGGATTAAAGAAAAGTACGTTGGGGCAAAACCGGCCCATTCATAGTGCATGCATTTCCCTCTGTCCTTCTTTTCATTGTCACCCTGTGAATGAAGAAACCTGATGAGTTGTGTGCTAATACAGTCTAAGGGTTTTTCTCCAGAAAAGGGTTTCTACAAAACCCTTTCTCACTGATGGTGTTCAGTGAGTTAAGTTTCTACAGTGTTACTTAAATAAAAAAGAAAACTCATGAGCATTATAATGAAAATGGATTCAGGCAGGAGTCCTCAATGGATACTTAATCTAGAGGTGGAGATTCCATGGAGAACAGAATACTTACATAATCTCAAGGTATCTTAAAGTCCAGAAGGGAAAAGTTAACTATGCAGTAAAGACATGGGACAGCACTGTCATCAGATGATAGAAATTAGCATCACCACAAAGGGGCAAATGGTATTACAGGCCCAGAGATGGGAGAGTTTGGGAAGAACACATCCTAATGTAGTATTCCAGCCCCAAAGGTAATCCATGAACTGGATCCCTCATCCCCCAAATAATTGTTACAATGGTCATTATTGGGGACACATGATGAAATTTGTCTGTCGACAGTAGATTAGATGAAAAGGTATTATGCCATTGTTAAATTTCTCAAATTTGATAGCGGTACTTTGATTATGTAAGACTATTCTCAGGAAATACACATTGATATATTACAGAGTAAGGCATCAAACATGGAGCCTATTGTCACATGGTTCAAAACTAATTATATCTATATTTGTGTGTGTGTACACCTGTATACACACACAGAAAGAAAGGGCCGCATTAAGCAAACACAGCAAAATATTAAAGTTTGTTAAATGGGTGGAAAGGGAGTTTAGCCTTTGCAACTTTAAATGTGAAATCATTTCAAATGAAAAAGTTTTTAAAAAATAGAACCAACCTCCCCACCACACACACATATACATGTATCTGTTGGGGTAAAGGTTTTCTGGGAGAAGAATTTAGAATACAAACAGCCTGAACATTAGAGGAAAAATGTGAGGATGAACCATGGGAGCACCTTCTCATAAATATTCTTGGAAGCAGTCCTTTTACGATGACAGACTCCAGGATTTCTGGGTCCATCAAGGTAATCCCGTTAAAGAAATTTCAGATGCCTGCAAAGCCCCGAGAGTCCAGGGTGTAGGGTGATGAAGCCCTGGTTGGAGGGTTGATTTATTGGCTGGCTTAACCCGCTCGGTACTGGGAACTTGCAGAGCTGCGGTCTGGGTCAAGGCTGCGTGCCCTGAGCTGTGCCTCCGGAGGCAAGGAGCGCCTGCGCTCTCTTGTAAATTGCATTGTAGGGGCGGAGATTAGCCAGCCACCTTCTGTTAGTGCCTGGGCATGTCTGCGGTGGCTCCACCATCGCTTGTGAAGCATGTGGAGGAAAAGTTGGTTCTTCATGCAAGCTCTGGCATCCGGATAGCAGTCATCAGTGACTCACGAGGTTTTAATTGTGCAAGCTTGCCCTTCCTGTAGACTCAAGGCTGAGACAGTGCACCCATGGACGCCGTTAACAGAGCCTTCTAGAAAGGGGAGCGCTTGCTAACCAGCCTATTAGCATGAGACAGAATGAAGCTGGTGTTTAATCAGTCCTTAGAAAAATCTCAGTGGGATCTCCTTTAACAAACACCTGTAATCTGGGGTTACACCAACACACAGTTAATTCTTTATACAGACCTTTGTTGTGCTTTTGGAAGCATCCTGTGGGGGTTACATAGAAAGAAAAATTCAGCTTTTTATTACTTAATCACATCACTCAGTGTTAGAGGTTTTCATTGTCTCATAAGATGCTTTCCAGGGGTAAGGAAAGGGGGTTTGGAGGAAAGTTTGTTATTGACTTGCCTCATTTCCAATTTTGTGAGCTTTCAAACAAAAATTCTTGTGTTCTCTTTTTATTTGTTGATTTAAAAAAATATGACTTTTGGGCAGGCAGGATTGGTTCATTTCCATGGTCATTTTGTCCTGATATCAGTATGCTTTAAGAATTCTTTTTCTTAAGTGTAAATGGCATAGAGAGCTATGAATTATCCACATGTATTTGACTATGACAGTAATTATTTTTGAGTGTCACAGATCAAAAACACAGCAGAGGATGGAGCCAGTGTGGGTCTAGCAAGCTTTCAAAGGTATTTGCTTTAAAAGAAAAATGAAGTCCTAAAATGAAGGCTTCTACTTTTCAACGTGCTGTGCAGAATTTCAACCTCATGATCTCTTATCAGCTCTGAAAGGGGACACGGTTGTTGTCTTTGCTTAGCAACAGTTTTAAAAGTTTCCATTTTTAGTTTCATGGGTAGGGCTGTGATTGTTTTTTTAACATGATTTGAATTGTTTTACAGGGGGCTCTCTGTTCAAGTCGGGGACTACAAAACTCTACTTTTTCACTTAGCACCTAGAAAAGAAGTCAAAGAACAAAAGAAAAGGATTTTATTTTTTCAACAAAGACTAGACTAGAGACACACCTAAGCGCAGCGTGAAGCTTTCTAGCAGGGAGTTCATTTTCCACGTATATGACTTATTTGGCAGAGTAATATGGTCCCAAGGCTTCTGATTTAACTCTCTTAAAAAATTCCATGGCTTAGCATGCAAAATGGGTGTGGGATTTCTAAGGCATAATTGCAGTGGAGGCAAAAGCTCTTTGGAAGCCTGGCGATTAAGGTGGATGACTGAGATCTCTTTCTGAACAGAGAGATGCTGGTGTCTCTCTGGGAAATGCTGGTCTGGAGAGGAAGCAGGAGGGTTATTTTCAGTGCCTGGTAAACTGGGGCAACTGTCTGGAGTCCTTGAGATGGTGCTGCCTTTCGCTGGGTATTTCTTACCTGGATTGTGCCTTTCTTGTAAGAAAAAAGAATGATTTCTTGGACTATTGGTCTTCTTTAGCTGGTGGGGTGTTTTGAGGTGTGTGCGTGTGAATCTATTTATATGTGCACATATATACATTTTTTCAGTTGGATAATTTCTCAATTTATTCTTCATTCTTAAGAGCCTGTGATATCATGAATGCCTCTCTCGTGAGGCAGGAGCAAGTCTCAACCGAGACTTGAGAAGTCTCAGTCAAGTGAGAAGTAAACAAAAGGCTTTCTCTTTGCAGACCTTCCCACAGGATCCATTTCTTCTCATCACTGTTCACAGCAGTGACAGAAAAGGAGATAATTTTCCTTCTCTTTCTCCTTCATGTTCTGGCAACTGGACAACTTTCTCTTGGGACCAAAAGCATTAAGGCTGACCCTGGGTTTCCTCAATGTGGCAGATTGACTTTGCTTAAAGAACCCAGTGGAACTCCTCTGGGAACACCAGGGCCACCAACTCTCTTTCCAAAACACTGCCTATCTACAAGGTTTATCCATGCATGGTGCTTTTTTCCCACCAGTTCTTTTAATGGCACCGAGCGCTGGCTGTATTGTAAACTATGTCTACTCATTTACTGCATTAAGAAAGAAGCAGGTATTTATTCCATTTCGTGAGGTGCTGATTGGTTGTAAAATGTCCTTGTAAAATCTATTCTTGCTGTTAGCCTCATTTGTACAAAGAAAAAGTATTTGGAATTTTCCAGAACTGCTGAGCAGTCACAGAGCAGTCACTCTGACAGCCTCGTGTTTGTTGAATTATTAGAAAATCCTGAGCCTGTGAGAACCCCAGGAAGTCTTCTAGTGTGCTCCTCTGGCTCTGGGTGAATCAGCCACTCGAAATGGTCATGCGTGTTACTGGGGCTTTCCTGTCTCACATCCAAGCATCTCCTGGGAACAAGATTACAAGACTTCCCTTTGTAATCTAATATGATACGTATCAACTTATGCACAAAGAATTCATCCTAAAAACTAAGCTGACATCTTTCTGGATTGACTTAAAGCCAATTTTTGGTTGTTTTCTCCTCGGTGATAGGGGACTTTGATCTAATAACACTCCATATATTACTCAGCCACCCTGAGGGGCCAATCTCGGTTCCTTTAACCATTTCTCTCCTCTGCTCTTTTCCAAATCTATAACCAGTTTAGTTTTTGTCTTCTTTAAACAATATATCCGTTAGATGTCTATGACTCATTTGTTTTGTTTTAAGGTTTTATTGTTTGTTTGTTTTAAATTGAAGTATAGCTAATTTGCTTTCCTGATGCCTCAGCAGTAAAGAATCCACCTGCAAGGAAGGAGACAAAGGAGATGTGAGTTCTACCCCTGGGATTGGAAAGATCCCCCGGAGGAGAAATGGCAACCCACTCCAGTGTTCTTGCCTGAAAAATTCTTGGACAGAGGAGCCCGGTGGGCTACAGTCCATGGGGTCGCAAAGAGTTGAACACGACTGAGCGAGATAACTAGTTGTAAATGTGTTAGTTTCAAGTGTACAGCAAAGTGATTCAGTTATAAATATATATTTATATGTTCTTTTTCAGATTCTTTTCATGTATAGGTTGTTACAAGATTTTTTTAACATATTCAAAATTTTGTGCTACTTCTGTTCATGTTCCCACTGTTTCCTTCTTAACCCACATGCCAGCTGTGCCTCATTTAGCCAGGCCAAGAACATGCATGTTATCCTGTGGTGTCACAGCCCTGTGTCAGAGGTGCCTGCAAAAGATGCATGCAAAGAGAACGGGAAAAAGGATCAGGCATAGCAACCTGTGTTTTTGTCTAGAACACAGACTACAGAGGACGTATGTATTTAATAAATGAATTCTGCGTAAATAAAATTTCATTCTTGTTATTTTCCTTGCCACCGTACCACCTTTGCTATTAATCTAAAAAGTTTCCTATTAAGATATTTTGAAATTTAAAAGCTAGTCCTCTTTTTTTTTTATAACCTTAGGATAATGGAATGTGTTATATTGGAGATTTTTGCATTAATTAGACCACTTTCTTGGAGTACAGAATTAGTAGTTTGGTTGATCTTTCAGTGACTGGTATTACCAGAAGCTGTTGTGTTCCCCAGACTAACACTGATAAAAAGGGACTTCTCCCAGAATGCCATGGGCCTTTCCAGTTAAAACTAGGATGGGTGTAACTTCTTTACTTCCTGAAGCTATATCAGTTACAAATATGTGGAAACAGAGAAGATTAAGCTATTGTGGTGAATTTGTTTCTGAATAATTCATATCATTTTTCCCATGTAGAACTGTTCATTCTCCCTGTCGCCTAGATATAAACTAATTATTGAAGGCTTATTACATTTCTTCTGAATATCAGCATTCTAACCATGATGCTCGGTTTGGGAACACAGTAAGTTTTTAGTGTCCCAGTGAACAGGATGCAGTAAAAGTTTTTTAACGAGTCAACTCTTTGCCATGTACTTTGACCATTATGTTTCACTAATAGTGTTTTTCTGTCTTTCAATGATTGAGGAAAAGCAGTTTACAATTTAGCTTTATGCATGGCCCTAGAGTAAATCAGGGCTTCCCTGATGGCTCAGCTACTGGTAAAGAACCTGCTTGCCAATGCAGGAGATGCAAGAAGCATAGATTCAATCCTTACATCAGGAAGATCCCCTGGAGAAGGAAATGGCAAACTGCTCCAGTATTCTTGCCTGGAGAGTTCCATGGAGAGAGGAGCCTGGCAGGCTAGAGTGTACGGGGTTGCAAAGAGTTGGACACGACTGAGTGCACACACACACACTGAGCTAAAAATCAAGATCATCTTCCAAACCATGTTTTAGTAAAAATCATCCTACCCTCAATCTTAAATCAATGAAAGTTTAGGTATTGTCATCTTGCTGATAAATGTCTTCCCTTCTGGAAGCGTTGCTAGCAGACTGACTTTCTGCATGATTTGGTTTTCCGTCACTCTTGTTGAATGCAGTGCCGTCTTGCTTGGTAGGAAACGAGCCGTTTGAGCGCCAGTGGCTAAGGACCTGATGTTGTTCAAGTCTGTCTGGTACAGGGCGCCCCTGGGCTATTTACACATGCTTGGCCATTTGACTTGTCGATCTCCCTTGTCAAGTAACTCATCTAGCATCCTGGGTATTTCTTCTCATGTCATTTTCCTGGAAATGGCAAAGGTCTATGTTTCCTCGTCTACATCATATAAAGGCTTAATCCTGGGCATAGAACAGATAATTCTATTAAATGCCCACCACTTTATACTCATGTCCTCCCTTTTAACAGATATAAGCATCCCTGGCTTTTCCTGGCAAAACATCCACAACCCTAATCTCTTCCTTCCTCTCCATCTCCTTCATCTTTGAAAAAAAACAAACAGCCTCAGATAGACTGATAATTTTTTAAAGTACCATGCTATACATTCTGAATGCCTTAGTGGAGGGAGGATTAAGAGGGCATATTTTAATTACTCCAGTATTTGTTAGGCCCTACTAGATGCCCCCTCCTGAGGTCAACTGAGGTAGAAATTTTACATTTCTCATCTCCAAAATGTCAGTGGTTGAGGACAAGAGGGAGCAAAGGTGTTCTGACCTCGAGTGCAAATGTTATTAGAGATGACTGCACAATGGTGAATTGGAACAGGGCACTTGGGACCTAGGCTACAGGAAAGCTGGCAAACAACTGTGCCCTTCAGTGAGGTGTGGGGGACTCTTCCCAGGCTGTCTTTGAGGAATAGAATGGAAGTGTCTACTGGCCAAGGGAGGGATTTACCTGGTTGAATAGGCTTCTTACTATAGACAAAACCACAACATTCAAGAAGACTGTGGTCTATTGCCGAGGTGATGAGACAGATGGGGCATAAGTACTCTTTTTTACCTCTGTTGCCTAAAATGCTAAAGCTCTGGAAGAAGAAGTAAGAGCTAGCGCACATGGGGTGTTCACCATGTGGCAGGAATCTATTTTCATCCTTTTATATACTATCTAATTAGATGTCATAGTAAACTTTTAAGCTAGGCACTATTACTATGATTTTTTTCAGACGGGGAAACTGAGATACAAAAAGCATGAGTACCTCGCCCAAATCCATGTAGCTGGTGGAAGATGGAGCCAGGCAGTCAGGTTCCATAGAGCTCGTAACCCGAAAACGGGACTCCTCCCTGTGTATGATGCTTCCTGTGCTACAACTTGGAAGAAAGAAACACATCTTTCATTTTTTTTTTTTTCAAGATTTTTTTTATGTGGACCATTTTAAAAGTCTGTATTGGATTTACAGATTCAATGAGATTCAATATTACAGTTTCAATATTGCTTCTGTTTGAGTTTATTTATTTATTTTTGCCATCTTAGCTCACTGACAAGGGATCAAAATCCGCACCCCTTGCATTGGAAGGCAACGTCTTAACCCCTGGACAGTCAGGGAAGTTCCCTTTCTTTCTTAAAAGTTAGTTTCCTAGAGAATTAGAGTGGTTTTTGTCTACTTGAACATAGGCATCCAATCATATAATGTGGGAGGAAGCATATGATTGTTTTTAATGAGCATAGACATTTCCAGGGGATTAATTCAGAATGTGGAAACTTTTCTGCCTATGAAACTCTTGGAGGTGGTTTTGCTCTTCCAGAAAAACACATACTCTAAAGTTTGCACAGAAGAGCCCTGGAGTTCCCCTGGGAGAGCGGGAAGAAGTTTCTTCTTAAGCTGATTGATGGAAGCCCCAGCAAAGTGGCGTTTGATGGAAGAGGCTCGATCAAAGCCAGTAAAGCTGAGTGTAATTCCTTAAATGTATCTTTATGTAAACAGGGAGGACTCCATACAATTTAAAAATAACACAGTCAAGTAACTAAAACAATTGGAGATATGCATCTGATTCAAATCGAATTCAGCCACTGCCACAAAATTATCTGATGAGGGAGATTTTGTGCCACATGTTCAAAGCCGGCTTTAAGTCCTTAAGAGGTATCAAAATAATCAAAGTGTTTTCTTTGCTCTTAGCTGGCTTGTGGAAGAATCATAAATGGTTAAAACGTTTATATTGATCAGAAACCACAGTTGGAAAATGGAAAGAAAGTGTTTCTGTGCATGGAGAAAGCAGGGAGAGAGACGACTCCCACCCTTATTGCAGCCTTTCTCTTAGGACTGTAAAGATCTCTGCCCCAAATCCCAGCTCCAAGCTATCAGATGCTCCTTAGAGGGGAGTGTGTCTTTTTTGAGGGGGGTATAGCTGCTTTACAATGTGTTAGTTTCTCCTGTCCAGCAAGGTGAATCAGCTATGCAGATACATACATACCGTCTTTTTTTGGATTTCCTTCCCATGCTGCACAGTAGGTTCTCATTCTTTATCTACTATAGCCATGAAATTAAGACTCTTGCTTCTTGGGAGAGAAACTACCCTGCACAATAAAAAGCAGAGACGAGAGACATCACTTTGCTGACAAAGGTCCGTATAGTCAAGGCTATGGTTTTTCCAGTAGTCAGGTATGGATGTAAGAAGTGGACGTAAAGAAGGCTGAGCGCGGAAGAACTGATGTTTTGAATTGTGGTGTTGCAGAAGACTCTTGAGAGTCCCTTGAACTGCAAGGAGGACAAACCAGTCAATCCTAAAGGAAATCAACTTTGAATATTCATTGGAAAGACTGATGGCTGAAACCAAAGCTCTAATACTTTGGCCACCTGATGTGAAGAGCTGACTCATTGGAAATGACCCTGCTGCTGGCAAAGACTGAAGGCAGGAGAAGGGGGCAACAGAGGATGAGATGGTTGGATGGCATCACCAATTCAATGGAAATCAATTTGAACAAACTCCAGGAGATGGTGAAGGACAGGGAAGCCTGGCGTGCTGAAATCCATGGGGTCACAAAGAGTCAGACACGACAGAGGGACTGAACAACAATAACGTAGTATCAATAGTGGTATATACGTCAATCCCCAACTCCCAGCTAATCCCACCCCTCCCCCATGGTGTCCATACATTTGCTCTCTCATCTGGGTCTTTGTTTCTGTGTCACAAATAAGATCATCTATACCATTTTTCTAGATTCCTTATATGTGCATTAATGTACAATATTTGTTTTTCTCTTTCTGACGGGAGTGTATCTTTTAATGTGAAGAGAATCAGAATTGGAAAAGGGATTCCCAAACTTGACTGATTATTATAACCGCCTGGAATACTCTTTGGAAGGTAGAAAGTTTCAGGCTCCTCCCCAGGAAGGATTTAGCAGATCCAGATTGGAATCTAGGAAAAGGAATTTTAACAAATCTCCCTAGATGTGAATCTTACAATCAGCCAGGACTGGGGACCACAATCTAGTGCACACATTTTACAGTTAAGCAGAGTGACGTTTGGCAAGGGTAATTAATATGCTCAATTCCTATTCTAGAGGTGAGCTGAAGCTAGAATTTCTTTTCTCCCCCACTTTTTTTCTTTTCCTTTTTCCCTCCCCTCCCCTCTGCCTCCTCCTCTTCCTCCTTCCTCCAGCTTCAAAGCTTTTCCCCCAGTCTCTGAGTACATATGCATTGGCAGTTAGGGATGAGAGTGTGCTTGTGTGTGTGTGTGCCTCAGGATGAGGCCCTGTCAGTGGAAGATGCTAAATGTTGGCCTGTTAATTTCAAGTGTCGTCAGATGGGTAAAAATCTCTGACTCTGGGAACTAAAATGTTTGTCCTGTGAAAATATAATTATTTAGTTCACAGTCTCCTGGGAGAAGTAAAAGGCACACACACATGCACACACACACAAGAAATAAGATACATTTTTCAAAGAGTTTTTCAAGAGAATATTTAATTTACTTTGTCCAAGGCTTGCAATCATGTGGAAGAGTCAGGCCTTACATCCTAGAAAAGATAATTAATTAGACAAGATAGTGCAAAAGCATCCTTTTTCTACTGGCATTTCACCTCCCCAAACCGTTTTCTCCTGCAGTGAATTTTGTACTTTATGAGGTCGGGGACTGTATCTTACTCCTACATAGATCTCCAAATGCCTACCCCAATGTCTAACATATAACAGTGATGATCATAATGATGATTTATTGAGCATTTATTGAATCTTCAAGACTATCCTATGATCTAGGTACTCTTAGAACCCCATATCCCATATGGGAAAATATCTATGCAAACACCATCTGGTTTTTTAGTGAGCGTAGCGGAAGCACCACTTCTGTCCTTGAATGGATGAGAAGAGGTTCAGGAAAAGATGGGACTTTTGCCAAGGCGTGGGGGTGGGGATAAGTCAATGAAGAAAGAACTGGGGCAGGACGATGCCTGGCAGAAGGAAGGATTGGCAGTCTGCTTGAGAAGTTGGGAAGCCATCAAGGTGGGCAAGCTTGAGAGCACAGACAGGATGTCTTCTTGAGAAGGTTTGAGCAGAGAGGCAGTAGGAACCACGATGGAAAAGGGAACTTGGGTTGGACCCAGGGTGGCCTTGAAACCTTGGTTGAGAAGCTTAGATTTTACTCTGTCCACATCAAGGAGCTGGAAGACTTTGAGCAGGGGTACAAACATGGTAGGAAGTGCTATTCTAGAATGACTGTGTCCTGAGTGTGGGGAGGTATGAGGCACCACAACCTGAAGTCCCTGTTCAAAGAAATAGGGAGATTTGGAGGAAGGACCAGTTAAAGGGGAGAGAAGAGGCTGAACTCCTCTGTGCCTCGATTGGACTAGAATGTCCAGGTCAGGTGCCATCTCTAGCAGGTAGTTGGACCTATAGGGTTGGAGACAAAGATATGGAAGGTGGATTTTTTGACAGTAAAATTTTGTTGATAGTAAATGAGATCTCTGAGCTGGAGAACAAGGAACAGGAAGAAAGAGCATCCAGGAACAAAATCTTGTATACCTGACATATTTGGAAAGCAAATAGTTAGAGTTTAGCATGTAATCAACGAAATACCCTCTTGTTCTCTACATCTGTCTCTGTTCCTGCCCTGCAAATCGGTTCATCTGTGCCATTTTTAAGATTTCACATATATGCATTAATATACAGCATTTGTTTTCTTCTTTCTGACTCACTTCACTCTGCATGACAGACTCTAGGTCCATTCCACATCTCTACAAATGACCCAGTTTGATCCTTTCTTATGACTGAGTAATATTCCATTGCATATATGCACCACATCTCCATCCATTCGTCTGTCGATGGACATCTAGGTTGTTTCCATGTCCTAGCTATTGTAAATAGTGCCACAATGAACACTGGGGTGCATGTGTCTTTTTAAATTATGGTTTTCTCAGGGTGTGCACCCAGGAGTGGTATTGCTGGGTCGTACAGTGGGGAATGGACACGTGGACATAGTGGGGGAAGGGGAGTTTGGGATGAATTAGGAGATTAGCGTGTGCGAGATGGATAGCTGTGGGAAACTGCTGTATAGCACCGTGTATCAGCTAGGTACTCTGAGCCGACCTAGAGGAGCGGGATCAGTGGGGTGGGAGGGAGGCTTCAGAGGGAGGGGGTATGTAACTGATTCACTTTATTGTTCAGCAGAAACTAACACAACATTGTAGAGCAATTATACTCCAACAAAAGAATCATACCGCTCAAAAATTTCACTGTGAATATTATCTGATATAAAACTTGATTTCAAAGAAAAATGCTCTCCTGTATGTGATTACCTGTCTCATGTGCTCGTCTCACGTGTGTGTTTATTCAGAGAGATTTTTTTTTCCCTCAACTGCTTGCAAGACATTTCCATCAAGCTGTTTGCCCTCTGGAAATCTTTCCAGAACCTCAAACTTAACACTATTTCCCTAACTTGGCGTTTCAGTTCCCAGACTTGACTTGTGTTTGACATCCTCTATTTCTGTGACAGCCTCCTATCTTCCAGGCTCAAAACCCTGGATTTTCCTTCATATTCTACTTGCTTCCAAGGCCCAGAATGTTGACTTCTTTGTACTGCTGTTAAGTGGCCAGTCTCCTCTCCTCTTCCACATTGCTGGGCTTGATTTTAGGCCCCCAGTACCTCTCCCTGGGTATGATGCAATAACCTCTTAATCCATCTTCCCATGTTGACACTCTCCTTGTTGAATCCATCATATATGCTACTACTACCAGATTCATCTTTTAGCAACTAATCTTCTGACTCACCCAACCCTCTTAAAATGCTTGCACAGATGGAATTTACTGACAGTAGTGGTTTTTCATGTGGTTTCCTAATCTTGTCTAGAAACTCTAATAGGTCAACTGGATAAAAGCTGTCTGTTCTGGTCACGCCAGGAGAGTATCCTCAACCATTGCCCATTCTGAGTTCATGACACCCAGGACTCAGTGGAAGAGATGTGAATAAATGCCAGTTTCCTGAGCCTCATCGTCATGGCCCTCTGAAGTCTCCTGTCAATGTATTTTTTCAATCTTACTTCTCATTTGTCCCCACTTAGTCGTGAAGAGTTGAGTCAAAGGGAACTGTTATTTCCACGCACACTCTCTGCTCTCCCCATTTGTATCACTTGCTCATATGAATAGAATTCCCTTCTGTTTAGTTTATGCGCCCTCCATCTGCGTATGTCTTTCAGCATCCACACAGGGAGCTCTCTGTAACGACCTACACGGGAGCAGAACCTAAAAACGAGTGGACCTGTGTATAACTGGTTCACTTTGCTCTGCACCTGAAACTGGCACAGCTCTGTAAATCAGCTATATTTCAATAAAAGTTAATTTTAGAAATGACCTGCTCAAAATCTTCCTCAATCCATCCTCCCTTACTTCTAAGTAATTTCCATTCTCCTTAATGCCTTGTTGTCCATTATCTGGGTCTCTCCTAGGAATGTGTCACTTTCTGCTTTATTTATTAAAAGTATTTAACACCAGTTTTCTCTCCCTTGGTGAACTGTGAGTGCAGTCCTGGAAATCAGGGTCATTGATGGATTTGCCCTCATATTCTTTCTCAGGGACACACCTTAATCTTGGTGCTTGCAGTTATTTGCTGAACAAGTACCTGATTTGTGAGCATTTTGAAGGAAGAGATGAGGGCTTCGTTATGACTGTGCATTTCGCGTCATGCATCGTGCAGGGCTGGGTTTACAGCAGGCCTCATATTGAGTATATAAAATCAGCAGGCGCTTTCCTTTGCAGCTGTGATATGCTTCTCTCCCTTTTCAGACATCTTCTGGAAGCCACAGATGGCAGACCCTCTGGAGAGCCACAAAAGAGGTATTTGTTAATCCAGTGTAGAGGTAATGGGAACAATATTAGTATCACCATTGTGTTCATGGCATTCGTGGGCTAAAAGGGGTAAAATGCACTTCAGACAGATTTTAAATGCCTCTCCTTGTTTTGTCTCTTCCGTCCTAGATCATCTTCCCAGCAAGCATTCTGCGGCATGTTCCCTTTGAGGTAATTTACTGCATGTCACTGTCTTTAGGGCGGACCTTCTGAAAGGATCCGGAAAGAATCTAAACTAATGGTTTGGAACTTTTATAGTTACACATTTCTAGCGAGGTGTATAAAGGGTTTGAGTTGAAAGAGCCCGGAGGACTGTGGCAATAAGCTTCTGGTAAGGACAGAGAGAAGTCTGAAGGAGTAAATTAAAGTACTAGATGCCCTTTATACTACTCAACTTCTCAGCATGAGTCAGGCTCAATTTCTCAGCTTGGGTTATAAGTTTATCTTCTCTAAGGGTTGTGAAAGCAGCCGCAGAGGCAGGGGATGAGGGATGGAGTTGTTCTGAGGAAGGGTGTGCTTGGAAGATCTGTTGGGGTCTTGAAATTCTCCAGGAAGGTTCAAGAACTTCTTGTGGTCTAAATTCAGTAAAATGAAAAAAAAAAAAAAAGGTTTGACATAAATCATTTGACTTAATTGTATACATTTAATATCATATAGGAAAGCTTGATTGCTTGTGTGAAGTAACAATGGGGAAGATTTTTTTGATCTTTAGTTTTTAAAAGTAAGAAGAAAACATAAAATTAAATATTTCAATTAAAATTTTAATTAAATACAAGTTACCGTTCCTCACATAGATGGTATTCTCTTAAAGATGTCAATCTCTTAAAGCTAACAGGCTTAGAGATACGCCTGTTCTAACCAGTTCCTCATCTCTTTTGCCATTGGAATTGCCCTGAATTTTCCATTGCTAAGAAAATCAGGTATTTTTCTTTGGTATAGATGATCTTATTTACAAAACAGAAATAGAGACAGAAGTAGAGAACAAATGTTTGGGTACCAAGGGGGAAAGGCATGAATGGGGTGAACTGGGAGATTGAGTTGGACACATGTGCGTTATTGATGCTGTGTATAGTAGATGACTGATGAGAGCCTGCTGTGCGGCACAGGGAACTCTACTCAGTGCTCTGTAGTGACCTAGATGGGAAGGAGATCCAGAAAAGGGGGTATTTGTATACCTGTAGCTGATTTACCTTGCTGATTCATAGTAGAAACGAACAGTTTAAAGCAACAATGTGCCCCTTCAGTTGTGTTCCACTCTTTGTGACCCTGTGGACTGTCAGGCTCCTCTGTCCGTGAGGCTTCTCCAGTCAAGAATACTGGAGTGGGTTGTCATGCCCTCCTCCAGGGGATCTTCCCAACTCAGGAATTGAAACCGCGTCTCCATGTCTCCTGCACTGGCAGGCCAGATTTTTTTTCTTTTTTTTTTTTTTTACCACTAGCATCACTTGGGAAGACGTAGAGCAACTATACGCCAATAAAAATTAAGAGAAGAAAAAGGAAATCGGTTATTTTTCAATAATAGCTCACTATCTCATGAAAATGGAAATAAAGTGCATAAATTATGGACCAATGATTGGACATTTTAGTGTCATTTTTTGGTTGCAATATTCACAGTAATCGTATGTTAAATGTTGGCCCATTCACAGATCTTACCATTTTTTGTTGTTGAGTCACTTAGTCGTGTCTGACTCTTTGCCACCCCATGGACTTCAGCATGCCAGGCTTCCCTGTCCTTCACTATCTCCTGGAGTTTGCTCAAATTCAAGTCCATTGAGTCAGTGAAGCTATATAACTATCTCATCCTATGCCACTCTCTTCTCCTCCTGCCTTCAGTCTTTCCCAGCATCAAGGTCTTTCCAGTGAATCAGCTTGTTGCATCAGGTGGCCAAAGTATTGGAGCCTCAGCTTCAACTTCAGTCCTTCCAATGAATATTCAGGGTTGATTTCCTTTGGGATTGACTGGCTTGATCTCCTTGCAATCAAAGAGACTCTAAAGAGTCTTCTCCAGCACCAAAATTCAAAAGCATCAGTTCTTTGGTGCCCAGCTTTCTTTATGGTCCAACTTTTACATCTACACATGACCACTGGAAAAGCCATAGCTTTGACTGCATGGACATTTTGCCTATGGAATGTATAGCAAAGTGATGTCTCTGTTTAAGAATGATTAAAGACCTAGGATAGATAGCTCAGTTGGTAAAGAATCCGCCTGCAGTTCAGGAGACTCTGGTTCGATTCCTGGGTCAGGAAAATCCCTTGGAGAAAGGATAGGCTACCCACTCCAGTATTCTTGGGTTTCCCTTGTGACTCAGCTGGTAAAGAATCCACCTGCAAAGTGGGAGACCTGGACTCAATCCCTGAGTTGGGAAGATCCTCTGGAGAAGGGAACTCCAGTATTCTGATCTGGAGAATTCCATGGACTGTATAGCCCATGAGGTCACAAAGACTTGGAAATGACTGAGTGACTTTCACTTCATTTCACTTTCAAAGACCTAGGCAATAAAATAACCACAACTTGGTTGGAGTTGGAATTCAAGGATCTGTTAACATTTCTTGTAGAATGATATCACAATATTTCTTTCTTTCTAACATTGAATATGCCTTATAAAGCAGGGAATAATGCTGCTGTTTTATTTATTTATTTGCTTTTTATTTTATTTTTTTAATATAAATTTATTTATTTTAATTGGAAGTTAATTACTTTACAATATTGTATTGCTGTTTTAGAGTTTCATTGTTTGGTTTAAATTTTATCTTCTCTATTTATCTGTGTGACCCTGGTCAAGTCACTTAACTTTCTGTATCTGAATTTCTTTATCTGAAAATAAGAACAGGCCATGTCTATATTAGTTAGCTTTTACTACAATAGTGCTGTGTGACAAACATCTCCTTCTCCAACCTCGGTGACTTATGACCATAAATATTGTTTTCCTTCTCAAGAGTCTGTAGGTCAACTGGGAAGCCATGTTCTAGGCTGAAAGGTAGATTCAGTTTTACACCATAGGTATCAGGCTGAACGGGAAGTGGTTCTGTGAAGGGGATGTTAGGAGCACAGGAGAGTGAGCCAAACCACTGAACTTCCATTTTATAAATTCATGTTTCATTGCTCAAAAAGGTCATAAAGCCGAGTTCAGCATTGAAAGGCAGGGCAATTATGCTTTTCCCATGGAATGAGGAAGGCAGAATGAGTAGCTGTTCACCAATAACATCTACCTTACTAACCTAGGGTTGTTTGAGCGATAATTGTACAATAGCTTATAACTCTTAGAATAGTTACTTGTCACATGGTAAAAGATAAGTAGCATTCCTTACTATTACTTCTTATAAAAAGATGGTTCCATAAACTGAAAGAGAGAAACAAAGGAATCTCTGGAAACCCAGTCAGACCTTAATGAGATTCATGTGAGCACTTGTCCAGAGGCTCTTTCTTGTGCCTGACTTCTTCCACTCCTGCTGCAGAATGTAAAGACTGTTAGCAGCATGAGAGCAGAGGAGAGGTGCTTCTTTTTCTCTCTCCCTCATCCAGGATGGCGCTTGCTTGGCCACTGATTACATAATGGTTGAAAAATGCCACCAACGTGAACTTCTCAGAACCCACGTAATGAGTTGTGAATCCCAGGAAGTACTTAGCTGCCATTAATTTCCTCTCCTCTTTCCTTATTTCCTTTCTTCTTTCCTTCTTTTCTCCTTTGCTCCCTCCCCTCTTCCCTTCTATCCCTCCTTCTTTTCCTCCTTCCTTCCTCTGCCTTTTCTCTCATTTCTTCTTTTTAAAAGTAAAATGAGACTTTTAGCAGATGAATAGATTGGATCTCAGTACTTACTGTAACCACTGATTCTTATGAATGAATATTTCTTAGGGTCTTCAAAGCAGACATTGGTACAGTGCTTGGGATGCAAGGTGTTTATTAGGGTTTGGGAAAAAGAAGAAGTCAGTCTAAAACTGTGATAAAGCCTTAGCCAACCAGGCATGGGCTCTGGAACTAGAATTGTCTTCTAGATCTTTCCTGAGTTGGATCAAGATAATCACACCTTTACATTTCTTTCTAGACTAGCCATTTGATATGGACTGTCCAACAAGTGGCATGGCTTGGGCTTGGGAACCCTGTGACTGAGGCAGACCCTGAAGGAGCTGGCAGCTGGAGGCAGGTTGTAGAATGCATACCTGCAGCTAGACAGCAAACCTTTACTAAAGAGGGGTCTGTGTGATGCATCTCCATATCAACCACAGTACTGAGCCCAATGTTGTTGTTTGCTTGCTCAGTCATGTCCGACTCTTTGCAACCCCATGGACTGCAGCACGCCAGGCTTCCCTGTCCTTCAACATCTGGAGTTTGCTCAGACTCATGTCCATTGAATTGGTGATGCCATCCAACCATCCATCCTCTTTCTCCCCCTTCTCCTCCTGCCTTCAATCTTTCTCAGCATCAGGGTCTTTTCTAATGAATCAGCTCTTTCCATAAAGTGGTGAAAGTATTAGAGCTTCAGCATCAGCCCTTCCAATGAATATTCAGCATTCATTTCCTTTAGGATGGACTGGTTGGATCTCCTTGCAGTCCAAGGGACTCTGAAGTTCAGTTCAGTTCAGTCGCTCAGTCGTCTCCGAGTCTTTGTGATCCCATGAATTGCAGCACGCCAGGCCTCCCTGTCCATTACCAACTCCCGAAGTTCGCTCACACTCACATCCATTGACGCAGTGATGCCATCCAGCCATCTCATCTTCTGTTGTCCCTTTCTCCTCCTGCCCCCAATCCCTCCCAGTAGCAAAGTCTTTTCCAATGAGTCAACTCTTCGCATGAGGTGGCCAAAGTACTGGAGTTTCAGCTTTAGCATCATTCCTTCCAAAGAAATCCCAGGGCTGATCTCCTTCAGAATGGACTGGTTGGGTCTCCTTGCAGTCCAAGGGATTCTCAAGAGTCTTCTCCAACACCACAGTTCAAAAGCATCAATTCTTCGGCGCTCAGCTTTCTTCGCAGTCCAGTTCTCACATCCATACATGACCACTGGAAAAACCATAGCTTTGACTAGACGAACCTTAGTCGGCAAAGTAATATCTGTGCTTTTTAATATGCTATCTAGGTTGGTCATAACTTTCCTTCCAAGGAGTAAGCGTCTTTTAATTTCATGGCTGCAGTCACCATCTGCAGTGATTTTGGAGTCCAAAGAAATAAAGTCTGACACTGTTTCCACTGTTTACCCACCTATTTGCCATGAAGTGATGGGACCAGATGCCATGATCTTCGTTTTCTGAATGTTGAGCTTTAAGCCAACTTTTTCACTCTCCTCTTTCACTTTCATCAAGAGGCTTTTTAGTTCCTCTTCACTTTCTGCCATAAGGGTGGTGTCATCTGCATACCTGAGGTTATTGATATTTCTCCCAGCAATCTTAATTCCAGCTTGCGTTTCTTCCAGTCCAGTGTTTCTCATGATGTACTCTGCATATAAGTTAAATAAGCAGGGTGACAATATACAGCCTTGACGTACTCCTTTTCCTATCTGGAACCAGTCTGTTGCTCATGTCCAGTTCTAACTGTTGCTTCCTGACCTGCATACAGATTTCTCAAGAGGCATGTCAGGTGGTCTGGTATGCCCATCTCTTTCAGAATGCTCCACAGTTTATTGTGATCCACACAGTCAAAGGCTTTGGCGTAGTCAATAAAGCAGAAATAGATGTTTTTCTGGAATTCTCTTGCTTTTTCCATGATCTAGTGGATGTTGGCAATTTGATCTCTGGTTCCTCTGCCTTTTCTAAAACCAGCTTGAACATCAGGAAGTTCATGGTTCACGTATTGCTGAGGCCTGGCTTGGAGAATTTTGAGTATTACTTTACTGGCATGTGAGATGAGTGCAATTGTGCTGTAGTTTGAGCATTCTTTGGCATTGCCTTTCTTTGGAATTGGAATGAAAACTGACCTTTTCCAGTCCTGTGTCCACTGCTGAGTTTTCCAAATTTGCTGGCATATTGAGTGCAGCACTTTCACAGCATCATCTTTCAGGATTTTTTTTTTTTAATTTATAAATATATTTAATAAGATTTAATAAAATATTCAGTTAAATTTAAAAGTTCAACTATATTTAAATAATTTTGTTTAAAATGGTGCACTCATGTATTATTTTCACATTTGGACTTTAACAGATGATACAAATAGTTTAAAGCAGTAACTTTTTGAAAATATTCTAAGTAATTATAATTTAAATGTATGTTCATTTTAACTTACATTTTGATAACATGTACTCAAATTTTAAACATTTTGAATGAGATTGCACTTTATTTTTATTTTTATTTTTTAATTTATTTTTATTTTTTATTTTTTTTTAGTATTAAGTTTTTTATTTTTTTAATTTTAAAATCTTTAATTCTTACATGTGTTCCCAAACATGAACCCCCCTCCCACCTCCCTCCCCATAACATCTTGAAAAAGAGCTCAACTGGAATTCCATCACCTCCACTAGCTTTGTTTGTAGTGTTGCTTTCTAAGGCCCACTTGACTTCGCATTCCAGGATGTCTGGCTCTAGATGAGCTATCACACCATCATGATTATCTGGGTTGTGAAGATCTTTTTTGTACAGTTCTTCTGTGTATTCTTGCCACCTCTTCTTAATATCTTCTGCTTCTGTTAGGTCCATACCATTTCTGTCCTTTATTGAGCCCATCTTTCATGAAATGTTCCCTTGGTATCTCTAATTTTCTTGAAGAGATCTCTAGTCTTTCCCATTCTGTTCTTTTCCTCTATTTCTTTGCATTAATCACTGAAGAAGGCTTCCTTATCTCTTCTTGTTATTCTTTGGAACTCTGCATTCAGATGCTTATATCTTTCCTTTTCTCCTTTGCTTTTCACCTCTCTTCTTTTCACAGCTATTTGTAAGGTCTCCCCAGACAGCCATTTTGCTTTTTTGCATTTCTTTTCCATGGGGATGGTCTTGATCCCTGTCTCCTGTACAATGTCACGAACCTCTGCCCATAGTTCCTCAGGCACTCTATCTATCAGATCTATACCCTTAAATCTATTTCTCATTTCCACTGCATAATCATAAGGGATTTGATTTAGGTCATACCTGAATGGTCTAGCGGTTTTCCCTACTTTCTTCAATTTAAGTCTGAATTTGGTAATAAGGAGTTCATGATCTGAGCCACAGTCAGCTCCTGGTCTTGTTTCTGTTGACTGTATAGCGCTTCTCCATCTTTGGCTGCAAAGAATATAATCAGTCTGATTTCGGTGCTGACCATCTGGTGATGTCCATGTGTAGAGTCTTCTCTTGTGTTGTTGGAAGTGGGTGTTTGCTATGACCAGTGCATTTTCTTGGCAAAACTCTATTAGTCTTTGCCCTGCTTCATTCCACATTCCAAGGCCAAATTTGCCTGTTATTCCAGGTGTTTCTTGGCTTCCTACTTTTGCATTCCAGTCCCCTATAATGAAAAGGACATCTTGTGTTAGTTCTAAAAGG
Source organism: Budorcas taxicolor (assembly GCF_023091745.1). Taxonomy (NCBI): domain Eukaryota; kingdom Metazoa; phylum Chordata; class Mammalia; order Artiodactyla; family Bovidae; genus Budorcas; species Budorcas taxicolor. The sequence continues at coordinate 4,276,234 of NC_068922.1, forward strand.
TCTTGTAGGTCTTCATAGAACCATTCAACTTCAGCTTCTTCAGTGTTACTGTTTGGGACATAGACTTGGATTACCATGATATTGAATGGTTTGCCTTGGAGACAAACAGAGATCATTCTGTCGTTCTTGAGATTGCATCCAAGTACTGCATTTCGGACTCTCTTGTTGACCATGATGGCTACTCCATTTCTTCTGCGGGATTCCTGCCCGCAGTAGTAGATATAATGGTCTTCTGAGTTAAATTCACCCATTCTAGTCCATTTTAGTTTGCTGATTCCTAGAATGTTGACGTTCACCCTTGCCATCTCTTGTTTGACCACTTCCAATTTGCCCTGATTCATGGACCTGACATTCCAGGTTCCTATGCAATACTGCTCTTTACAGCATCAGACCTTGCTTCTATCACCAGTCACATCCACAGGTGGGTATTGTTTTTGCCCTCGTCCAAGGTAAGGAGCAGTGGCTGCGCTTTGCTGGAGCAGCCGTGAAGAGATATCCCATGCCCAAGGTAAGAGAAACCCAAGTAAGATGGTAGGTTTTGCAAGAGGGCATCAGAAGGCAGACACATTGAAACCAAACTCACAGAAAACTAGTCAATCCAGTCACACTAGGACCACAGCCTTGTCTAACTCAATGAAACTAAGCCATGCCTGCAGGGCAACCCAGGGCGCACGGGTCATGGTGGAGAGGTCTGACAGAATGTGGTCCACTGGAGAAGGGAATGGCAAACCACTTCAGTATTCTTGCCTGAGAACCCCATGAACAGTATGAAAAGGGACTCTGAAGAGTCTTCTCCAAACCACAGTTTGAAAGCATCAGTTCTTCGGCGCCCAGCCTTCTTTATGGTTCAACTCTCACATCCATACAGGACTACTGGAAAAACCATAGCTTTGACTAGATGGACCTTTGTTGGCAAAGTGATGTCTCTGCTTTTTAATGTGGTGTCTAGGTTTATCATAGCTTTTCTTCCAAGGAACAAATGTCTTTTAATTTCATGGCTGCAGTCACCAGCCGCAGTGATTTTGGATCCCAGGAAAATAAAGTCTGTCACTGTTTCCACTGTTTCCCCATCTATTTGCTATGAAGTGATGGGACCAGATGCCATGACCTTAGTTTTCTGAATGCTGAGTTTTAAGCCAGCCTTTTCACTATCCTCTTTTACCTTCATCAAAAGGCTCTTCAGTTCTTTGCTCTGCCGTAAGGGTGGTGTCATCTGCATATCTGAGGCAGTTGATGTTTCTCCAGGCAATCTTGATTCTGCCTTGTGCTTCATCTAGCCCAGCATTTCACATGGTGTACTCTGTATATAAGTTAAATAAGCAGGGTGACGTACTCTGCTTTGACATACATATATAGTTATGAAGTACTCCATTCCCAATTTGGAATCAGTCTGTTGTTCCATGTCTGGTTCTAACTGTTGCTTCTTGACCTGCATACAGATTTCTCAGGAGGCAGGCTAGGGTATGGTATTACTATCTCTTGAAGAATTTTCCACAGTTTGTTGTGATCCACACAGTCAAAAGCTTTAGCATAGTCAATGAAGCATAAGTAGATGTTTTTCTGTAATTATCTTGCTTTTCCTATGATCCAACAGATGTTGACAATTTGATCTCTGGTTCCTCTGCCTTTTCTAAAACCGGCTTGAACATCTGGAAATTCTCGGTTCACGTACTGTTGAAGCCTTGATTGGAGAATTTTGAGCATTACTTTGCTAGAGTGTGAAATGTGTGCAATAGCATAAACATTCTTTGGCATTGCCTTTCTTTGGAGTTGGAATGAAAACTGACATTTTCTAGTCCTGTGGACACTGCTGAGTTTTCCAAATTTGCTGGCATACTAAGTGCAGCACTTTAAGAGCATCATCTTATAGGATTTGAAATAGCTCAGTTGGAAATCTGTTCATAGTGATGCTTCCTAAGGCCCACTTGACTTTGCACTCCAGGATGTCTGGCTCTAGGTGAGTGATCACACCGTCGTGATTATCTGTGTCATTAAGATCTCTTTTGTTTAGTTCTTCTGTGTATTCTTGCCACCTCTTCTTTATATCTTCTGCTTCTGTTAGGTCCATACAGTTTTTGTCCTTTATTGTGTCCATCTTTGGATGAAATGTTCCTTTGATATCTCTAATTTTCTTGAAGAGATCTCTAGCCTTTCCCATTCTATTGTTTTCCTCTATTTCTTGGCATTGATCACTGAGGAAGGATTTCTTATCGCTACTTGCTATTCTTTGGAACTCTGCATTCAAATGGGTATATCTTTCCTTTGCCTTTCACTTCTCTTTTTGAGCTTCCCTTGTGGCTAAGCTGGTAAAGAATCAGCCTGCAATGCAGGAGACCTGCGTTCAATCCCTGGGTTGGGAAGATCCTCTTGAGAAGGGAAAGACTACCCGCTCCAGTATTCTGGCCTGGAGAATTCCATGGACTGTATAGTCCATGGGGTCACAAAGAGTTGGACACAACTGAACGACTTTCACTTCACTTCACTTCTCTCTTCTCAGCTATTCATAAGCCCTCCTCAGACAACCATTTTCCATTTTTGCATTTCTTTTTCTTGGGGATGGTTTTGATCACCGCCTCCTGTACAGTGTTACAAGCCCATTATACACATTCAATAAATGCTGCTTGTGGTTGTTATTGCTGGCTATCTTTGATATTTAGATTTATGTACTGTTTTGCTGTCTCAGCTCTCTTCTCACCCACCTCCACTACTGCCCCCAAACAGCCTATCCCCTACCTTCCTTGGGATGAGCTCCAAGAGTCTATTTTCTATTCCAAGGGCCACGATGATAGCAAGTCCCATCAGGACTCTTTTTCTTTGAGCCCTTGAGAATACTCTTGCTCCTTCATTGCCTTGGGTTTCCAACCTCAGCTCATGTAACTTCAAGTAGTAGGGCAGAAAATATTTCTAGACTCAAGTGCTCTTACAGTCTAAGGTATACATGAATCTTTCAAGAACCTTGTTAAAATGAAGATTCTGATCCAGTAGGGCTGAGACTCTTCCAGCAAGCTCTGAGCTATATTGATGCTGTAGGTCTAGGGAACAACTCTTTGAGTAGCAAAGTCTAGAATGTTGCTCGCAAAAAAGTTTCTATAGTGATGGAAATGTTCCATATCTACATTGTCCAATACACTAGTCACTAACTATATGGGGCTACTCAGTATTTGAAACGTGGCTAGTGAAGCAGAGAAAATAAATTTAAATTTAATTCAGTTTAATTTTGTTAAATGTGGCTAGTGGTGAATGTGTGGGTTTAGAGAACAGGATCCATAGCCTATTTAGCTCTGAATTCCTAGGACATAGCCCAGGATATGGAGGCTCTCAAAACACGTTTGTTGCAAGCAAGGAGCTTATTGCCTGAGGCAGGGGGCTAGGGTGCCATGGGAGACACATTCACATCTGTTCCACTTTATTTTTCCTAGAAACTGTATTTTCGGTGGTGTTGTATAGCAAGTGGATAAGACTGCAGAGTCCAGAGCTCATTTGTCTGGGTTTCAATATGGACTCTACTGTTTATTAAGCTTGCCTTCTTGATTCTTATGCCTCATTGTCATCATCTATAAAATGGGGACACAGGAATACTTCATCTTATTGTGCTTCATTTTAATGTACTTGGCAGATACTGTCTTTTTTTGCAAATTGGGTGTTTGTGGAAACCCTGTGTTGAGCAAGTCTACTGGTGCCAACAGCATTTGCTCACTTCATGTCTTTGGGTCACATTTGGGTAATTCTAGTAATATTTCAAAGTAGTTGATTATCATTCTATTTGTCATGGTAACCTGTGATCAGTGATCTTTGATGTTACTACTGTGACACACCAAAGGCTCAGAGGATGTTTAGCATAAAGTATATCTTGGTCATATAAAGAGCAGTATATATTTGATGTATACAACTGGAAGAGTATGGAGATCATTTTATACCCATTAAATCATCTTCACCATCTATGCCATAAACATATACATCACCTCTGTCCTATTGGTATTATTATGATGATTATGGGTGTGTGCGTGTGGTGGCGCTAGTCTTAAAGAACCCACCTGCCAATGCGGGAGACAGAAGACACACAGGTTTGGTCCCTGGGTTGGAAAGATCCCCTGGAGAAGGAAATGGCTGCCCACTGTAGTATTCCTGCCTGGAGAATCCTATGGACAGAGGAGCCTGGTGGGCTACAGTCCACAGGGCTGTAAAAAGTCAGACACGACTGAAGCGACTTAGCCTGCACACATGCATGTGACAATCATAATCATGTTCTTCTTGCCTTTTGATTGGCAGCTCCAGGTCATTATTTCAAGGAAGGTATGTCCTATGTCCATTTTCTTAGACATGGTGCTGTTTGACACTTAATAGAGATAGTGTAGTATAAAATTAACTTTTATCTGCCCTGAAGAACCAAAAGATTTGTGTAACTCACTTTGTGATATTTGCTTTATTGTGCTGGTCTGGATCTGAGCTTAAGTTGTGATTGTAAAATAGTGTGTCTTATAGGCTTATGGGGGCTTCCCTGGTAGCTCAGCTGGTAAAGAATCTGCCTGCAATGCAGGAGACCCTGGTTTGATTCCTGGGTCGGGATGATCCTCTGGAGAAAGGATAGCTTACCCGCTCTAATATTCTTGGGCTTACCTGTTGGCACAGACAGTAAAGAATCCACTCACAATGCAAGAGACCTGGGTTCGATCCCTGGGTTGGGAAGATCCCCTGGAAGAGGGCATGTCAACCCACTCCAGTATTCTTGCCTGGAGAATCCCCATAGACAGGGGAGCCTGGCGGGCTACAGTCCATGGGGTCGCAAAGAGTTGGACACAACTGAGTGACTAAGCACAGCACAGCACATAGCTTTCTGGGTGTGCCTGGAAGGACTGAATCTGTGTGTAGTTCTTAGAAGAGCTCCTGGAACATGCCAACTTCCCACGTGTACACATGGTCTTCCCAAGCTGACTCCTCCTGGGTTAAGCCCTCATGCATCTTGGCCTTCTTTCCACCTTTCAGAAAAGTTGAGCAACACCTTGAGCTCCGTGTCCTTAGACAGAAGGGCTTCTTTCATGTTGCTGATGCTAATTTGGACAACTCAGTCTGGTTGTGTTGTTAGCCCTGAAACATTTAACCCAGACCTCCATCCATGTGTGGAGCCAGTTAACCAAAGTGTCTGGTGGGAGGAGCGAGCTTCAAAACAATGAGGTCAACGCTCCGAACCAAACAGGGTAATGCTAGCTGGCCCCACAGAAGATACGACGGCTAGGAAATTCTGCACCCATGTTTATACAAAACAAGCAGGAAATGTTTGCCAGTGGAATAAATAAAGGAGCCTTCTGGTTACATAATGTTTTATTGTGCCTCAGTTTGAGGCTGCTTTGGAATCATGGCTTGGTCTAAGGTTTGAAGTTTGGAGCTCAGGGTGTCTGTCTCCTCTTTTGTTGCTTTGCTCTTGATACTTGAAATGTCATTCTACTCCAGGTCCTCAGGACATAAGTTAAAGCTGGACCTGAATGTGACTTCACTGCTTTGCTTTAGACAGCTCTCATGATCTACTTTGTTTCTGCACCTCTGACGTGGGGATAGATTTGGAATGGGCAGGGAATGATGGGATGGGAGTGCTGGGGCTCAGAGGCAGTGATCCCAAGTGCCTAGAAAAAGGGGAAGCTCTACTTACTTGTTGAGAGCTTACTACGTGCCAAGCATTCTGCTAGGCTGGTCTCAGGCCACCATAACCTTGCAGTGTAAGCAGTTATGATCCAGAGATGGAGAGTGGTCTTTAAGTACCTCAGAAGTTAGGCTGAGTTAGCCCCTGCATCTCTGCTTTTTCCCTTCTGTTACATCACCTTTCCTGAACTAGAAATTAAAGCAGACATTTCAACTCGGTTTCAAAAGTTTCCCCGTGTAACCCAGGAAAACAAAGTTTATTCTCACCTGGAAGAAAAAACATCTGGTAAAATATCAAAGAAAATCCTCATGAGCCAACATAATTTAATTTGTCTAGAATACATATGTTTATAATAGTGAGATTTGAATGTCTCACTACCCTGAAAAGGAGATAACCTTTCGCTGCCCCACCAGTACGTATTTCATAAAGGCATTTACTCAGTGCCTGCTGGATGCAATGTCTGCCTGTAAGTCGGAGGGGGCAAGTAGAGCAAGATGCAAAGTCCCAACCCAGTTTGATGGATTGGGGACTTGGTGACACTCACCTTACTATCTTGAGCTTCACTGTGCTTAAGTGTAAAAGATAAAGCCCCTTGAAGCTCTAGGGTGTGGTGACCCTGGCTGAACACTTAGGCGCTTAGAGAGAAAACCCTACTCTCTGGTCTATTATCTCCTGGGGAAGCTACTATTGTTCATTCAGAAGTTCAAGAAAATATGCATGACTGTTGCCCAAGTGCCCCTTAGGATCAAGAGGGCTGAAGGAAAAGTAGAAAAAGAGGCAGAAATGGGAGCTGTGATGGTATCTGACATTTCCTGGGCATTTGCTACGACTCCAGCACTGTTGTAACTGTGTTACTTGGACTATCTTTACTCATTAAGTCACTTAGTCCAGTGATTTACAACAGTGTATGGGGCTTACCTGATAGTTCAGCTGGTAAAGAATCCACCTGCAATGCAGGAGACCTCGGTATGATTCCTGGTATGATTCCTTTGCTGGAGAAGGGATAAGCTACCCTCTCCAGTATTCTTGGGCTTGTGAGTGAATCTAGAAAGTTGAGAAGACGGACAAGTGTTTGCAAGTGTATGGGGAAGGTGGCTGGGTCCGAGTGACTGACTGACTAAGTGATTTGATTCACACTGGTGGCCCCTGAATTTCTGAGCAGGAGAGTCAGGGACCTGCAAATCAGTTGGAAAAGGGTCTGTGGAACTTGTCTTGAAGCTTCATTTGCTTGGCATACACATTAGTTTTGCTTCAGTTCAGTTCAGTCACTCAGTCATGTCCAACTCTTTGTGACCCCATGGACTGCAGCACACCAAGCTTCCCTGTCCATCACCAACTCCCGGAGCTTGCTCAAACTCAGGTCCATCAAGTCGATGATGTCATCCAACCATCTTATTCTCCATCGTCCCCTTCTCCTCCTGCCTTCAATCTTTCCCAGCATCAGAGTCTTTTCCAATGAGTCACTTCTTCACATCAGGTGGCCAAAGTATTGGAGTTTCAGCCTCAGCATCAGTCCTTTCAATGAATATTCAGGACTGATCTCCTTTAGGATGGACTGGTTGGAGCTCCTTGCAGTCCAAGGGACTCTCAAGAGTTTTCTCCAACACCCATAGTTCAAAAGCATCAATTCTTTGGCACTCAGCTTTCTTTATAGTCCAACTCTCATATCCATACATGACTACTGTAAAAACCATAGCTTTGACTAGACGGACCTTTGTTGGCAAAGTAATATAGTTTTGCTTAGTTTGTATGTTTATTGGCTGCAGGAGGTCTGTTGGTAGAGACTGGAGTCTGATCCCCCTCGCGAAGCTGTTCCTTGGTGCTGTCATTTGGTCCCGTGCAGATCCTCTTGATACTGGGATCCAAGGTCTGAAGCTGCACCACTGAAAACTCATTCATTAGCATCCTGCCTTTTCCCTGAAGGTTTGCCTTTTCTAAATTTATTTTTTCTTGAGGATTAACTTACATTCAGTGAAATGCACAGATCTTAAGTAAGTATTAAAATATGGTTTGAGTTTTGAGAAATAAATAGGTATTCCCATGGATTCACCACCACTCAAGATTTAGAATATTTTTCTCTCTCCAGAAAGTCCTTTTTTTTCCCTTTCTAGTTGATCTCTGCCTCTCTTGTCACAATACCTGACAACTATTCTGATTTTTATCCCTACAGATTAGTTTTACCTGTTGTAGAACTTTGCCTGGGCTGTGCTTGCTAAGTTGCTCAGTCATGTCTTTGTGACCCTACAGACTGTAGCTCCTCTGTCCATAGGATTCTCCAGGCAAGAATACCGGAGTGGGTTGCCATGCCCTCCTCCAGGGTTCTTCCTGACCCAGGGATTGAACCTGGGACTCTTATGTCTCCTACATTGGCAAGTGGGTTCTTTACCACTAGCACCACCTAGGAAGCCTGAACTTGTCTGCTTGAAACCAAATGGTATGTACCTTTTGAGTCTGCTTTTTTTCACTTGATATAGTGGTCTTGAGGTGTTTTTTTTTCACATTATGATGTGTACCAGGAGTTTCTTCCTTCTTATTGCTGAGAAGTTTTCCATTATATGAATACACCACTGCTTTTAGAATCCATTCTCAGAGATGGACTTTTAGGTTGTCTCTCATTTTCAGCATGATACACAAAGCCAGTAGGAAGGTTCATGTGCAAGATTTGTTGGCACATGCACTTATTTCCCTTGTGTAGATATGCAGAAGGGAATTGTTGAGTCAGAGGGCAGTTTCCCAAAGCAGTTGTGCCATTTTATACTCTTACTCAAGATTTTCTCTTAAAAGATCGGCCGTGCTGGAAGAGGGAACTTTGTACTACTTGCTCTTTGGTCGTCCATCTTCCTCTCTTCCTATCAAACAGGGTCATCTAGCCAAATCTAAACACAGGGCAGGAGTCATTCAGATATTCTCATTTCTGATTACTTAAGCTTTTTATTCTCCAATTCATTCTGTTCAAAAATCATTGTTTCAAAATGTATAAATAAGTGAAAATGTGAAGGGCTTTAAAAGTCTAAGAAAAAAAAGCCACAGCTAACATCATACTTAATGGTGACTATTGCGTGTTTCCCCCTGGTGATCATGAAAAAGATGAGGATATCCACTTTTACCACTTCCACTGACATTGTACTAAAGGTTACACCAGTCCAGTAAAAGAAGAAAAAGAAGCATAAGGATCAAAAGGGAGAATATGACTTTACAAAAGTTATTTTTATCTATGTAGACAGTCCTAAGGATTCTGTAAAAATCTGCTGGAACTAGTATTAAGTTCAGCAAGGTTTTAGTATTCAAAGTTGATACGAAGGCAAAATAGACTGTATTTGTAAATCAAACAGCAACCATTTGAAAAATGAAAAATGTTTAAAAAGCATCAAAAATCATAACAGACCAAAATTTATTTCTAGCAAAAATGTGCAAGATGCATATTAAAAAAATACAAAACATTTCAGGGAGAGATGACCTAAAGAAATGGAGAAATATACCATATTCATGGATTGGAAAACTCACTATTATTAGGATCAGATTGATCTCTAGAAGGGGTTGGCAAATATTTTCTGAAAGGGCCACAAACTAAGTTTTGTAGGTCATGTGATCTTAATTGGATGGTACTCAACTTTGCCTATATAATATGAAAGTATAGACGATATATACAGAAAAGTGTGGCCAGGTTCCAATAAAACTTTATTTACAAAAACAGACTGTGGGTCAGATTTGTCCCTCTTTTATTACTCATCAGCTGAAAAATGAGAAGTAAGATCAAATGGTCTCTAGAGTTCCTTCCAGCTTTCACTTGGAAAAAAATGAAAGGTTCTCTTCTCTGACCATGCCAGATAAAGACAGCATATAATAACTTATATTAGTTTATTTGACTACCAATTCTCTTGCCAACCTCCCCTTCATATATGAAGTGGTGATAATGATGCCTACTTGATAGTGTTGATGAGAATGTTTAGTGAAATAATATAAAGACATAGATATCTGGATAAGCTCATTCAAAGAAATTCATATCCGTCACTCCCAAACCCTGTTCCAGTTTTTTCTCATTTGTTTTCAGGATTTAGCTTTAGAGGTCGACATGTCCAGCACTGTTTCCAGTCCATCAACTGAAGCTTCAGATCACAGGCTTGTGTTTATCTGAGGAACCTAGTGTTAGGTGTTCAAAACACACGCAGACTGGCCCAGCTGCCATATCACCACTTTGCAGAGTGAGGTGCTGGGATTTGATCCCCAGTAATTAATACTGTAGACTTCCAGGTTCATAGTCTGAAGGACTCAGCTTTATTTCAGGGGTTACAGGGAAGAAACAGTTCAGGAAGCCCTAGGGCGGTAGCCCAGAAACAACAGGCACTTAAGCTCCTATTGCCTTTTTAAGAAGACATGCTTCTTTTTGTAAATATTATGCTCCAACCTCCCAGCATAATCCCAAATAATGTCATCTCTGGGAAAAGTTGACAAGTGGAGAGAATTTAAGGCCTTCCATCTGTTGGGAACGAAAGCTGGAAGATGTACAGGGGTTTCTTTCCACCTTATACTGTTGGGTCATCCCTTCATTGACTTATCTTTTACTTTCTGGTCTTGAGTTGGCTAAAGATGAGGGGTGATATGCTGCTTGCTTCAGTCCTGCCCTGTATGGCATCTGTCTTGAAACTTTCCCATGCTTGTTTCAACAGGGAAAAAAAAATCAAAGAGATTGACATATAGCTGCCCCGAGGCTAGATTGTCACTGAAATAGACTTCTTCAAATAAAAATAAGGGCCATTTTTGCTTGCATGGCTTTGCAATGAAACACAGTTAATAAAAACTGCATGGGAAACTCACATTGCAGCTATAAAAAAATTAGAAAATAGAATTCTTAGCTAAAGTCAGCAGTGATTGTTGGCTCAGGGTAGGAATTAGGGAGGAAAACATTCTGAAACTCATTGAAAGTGAAGAGAGAAGATTTATTACCCTTTATCCATCTGTTTAACCCTTCAGAAGGAAAGTTAGAGTCACATTTGCTTAGAAAGTGATTGAGTCCTGGGTTTTAAGATGAGGATAGACCATTTTCTCCTTGTGGATAAACTGTTAAATAGAAAATAGGGCTACTTAGCTTAAAAACAAAAACAAGCAACAATCCAAAACTGCTCCAAAACAAAGACTGGATAAAATCATGGATGACAAGCTTTCCCATTTATTTTTCCTCCTCTGTCAGCCACCATCTTTGTGTGGGTGTATCAAATGTCTCTGAGGTTAGATTGTGTATCTTTCCAGGTGGGAGGGCGGGGACACCTCTCATCACTCTCCAGTCCTTATCCCAACATCATCATCTGGAATATCTCTTGAAACCCTGGAGAGATGGTTTGTTTCTAGAGCACCCCACTGGGCAGGGGCTGTGCCTTCTAGAATGGAATATCCAGGATCCTTCCAGCTTTTTCCATCAGGAAATGGTGATTGATTATCTGAGAAATTTCACCATCTTTCTGCATTCACCAAAGCCATTACTCTAAGGGGAAGCTGAAGTCTTGACCAATTCCCACTTAAGGCGACAAACATGAAAAATCACAGCATCTATACAAGTGTGCTTGGTTTAGTCCCTGGTTGCTACAGGAGAGTTTATAAGACTATTTAGAAGTGACTCAGGGTCCTTTCTTTCTCTCTCCTTAAAACCTATAAACTCTAGTCATTTTCACAGGTTTTTGCTAATTAATGCCACCATTGTGGAAATGGGACTGCTCTGCAAGCAAGCTGCAACAAATGGGATTTTTATTGCTGGTGGAAAAACCTGGGGAATAATTAGCAGATCCATGGAGATCCCTTGACTCTAGGCATGTGCATGGTAATGGCCAACCCTGGAGATCACTGAGGGAAATGGGGTCAGAGTTTCTACCTTAGGGCACGTTTATACTGTCAGTTACAGCCTTCAAACTGCAGTTGGACAAATGTGGGAAAATGCTCTGTGAAATGCTAGACAAATGAATCTGATGTGGACCAATCTCAACTAGGAAAACTGGCTCTGCTTTGCTAAGTGCTGTACAGCTGCCAAGACTTGCAAATGAAATATTTTGATATCTCGTTAAACTTGAGTCCCCAGAGAGGCTCACACACACATGCACATACACACACGGTTGATGAGGGTCCCCCTCAAGGTGCCTGGCTGGAGGAGATTATAGAAATGACAGACTCGTCGGGCCAGAAGAGGACCTGGGGGTCATCTGGTCCAGAGGTTCATAACTGAGGATCCTTGGGGGAAAATAATTATAATTTTTGTTTTTACTAATCTCTAATTGAAATTTATCATTTCTTCCCATTTCAGATGTGGGCAAAAAACCACAGGGACATCACTTGTGCCTGTGATTTTGACACAATAAAAGTCAAAGATGTCTTTGTATCATATTTCAGTGTTGTACATTATCTCAAGATATCGTTCATGCCCATCATGTCTTTGAAATTATGAGATTTAAGAGATCGACTGTTAGATATTATTATTTGTGTTACTAAAGAATATACATATATTATTATATCACACATTTAAAATTATTTTTAGCACTGTGTTTTATGTGATCAATTGTTTTGTAATTGTATGTATTTTCGTTTATCCATTTAAAATATTATTGTGAAAGAGGTCATAAGCTTCATCAGACTGCTCAAGAGGTCCATAATACAAGGTTTAAGAATGCTTCCAGGGATTTTCCTGGTGGTCCAGTGGCTGAGACTCTGAGTTCCCAGTGTAGGGAGCCCAGGTTCCATCCCTGGTCAGAAAACTAGATTCCAGGGAGCTAGATTCCACAAGCCACAACTAAGACCTGGCATAGCCAAAATGAATAAGTAAATATTAAAAAAAAGAGCATTTCCTTGCGCAATTTTCTCTATTTGTAGCTGAGGAAATTGAGGCAGCATGGTGAGTGGCAGAGAAAGAGCCAGAACCGCACAGTGCTGTCTTTGCTCTGTTCCCACCATTATGGGACTCTGCAGAAGAAGAGTGTACCCTCGGGAAAAACAATATACAACACCTCCAGCAATGAATGTTTTTAAGCTGAGGATTCAGGGACGATAAGAAATTCCTGAGGCTAACATTAGCAAATTTGTTTCCAAATTCAAGTGTACTTTTCTGCCTTCATTTTTAGAGAGTGGACATTGCCAAGTAAAGTACAGGTCATTATTTAAAAAAAAAAAAATCAACTCAGAGGCACAACGATGCAGGTTATCTTTAAACTGACCCACAGAATACATTATTTGCTATTTTCTGCACCCCTAGCAGAATTTTTATCTCCTGCGTATTTGAGGGGAATTGAAATGAAAATTTTAATCTGCGAACATTCCGACTGTGAATGGCAGGAAGCTGGGTGTCAGGGAAGTCTAGGCTGGAATGAGGATGGATTATTTGAATTACCAGCTTCGTGTTATTTTCTAGAATAAGATGCATTATTGATACATGTATGCTCAGTTGTGTCCAATTCTTTGCAACCCTATGGACTGTAGCCCACCCGGCTCCTCTGTCCATGGGATTTCCTAGGCAAGAATACAGGAGTGGGTTGCCGTTTCCTCCTCCAGGGGATCTTGCCGAGGATCAAACCTGAGTCCCCTGCAATTCCTGCACTGCAGCCCCATTCTTTACCACTGACCCACCTTGGGGCCCATGTTAATGATGGACATATGTGTATACGTCTCCACTAGTGGAAAAGACAAGGAGTGGATTTATTTCAGTATCTCTTACGAAAGTGTCAGGTAATGTGAATCTGTTACATTACCTGTTACCTGGTGTGAACATAAAGATGTAAGAAGTTCAAATAAATTCTCACTCTCTCATGGTGCAGTTGGAGGCAGATTTTCTTAAAGCAGTTGATCTTGAAACATTCTGATTTTCTAAGTTTGATAATTCATGTAATTGTAAAACCTTAGCATGTAATCTAATCCAGTAGCTCTCAAACTTTCTTTTTTTCCTTAGCAATTTATCAGTGTGGCATGTATATATATTTAGTTATATTTTTTGGCTGTATTTTTGTGTGTTTTAACTTTCATTTTGAACTACTTTCAGATTTATGAAAAAGTTATAGATACAATTTCTTAGTATGCTCATATCAAGACTCTCCAAAAGTTAATATTTTTTATAATCACTGTACAATGATCAAAATCAATAAATTAACAGTGATACTACTCTATTGTCTAAACTGTCGAGCTTATTTAAGCTTTACCAGTCATCACACTAATGTTCTTTTTTGGGTCCAGAATCTGACCTATGATTAAATTATGTTACATTTAGCTTTTATCTCTGCTTTTCTCCTTTAATCAGAAACATTTCCTCAGTCTTTCTGTCCTTTGTGACCTTGAACTTTAAAGAGTTTGGACCTGTTATTTTGTAAAAGCTTCTTCACCTTGGGTTGGACTGATGTTTCCTTGTGATTCTTTTCAAGCTACACACTTTTAGCAGGAAAATCACAGAAGTGATCTTGTGTCCTTCTCCTTGCACCATATCAGGAGGCATTTGATGTTGATATCACGTTACTGATGTTGTTAACTTAGATCTCTTGGTTAAGGTGGCATCTGCTAGATATCTCCACTATCCATCCAGTTCAGTCACTCAGTCATGTCCAACTCTTTGCGACCCCATGGACTGCAGCATGCTAGACTTCTCTGTGCATCACCAACTCCCGGAGCTCGCTCACACTCATGTCTATCATAGTTGGTGATGGTGATAGTTGGTGATGCCATCCAACCATCTCATCCTCTGTCATCCCCTTCTCCTCCTGCCTTCACTCTTTCCCAGCATCAGGGTCTTTTCTAATGAATCAGTTCTTCGCATCAGGTGGCCAAAGTATTAGAGCTTCAGCATTGGTCCTTCCAACAAACATTTAGGACTGGTATCCTCTAGGATTGACTGGTTTGATCTCCTTGCAGTCCAAAAGACTTCACTATAATTAATAAGTATTCTCCACTATAATTAATAAGTATTCTGTGGGGAGATACTTTGAGACTTTGTAAAAATCCTGTTTCTCACCTTACTGTACCCTACTAATTTTAACCGATAATTCTTCCCTTAAACAACTACAGAAATACTTTGTTTTTTGCACTTCATATTATTGCGCTTTGTAGATACTCTGTTTTTTACAACTTGAAGTTTTGTGGCCACCCTATGTTAAACAAGTCTATTGGTGCCATTTTCCCAATAGCATTTGCTCACTGTGTGTCTTTGTATCACATTTTGGTTTTTCTTGGAAAGTTTCAAATTTTTGGTATTATTATATTTCTTAAGGTGATTTGTGATCAGTGATCTTTGATGTTACTATTATGACTTGCTGAAGGCTCAGTTGATGTTTAGCATTTCTTAGCAGTGAAATATTTTTAAACTAAGGCATACCCATCACCCTAAGGGCAGAAAGTGAAGAGGAACTAAAGAGCTTCTTGATTAAGGTGAAAGAGGAGAGTGAAAAAGCTGACTTAAAACTCAATTTTCAAAAAACTAAGATCATGGCTTCTGGTTCCATCAGTTCATGGCAAATAGATGGGGAAAAAATAGAAACAGTGACAGATTTTATTTTCCGGGGTCACAAAATCACTGCAGAGGGTGACTGCAGACATGAAATTAAAAGATGTTTGCTCCTTGGAAAGAAAGCTATGACAAACCTAGATAGCATATTAAAAAGCAGAGACATCACTTTGCTGACAAAGGTTTATACAGACAAAGCTGTCACTTTTCCAGTAATCATGTATGGATGTGAGAGTTGGACCATAAAGAAGGCTGAGTGCTGAAGAATTGATGCTTTCAAACTGTGAAGTTGAAGAAGACTCTTGAGAGTCCCTGGACTGCAAGGAGATCAAACCAGTCAATCCCAAAGAAAATTAACCCTGAATATTCTTTGGAAGAACTGATGCTGAAGCTAAAGCTCCAAAACTTTGGCCACCTGATGCAAAAAGCCTTCTCATTGGAAAAGACCCTGGTGCTGGGAAAGACTGAAGGCAGGAGGGAAGGGAGAGACAGAATGAAATGTTGGATGACATCACTGACTCAATGGACATGAATTTGAGCAAACTCTGGGAGATAGTTCAGGAGAGGGAAGCCTGGTGTGCTACAGTCCATGGGGTCACAAAGAATCAGACACCACTGAGCTACTGAACCACAAAAACAAAACCCCTGGTGGTGGCGTGGAAAAGAGTCCACCTGCCAATGCAGGAGATGCAAGAGACGTGGATTTGATCCCTGGGTTGGGAACATGCCCTGCAGTAGAAAGTGGCAACCCACTCCAATATTCTTGCCAAGAAAATTCCATGGACAAAGGAGCCTGGTGGGCGACAGTGCATGGAGCCGCAAAGAGTGGGACACAACTGAGCACACACATGCTTGTTTAGTCATGATGCCAGTGCACACTTAATAGACTGTGGTATAGTGTAGACACTAGTTTTATATGCACTGGGAAACCAAACAATTTGTGTGACTTGTTTGATTGTGATATTCATTCTACTGTGGAAGTTTGAAACTGAACTCCCATTGTCCCACTAGGTTTGTATGAGAAAGAAGCAGTTTTACTCTAGAGAAGATTCAATATTTAACATGAAATCCAAAATTTCCTTTTCTTGAGCTTTAGATTGTTGTTCATAATTACTCATTCATTGCCTCACTGAATTCCTTTCTCTCACTATTTACCCAAAGTTATAAATGCCACGATCATGTGACAGTTAAGAATGTGCACACATAGTAAGTGTACTTGAAAGACAAGTGTGGTAATTCCTGAGGGTTCTTACTGGATTTCAAGTACTTAAAAACATAGAAAAAGGTGCTAAGTGGATTCTTTTGTGCGTAAATGTATTTCAATTACTCCTAGGAGCAGAGAAGAGCATAATCATTTATATCTTCAAGGTCAAAACACCTAATAAGTGTACACCATACTGAAATAAACCTTCTGGGTTACACACGTGTCAAAAACAAAAGCTTCATGCCACATTCTAATACCCATCAAAGGGAGCTGGACTCTCAGGGAGAGAGAGGACAGTTGTAATGAGGGATTTCTGGTGTTAACATTTGACCACCTACTTTAATTATTTTTGTAGCGCAATTCTAGGTGTATGGGAGTAACCAGATAAGTAAAACTGCCTCAGAATTTCACTCATTACTTTAGAATGGGCTGTAAGACTCAGATATACCTGGGCATCCACCAAAGAAAGATCTTATATATTGGTCCTTGGAAAGACTGGGGCCAGGTGGTGAAAAGACTGCCCCTCCTCAAGAAATCCCCCAAAATGTGAATGAGAATTGACTTCTCACAAGACTAGTATTTTTCAGGGCTGACTCCTTTAAAGGTATGAAAGGGAAGTTGTTAGTCACTCAGTTGTGTCTGAGTCTTTGTGACCCCGTGGTCTGTAGCCCATTAGGCCTCTCTGTCCATGGAATTCTCCAGGCAAGAATACTGGAGTGGGTAGTCATTTACTTCTCCGGGGGCTCTTCCTGACCCAGGGATCCAACCCAGGTCTCCTGCATTGCAGGCGAATTCTTTACTGTCTAATGTTGGTATAGGAGGGTTCACTTTTCATTTCCAAGATCACAAGTCAACTTCCTAAGCCTAACAAGTTTCTTAATTTCACCTTCACTTCGGGAAGCCATCCTTGGTTATAAGTTCCTCCTCCTTAGAGAACTCGAGTGCTTGAAGTCTAACACCTCCATCACCTCTCACTAGTTTCCACTGTCAAAGTTCTTTCCTGATGTCTGTTTGAAGATCTGCTTCCGTAAAAACTCAATCTTTTAAAATCGAGCCATAATAGTAGACACCAAAGCATGTTTCTTGACCTGCCCTTTCCAATACTGTAATAAGAACTTGGGATGAATTTTTAGAGCACATTTATTAAGTGTATTGTGGACACAAGGCTGAGAGAGAGAGCACAATTTCCAGATGACAGACTTAGGCTGATCGTAAGATCGGATTAAAACCCAAAAGGTCGTGACTGCCGAGTCTGGGCCAAATGTAACAAGCTGAAATTAAAAGGGCTATGTGTGAGATTGTTAGTTTGAGTCAGAATATCTACTGGCATAAATACAGATCGAAGAAGAAGCAAATGGGCAAAACCAAAATGAAACAAAACCAAACTTGATAGAGAGTTTTCACTGTAGATAAACCCACACTAGCAATGCGGAGTGGCTGGAAACGTAACTTTCCAATCCATTCCTTTGGAGTCCTTGAATGCAGAATCTAGTGGCCTGGTAACGAAGACCTTGACCAAAATGTTGGAGGCCCTTAGGTCCAGTGCTAGTGACCTGATGTGGAGGATGGTAGCTTCTGAATTCTTGAGCAAACCCACTGGGCAGATGTTTTCTCAGTCAGAAGACTTGTGTGATTTTCCATTAAGTTTGACTTTATACTAAGCTTCAAACCCTGTTGCCTATCTTTTCCTTATGACAATCTTTCAGAAACAAATGGATTTTTAAAATAAAACATTGGCAACAATTCTTCGCAAAAGGGGGGAGGAGAAAATGTCAACGAAAATTCTGAAGACAAGCAATCAATTTGGCATAAAGAACAATAGTTTATGCGTATGGAAATTAAGGTTGTGTTATGGAAAAACATCCCAAGTGTTTTGAGTATAAGAAATGTGATTGGATGGCACTGAAGTAGAGAGGAGGTTGACGCAGTCCTTTTCGTCAATTTAACATTTGTAAATGTTCTTTAGCTTTGTCATCCCCTGCGATCAGCCACCAGCTCAGCGCCAAAGAAACAATACTTATTTTGGAGAAAAACAGAGCTGAATATAAAGATCTGTGGGCTATTTTTTTTTTTTTTTGCTTGTTTGTTTTTTCATTTTGCCTACCTTTTACTCTTGTCCCAGTTGCATAAAATGTTCAACTATGAGAACAAAGAATGAGAAAGAAATAAAAGAAATGTGAGTTTCAGACATAGAAAACAAACTTATGGTTATCAAAGGGGGAAAGGTGGAGAGGGATAAATTGGTAGTTGGAATTAACAGATACATACAACTGTATGTAAAATAGATAACAAATAAGGACCTACCATATAGTACAGGGAACTATATTCAGTATCTTGTAAAAACCTTTAATGGAAGAGATTCTGAAAAAAATACATATATTCAGTTATTATATATATTTTTATGTATAAACTCAGTTTGATATATTTGTATATATTCAGTTATGTATATATGTGTATGTACACACAGATGAATCATTTTGCTGAACACCTGAAACTATAATACAACCTTGTAATTCAACTATCCTTCAATTTTAAAAATCAATAAAAAAGAAGCAGGTGTATAAATCAAAAAAGAAGAAAAGAAATGTGAGTGGACAGACTACTCGGAGAGTTTCCTGTAGGACATGAAGGGAGTCCGTTTCCTGGATCCCGAGCCCAGTTCTCTCTGACTTTGTCTTTTGGTCTGTACCCTACCTTTCAGTGAGGCCGTCTAAGGTGGCCCATGCAAGCTTGGAAAAGCAGATCGGGTCTGAAGATGAACTGACACAATAGGGAACAGAGGAGGAGCTCTTAAGAAGGACGCTTCCAGTGAGCAAGCAGATGCAGACGTCTGCCAGTGAGGTGTTTAAACAGGTGGAGGTTGCCTATTTTCTGGTGATTTTTGATTCTGGTCTGAAGGGTTAATTTGGTGCCAGAGCTTTAGCTTTGCTCTGTCCCAGTCTCTGCAAGAAGTGAAGCTGTGAAGCCACTTAGAACCACCACATAAACTGCTTCTAAATGATCAGAAACCTCTGGAGTTCTCCGCTTCAGTTCACTGGATGCCTTTAAGCAACAGAGATTTAAAAGTCCTGAGATTATAGGACCATAAAAATACACATTTACATGTGGTCACATGCAAGGTTTAAGACTGGGAGTGAACCACAAAGGGAATGCTTTATACAAGCACCAAAATTCAGTTCAATTAATGACACAGCAGCTCTAAGAGGAACACGAGGAAAACACCTGAACTGGGGGCTCTTCTGAGCCCTGGGCCTGTGTTCTGGCCCTGCAAGTCCGCACAGTTGTTACTCCCTGCTCTCCTCCTTCTGGGGCCTTCTGCAGCCACATGAAATGCAGCTAGTAAAACAGGTTTCCGTGGGAGGGAGACTTGGGAGTGTCCGAATTTCCTTCTTCTTCTTCTTCTTTTTTTTTTTGCTAAACAATTAAGCAACGAAAACAGTCTGGGAAAATAGAAGACATTTCAGAGCTGGCCATGCATTCTGCCCATGCCAAGATTTCTGTAGCCTTTTGACTCCTAATCCTGTATTTACTTGTTGGCTAAGTTGAATTAATTTATTTAGTCTTAGAGACTGTGGGCTTTCTTTTCATCCATGACGTGTCTCTTCTCTCTCCTCACCTCGAAGGATGGCAGGCTTACCTCAGACGGTAGCTTGGGCATCTCCTGTTACTAGGTTGGAAGAAATGATCTTAGTTTAATGAGCACATTATTCAGTGATTTCAGAATGGAAAGATAGTTAAGTGCTCACTGTGGGCCAGGCCTCATGCAGGATACCTAAGAGGGAAAGACACATGAAGGGACAATCATGGAAAGCCTGGAAAATGGACATGGGGTTAGTGTAAGGGAGGCCATTGAGAGGACTGGGGTCTTATCCGTATCTGGGGACTTGACAAAGATTTCTTGCTGAAATATAAACTGAGGCCCATGGAGTAAGAGGGAGTCCATGAAGCAACAAGGGGAAGGAAGCGCTTTCCAGGAAAAGGGACAGTCTGACTAGGGCTGAGTGCGCGTGTGTACAAACGAATGAAAGTATTGACCATTGCTGGTGCTGTCAGGCATTTGGGATCTCACTGCCAAGAGCAAGAGAGTGAGGTATTCCCCTCACCCTGGGAAGTACTGGGGCTGGGTGATGGGGGGACTTCTGCTTCCCCTGATGTCAGCAATTAGCAGGCATCCCCATCGTACCCCAGGAGGCTGCATGAACCCGTTATGCCTCATTCGACCATGCTTTATCCAGGTCTTCTGAAGTGTCTGTTTTGTTTCTCTACATTATGGGACTTGCCTGGCAGTCCCGTGGTTAAGACTCCACATTTCCACTGCAGGGGGTGCAGGTTCAATCCCTGACTGGGGAACTAGAATCCTGTATGCCACATGGTGTGGCCAAAAAATGAAGAAAAACTTGTACCCACTTGGGGGTTAATACATCATTGGATAAAATAAACTTAGATCCAAGTAGAGAAGGAAAGGGGGCTCATTTGTTCTGTTATATTGGGATTGGGGGAATAATTGGTATCTACCTAATGTTTGCCTTCTAAGCTGGTCCGAGAGAGTTGCTGCCAAGGAAATCTATGAACATATTCATAGATGAGGACATACTAAGGGGCAGAGAAAAACATTTAGCAATTCATGTTCCTTGACCTCTCAGAAGCCCATTATGTAGGCCTTTAGGTTGTAAAGGGTCATTTTCCTTCTCAACACATTTCCCTTAAGGCGTAAATGTTTGGTAATGTGCTCATTAAACATTAACGCCTCAAACAAGCACAAACACCCTTTTTGGTACAGGGAAGAAGTTAGAATTGTGGGATCTAGAGCATTAGCAAGCAGGGGTACATTCTGGAGAGGGGAGGAGAGAGGTCCAAATAGAAGGAACACCCAACATTGAGGGAGCAGAGCAGGATTCATGCAGGACCTTGTCAATTACATGCTGTGTGACTCTGAACTTTCTGGATTTGAAATAGCTCAACTGGAATTCCATCACCTCCACTAGCTTTGTTCATAGTGATGCTTCCTAAGGCCCACTTGACTTCACGTTCCAGGATGTCTGGCTCTGGGTGAGTGATCACACCATCGTGATTATCTGGGTTGTGAAGATCTTTTTTGTACAGTTTTCTGTGTGTTCTTGCCACCTCTTCTTAATATCTTCTGCTTCTGTTAGGTCCATACCATTTCTGTCCTTTATTGAGCCCATCTTTGCATGAAATGTTCCCTTGGTATCTCTAATTTTCTTGAAAAGATCTCCAGTCTTTCTCATTCTATTGTTTTCCTCTATTTCTTTGCATTGATTATGGAGGAAGGCTTTCTTACCTTTCATTGCTATTCTTTGGAACTCTGCATTCAAATGTACATGTCTTTCCTTTTATCTTTTGCTTTTCACTTCTCTTTTTTTCACAGCTGTTTGTAAGGCCTCCCCAGACAGCTATTTTGCTTTTTTGCATTTCTTTTCCATGGGGACGGTCTTGCTCCCTGTCTCCGGTACAATGTTTTGAACCTCAGTCCATAGTTCATCAGGCACTCTGTCTATCAGATCTAGTCCCTTAAATCTATTTCTCACTTCCACTGTATAATCATAAGGGATTTGATTTAGGTCATACCTGAATGGTCTAGCGGTTTTCCCTACTTTCTTCAATTTAAGTCTTGAGTTTTGCAATAAGCTGTTCATGATCTGAGTTACAGTCAGCTCCTGGTCTTGTTTTGCTGACTGTATAGAGCTTCTCCATCTTTGGCTGCAAAGAATATAATCACTCTGATTTCGGTGTTGACCATCTGGTGATCTCCATGTGTAGAGTCTTCTCTTGTGTTGTTGGAAGAGGGTGTTTGCTGTGGCCAGTGTGTTCTCTTGGCAAAACTCTATTAATAGCCTTTTCCCTGCTTCAATCTGTACTCCAAGGCCAAATTTGCCTGTTACTCCAGGTGTTTCTTGACTTTGTATTTTTGCATTCCAGTCCCCTCTAATGAAAAGGACATCTTTTTTGGGTGTTAGTTCTAAAAGGTCTTGTAGGTCTTCATAGAACTGTTCAACTTCAGCTTCTTCAGCATTATTGGTTGGGGCACAGACTTGGATTACTGTGATATTGAATGGTTTGCCTTGGAAACGAACAGAGATCATTCTGTCATTTTGTAGATTGCATCCAAGTACTACATTTCATACTCTTCTGTTTACTATAATGGCTACTCCATTTCTTCTAAGGGATTCTTGCCCACAGTAGTAGATATAATGGTCATCTGAATTAAATTCACCCATTCCAGTCCATTTTAGTTTGCTGATTCCTAAAATGTCAATGTTCACTCTTGCCATCTCCTTCCAATTTGCCTAGATTTATGGACCTAATATTCCAGGTTCCTATGCAATATTGCTCTTTACAGTATCGGACTTTGCTTCCATCACCAGTCACATCCACAACTGGGTGTTGTTTTTGCTTTGGCTCCATCTCTTCATTTTTTCTGGAGTTATTGCTCCACTGATTTCTCCACTAGCATGTTGGGCATCTACTGACCTGGGGAGTTCATCTTTCAGTGTCCTATTTTTTGCCTTTTCATACTGTTCATTGGGTTCTCAAGGCAACTATACTGAAGTGGTTTGCCATTCCCTTCTCCAGTGGACCACATTTTGTCAAATTTGGAAAACTCAGCAACGGCCACAGGACTGGAAAATGTCGGTTTTCATTCCAGTCCCGAAGAAAGGCAATGCCAAAGAATGCTTAAACTACCACACAGTTGCACTCATCTCACACACTAGTAAAGTAATGCCCAAAATTCTCCAAGCCAGACTTCAGCAATACATGAACTGTGAAATTCCAGATGTTCCACCTGGTTTTAGAAAAGGAAGAGGAACCAGAGATCAAACTGCCAACATCCACTGGATCATCGAAAAAGCAAGAGTTCTAGAAAAATATCTATTTCTGCTTTATTGACTATGCCAAAGCCTTTGACTGTATGGATCACAATAAACTGTGGAAAATTCTGAAGGAGATTAATACCAGACCACCTGATCTGCCTCTTGAGAAACCTCTATGCAGGTCAGGAAGCAAAAGTTAGAACTGGACATAGAACAACAGACTGGTTCCAAATCAGTAAAAGAGTACGTCAAGGCTGTATATTGTCACCCTGCTTGTTTAACTTATATGCAGAGTACATATGAGAAATGCTGGGCTGGAGGAAGCACAAGCTGGAATCAAGATTGCCGGGAGAAAACCTCAGATATGCAGATGACACCACCCTTATGGCAGAAAATGAAGAACTAAAGAGACTCTTGATGAAAGTGAAAGTGGAGAGTGAAAAAGTTGGCTTAAAACTCAACATTCAGAAAACTAAGATTATGGCATATGGTCCCATCACTTCATGGCAAATAGATGGTGAAACAGTGGAAACAGTAGCTGACTTTATTTTTCTGGGCTCCAAAATCACTGCAGATGGTGATTGCAGCCATGAAATTAAAAGATGCTTACTCCTTGGAAGGAAAAGTTATGACCTACCTAGACAGCATATTAAAAAGCAGAGACATTACTTTGCTAACTAACAAACGTCCATCTAGTCAAGGCTATGGTTTTTCCAGTAGTCATGTATGGATGTGAGAGTTGGACTATTAAAGAAAGCTGAGCACTGAAGAATTGATGCTTTTGAACTGTGGGTGTTGGAGAAGACTCTTGAGAGTCCCTTGGACTGCAAGGAAATCCAACCAGTCCATCCTAAAGGAGATCAGTCCTGGGTGTTCATTGGAAGGACTGATGCTAAAGCTGAAACTCCAATACTTTGGTCACCTGATGTGAAGAACTGACTCATTGGAAAAGACCTTGATGGTGGGAAAGATTGAAGGCAGGAGGAGAAGGGGATGACAGAGGATGAGATGGTTGGATGGCATCACTAACTCAATAGACATGAGTCTGAGTGAACTCCGGGAGTTGGTGATGGACAGGGAGGCCTGGCGTGCTGCAGTCCCCAACCTCTTTGGGGTTGCAAAGAGTCGGACATGACTGAGCGACTGAACTGAACTGAACTGAACTGAGCTTTCTGGGGATCAAGTCAAATCAAAACAAATAATGAGTGTAATGTGTTTAGCACACTGTTGGGCAGGTAAAGGGGACTCAGTAAGTATGGACTGTTGTTGTGAACTATGGAGTACCTATTTTGTGGTTAGGACATTGAGTGGAAAAACTGCAACTGCCTTGGGTTGCTGTTGGGGGTGGGGAGTATATTGTACTGAAGATGTCATGGGGGGAAGAGGGAAGTCCATTTCCCTCTTGTCTCCAAGGTCAGATGGCATGATAGAGAACACAGGGACCAGAGGAGTGATAACTCCAGTAATTCTTGTTATGGATGTCAGTCCATAATGACTTAGGGGCAGCCCTGACCTGAGCACTGCAGAGAGTTCTGGTGTGAAGCTAGCTAAGCAGCAACAGTTTGGCTTGTTGCTGTCACAGGACTTGTTTCTTTCCAGGTGTTCCATGGAATGCTCTAGAACATTTATGAATTGAAAAGGCTGTGCAGAATCATACTTACAGACTTAGAGAATGAGCTTATGGTTACCAGGGAGGAAGGGTAGGGGGAGGGATAGTTAGGCAGTTTGGGATGGATGTGCGTGTGTGTGCGTGTGTGTGTGTTAGTCACTGAGTCATATCTGACTCTTTGCGACCCCATGGACTGTAGCCCACCAGGGTCCTCTGTCCATGGAATTCTCCAGGGAAGAATAATGGAGTGGTTAGCCATTCCCTTCTCCAGGGGATCTCCCCAACCCAGAAATCAAACCTGAGTCTCCCACATTGCAGGCAGATTCGTTAACATCTGAGCCACCAGGGAAGCTCATGGCCATGTACACACTCCTATATTTAAAAGGGATAACCAACAAAATCCTACTGAATAGCACAGAGCCCTCTGCTCAATGTTTTGTGGCAGCCTGGATGGGAGGGGGGTTTGTGGAGAGTGGATACGTGTATATGTATTTCTGAACCCCTTCACTGTTCACCTGAAACTATCACAATATTGTTAATTGGCTATACTCCAATATAAAATAAAAGTGAAAAAAAGTTAAAATATGAAAAAAAGGCTGTACACATGGCTGGTATTACTATTACCTTGTATTAACTGGAGAAGTGGTCCTACTTAGGAGACTACTTATAGACAGGACATACTGGGTACAACCCAAATTCCCCATCCCTTTTCCTTCCCATTTTGAAGCATATGTTCATGCTTATTCACTGTTACTGGATCTGGAGCACAGACTTCTAGCTCTCCTATCTCTTCTTTGCCGATATCCAAAATTTCATGAAGGCTATCCTGGGATACCTAAGCAGTTGTGGGAAGAAAATGTAAGTCAGAAGTCAAAATGGGGGATGAAGGAAAATTAGGATTTGTTACAGAAATTTAAATTAAGCATACCACAGAGCAGGGAGCTGAATCACAGAGCATGGAAGTGAAACCCACGTGCATCTGATAATGCGGACGCTGTCCAGTGGCTAATTACATGTCCATGGTCCTCATGTTTTCTATGGGGTCTGTGATGCTCCCTCAAACTCACACTCCTTGTATTCACTTTTTGGCTTGTATTCTTGTGGCTGAATATTTTGTGTATGTGGAATGGGGATAATTATCTGAAGAAGCATCACCAGATGGTGAAAATGAAGACAATGGAAGATTCTGACTGTTGGTAGGCGTGTGGGGTGCTGCCGGTGGGAGTCGAAATTGACACAATCCTTGGAAAAATGCTTGGAATTCTTACTAATGCCGAATATAAACCTCTCCAGGGCTCAGTAAGTCTAATTTTTGCTACGTACTCAACAGAAATGCATAAACTAGTTAGTAAAAGATGTGTAGTAGAATGTTCAAATATGCTCAAAACTGGAATTGCCCAAATGTCTATCAGCAATACAACAGATTGATAAATTGTGCCATGTTCCTAGAATGGGGTGCTCTGCAGTACTGAGTATGAGAGATCTAATCTCAATTTACATCCATCAATTATAGCTAAACCAAACCGAAAATTAGAGGTAAATGCTGAACAAAAGAAGCCGGTTACAAAAAAGAACACACTGTATGATTTTAGTTATATGAAGTATTAAAGACAGACACCGCTAATCTGTGCTGTTTAGAAGTCAGGATGGTGGCCACCTTGGAAGACTAGTGACCAGAGGAACGCACGACCAGAGGCTTCTCGTGTGGGTGACTCATGTTCTCTTTCTTAGTCTGGGTGTTGGTTGGTTGCAAAAGTGTGTTCAGTTTGTGAAAATTCACTGAATTGTAGGCTGAAGTGTATTTTTCAGTATATTTCCAATGTTACGTTTCAATATGTTATTAAAATGTTGGCAAGAATAAGTTCAGTATTTCTACTATATTTACCTTGCCATTCTAGAGAGAATTAGCAATTTTTGTGTCACCAAGCTGCCCAGCTAAGTCAACCAGCTACAGACAATTCCTGCAGTCCTTAAATTTATACAACATTTCAAACAGAATAGAAAATTTTCATGTCATTATTTCAGGATGATAGAGTCAATGTCTTCATCTAAAAGCTGAAGCTATGGGAGGGAGTTTTTTTTAAATTTTAAAATGCTAATCCAATGCAGCAATAGATGGGATTTCATAAAGTAGCAAAAACTCGAAATTATTAGAGTGATACTGTAAGAAAAACATATCTACAAAGCAAATGTGCAATTTTCAAATAATTTTGAACCCCAAATTTCATGTGGATCTCTTAATAAAGAGCAGGGAAAATTGACAACATAAATCTTCAAAATCTGAGGCTAGAAATATTACCCTCATAGGGCTATTGCAAGTATTAAAGAAGATCTTGCATATAGTAAGTTTCCTGACAGTGGCAGGCACTTAGAGCACCGGCAGTCCGAAGCCCCTGATTGAACTTGAAATCAGGGAAAGGAGGAAAAATGAACAATTACTAAGCAAGCATTATGTGTCAAGTGTTACTCATAAATTCATAAGCGGCTGTGTAAGTCATCTTACTTAATCTGCTATCCACCCTGTGGGATAAAAGTGGCTTTCCCCATTGTCCACGTAAGGTCAGTGTGGTTCAGAGAGCCAGGTAGGCGACATCACAGAACCATAGGAAACACAGTGATATTTGAAGCCAAGCTTGCTTCCTTCCAAAGCTCATTCCACAAGAGCTCTCCACCTCCCAGTTAGGTAGGAAACTAACCAAGTTGTAGTGTAATTTTCCTAAACATAGCGGTTTCCTCCTGAGGTAGGAATCGTCTGCTCAGCTGGTTTCCATAGTACCATTTTCCTTGTTGAGTTGACTTAGCAGTAAAATACGTTTTGAATAAAGTGGGCAGAGGGTTCCAGAGGACAGCAGGGAAGTCTCAAAGGACCTTGTGATTGGGGCTTGCACTGTTGGAGTTGTTATGCTTTGCAGTAATTGCATATTGAATAAATAATTCCAATTTCCACAGAGTGGGATGTCTGGACCCTCTGACTTTTACTACTTATTGACTTATTTTATCAGGTTTATCAGTTTAACAACTAAAACACACTTTCCTCTGGTCAAGAGTTTCCCAGGAGTATATTAGAAAAAGTGGTAGATACAAATTTGTTAATATCCACTTTCACCTCTGCTCAAAGAAAAATAATAAGTCCAGGTATGGGCCAAAAATAACTTTTACTGAAATAGGTCTGGAAGCTCAACTCTGGTCCTTGCAACCAAGATGTAGTGTGGACTGTTTTCTTTGCAAATTAGAACTTTGCCAATGTCTGCTGGCCTGATGCCTCTGACAGCTACACAGAGAAAGGCATGGGAAGATGACATGGCAGAGGGACCTATACCTGTGATTCCAAGCACCATTTTGTTGTTATTTAGTTGCTCAGTCATGTCTGACTTCTTGAACCCCTATGGATTGTAGCCCACTAGGCTCCTCTATCTATGGGATCCTCCAGACAAGAATACTGGCGTGGGTTGCCATGCCCTTCTCCAGGTGATCTTCCCTACTCAGGGATTGAACCTGTGTCTCCTGCCTTGGCAGTCTGATTCTTTACCACTGAGCCAACTGGGAAGCCCAATCTTCATTTTAGACCCCTGTAATATACCTGCTCTTTTAATTTAGAAAGAGAAAATCAACATCATGGAGGTCAAGAAACATCCTTACTGCTGCATAAATATTAAATGATAGAATCAGAATGTCAGTCTATCTTATGGACTGGCAACTTTACTCTGTAAAGGGCCAGTTAGTAAATGTTTCAGCTTTGTGGGCCATACAGTCTCTGTTACAACAACTCAATTCTTCTGTTGTAGTCAGGGCAGTCACTGACAGTCTATGAGGAAGTAGATGTGCCTATATTCCAATACGGTTTTATTTATGGACATTCAAATTTGATTCTCATAAATTTCTTGTGTGTCTCCAACTCATATATGTTCTTGAATTTTTTTAATTATTTAAAAATGTAGAGACCATTTTCAGCTTGCAGGTATACACAAACAGGTGTGGAGCCAGATTTGGCTCACATGCCATAGTTTATTGACCACTGGTTTTTTTTTTTTCTGATCCCAAAGCTCAGGAAAACTATTTTGACTTAGCAACTGGTTTTATCTTAAGTTCCTTGGAATCAGAACCTCCCTGTGAAGCAAGACTTGGCTTTATGTTCAATATACTTTGACTTTTGAAAGGAGACCTTTGGCACACAGTAGAGGATGATGAGGCTTCCCTCATGGCTCAGACAATAAAGACCCTGCCTGCAATGCAGGAGACCCAGGTTTGATCCCTGGGTTAAGAGGATCCCTTGGAGAAGGAAATGGCAAGCCACTCCAGTTTTCTTGCCTAGAGAAGCCCATGGATAGAGAAGCCTGGTGGGCTACAGTCCATGAGTTCGCAAAGAGTCAGACATGACTGAGCAACTAATAAGCACAGGTATAGATATAGAAGGATGGTGAGTATGTGTGTGTGTGAGAGAGAGAGAGAGAGACGGAGAGAGAGACGGAGAGAGAGAGGGAGAGGAAGGAAGCACAAAGAACAGAAAGCAACAAGAAATCATCTTTTTCCTCATATCAACTGACAGATACTGACACTCCGTTTTTCAAAATCTAGAATGCCTTGCTACCTGTAGTCTAAAATAGGAGGGAATTAAAGTATTGTCGGCATGAAGATTGATTTTATTATAACGAATAGGCAGAACTGTTTGTTCCTGGTGGGTGCAATTCAATGGATGTCTCACTTGGAATTTGTAAATCTTATCACTGGGTCATGAAAGGTCATGGGGCTTTGCAGGTGTTGTCTAACTGAGTCTTATGGATGGTATCTGCTGGGGTCCTCCGTGTTATCTACTGCTTCATTAGGTTCTGGGGATGTCAATTCATGGATCCGGAAGGCATAGCTGTGTTCATGACTGAACCGACAGGAATCTTGGCACAGGTTCACCCAGGACAGGCAGATACCATTGGAGGACTGTGCATGAAGAGAGGGCAGAAATAATTGGCACTGTGAAATGTTAAACTGCTAGGAATCCTTGGGCAAACCCACCTTGTGAGAAAATGGACATCTAGATGTTAGCCAATTCGTGCTGAAGCCAAGGCTGATATTTGCACAGATATTGATTTTTTTTTCTCTACTTAGAATTGAGGTTAGTTTAAGATGTTCAAAAGGCCTTAAGCTTGGTTTCCCCATAGAGATTTCAAAATAACAATATCAAGTCATGCAATAAGGGAAGGAAGTCCCAAAGAGTTCTAATTTCCCCCACTATGACTCTTTGTGATGCTTTATAAAATGACAAAAATCAAATTCAAAGGGAGAATTGTTTTTTCCTACTTTGTAGTGCTTTAGCAATCAATGGTTGGTTGAGCCCTTCCCCAAAGCCTCTTGATTCATTTTTGGTGGCATTCCTAGGGAACTCCCACAATATCTTGTGGGTCTATGGAAACCATGTGTAAGCCTCCAGTGTATCATGTACATCAGAGACCTATCACATGGAAACGTCCTGTTCCAAGAGTTCCTTGGAACTTTGGAAGCATTTTTCTTATAAAGCCATGTTCCAAAGAACGGTTATCTCCCTAGGTCATCAGAAAACTTCCTGAAACCCCTTGTGGCTGAACTGGAATGAGAGAGCTCAGAGGCTGCTGAGGCCCCAACTGCTAAGCCTTGGTGAGGCAGCTCCTTGGTTTGGGAAACTCTAGGGACTCGGCTGCATCCTGTCCTCCTCCTTTTGGGAGCACTTGGCAGCCACTGAGTGGCGAGAGGAGGAGGGCCTGTGGGAGTGGGGGCTGAGAGCGGAGAGCTGAGGCCTCCTTTGGAAACAGTCTAGGAAGGCTCCATGTTAAAGGGGAAAGGAGGAGACAGGAAACCTCCATTAAATTGTTTATAAGTTGAATTGTTTCTAAGGCCGGAACTGACAACTGTTTTTACAAAGTAAAAAAGGAGGCAATGAGCTCCACCCCTTTCATTCAGGCATCTCCAGTGCTTAAGAAGATCAGAGTACAGTTTTCTTTGGACAGATGGGTTTCAAAAATTTGAATGTTGGGCAGTGTATGTGAAGTCGCTCAGTTGTGTCCAACTCTTTGCGACCCCATGCACCGTAGCCTACCAGGCTCCTTTGTCCGTGGCATTTTCCAGGCTAGAGTACTGGAGTGGGTTGCCATCCTTCTCCAGGGGGGATATTCCCAATCCAGGGTTCGAACCGGAGTCTCCCGCACTGTGGGCAGATGCTTTACCATCTGAGCCACCAGGAGGCCTCTCTTCTAATCTGAAGATTTTGGAGGTTACTGCTGATGCTGTTTGAATAGGACTGTGATATTCACGGACTGTGGAGTGGTTCAGATTGCTGCCTAAGCAAACAATTATTTTGTTTTTGCTTCTCCGGTTAGACAAGGGAACGTGTTTTGCATTCTATCAGCTGGCCTTTTATTGTTTTTCATGTTGGGACAAATGTTCTTTGAGAGGTGGGGTCTTGTTTGAGGAAATGTCATGCTGTCCAGCTTAGATTTATTGGTGACTGTGGCAGGTGCCAAATGTTTCAAGAAGTTGGTGTATGCATTTATTTTCCTCTCCTTTGGAAGATTTTTCTGGAACCAGGATATGTTCTCTTCAGGCAGAAAGCAAATATATTATACTTAAACCAGTGTATGATAGAAAAACCTAAAGAAGGCTTGTAGTGGATGCATTTACATCATCTGAAAGGCATTTTATGCACCAAGCTCCAAAGCCAGGAAAGGCAGCTAAACAAGGAACAGTCTTTTCAGGCATAGGCTTGTGGTGTATGATGTCTGGGTGGGCCAATGAGGCATGATTTATGTGGGTATCGTTAAGTCTGGCTGGTTCTGAAATATTTGTCCTCTGATGTCCAGAAATTCCCATCTTTGGCACAGTCCTCAGAGAAGCACTGACTTAGCCCAGCTTTCTCACTATGACCCCCATGAGCAGGTCAAATTCAATGTGAACCTTTTGGTGGGGAATGCTTTGGAGGCTTATGTTTTATCCTAAAAATTGCTAGGAATTTCCATCCTTTCCATAACATGTTTTACCTGCCCTTAAATCTTTGACTAAAGCTGATGTTCCAGGAAGATGGGCCACATTGATCCTGCAGCCCTGAACACTCCCAGGAATACTGTCTTGTCTCCTCCAGAGCAGGGAGATCTTGTTTTGAGAAACGAGAATTTCAAGCATTATCCAATTGGTGGTCCAGCCGTTGTCCTTTGAAATGTACAAATCCTCCCTTGGAACAATCATGTGTGAGTTCCTCTTTACATAAGGAGGAGATAATTTGTCACAGGAGTTAATTGCCATTTTGGAAAACAGCACTCCGGCCTCTGAGGGATTGGAAACTAGAAAACCTTCGGTGATGATAAAGGGGGAGGCTTGAAAATAGAAGGGTAAACTTGGGTGGAGATGTGGGGAATCTGGTTGAAGGAGGAGGTGCGGGGTGGGGCTGAGGGAGAAACAGGAGCCAAAAAAAAAGGGTGTCGGTGTAAGTGGCAAATTTTGGCTGAGGTTTTATTTAAAAATGGCTTTTCATTCTTCCGAATCAGTCTCCAACCTCAATTCCGTTCTTTAGCTTTGACTCCAATGCCTGAATTCCAATGGCAGCATGTCCATCTGGAGACCCAGGTCGGCAGAGCCTCGATGCTAACTCACCTGAGTGTGGCCCTGCCCACCCTCTCCTCTGCTGCTTCTCCGCTTGGTGGTTCCTAGGCAACTCTTTGGCTTCATTTCTGACACCACCGACTATGTGTTGCAGACTGGAGCCTGGGAGTCTGCATTTTTTCCTTCTCCCAACCTCTCAGGCACACATCCAATTGATCATGAAATCTAACCAAGCAACCTCAGAAACAATCTTTAGTTTTCTGTAGAAACTAGGGTTCCTGCAGGAATTGCTCAAAGGGCTGAGTGGTGGAGAGCTTTATGAAGAGCCCGCTCACAGAGCAGGGATGAGGAAGCTGAGAGTGAACAACTGAAGACCCAGGGACAGCTGTGGGATGCTATTAACCCTCTGGGGGAGAAGGGGCAAGGGCAGCTGGGGAATTCTTACAGGTCCCTTATGTGTGAGCTTGACGGTCTGGAAGAAGGGCCACAGAGCCCCAGTTCGAGTTCCCTGAGTCACACAGCAAATTCCCACTGGTGATCTATTTTACATGTTACATACTAGTCATGACTAGTCTTGTGTGCAAATCATAACTGTCTTTGAGTATCTTTCTAATTTTAAAAGATGATGCATTGTTTTTCTTTTTCTACAAAACTTCCCCATCTTTGCTCATGGTTGGCTTTAAAGGAACCTAACCTGAGACATTTTAGTGTACTCTTTCAGCATTGACTTGCCTTTGAATATGCTATTATTTGTGTTTGGGTTCCCCTTTCTTTTTATAAACATTTGAAACGATAAAGGAAAAAAAAGAATAAAATGTTAATGCCTCCTTCATTACCAATGCCTGCCACATACCTACATAGGCCATTTCACATGACTGAAATCACATACATATTGTACTGTGACTTGCTTCTTATTTAAATAATAAACCTTTATATTCCAGGATATATTTTGGATATACTATAATTATTTAAACATTTCTGTTATTGATGAATGATTAAGGTGCTGATACTTTTTCCTCTCAGATAGAAAATGCTACAATAACTGGGTACATGTCTTTGTACACGTGTTAGTCATCTTGCGGATAAGAGTTTCTGCTTGGATTTTTTTAGTTGTAAGAGAAAACACCCTAACCAGTTTAAGCAGAAAGCAAACCTAAGGGTGGAGATGGTGGATCTGGCCTTAGAATCAGCTGCTGGGGCTCAAGAGGTCCCATCCACTCACCCCCAACTGCTCTTGTCCTCTGTGGTGCTCTGTTCCCAAGGCCTTTTCAGCGGCAAAGTGGCAGCCAGGAATTCTATGCTGCGCCGCTCAACACTCTAAGCCCATTGGAAAACAGAGGGCAATTTTCTTTCAGTAATCTTAGCAAATGTCCCCAGATTGTGTCACTTTGATTCACACACCCATCCCCAAACCAATTCCTGTGTCAGGAGGCATGTAATGCTTTTATTGGCCAGGCCTAGGAACACACCCCCTAGTAACCTGAATTGAAGATGGGGCAGGGGGAGATTCCCCAGCATTACTCTTGCTCTTATTTCTAGAAGGGGGAAGGAACACTGCCTCACAGGAGAGGGAACCATCATGGACCCTTGCAAATTGAAATATAGGGTTAGAGTATGCATTACAAATTTTTGATAGCTACTGCCAGATAGCTCTCTTGAAATTGTACCTCAATTTATATTCCCAGCACCAGTAGGGATCCACAGTCCCTTTATCTACAGTCTTAAGACACTGGATGTTATCAGTATTTTAAATTTTAACTGAACAGAGGGCTAAAAATGCTATATCACTTTTTAAATTTGATTCCTCTGATGCCCAGTGATAGTGAGTACCCTTTCATATGTTGAGCCAATCTTTCCATTTCTTTTTCTGTGAAATCCCTGTGTATATTTTTTGGTCAACATTTTATTAGGTTTCTTTTTTTTCTTATTGTTTGTATCAGCTCTTTATATATTAAGGACTTTAGAAGTGTGAGCTTCTTGAAGGTGGAGACTCAAAAATGAGTGAATGAATGATTGAGAGAATGAGTGAATAAATGAGTGAGTTAATAGTTTCCTTTTTCCTGTTTGGTAGTAGGACCTGAGGGATAGTGAAATATCCCTTTTCCAGTATATTTTTCTGGAAATTTCCCCATAGAGTTTCTCAGTAAGCTTTTTTGTAGGCTGTGAGGAACAACTGAATCAAGTTAATATGGGGAACATCATTCTGCATTCCTTTTCAGAAGTTTCCCTCATATTCTCTTGCCCTCACACATCCCATGGATAACTGCACATGACCTACTGTGTGTGGTTCAGTCTCACACACACATCCACCCACTCTGAAGCAAAGGCCCTAGAGCTCTGTTGAGACCCGTGCCTGCCACGGGAGTCAGCTAGTACGTTGCCTGGTTAAACATCCATCCAGGATTTCAGAGGGACTTGAAAATGATTGTTTTGGCTGGAATCCTGGGTTTGAGGTTTCTTCATGTAGGACTCTGAAAAAAGGTTTTGGAAACATCTCTAATCCCAAAGTATGTATTTGGGAGGCTGCCTTCGCCATTACCCACCTAATAATTTAGGCTCCCAGGGCCGTCTCACCCAAGGGCATTCACTGCTTTGGCCGAGTCAAAAGGAACTGATGCGGGGAACGGAGGACCTGGGTTCCAATGCCGTTCTCAGTGGGCAAGTTATTCACCACCTGAAGCCCCATTTTCCTTATCTTAAAATATGATGGTTGAAATGGACGACGTCTATGTCCCTGTCCCACTGCAATATTCTGAGTGCGATTCTGAATTCTGCTCTGCCACCAACCGTGTGTCCTCGGAGCTTTGCCTATTACTCATGAGAATGTCAACATCTGGGTAAATAGATATTTTGGGGTCAGCTCTAAAAAACCCCAAAGTACGTACTGCATGTTGATTTTGGCATGTGGACAAGCCTGAGCAGGACCGTGTCAAGCATTTCACCATGATAGCTGCTGAAGGGAAGGCCCAGGGTGGCAGTCTGGGTAGCTGTTGGGGTGATGAGACCAGTGGGGTCCTGTGGCACAGATGACTCTGCAGGAGAGGAGGCAGTGAAAGGCCCGGGAGTAAATCTACGAATCATAAAAAAATCATTAGACCCATGTTGGGAACTGCTTATGACACTGTCTCAAAGCCACATTCTCAGGCAACAGGGAAAGCTGTAAATAGATCCACAGTTATCCAAGCATAGCAGAATAAAACTACAGGACGCCAAGTCAAACAGGCTCAGCCAACGTTTTGGGTGAAATCGTTGAATATTGCTCAGGCTTTCAGAGTGGGAGGGTCTGTTCAGAAGACTCACGACTGCGGGTCCCTAGGAGACAGCTCCAGGCAGCACGGCTGGCTCTGCCCTCCCACCAGGAGCCAGCTCAGTGCAGAAAAACCAGAGGCAAAGACACTTTCTAAGGGGTGGCCTCATCCCTGGAGGACTTGTAGCATCGCTCTGTTGTTACTCAAGTGAAAAAAATGTAAAAAGCATGGGAGGCTCCCAAGCCTCCATGACTGAGAATTAGAGTAACATGGTGGCATCTCAAAAAACTTTTAACGTAATTTCAAACTCCTAGAAAACTTGCAGCTGTACTGTACACCATTTACATCAGTGTTTGACCAATTCTCCCTCCCATCCTTTCTCTCCCTCTTTCTCTCTTTTTCTTCTTTCTTTTCCTTCTGTCTTTCTCTTTCCTTCTTTCTTTCCCTCTTGCTTTTTTTTGCGGTATTGCTTTCTCTTTCCTTTCTTATATACATATATATTCCTCCAGGAAGGTTTGCAGATAACTTGTATAATTAATGACTCTTTAAATATTTTAGTGCATATTTCCATATTTCCTGAAAATGAGGACGCTCTCTTATATAATCATTGTGCCATTATCAAAATTAAGAGTTAACACTGACACGGGGCTACTGTCTAGACATCACTCAGATCCCCAATTGTCCTAATAATATTCTTTACAGTAACAGAAAATCCAGGATCCCATATTGCCTTTAGTCTGTTTTCATCTGGAAGAGCTTCTTAGTCTTTCTTTGTCTTTTGTGATGTTTTTGATGAATACAGGCCAGTTATTTTGTGGAATGTCCCTCAATTTGGGTCTGTCTGATGCTGTGGAATTTCCTTTCTGCTTCGTGCACTGCCTCCTGAAGTACAAATGCCTGGTTGGGATGTGACTGGCTGCAGGAAACTGCTTCCCCAGTCCAACAGTCTAGAGCGCATGCAAACTCCCCTTTGCCCTGTCTTGGGGGTTTCCTCTCCATTCTCCTCAACCATGGTTTCTTCTCCTGCAAGCATTGTGGAAAAGTCAGATAATTTGCTCGCTGGAATTTGGACTCACCATACAGTTGCCCATAGACACAGTGCTGAATATGGCAGATGATTCTTTGGTTCTATCAGAATTATACAGAAGAGCATTAAATACCCAGTAAAAGGCTGTGGAACAGATTCAAGATGTGTAACTTAGGTTCTTTGGGGAAATAAACTTTGAGTTCTAAACAAATCTATGCACAAATTAACTTCTGGAGCTTATAATGGACTCTGCAGGGGGTTTCTATTTGTTTTATGATTCAATTTTCTGTCATACAATTCCATCTTGGCCTCTGCTTGAATGGATTTCATTACTGAGGCCCCCACATAGCTTTCCTCTAAAGCAGTTTTCCCCTACAAGTTGATCCCATGTCATGAAATCTGGAAATGAAAATGATACAAGCTTCCAGTGAATCTATACATGATTTATCAGCTCACTGACCCTGACATTTCACTAACAAATGAAGGAGGTTGGAAGAATATGGGAAGAGGTGGGATGAGAGACCTCTCTCACCAAGTGTTTCATCTGTGACTTGACACACAATTGAGAGTGTTCTCAAGGACTAGGACTTTTCTCGGCAAACCTGCCAGTCAGCTGAGGAATTTTCTTGATGTGAACCACAGTCAGATTCTTAGCAGTGCAGTGATTGTTACACATTGCAATTTAATCTGGGAATGGTTTCCAATGTCACCCCTGAAAAGGACCTTGACAAGTTCATCTGGTAGGAGGGACATCTCCAGTTTTAACCAGTAAACAGAAGCCAACATATATAAATACTCGAGTGAATAATTCTTAGGACACAGATCAGAATTAAATCAGTTCTTGAAACACAGTTCCAGTGATCAGGTGTTTGGAATCATGCAAGACTTGCAGAGTTCCATTTCTGTGTCATGTGAAGAACAAGCTCGTGTTTTACAAGCCATTGGTGACTGTGGATAGACCTCCTTTTCAATCAATCACTCAATTATTATTTTAGGGACAGTGTAGAGAATATCTGTTCTAGAAACCAGAAGGATGATATCCTAATTGTTAATCACTTGCTGGGAACTAGGTACTAAGACACTACAGAGCCCCAGGGTTAGAAATAGAAATGAAAAATAATCCTTATTCACAATGAACAGTAACTGTAGGAGAAGAAAAGATAAACTAAAACAGAGGTAATTCCTCTTTGAAGCGCAGCATGAAGCATGAAGGGGCTTCTGGTGCTAGTGGCAGAATGAAATCCACCTGCCAGTGCAGGAAACATGAGAGTCACGGGTTTGATCCCTGGAGGAGGGCATGGCAACCCGCTCCAGTGTTCTTGCCTGGAGAATCCCCTGGACAGAGGAGCCTGGTGGGCTACAGTACATAGGGTCGCAAAGAGTCAGACATGATTGAAGTGACTTGCATGCATGCACACATGAAGCATTAAAAATGAAAGAAGAATAGAGGGTTAGGTAGAGATGAACAGTAGCTAACTCAGCTAAAATTGGTGTAAGGAAAACTATGGTGAGAACGCCCAAAGGAGGTTATGACTAAGCTGAGTTTGCAGAATGGAGAGAAGCCAGGCAGGTGGATCGGGAAGGGAAGGGCGCCACAGGCAGAGGTCATAGCATGTTTAGCACTTAATGGGGCTGATGGCTGGGACTTTGGGGGACTGTAAGTTGTTCAAACTGGGTGGAGGTGGGGGAGAAGCAGGAAGTGAAGCTGAAAGAGTCAGAAAGAGAAGATCAGGGAGATCTTATAGATCGTGGAAGAGACTCGAAACATCATCTCAAGGTTACTCAGAGTCATCAAAAGGACTTCAGAAAAAGGCAGGGGTTACTGAATGGTAGGCGTTGGGGGGTCATAGATATAGAGGCAGGCAAAGCAGCTAGGACACTGTTGTAATAGAATACGGAGCAATAATAATGACCTAAATTAAGATGATGGCTCTGAGAGTAAAGGAAATAGTATAGATTAGAAGGGTGTTTCAGAGATGGAGGCATTAAGACTTGGTGACTGATGGGATATGAAGTTTATGAAGAAGCATCAATTAAGGATGACACTAAGATTTCAGCCTTTGGTGACTAGGAAAGGGGTGATATTACTGTTCTCTACAGTAGAGAAGCTACTAGCTGCTTTGCAGGAGAACAAAGATTTTTGTGCATATGGAGTTTGATGTGCCGGAGGGACATCCAAGTGATGATACAAGAAGTTGGAGGTTGGGTTCCAGATCACTGTAAGAACTAATGTCGAAGAAAAGACATTTGGATGCTGTTGGTACAGAAGTGGTAATACAATGAATAGGAACAGATGAGCCCAGGAAAATGTCTACAGTGAGACAAGAGGGATTCAGTGAACAAGCATTTCAAGGGTGGGATTAGGAAGAGGATTTTGACAAGGAGAGACTGAGAGGAAGCGGTAAGAGAAGTAGGAGGGAAACCAAGAGACAGGGCGTTCATTGAAGACGGCCAAGGAGCAAGTAGGAAGGGCATCGTGGAGGCACGGATGTCTTATGACAAAGTGAAAAATGGCTTTATCGTAAGGTTTGCCCATCACAGGTCATAGGTGCCCTTAAGGAGAGAGCTTTCTGTGGATTGGTGGGGGCAGAAGAGGCTGGTTGAGAAGAGGGGAGAGTTAGTGTAGGTGAAACTGTCCAGCAGCTTGTTGGAGAGAAGGCATAGAAGACAGTAAGAGGGTACAGGTTCTAGATGAGGGGGTAGTGAGGGAAATCTGGCTTATATGCTGGAGTAAAACATCCAAGGGATAAAGACTAAGGAGAAGTTTGAGGAGGGAAAGAGTCAAAGACGCTGCATCTAATGCAGTTATAGGACCCTGGACAAGACCCTTCACCTCCCTAAACTGCAGTCTTTTTTGGTTTTTCTTTGACTTCACTAGTGCATTTTGGTGGTGTGCTCCATGTTGGTACCGGTAGATTGCTTAATTCTTCTTACTGATTGCATATTATTCCATTGTATGAATTACCTGTAATTTATTTAGCTGGCTCCTTAATGATGAGTCAGATGGATTACATGGTTTCCAATATTTTGCTGTTATAGGCAATTCTATTATATCTCATTTATCACAGGTGCAGTATATCTATAGAATAAATATTTAGAAATGCTATTGCTAGGTCAAAGGGCATGTGAAATTTTAATGTGGAGAAATTTGAACAGGTTTGAAAATGTGCCGAATGAAGGGCAATGGGTTTGGGCCTAATGCATCTCCTGATTATTCACCAGGAGGTGAATAATAAAGTAAGAGGGACAGGAAGATGGGAGCAGACAGTGGCACAGCTTAGTGGACCTTTAGTCCAGTGAGAAGGTGTCTCAGGACACAATTAGGCGTGAACATCTCTCTTCTGTAACCGAATGGCCTTAGTGCGGCCAGTGCTCCTAACGATCCCTAGCCTATGATGATCCCTAGGTCCATGATGTTGCACCTGAACTTTGTACAGCAGAGGCCAACTCCAAGGCAAAGGTCAGTATCTTCCTATTAGAGGAGAAGCTCTCTCAACTCTTACTTTAGAAGCTTGTAATCCCAGGCAACTGACCTCTCTGAAGCCAGGTCCTGGATTAAGCTATAAAATAGAAACTTCAGGGTGGAAGGAGCAAGTTGTGAGACTAGTTAAGGAACATATCAAAGCCAGAACAGTAACAGTGAAACCAATCTCCATTCAGATAAAAGTCTGGTATCTCTGCAGCTCCAACCTCCAACCTCCTGTCCCCTAACAGCAAAGAGATGAGATAGACAATGCAAGAAGTGGGTGTCATAAAAGCAAGAAGGTGTCCAATCCCTTGCAATCAACTCCCTTTGGAGCTCCAAACTGTAACTACATTTCCAGGGCCAGAGTCTCCCAATACTGGATGATGTTTCTACAAGGAATTAGGTGTTTGTTTCAATAAGGAAAAATAATCTAAGAAACCATGTCTGGTAGCAGGGCACCCCCTTCTTTTATCTCCTACACTTTAACCTATGAGGCATTTCCCATGCATTAGCAGGTGAAGTTAAGGGAGAAAATGGGGCCAGAGGGGAACGTTTGCATTACCCTGGAAGACAAGATAGCAGAGTGAAGAAAGAGCTATGGGCACCCATTCACCCTATTCCTTTATCAAAGAGCACTGGAGGCGGATGTCTCTTTTCCTAATTTAATGTTTCTGGGGTTCAGGAAGTACCGTGTATAGCACTAGAGAGCCGTGGGGCCTGGACCTAACTCCTCCATTCTCTGGTTGAGTGACTGTAGGATTAACCCAAGGAGGCTTAGAGTCTACATTTATAAAACAGGAGTAATAGCAGTACATGTATCTCAAAGATAATATGAGTAGAAACTTGACATACTGCCTGGCACATATTGGCTAGTTAATACATGTTAGCTACTATCATTACCAAGAATCCCACTGCGCCAGCTGTGTTACAAGTTGGTTTGTACCAAAGCCAGTGTTACAGTACCCATTATTACAAACCTTCAAACATCATCATCTCTATGGATTCTCCTCCCTGCATCATGTATAGATTCTGTCTGTGCAGACATGGCCCAGAAAATTATGTAGCAGGAAGATAGAATGCAACTGTATAGCCAGAAGTTAGGCTAGCGGTTTTTAAAGTGTATTCCTTGAACCAGCAGAATCAACATCACATGGGAAGTTGTTAGGAGCGACAACAGACCTTCCCAATCAAAATCTCTAGGTCCCCTACCCTATCCCTCAAAGCCCCAGGAGATACTGAGATTATACTGAAGCTGGAGAAGACTCTTGAGAGTCCCTTGGACAGCGAGGAGATCAAGCCAGTCAATTCTAAAGGAAATCAACCCTGAATATTCATTGAAATGACTGATGCTGAAGCTGAAGCTCTATTACTTTGACCACCGGATAGAAAGGGCTGACCCATTAGAGAAGAGCCTGATTCTGGGAAAGATTGAGGGTAAAAGGAGAAGAGGGCAAGGACAAGATAGTTGGATGGAATCATCAACTCAACAGACATGAGTATGAGCAAGCCCTGGGAGACAGTGAAGGACAGGGAAGCCTGGCATGCTGCAGTCCATGGGGTCACAAAGAGTCAGACAGACCTGTGTGACTAAACAATGACAACAAAGTGTGAAAGCCACTGAGTTAGACTCTGGGATGCCATTCCCTACTTCACACAGAAAGAGCAGAGTGGACAGAGAAATCCAAGATGGCGGGCCTGAAGCTCACAGCCACGTTTGGATGAATGACTTAACAACCTTGCCTGTTCCTGAACACTCTCTGCTATGGCTGGGAACAGCCTGTCAAACTGCAGATTTTTCCTTTTCTCTTTCTCTCCCCACTTCTCTCCCACAAGACACAAGATAGTTCCTGCCCAGGCATCTCAGATTACCATTTTTTTCCTCAAAGCCAATTAAAGGCCTCTAATCCCTCCTGTGTTTACCTAAAGGATGAATTTGATCAGAAGAGATGAACAGGAAGGGCAAAATCCTAGAAGGGCTTGGGAAAGGAAGTTTCTGCTCCAGTGGTGGGAACACACCCTTTCTCACTAAGCTACTTACGAACTGGGGAATTTTTTGAATTACACTTCTCTATCCAGCCTGACTTTCATCTCAAGCCCACAATCATGCTTTCAAAGGCAGTGCCTGACTTTATTCTTAGTATTAATACTTAGGAGATCTTTTTCCCCAAGAACATCTCAGGAATCCCCAAAATGATAGTTCAAATCATTTGAATTATTCATTTTTATAGGTTGAAAGGAGGTGAATATCAGCAATTTTTTATGATTAAATGTAATATATGGACCCAAGAATGTTTATATGGGACCCACAATTCTGTGTTACTCAGGTTATTTTTTGAGGACTTCTGGGCATAGATTTTCTCCTGTATGGGATTATCTGTAGAGTTTACCATTTCTGGGCCTGGCTGGAGTCCTTGTGTAAGTAATTTGACCTCCCAGACTCACTTTCCTTGTCTGTAAAGTGGGAGTGCTATTACCTTCCTTACAGGTAAATGTACGATTGAGCGGGAAATTGTACCTGCAGCGTCTGGTGTGGCATTATTATACCTGGCGTTATACGCTTTAGTGGCCTTCTTCAGTGAAGCTGGATTAACACTTGAAACTCCTATCTCCACCTCTTCTGCTAGCTCTTGGCTCTGTTCTACATGTGTGCAGGTGGTGGTCCTCCAGGTCACAACTGTTCCTCATCTAGAAATAAGGGATCAGGGCATCTTTTTCAGGCCCTTAAACAGGATGCATTTTTATGAGATGCTAAAGTACTTTGGCCACCTCATGCGAAGAGTTGACTCATTGGAAAAGACTCTGATGCTGGCAGGGATTGGGGACAGGAGGAGAAGGGGACGACAGAGGATGAGATGGCTGGATGGCATCACTGACTCGATGGATGTGAGTTTGAGTGAACTCTGGGAGTTGCTGATGGACAGGGAGGCCTGGCATGGTGCGATTCATGGGGTCGCAAAGAGTCGGACATGACTGAGAGGCTGAACTGAACTGAACTGAAGAAAGTGAAATATTTTTTCTCCCTTAAGTAAACATTATTATTCTTTATTTCAGAGAAGTGTCAGATGAATTTATTTATATGTTTCGGAATCTCTGTAGGAGAAGAGAAAGCAGCCCAGCAAATGAAGGCAGAAAGTTCCAGCTGCATCGTTGACTCGATTGCGCAACCTCTGAGCACTGCCCTAACCTCTGTCTCTGGTTTCCTGTCTTGCACATGAGGATTACATGCACGCCTCACCATACCTCAGTGAGGACAAAGGTGATCGAATGAGCTAGTGCTTCATGAAAGTGCTTTGAGCTTTGGAAGCAGAGATTTTACATAGATACAAGGTATTGTTACATTATACAAGGATGATCAATTTTCTTTGGTAATAGTCATAACACCACGAAAACTTATCTATTACAGTTCAAAAGCAGAATGAGAAAGAATAAAGTTGTTTTTTTTTTTCCCCAGTAGAACCATCATCAGCCCAGAGATGTTTTGGAGGGTGTTATAGAAATATTCTCAATGGTCTTCAAGAGCAAGGTTAAGAGCTCCCTGCACTTGGTTCTTCCTCCCCTACATAGAGGTAAGAGTCCTGACAGATTGTCTTTAATTATTAGATGTTAAAAAGGTAAGTGGGAATCTGATACACTGTACGTTGGGCTGTTGACAAGAGACCTTGTGAATTTTCAAAGGTGGGTATTGATCAGAAATTTGCATGTGTTCCCATCCAGTTTGTTTAGAGATGTCCTATTCTTGGAAGTAAACAAGGAGAAGCAATTCAACATTTCCATTAATAAAATGGGTTTACTTCTGCTGGTAAAATGTTCTGTGGCTTATTTTAAACTGAGAGTTGAATAATGATGGGTTTACAGGGCCAGGCACAAGCAAAGAACTGGGAAGCTTCACTTTTCTTAATGTGAGGCTGTTTATATTTGTAAAGAAATGAGGTTAATGATGTTTAAATGAGGAAACTGGAATCTGGGGTCTTGTGTTTTTTTTTTGTTTGTTTGTTTTGTTAAGTTCAAGTGCTTCTAGTTTTTTGTTTATATCAAACTCTGAAGATGAAACTCAGGCACATAGGGAGAATCCTGTAGAACTGCCAACAAAAAATATCAAATGACTTAGGTTCTTCGGCAATTTTTGCCACCCGCCATGAGACGATCAGCAGACTGCTGAGTAGAGAGATGTGTATTTTGAATACCTTCCTCCCCTAAAAACATTCCACTCACTACCACTGATGCCTGCTCATGGGGCAGTCGACCTGCAGACATGTGTTGTTTTTTTGCTCTCTCCTCTCTCCCCTGCCCCTTCTTTAAAATACAGTTGACAAACAATTTTATTAGTCTCAGGTGTACTACATAATGATTTGAAATTTGTGTACACTACAAAATGATCA
This sequence comes from Budorcas taxicolor, assembly GCF_023091745.1. Classification (NCBI taxonomy): domain Eukaryota; kingdom Metazoa; phylum Chordata; class Mammalia; order Artiodactyla; family Bovidae; genus Budorcas; species Budorcas taxicolor. Next base: position 4,320,655 of record NC_068922.1, read on the forward strand.
CCATGATAAATTAAGTGACCACCTGTCTCCATATAAAGTTAGTACAATATTTTTGATCATATTCCTTAAGCTGTATATCGTATACCCACATGAAGATTTATTATATAGCTTGTGGCTTGGACCTCTTAGTCCTCTTCATTTATTTCATCCATCCCTACCTTTTCCCTCTGTTTTTGCTTAAAGAGTAAAACCTTGTAAGGATGGCTTCATCTTTCTCATTCTCTTTCTCCTTGTCTGTTCATTACTGATTTCCTATTTACATCCAGAGCCCTACCTGTTGTTTTTAAGTAGTTACACACAAGCATAAGCAGATCTGAAGGAAACCCTCAACCAAACCTATGCTTGTTCTGGCCACGTTCTTTCATCTCCTCTGTAGAAGATGGGCAATCAGGATAACTAATGGCTGCCTTGGAAGTGACTAGTTAACCAAATGAAAAGTGAATTAACTAGCTAACCCCAAGGCAGGTCAAGACAGAAAAATTCCATAGTTATATCATTTGGTGTCCATGAGATGGTAATTAAAAAATTTTCTTACATTTTTAATTTGACAAATACCAGTTTTCTTGTGTGAGTCTAAACAGATTGTGGTTTCCACAGAAACAATTGGGCTTAACATATATATATATCTGCTGGTAACATATATAAGTCGCTTCAGTCGTGTCTGACTCTGTGCAACCCCATAGATGGCAGCCCACCAGGCTCCTCCATCCCGGGGATTCTCCAGGCAAGAACACTGGACTGGGTTGCCATTTCCTTCTCCAATGCATGAAAGTAAAAAGTGAAAGTGAAGTCTCTCAGTCGTGCCTTCACAACCTACCAGGCTCCTCCATCCATGGGATTTTCCAGGCAAGAGGTGGGGTGCCATTGCCTTCTCTGATATATATATCTATATATATACATCTATCTATGTCTATATATATAGACATATATATATAGATATATAGATAGCATATATAACTGCTGTGCTTAGTTGTCCAGTTGTGTCTGACTCTTTGCAATCCCATGGACTGAAGCATGCCAGGCTTCCCTGTCCTTCACTATCTCTCAGAGTTTGCTGAAATTTATGTCCATTTAGTCAGTAGTGCTATGCAGCCATCTCATCCTCTGTTGCCCTCTTTTGTCTTCAGTCTTTCCCAGCATCAGGGTTTTTTTTCCCAGTGAGTCAGCTCTTCGCATCAGGTGGCCAAAGTACTGCAGCTTCAGTTTCAACAGCAGTCCTTCCAATGAATATTCAGGATTGATTTCCTTTAGGATTGACTAGTTTGATCTCCTTGAAGTCCAAGGGACTCTCAAGAATCTTCTCCAGCACCACAATTGGAAAGCATCAATTCTTTGGCACTCAGCCTTCTCTGTGGTCAGACTCCCATATTTGCACATGACTACTACAAAAACCATAGCTTTGGCTCTATGGATCTTTGTTGTCAAAGCAATGTCTTTGCTTTTTAATATGCTGTTTAGGTTTGCCATAGCTTTCCTTCCAAAGAGCAAGCATCCTTTGATTTCATTGTTGCAGTCACCATCCACAGTGATTTTGGAGCCCAAGAAAAGAAAATCTGTGACCAGTTCCACTTTTTCCCCATCTATTTGCCATGAAGTGATGGGATTGGATGCCATGATCTTAATGTTTTGAATGTTGAGTTTTAAGCCAGCTTTTTCATTCTCCTCTTTCACACTCCTCAAGAGGCTCTTAGTTCCTCTTTGCTTTCTGCTGTTAAAATGGTATGATCTGCATATCTGAGGTTGTGGATATTTCTCCCAGCAATCTTGTTTCTAGGTTGTGATTGATCCAGTCTGACATTTCACTTGATGTACCCTGCATATAAGTTAAATAAGTGACAGTATAAGTGACAATATACAGCCTTTTCATACTCCTTTCCCATTTTGAACGAGTTGTTCCATATTAGGTTCTAACTGTTGCTTCTTGACCCTTACACAGGTTTCTCAGGAGACAGGTAAGGTGGCCTGGTATTCTCATCTCTTTGAGAATTTTCCACAGTTTGTTGTCCTCTGTCCGTGGAATTCTTCAGGCAAGAATACTGGAGTGAGGCCATTCCCTTCTCCAGGGCATCTTACTGACCAAGGGATCAAACTCCAGTTCCCTGCATTGCAGTTAGATTCTTTACATCTTGGAGAAGAAAATGGCAACCCACTCCAGTAATCTTGCCTGGAGAATTCCATGGACAGTGGAGCCTGCAGGCTACAGTCCATGGATTGCAAAGAGTCAGGCATGGCTGAGGAACTATCACTCTTTACATCCGAGCCACCAGGGAAGCCTGATATATATGTATATGTATATACATATGTATATATTTAAGAAGCCTGATATATATATATATATATATATATGTATGTATATGTATATACATATGTATATATTTAAGGCAGGATTGGGTGTTTCCCTTCGTTAGAGATACAGGAACTGCATGAACTTGGCTATAGAACTACCTCAGAGCACAAAGCATGAGTTGTTACAACTATTTCAGATGTCACCGGAGGAGTTAAGCTAGGAGCTGTTGTTTTCACTGTTAACATCTAGCTTCAGATGCCGTGGTAACCAGGTTGATGTCACTGCTGACTCTCCAGGTTTCCTAAATGCATCTAAGATGGAACTAGTTATGTAGCCTTTAGAATCCTGGCAATTTATAGGTGGTGACACTGCCCAATCCTGCTTTGCTCCTCTCCTTGCTGACTTGAGCTGTTGGTCCTCCAGTTCAGTGTTTCTTTTATATTCAGAGACAGTAAAGCTGTAATTCAAGGGTTGGGGGAAGGGGTTCTGTTAGTTAGCAAAATTGTAATGTGAGAGGAGGTAACTTGACATGGGAATGAAGGATCTGTTCTTGGCTAGAGACTCAGTTCCCCAGTTCTGTCATCCTTGGAAGCTGAGCATCCTTGGGCAACGTCCTTTGCTTCCATTTCCTCACCTGTTAAATGGGCTAATGATAATAGAACAGGTGTGAAAGTTGAGCTGATGTACAGAACTATTAAGCTTTCCATAATCATTAGCTCGTATTACTGTTGATTCTGAGAAGTTGAATCCGAGTAATGTATTCAAATTGGCTTCTCAGATGACTCAGTGGGAAAGAATCTGCCTGCCAATGCGGAAGATATGAAATCCATCCCTGGGTCAGGAAGATCCCTTGAAGGAGGAAATGACAACCTATTCCAGTACTCTTGCCTGGAAAATTCCATGGACAGAGGAGCTGGGTGGGCTACAGTCCACGGGGTCGCAAAGAGTCGGACATGACTGAGCACACACACAACGTATTTATGCCAACCGCAACTATCTGAATGGGAGAAACAAAGCTTAGGAAGATGAATTGGGAAGAAAAAATGTTGCCCAATATGAGAAGAAACCACGTTATTTTCTTTTTTCCTTACTCCTTGGCGTTATTGAAAACCACTTCAATTTGGGGAGAATGTTTCAGAGTAAACCAGTCCAAACATCACCATTTTCTATACAAGTCACAGCTTCACTCCACATTAAAACACTGAGATGCGCGGGGAGGCGGGGAGCTGGGAGAGGAGAAGGAGACATGGTCAAAGAGCAGGGGAGAGGCCGGACGGGAAGGGAGAGGGAGAGGGAGGCTCCCCTCAGGGGAGGATGGGGCTCCACGGACTTTCTCCAAGAGAACGCTGATTTTGAAGTTAGCGCATCACCAAAGGCTTACCAAGGAAGAATATGACTTTTCTGTGCGGAAAGATTTGGGTGAGATGAATGGAAACTTGGTCAGTAGTTGCTGTAGTTGCTGCTCAGTCCATAGGTCATGTCCGACTATTTGTGAGCCCATGGACAACAGCACGCCAGCTCCTCTGTCCTCCACCGTCTCCGGGAGTTTGCTCAGATTCACGTTCCCTGAGTTGGTGATGCTAGAATAGCCTGTCAGGAATAGCTGCTGTTAAATTGCCGTTCTCTTCTGTCTGGTTTGGGTTCCCCTCAAAGCAGACAATGAATAGGCGGTTCATTTGAAAGATGATCCCTGAAAGCACAATGAGAGAGTGGAAACGGACAGAAAGGAGGAAGGCAATCCAGGCTGTGTTGACGGGCCGGTTATGGCAGCAGGCGGTGGTACCCACTCCTGCTGGGGAACTTCCTTGGAGTCCTGTGGAATGCACCTCCCCAGGGAGATCTGAGGGATTGCCACATAAGCATTTTATTCAATGTCAAGTCTTTGAGTATCATAAAGATGCAATGGGAAAAAATGGAACAGAGACTCTACTCGTTTCTAAAAACTTTTTATACTCGCTTTGCCTGTAATAACGAACCTTGTCTCTGTTCCCTAAATTAATCCTAGTACTTAGAATAGTTCCTGGCACTTAAAAAATGCTCAGTTAATAATTCTTGAGTAAACCATGAATGACTTTTCAGTGACTCACAGGGAATGTAGTCCTAATGGCTATAAAGTCTACATTCTACATTTGAAATCATAAGTATTGTTCTAGGACCTGAGTGAGAGTGAAAGTCATCAGTCGTGTCTGACTCTTTCTATGCCATGGACTAGACAGTCCATGGAATTCTCCAGGCCAGAATACTGGAGTGGGTAGCCTTTGCCTTCTCCAGGGGATCATCCCAACCCGGGATCTTCCCAACCCAGTGATCGAACCCAGGTCTCCCATATTGCAGGTGGATTCTTACCAGCTGAGCCACAAGGGAAGCCTAAAAATATTGGAGTGAGTAGCCTATCTCTTCTCCAGTGGATCTTCCAACCCAGGAATCGAAATGGGGTTTCCTGCATTGCAGGCAGATTCTTTACCAACTGAGCTATCAGGGAATGATGATGAATTCCAACTTTTTCTATTATGATGTGTATTCATGCCCACTCATCCCTTACCCTGCTACATATACTCATGAACTTAAATGTTCTTGAACTTAAACGTGCTTAGACCATCGGGCATGCCCCTTACCTAATCATCTGGAAAGCATCCCCATCATCTGGGCAAAGTAGGGACATTTGGATGTCTTCAGATGTGTATCTCGGTAGGACACTGGTGTTGATATCCAAAAGGTATTTATTGAATAATTACATTAAAGTTTCAATTTTTATTTCTAGAGCTCAAAATAAGCAAAATGTTTTATGTGACATGACTTATAAGAGACCCAAGGACTGTACAAACCATCTTTAGCAAACATCTAGATTCTGTGAAATATCTGTGCCCACATTAAATTTAATACAGAGTTTATTAAAAGACTTAGGTCTTTATTGCTTCTTAATATTCTGAATGGAGTCCAAAATGGTTTTAAAGCATCCTTTGAGTTGCCTATAAATACTTCCTAGTTCATATTAACACAAAACTTTTTCCTCTGGATGTTTTACTTACAAACATCAATTTCATTTATTTTCTTAGGATTCTGGTCTATTTGTTACTGGGCTGGTCATTTTCATAGCAAACATTTCACTGGTTAACTTGCGGTTCATCAGCTATATAGCTTAATAGACAGTTAACCCAGATTTGATTCACTTTGTTAATTTAAAAAGAATTAGAAGACAATAGAGTTTAATAAATTTTTCAAAGCCCATTGAACATCATTTGCTCTTTTCCGCATGGTACAAAAGGGACCCCGGCACCTTGTCGTGTCTCGTGTTATCACTAATGCAATAATTGTCACCGCGTTGCAGAGGGTGACCATGCCAGCTCATGACATGCCACACACATTGATGTCCGTGTGCGGAATAGCCAGCAAGCTCAATCTGTGATTCTAATCAGAAGAGCTGTTTCCTATTCATATCTCATTATCTTAATTGCCACTGCTTCCCACTGTGCCACACAGGCAGATAAGAAAACCATTAGTTAAAAATTGTCAACTCCACAATGTAACACAGATCACAGGCATTTTGTCACGTGGTTTACTGAAGTGTGGGAAATGCATTTGCTAATCTTTTGTGTTAGGAATCCAAAGATGTTTCAAGGAAGGAGTGCCAAATTCCAGCAACCTGAGTTGTGGGACTTGTGCCTTCTTCTTGTGCAGATATTCCATCGCTAATAAGGCAACTTTTAGGCTTCAGGTTGCTGCTGTCTTTGACTTTCAAGTGATGGCTTTTGGTCCAACTCCAGTGAGTGCTCCATTTTCTGGCCTTAATCTATTGAAGAGGGACGTTATCTTTCCCCATGAGCCCCTTCAAAAATCAGCAGTCCAGTTTAATAGATCAGCTGCCTCATTTGGGCAGCGGCAGAATTCAGACACATCTGTAGCCATCTCATGTTAGCCCCAAAGATGATAGACTCATTACAAACAAGTCTCTTGGTTTTAGTCAAAATAATTCAATTTCCTTTCTTGGGGAAAAAAAAAGCTTTCCTTAAGTTACTTTGTTTTTTTCTTCTTTTCTTTCCCTCCCATCACTAGATCAAAACGTTGGGCCCTTCTTAACCCTAATTCAAACATCACTTTAGAAGTTAACACATTTGAGTTCCAAAAGCAATGCTTTTAACTCCTGTCTTGTGGTCAGTAAGGGGGCTAAGCCAATGTATAAACAGTGTCAGATGGTGTCTCACACATGGCACTTAAGAAACCTTACCCCTGATACTGCCTTGACCTCGGGGCCTCCGATCAGGCCAGCTTGGTGACACTGAACAGGGAGGTTTCAAAGAAAAGGCCTGTGCGGTCCTGGGACCTTGACAGCAGGGCCTTGGGGATAGGCAAGATCTGGGCCTGCTGTAGCCACTGAGCATTTTAGCTCGGCTCCAGACTTGACTGCAGAGGCAGGTTTGAGGCTCATTTTTCTTCTACTGGTTCCATTTCTCATCCCACCTGCTTCTCGGTTGATGGAGTTGCATTGGGCCCTGATGGATCCAGGGGTGCCTTTCAGGGAAGCCCAAACAAGGCAAGCTCAGCACTCAGGAGGCTTAGAGAAATCTCTGAGGATAGGGAGGTGACAGTCTGCTGAACAGGGCAGTGTTTCGCTGTAGTAAAAGTTCTGCAGACAGTGTCTACAGCAGACTGGTTTCCTGAAGGCCCCTGGCAGGTGGTTTTGGGGAATCCCTAGAGCTTCCGGGTGTCCTATAACCTCCAGGGTATGTGTGGCCTGTTTACAGGGCAAATGCCCCGAGGAAGGGGATTAGTAAATTGGCACCCTGCTTTTCACCCCTCAGTGCGTGATTCTGAGGTGCATCCCGCAGAGCCCTTCCGGGCGCCGGAGGCTGTGCCCTCAGTTTCCCACAGCAATCCCCTAACAGACACACTGTGTACCGGCTCCACTTCCCTTCCTTTTCTCCCTGCTCCCCTCTCGCACTTCCACTTCCTGGGACACTTCCCAAATAACATGCCTGCACCGAAGTATTTTCCTCGGGAACCCAAACTACACCCGAGTCAGATAAAAATTTAGTTGCCACAGCAAAAAGAATGCAAGGGACCCCCTGAAAGCTCCATCTCCCTCAGGCTGATACACCTGGGTGTCTTGGTTTGGATTCTCCAGAAGCAAACACTAAGATGACGACTTCATACAGATAGTTTATTTGGAAGAAGATTCCAGGAAATGCTGGTAGGAGGGTAGGGAAGTGAGACAGGGAAGGGATGGAGGAGATAAAGTGGGTGTTATTAAGCCACTTACCCCTTTGGGCAGCTGGAGCCTGGTCCTGCAGAGGCACTCTGCTTCTGGAGCACCGAGAGTGTGCCTCCAAATCAATAAGTTCAACCCCATGGGCTGCAGCACGCCTGGCTTCTGTGCCCTTCACCATCTCCCGGAACTTGGTCAAAATCACGTCCATTGAACGTGATGCCATCCAACCATCTCATCCTCTGTCGTTCCCTTCTCCTCCTGCCTTCAATCTTTTCCAGCATCAGGGTATTTTCTAACGAATTGGGTCTTTGCATCAGATGGCTAAAGTATTGGAGCTTCAGCTTCCGCATCAATCCTTCCAGTGAATATTCATGAGACTCTAAATGCTTACAAATATGTCTCTGAGAGAAGAGAAAATGCAGAGGAGTCACACGTTCTCTCATTCAGTAAATGCTTGTAAAGCTCTCTCCATGTGCAGAGGAAGGTGGCCTTTCTGGGGTGTGAAGACTTCTCTCCTGTAAGCAGTTCCATGGTAGCCCACACAGAGGGGCAACTGACTTTTAATCCCAACGAGACCTCTTGAGTTCATGGGCTGTTACGTAGATCATAGACCCGAGAATTAGGAAATGTGTGTTCTCATCCCCACTCTACCCTTGACCAACCTTGCTCCCAAGACCTCTGTTTCCTCTTGTGCTAAATGAAGAAGTTGGCATAAGATGTTCTGTGGGCCCTTCCTGCCTGGAATGTGGTTTCCAAGAAACCATGTGCAGAAATGGGTGTGGTTGTGAGGACCATTTGCTAAGTGTAGCCTCTGGTCTGGAGGCATTTCAGGTTAAGGGTCATCTGAGCTGAAAGAAAAGTTGGAGCTAGAAACTTATTTTTATTATTAATAGCAGTGATGCTTAAAGAAACACCATGTTCTGTGCAAGCTCACTCAGCTAATTGCTCTTGTTGTTCACTCTCTAAGCTGTGTCCGACTTTTTGCGATCTCATGGACTGCAGCACACAAGGCTCCTCTGCCCTCCACTGTCTCCTGGAGTTTGCTCAAATTCATGTTCACTGAGTTGGTGATGTCATCTACTTGTCCCATCCTCTGCCACCCCTTTCTCCAGTTGCCTTCAATCTTTCCCAGCATCAGTCTTTTCCAGTGAGTTAGTTCTTCACATCAGGTGGCCAAAGCATTGGAGCTTCAGCTTTAGCATCAGTCCTTGCAATGAATATTCAGGGTTGATTTCCTTTAGGATTGACTGGTTTGATCTTCTTGCAGTCCAGGGGACTCTCAAGAGTCTTCTCCAACACCACAGTTTGAAAGCATCAATTCATCAATTCTTTGGCGCTCAATCTTCTTTATGGTCCAACTCTTACATCTGTACATGGACTACTGGAAAAGCCATAGGTTTGACTATACAGACATTTGTTGGCAAAGGGATGTCTCTGCTTTTTAATACACTGTCTAGGTAATTCGGAGGTAGAATTGGAGCCGGAACCTACTTTCCTATTACTCGATTGGTGGATCTTTCTATTAATCCATGAACCTGTGTCAAGCTATAAGGAATAAGCCTTCCTAGTTAGTGGATTAACAGCTAAAACACACACTTGATCCAAGCACCGTGATCATGAAATTGAAAGACATCTTCATTTAAGGGCTTAATGCAAATCTCAGGCTATAGGCCTCTTAGGAAAGCTCTCCTACAGAATTGGTTCTATATACTATCCATAGAACTTCCAATCCCACCTATAGAGATTGCTGTCAAGTGGAAAGGTGGACCAAACAAGTGGATTAAAAATATCCAACCTTACCATGAGTGCTTAGGTCAGTAGATATCACCTGTGTTATTTAGCCTTAGTTGATCTCTACTGGGGCTTCCCAAGTGACTCAGTGGGTGAAGAATCTTCCTGCATTGCAGGAGACGTGGTTTAGATTCCTAGGTCAGAAAGATCCCCTGGAAGAAGGCATGGCGACCCACTTCAGTATTCTTGCCTGGAGAATTCCATGGGCAGAGGAGCCTGGTGGACTATAGTCCATGGGTGGCAAAGAGTAGGACAGGACTGAAGCAGCTGAGCAGGCTTATATGATCTATATTCAAGATGTAATAAAAAATAAAGTAAAAAAATATATATATATTCAAGATGGAAAGTTGGTAATAGTGACAGACAAGGAGAGGGAAGTGAACTGTGGAAAGAAGTAGGGGAATCCAGACTCCTTAAACTGTGAAAGGAATTTAGATGTGAATTGAGAACGTAAAGACACACCAGCACTGCTGCTTCCCATGTGAACACATGTGCCTTGATTTCATTCATTGAATGACCAGCTAGAAAATGGTAACACCTTTGGCACCACATAGGGCTGAGTTTAGGCTGGTGATCACAGGGTGAATTATAGGTATTATGCAAACCACTTTCTATTTTCTGGTCTGATCTTCATTCATGTGCTCCATCATATTCAATCTAAGTGAAATTTTAAGCATTGGGAAATCCAACACGGTAAAAGTCCACTCTAGACTCTTCTGTGGTCCATGGACCAGTGTCATCAACATTACTTTGGGAGCTTGTTAGAAATACAAGATATTAGTCCTGACCCCAGGCCTTTTGCATCAGAATATCTGCATTTTAACAAGATCTCCAGAGGATAATATAAAATTTTAGAAGCACTTATCAGAGACCTGAAGTGCTGTTCAAAACAAGCAAATACTTCCTTGAGTGGAACCACTGAAAAAAAATCTCAGCCAAAAATAGACTTCTTATGGAGACCTTGCAAACAAGTGGAAAAACTGAATGTAATTCAAATAATCAATACAATGACTTCACATTTACTGCTGTTGTGAGCTTAATATTGAAACAATGTTAAATCAGACACAGAGCTTTTAAGAAAAGCCTGCTTTAGTTTTTTTCATGTGTGAAGGTACAGGAGGATGTTACAGTTACACCTTAGTTCATTCTACAAAGGACAGGCATGCTGATACTAGGTATAACAATAATTAATGTAAAGAAAAACTCCAGGAGCTGGCAAAGGGCTGTTGTGACAAACTGTCTTCATTCTCATACCATACACGAAATATAAGGTCTCAAGACCATCAAATTCCCACCTTGTCTTTGAACCAACAGAGGTAATTGTTAATCTTAGTTCTGAAACAACCCCAGCCTTTTTTAGTAGGGAATCTGAGACGTTTGTAAAGAATGGAGGTTAAAGTTGGCTTTTTCTTTTTCAAAGACCATGAAAGGAATCATTTACAAAACAAATCTTGACTAAATACATTTTGTTGGGAGAAGTGGTGAAATTTTTAAAGAGAACAAACTTTTAAAAGCAACTTGAAGGATCTGAGAGGCATCCTTTCACTGGCAGAGTTCAACAGATTAATTACAAACCATTTTATATAACCATGTGAAGGCATGCAATTGCCTCTTGACTGCTAGGCTTGGAGAGACACATGGTCACTTCTGCTGTGTTTCATTTGCCAAACCAAGTTCTGTGGCCAATCTTAGATTAAGGGATGGAAAATAAGACTCCAACACTTGATGGAAGAAACTGCTAAATTACATTGCATGGAAGGGAAATAATTGGGAGAAAATTTGCAATCCATTTACAACATCAGTGCAAGATGATTGCCATAGCAAATAACCCCCAAATCTCAGGATTTTGACACAATAAAGATTTATTCCTTGCCTTTATTACAGTCAAGTAAGGATGGGCAGGGGAGTGGGGGTGGGAGGACTCTGATCCACACAGTCACTCAGGAACCTAAGTTCTTTCTGTCTAGCTGCAGTGTCATTCAAGGTCATGTAGCCTTCCACCATGTCTTCTGTTTCCAGCCAGTAGATGAGGGAAGACAGTAAATCTGTAGAAGGAACATCTCCTAATCATCTCAACCTGGAAGTGTCATACAAATCACTTTTCCCCCTTTGGGAAACCCAGAACTGGGTCATGTGGCAAAATACAACTACAAGGGAGGCTGGGAGGTGGTCTAGCTGTGTTAGGAGGAAAAGGGAAGATGTTGGTTGAACTCCTGGCCAGACTCTGCTGCAGTTACAGACTCTGTGACTGAGGAGCATGTTCCAGGGGAAGGGGTGCCTGGACACATTTCAAAATGTTGACTAGTGACCTGGTGCAGTGGAGAGAGTTTAGAAAGACAAGGTCATAATTAGGAAGGGGAGACAGACCCAGGTCTCCGTGTAAATCCCTAGGAGATGCGGCAGAAGTCTGGGGAGGGGTTTGGAGAAACTTTGGACAAAGTAGGCATTTTGGAGGCAGTGGAACTTTAAAGGAGGAAGCAGGAGTGAAGGGCATAAGAAGAGCTTGAGCCACGTGGGGAGACTGGGTCTGTGTGCTTGTTTGACATTGTTGCCTCTGCTGGGCCCTAAAGTTGCTGCCTTAATGTGGGACGGCTCTGTTAGTGCTGGTCAGAATAATGTACCCCTTTAGGGCTACATTAAAAAGTTATGCTTGGAGCCTTATTTGCACCTTCAAAATATGCACATACATGCGCAGGGCAGAAAAGGCTACACTCAGAACATGCATTCTTAAGTGAACTGCAGGTAATTGCACAAGCAAACAGGAAGTTGCGTAGGTATGCAGGCAGTCTCCCTCTGGAGAGCTGGGTGTTGGCATGAGCAGGCGTGTGCCTTGTCCATTTGCAAAGGTTTTTAAAGGATTCTGTGGAGGGGAGGGAGGGAAAGCAAGCCTCCAGGCATCTACTTCTCCAGCTACAGCTGTCCTTGGTCCTTCTCAAGGTTTTCTTTCTGGGCAGGGCCAAGTTCAGGGCATGTTGTTTGTGGCTGTAGAAAAACAATGCCTTTTCAAGGTCTTACAGGCGCACTCATGCAGGGGGTTTGGTCTGAAAATTTGTCCCCAGCCCTAACCTCGACACTCATGTGTTGGGATCTTCAAGCCCAGTGTGATGGTGTTTGAAGGTGGGGCCTTTGGGAGGTACTTGGGTCCTGAGGGTGCAGCCCTCCTGAATGGAATCAGGGCTCTTATAAAAGAGGCCCCAAAGAGCTTCCCAGGCCCCTTCCACGAGTGAGGACACAGGAGCAGCTGGTGACCTGAAGGAGGGCCCTCCCCTGACCATGCTGGCTCCCTGATTTCAGACACGCAGCTTCTGGAACTGTGAGCAGTAAATTTCTGTTTTCATAAGCCGCATTGTCTGTGCTGTTTTGTTACAGGAGCTGGACAGGCTGACACAGGGTTTGCAGGTGGCTGTGTGGACCTGTGTTCATCCTGTGCTGGGAGTCTGTGGTTGTCTCTTTTGCTGACAGCTGCTGTTGAGTAAACCCTTCCTCTGAAATTCTCTTTGCTGGGTTCTCTGCATCCTGGTTCTCCTCCTGACTCTGCTGGTCATTCTCCTTTGTCTTTCTTCATTGTCCTCTTCATTTGTCCCTTAGATAGTTCCCTGTGAGTCTGTCCTCAGCCATCCTCTAGATTTCTGGGCCAGCACTGTCCAGTAGAACTTTCCACTGTGATGGCAACGTCCTCTATCTGTGCTGCCCTGAACCACTGAGCACTTGATGCATAGCTAGTGGGCTGGAGGAGCTGAATTTCACATTTGATTTCACTTAGCCATAGGTGGTTGCTGGCTACTGTATTGCAGGCATACTGGGTTTGTGTGCTTGTTCGACATCTAGAGCATGCACTCTAGACCATTTTCTTTATGGGAAATAATGTCTCCAACACTATCCATCCATTACTGCTGATCGGAATCTCTTGCCCTGCATGCTTTCTGGACCCATTTTTGGAACATCTTGACCTGGGTGGTCTGTGACCCCCTCAAATGCAGTGTCCCTAATGTTCAACTCTTTATCTCTACTCACAACACACATTTTCTCCTGGTCTTCCTCCTATCACTTTGCCCTTGCTCATTTTTTAGAAACTAGTTCTGATCATACCATGTCATTCATATATTATCATCAAGGTGGATGCAGGTTTTGGGGAACCTAAACTTGTACAAATATGGAACTTATACAAATATGCTCCTTATGAAAAAGAGTAGAAAAGTATGAATGGAAAAATAGATTCAGAGTGTTACAGGGGTCTTGGCAAGTGAGAGAGGTGTCCCTGAAACTTAGGCTTTCTTCACTGTACTATAAACTGGCCCCAGTTTGTCATTACAACATTTTATAGTTTCTGGGTTTGGATCTCAATTTGACCTTCCCCTTGCTGTATGAACTTGGGCATAATACTCAGCCATTCTGAGATTCAGTGGGCTTACTGGAGTTATAAAAGTAATAATGCCTATTCAACTGAGTTATCACAAAATTAAATATTATATAAAAGACTAATACATCTAGAAGGTATTCCCTGAAAATAATTTTATTCCCTTGTTCTCATACAGAGGGAAGAGTACAAGCAATGATACTAATAATGTATCAGATGTTATGTTCCCCACCTTACACAGAGTATCTCACTTATTCTTACAAGGTAGGTACTTTTCTGTCCTCATTTTACAGATGGGAAACTGAGGCCCCAAAAAGGTAAGCAGTGTGTGCAAGTTCTCACAGGCTAGTTAGGAGGGGAGCTGGGATTCAAACCCAGATTCACAAAGAGTCAGACATGACTGAGCAACTTTCGCTGTTACAGATGGAAGATGGAGATGCCGTCCATGGAAGGTCATCACTCACCCTGTGTTCTTAGCCTCAGGCTGTGAGCAGGGCAAGCGGGATTCCTCACAATCCCTTTGCACGAGCTTGCTCAGTTCCAGCTGCCCGTGTTGGTGCTCTCGCAGCCAGGCCGCTAAACATTTCACGAGTGGCGTGCTGTGTGTCTCCCCTCGTAACTGTTTCTCTTCCTTGGAATGCCCTTCCCTCTGCCTCAATTTCCTATGTGCTGCTGTGTGTTTCTCTATGCTGTATTTACATCTTAATGGAACACCCTTCACTGCTCTCACTGTAAAGGAGTTACTGAAAGGGTTTTATTTTCCTCCCCAAACAGCGCAGTGTCCTATCCTTCATCGGAGCTTCAGAAATGCCCGTCTCCTGAGCAACTGGTCTGCTGTTACCTCACAGGCGAGCTTTGAAAAATATGGAAGCTTGGGCCCTCCACCCCCAGGCCACATACATCAGGCTGGGCTTGGGTTCAGATTCACTGACCTAAAGGATTATGTTTTTCCCTCTTTGAGCTGAAGAACCAAGTCCTAGCTCAGCTCTGCAAGGATACAGAACCTCGGGCTTCATTCTCTCTCTTCCCTTGATTTTCCCTTCACCCTTTATTTTAAATCATAAGTCAGTTTGCTTTTTGGCTTGCATTTTTGTGAGTGAGAATGTTAGTTGCTCAGTCTTATCTGACTCTTTGTGACCCCATGGACTGTAGCCCTCCAGGCTCCCCTGTCCGTGGAATTTTCCAGGCAAGAATACTGGAGTGGGTTGTCACTTCTTTCTGTAGGGGATCTTCCTGACCCAGGGATTGAACCTGGGTCTCCTGCATTGCAGGCAGACTATTTACCATTTGAGCCACCAGGGAAGCCTTTTTGTAGCTCACCTAGTTTAATTTGGCAATCCTTAGAGTACAAATATAAATGGTGATGGTGCTCCTGATGATAACACATTCACCCTGGGATGACAGGAAACTTTCTTGACAGCTGCCTATTGGCAGACAGGTAGAAACAGATGGATAGAAAACACAAGGTAAAATAAAATTGAAAATTTGAAGAAAAAATTCTGTTTAAATCCAGGGATACCAGTCACTCCAGAAAGAATCCAAGGCCATGGCTGTGCAGCCCTCATATGGCCACCGGGCTGTGGCTTCATCTTTCTTGGACCCTTCTTTGATTTAAGCTTTATTGAGGAGATGAAAAAAAAATCTGTCTGTTAAGAAAGGTGTATTAAGTGAAATCTTGTAAAATAAATTGCCTTGTTTATTTGAAACTACTGACATAGATACATATGCAGTGTCTAACTCCACTCCTCAATTCTTCTTATTAGGGGGACTGGGCTTCCCTGGTGGCTCAGCGGTAAAGAATCTGCCTGCAATGCGGGAGCCACAGCAGACTTGGGTTTGATCCCTGGGTTGGAAAGATCCCCTGGAGGAGGAAATAGCAGTCCACTGCAGTATTCTTGCCGGGCCATGGACAGAGGAGCCTGGGGTCACAAAGAGTTGGACAGGGCTGAACTGACTTAGCACGCATGCAGGCAGTGCTCAGGTGTCCCGATGTATCAGGTAACGTCTGAGTGTACTGAGCGTGGGCACCGGGCACAGCTGTGGGATTTCTCCATCTGCTGGCCTTCACCCTGACTCATCTGAAAGCCAGTGTAGGGCTGTGCCTGTCCTCACAAAATGGCTTTTGTCCTCACATTTTAGGTGCTCTGAGGGCCCCAAATGGCAAAATGGAGAGGAGTAGCCAGGGAAGAGGGCCTGGTCAGGCTCCCTTAGTCTCCAGCAGGTCTTCTGCCCAGGTGAGGCCCACAGGTGGAGGCAGCTGGGGGCAGGCCCCACAGGTGGGGGCCCCAGTCCTGGCAGTCCCTGTGCCCAGCACCTCCTTAAAAGCCGATTATCCCAGCTCGGCGCTGTGAGCTGGCCCACTACCATTTCATCATGTTGGGGCAATGCCTGCTTTGCGCTGTGAACACTGACTTCAGGCTCTCTTTTCTAGCTGAGTTACGAGGGGCAGTGTGAGAGCCACGCTGCTTGCCCAGCTCCAGCCGGCCTGGCAGCCACTTGAACAGTCTCCAGGTAAAGCTGTTCGCCTGAGCATTTAGGGACAACAGAGACAGTCACAGGCCGCCACAGTGATTTAAAAAATTTTTTTTAAAATATAAATTTATTTATTTTAACTGGAGGTTAATTACTTTACAATATTGTATTGGTTTTGCCATATATCAACATGAATCCACCACAGGTATACACATGTTCCCCATCGTGAACCCCCCTCCCTCCTCCCTCCCCATACCATCGCTCTGGGTCATTCCAGTGCACCAGCCCCAAGTATCCTGTATCATGCATCAAACCTGGACTGGCGATTCATTTCATATATGATATTATACATGTTTCAATGCCATTCTCCCAAATCATCCCACCCTCTCCCTCTCCCACAGAGTCCAAAAGACTGTTCTATACATCTGTGTCTCTTTTGCTGTCTCGCATACAGGGTTATCATTACCATCTTTCTAAATTCCATATATATGTGTTAGTATACTGTATTGGTGTTTTTCTTTCTGGCTTACTTCACTCTGTATAATAGGCTTCAGTTTCATCCACCTCATTAGAACTGATTCAGATGTATTCTTTTTAATGGCTAATACTCCATTGTGTATATGTACCACAGCTTTCTTATCCATTCATCTGCTGATGGACATCTAGGTTGCTTCCATGTCCTGGCTATTATAAACAGTGCTGCGATGAACACTGGGGTACACGTGTCTCTTTCAATTCTGGTTTTCTCGGTGTTTATGCCCAGTAGTGGGATTGCTGGGTCATAAGGCAGTTATATTTCCAGTTTTTTAAGGAATCTCCACACTGTTCTCCATAGTGGCTGTACTAGTTTGCATTCCCAACAACAGTGTAAGAGGGTTCCCTTTTCTCCACACCCTCTCCAGCATTTATTGCTTGTAGACTTTTGGATCGCAGCCATTCTGACTGGTGTGAAATGGTACCTCATTGTGGTTTTGATTGGCATTTCTCTGAGAATGAGTGATGTTGAGCATCTTTTCATGTGTTTGTTAGCCATCTGACTGTCTTCTTTGGAGAAATGTCTATTTAGTTCTTTGGCCCAGTTTTTGATTGGGTCGTTTATTTTTCTGGAATTGAGCTGCAGGAGTTGCTTGTATATTTTTGAGATGAGTTGTTTGTCAGTTGCTTCATTTGCTATTATTTTCTCCCATTCAGAAGGCTGTCTTTTCACCTTGCTTATAGTTTCCTTTGTTGTGTAGAAGCTTTTAAGTTTAATTAGGTCCCATTTGTTTATTTTTGCTTTTATTTCCAATATTCTGGGAGGTGGGTCATAGAGGATCCTGCTGGGGTTTATGTCGGAGAGTGTTTTGCCTATGTTCTCCTCTAGGAGTTTTATACTTTCTGGTCTTACGTTTAGCTCTTTAATCCATTTTGAGTTTATGTTTGTGTATGGTGTTAGAAAGTGTTCTAGTTTAATTCTTTTACAAGTGGTTGACCAGTTTTCCCAGCACCACTTGTTAAAGAGATTGTCTTTTCTGCATTGTATAGTCTTGTCTCCTTTGTCAAAGGTAAGGTGTCCATAGGTGCGTGGATTTATCTCTGGGCTTTCTATTTTGTTCCATTGATCTATATTTCTGTCTTTGTGCCAGTACCATACTGTCTTGATGACTGTGGCTTTGTAGTAGAGCCTGAAGTCAGGCAGGTTGATTCCTCCAGTTCCATTCTTCTTTCTCAAGATTGCTTTGGCTATTCGAGATTTTTTTTTGTATTTCCATACAAATTGTGAAATTATTTGTTCTAGCTCTGAAAAATACCATTGGTAGTTTGATAGGGATTGCATTGAATCTATAGATTGTTTGGGTAGTATATTCATTTTCACTATATTGATTCTTCCAATCCACGAACATAGTATATTTCTCCATGTATTAGTGTCCTCTTTGATTTCTTTCACCAGTGTTTTATAGTTTTCTATATATAGGTCTTTAGTTTCTTTAGGTAGATATATTCTTAAGTATTTTATTCTTTTCATTGCAATGGTGAATGAAATTGTTTCCTTAATTTCTCTTTCTATATTCCCATTATTAGTGTATAGGAATGCAAGGGATTACTGTGTGTTGATTTTATATCCTGCAACTTTACTATATTCATTGATTAGCTCTAGTAATTTTTTGGTAGAGTCTTTAGGGTTTTCTATGTAGAGGATCATGTCATCGGCAAACAGTGAGAGTTTTACTACTTCTTTTCCAATTTGGATTCCTTTTATTTCTTTTTCTGCTCTGATTATTGTGGCCAAAACTTCCAAAACTATGTTGAATAGAAGTGGTGAAAGTGGACACCCTTGTCTTGTTCCTGACTTTAGGGGAAATGCTTTCAATTTTTCACCATTTAGGATAATGTTTGCTGTGGGTTTGTCATATTTTATTATGTTGAGGTATGTTCCTTCTATTCCTGCTTTCTGGAGAGTTTTTATCATAAATGGATGTTGAGTTTTGTCAAAGGCTTTCTCTGCATCCATTGAGATAATCATATGGCTTTTATTTTTCAATTTGTTAATGTGGTGTATTACATTGATTGATTTGTGGATATTGAAGAATCCTGGCAACCCTGGGATAAAGCCCACTTGGTCATGGTGTATGATCTTTTTAATGTGTTGTTGGATTCTGATTGCTAGAATTTTGTTAAGGATTTTTGTATCTATGTTCATCAGTGATATCGGCCTGTAGTTTTCTTTTTTGGGGCATCTTTGTCAGTTTTTGGTATTAGGGTGATGGTGGCCTTATAGAATGAGTTTGGAACTTTACCTTCCTCTTCAGTTTTCTGAAAGAATTTGAGTAGGATAGGTATTAGCTCTTCTCTAAATTATTGGTAGAATTCAGCTGTGAAGCCATCTGGACCTAGGCTTTTGTTTGCTGTAAGGTTTCTAATTACAGTTTCAATTTCTGTGCTTTGGTGGGTCTGTTAAGATTTTCTATTTCTTCCTGGTTCAGTTTTGGAAAGTTGTACTTTTCTAAGACTTGTCCATTTCTTCCACGTTGTCCATTTTATTGGCATATAATTGCTGATAGTAGTCTCTTATGATCCTTTATATTTCTGTGTTGTCTGTTGTGATCTCTCATTTTCATTTCTAATTTTATTGATTTGGCTTTTCTCACTTTGTTTCTTGATGAGTCTGGCTAATGGTTTGTCAATTTTATTTATCCTTTCAAAGAACCATCTTTTGGCTTTGTTGATTTTTGCTATGGTCTCTTTTGTTTCTTTTGCATTTATTTCTGCCCTAATTTTTAAGCTTTCTTTCCTTCTACTAACCCTGGGATTCTCCATTTCTTCCTTTTCTAGTTGCTTTAGGTGTAGAGTTAGGTTATTTATTTGACTTTTTTCTTGTTTCTTGAGGTATGCCTGTATTGCTATGAACTTTCCCTTTAGCACTGCTTTTACAGTGTCCTATAGGTTTTGGGTTGTTGTGTTTTCATTTTCATTCA
Source organism: Budorcas taxicolor (assembly GCF_023091745.1). Lineage (NCBI taxonomy): Eukaryota > Metazoa > Chordata > Mammalia > Artiodactyla > Bovidae > Budorcas > Budorcas taxicolor. Next base: position 4,340,223 of record NC_068922.1, read on the forward strand.
TTTCTATGCATATTTTGATTTCTTCTGTCATTTGTTGGTTATTCAGCAGCATGTTGTTCAGCCTCCATACGTTGGAATTTTTAATAGTTTTTCTCCTGTAATTGAGATCTAATCTTACTGCATTTTGGTCAGAAAAGATGCTTGGAATGATTTCAGTTTTTTTGAATTTACCAAGGCTAGATTTATGGCCCAGGATGTGATCTATCCTGGGGAAGGTTCCATGTGTGCTTGAGAAAAAGGTGAATTCCATTGTTTTGGGGTGAAATGTCCTATAGATATCAATTAGCTCTAACTGGTCTATTGTATCATTTGAAGTTTGTGTTTGCTTGTTAATTTTCTGTTTAGTCGATCTATCCCTAGGTGTGAGTGGGGTATTAAAGTCTCCCACTATTATTGTGTTATTGTTAATTTCCCCTTTCATACATGTTAGCATTTGTCTTACATATTGCAGTGCTCCTATGTTGGGTGCATATATATTTATAATTGTTATATCTTCTTCTTGGATTGACCCTTTGATCATTATGTAGTGGCCTTCTTTGTCTCTTTTCACAGCCTTTGTTTTAAAGTCTATTTTGTCTGATATGAGTATTGCTACTCCTGCTTTCTTTTGGTCTCTATTTGGATGGAATATCTTTTTCCAGCCCTTCACTTTCAGTCTGTATGTGTCCCCTGTTTTGAGGTGGGTCTCTTGTAGACAACATATATAGGGGTCTTGTTTTTGTATCCATTCAGCCAGTCTTTGTCTTTTGGTTGGGGTATTCAACCCATTTACGTTTAAGTTAATTATTGATAAGTATGATCCCATTGCCATTTACTTTATTGTTTTGGGTTCAGGTTTATACACCCTTTTTGTGTTTCCTGTCTAGAGAATATCCTTTAGCATTTGTTGGAGAGCTGGTTTGGTGGTGCTGAATTCTCTCAGCTTTTGCTTGTCTGTAAAGCTTTTGATTTCCCCTTCATATCTGAATGAGATCCTTGCTGGGTACAGTAATCTGGGATGTAGGTTATCTTCTTTCATCACTTTAAGTGTGTCTTGCCATCCCCTCCTGGTCTGAAGAGTTTCTATTGAAAAATCAGCTGTTATCCTTACGGGAATCCCCTTGTGTGTTATTTGTTGTTTTTCCCTTGCTGCTTTTAATATTTGTTCTTTGTGTTTGATTTTGTTAATTTGATTAGAATGTATCTAGGGGTGTTTCATCTTGGATTTATCCTGTTTGGGACTCTCTGTGTTTCTTGGACTTGGGTGATTATTTCCTTCCCCATTTTAGGGAAGTTTTCAACTATTATTTCCTCAAGTATTTTCTTTTTGGTCTTTCTTTTTGTCTTCTTCTTCTGGGACTCCTATAATTTGAATGTTGGAGCATTTCATATTGTCCTGGAGGTCTCTGAGATTGTCCTCATTTCTTTTAATTAGTTTTTCTTTTTTCCTCTCTGATTCATTTATTTCTACCATTCTATCTTCTACTTCACTAATCCTATCTTCTGCCTCTGTTATTCTACTATTTGTTGCCTTCAGAGTGTTTTTTATTTCATTTATTGTATTATTCATTATGTATTGACACTTTTTTATTTCTTCTAGGTCCTTGTTAAACCTTTCTTGCATCTTCTCAATCCTTGTCTCCAGGCTATTTATCTGTGATTCCATTTTGATTACAAGATTTTGGATCATTTTCACTATCATTATTCAGAATTCTTTATCAGATAGATTCCCTATCTCTTCCTCTTTTGTTTGGTTTGGTGGGCATTTATCCTGTTTCTTTACCTGCTGGGTATTCCTCTGTCTCTTCATCTTGTTTATATTGCTGAGTTTGGCCTTTCTGTATTCTGGCAGTTTGTGGAGTTCTCTTTATTGTGGAGTTTCCTCGCTGTGGGTGGGGTGGTATCTGTGGCTTGTCAAGGTTTCTTGGTGGTCTGGTGGGTGGAGCTGGATTTCTTCTCTCTGGAATGCAATGAAGTGTCCAGTAATGAGTTATGAGATGTCAATGGTTTTGGAGTAACTTTGGGCAGCCTGTATATTGGAGCTCAGGGCTGTGTTCCTGTGTTGCTGGAGAATTTGCGTGGTGTGTCTTGCTCTGGAACTTGTTGGCCCTTGGGTGGTGCTTGGTTTCAGTGTAGGTATGGAGGTGTTTGATGAGCTCCTGTCAGTTAATGTTCCCTGGAGTCAGGAGTTCTCTGGTGTTTTCAGGATTTGGACTTAAGCCTCCTGCTTCTGGTTTTCAGTCTTATTTTTACAGAAGTCTCAAGACTTCTCCTTCTATACAGCACTGATGATACAACATCTAGGTTAAAGATGAAAAGTTTCTCCACAGTGAGGGACACCCAGAGAGGTTCACAGAGTTACATGGAGAACAGAAGAGGGAGGAGGGAGTTAGAGGTGACCTGAATGAGATGAGGTGGAATCAGTAGAGGAGAGAGCAAGCTGGCCAGTAATCACTTCCTTGTGTGCACTCCACAACTGGACTGCTCAGAGATGTTCACAGAGTTATACAGAGAAGAGAAGAGGGAGGAAGGAGACAGAGGTGGCCAGGAGGATAAAAGGGGGGAATCAAAAGGAGAGAGACAGATCCAGCCAGTAATCAGTTCCCTAAGTGTTCTCCACCGTCTGGAACACACAGAGATTCACAGAGTTGGGTAGAGAAGAGAGAGGGTAGGGAGGAGACAGAGGCAACCTGGTGGAGAAAAAGGAGAGTCCAAAGGGGGAGAGAGCAGTCAAGCCAGTAATCTCACTCCCAAGTAAAAATAGGTACTGAAGATTGGGTTCTTAAAGGTACAAAATTGATAACAAATACCAAAAAGTAAAGATTAAAAATCTATAGTAGAGTTTGGAATATCAAAAATACAATATTAAAGAAAAGAAGAAAAAAGAAGAAAGAAAAAAAAAACAAAGTCACAAAAATTACAAAAATATGTATATATGAAGTTTGCTTTAAAAAATAGTTGTTTCTTTTTTTTTTTTTTTTTTTGCAAAGTAATAGTAGGTTATAAAAGTGAAAATTAAAGGATTAATAGAGGACCTAAAAGTAAAAAAAAAAGAATGATCATAAAAATAGTGAAAATATTTCTAGGACTTTCTCTGGTATTGTTGTGGGTATTGTGGAGTCAGTTTATTTTCGGATAGTTCCTTGGTCCGGCTTATATTTCTCAAGGTCTATAGGCCCCTTCCTATGTAGTCGGTACTATTGACAGGGTTTTGATCTATTGCACCTGTCACTTCCAAGGCAGTTCCCTCTGTTTTAACTTCTTCTGTTTGCTGGTCTCTTCAGTGTCTGATTTCCACCCTGACACAAAGAGGGTGGTGGTGGACACTTTTTTTAGGCTCACTTGTTCAGTTGAGCTGTGGGGAGGGAGGGACGCTGCAAACAAATAACACTGGCATGTGCTTGCAGTGCCTCAGCCACGCTGGGCCTGCCCCCACTCACCGCGCATGTGCCCTCCCTGCCCACACAGCTCAGGCTCTAGGGTTGGTCCGCCGGGAACTGTCCGAGGCCCGCCCTGGGCTGCATGCATCTCCCAGGTCTAAGCCACTCAGGTTCAGGCACTCGGGTAGTCCTCAGAGGCGCAGACTTGGTTGGGCCTGCGTTTTGTGCCCTTCCCAGGTCTGAGCAGCTCAGATGATGAGGTGTTTGGTGAGCGCAGTCGCTGCGACTTATCACCTCCCCCATCCCTGCCACTCGGTTTTCTGGGTGTACAACCGGCACACCTTCTCAGGCAGATGTTGACTGTCCAGAACCCCAAGAAGTCTTAGTTAGCAAAGAAGCCTGCTTGCAGTTTGGTAGATAATGTCTCTCTGGGGCTGCGATTGCCCCCTTCTGCCTCTGGCTGCCTGTCACCGGAGGGGGATGGTCTGCAGCCGGCTAGTTCTGTTCAGTCCTTTGTTCTGTGCGCAGTCCTGGTGGTGTCTTAGGTTAGGGCTTTTCGTGTGGTAGCTATCCCACAGTCTGGTTTGCTAGCCCAAGTTAGTTCACTCAGATTGCCCTTGCGGCATTCAGGCCAGATCCTTACTCTAAGCAATGCAGCCCGCACCTCCCTGCCCAGCCCCTGTTTGCTAGTGGTGGGTGCAGGCGGATGCAGGTGGATGCAGGCATCTGCACTGCTTCTCCACTAGGGGAGTTACCGTTGGGCTCGTAATCTGTGGGTTTTAATTATTTATTTATTTTTCCTCCCTGTTATGTTGCCCTCTGTGCTTCCAAGGCTCGCCACAGACTTGGCAGTGAGAGTGTTTCCTGGTGTTTGGAAACCTCTCTCTTTTTAAGACTCCCTTCCCAGGACAGAGCTCCATCCCTACCTCTTTTGTCTCTTTTTTTTGTCTTTTATATTTTTTCCTACCTCCTTTCGAAGACAATGGGCTGCTTTTCTGGGTGCCTGATGTCCTCTGCCAGCATTCAGAAGTTGTTTTGTGGAATTTACTCAGCGTTTAAATGTTCTTTTGATGAATTTGTAGGGGAAAAAATGGTCTCCCCATCCTATTCCTCCACCATCTTTGGACTCCTCCCCCATCACAGCGATTTATCAAAAGACAGGAAAAGCAGAAAGAAGACCCTGAGGTCTTGTCCCAGCTGCCTGCTCACCTTGCTTGCTTGCTTTCTCTGTCTCTCGTCTACCCTGCTCTCTCTTTTCTCTCCTCCTCTTTTCCGTTTTACCCTCTTCCTCTCCCTCACTCCCTGCTTCTCTCACCCTCTCTCTCTCTGCTCTCATTTTTGAAAGGAAAGAGGGGCAAAGGCCACTGTGTTTGAAGGCAATACTTGAGGGGCCTCGGGCCTCTTTTCTACACCTAAACACAGTACCGCAGTGAAGGGAGCAGGTCCCTAGTGTGATTATCTGTGATGCACGGGGCCTGGGCGCTCACAAACCCATGCACATGTGCCTGTGTGCAGGAATCAGCGCACAAGCCCCTGTGCACTCACACCCACGGCAAATGGCGTGAGGCTGTCCTGGAACGAGGAACCTCTCCTTGGGGAGGTGAGACAGGTGGTCCTCTCCTTGTCACGTCACAGTGGTCCTGACCTTGAGCCCCTCCCCTGATGCAGCACCGGCTCCCACCGAGACTACTCGGTGCAGTAGGCCCAGGCTGCCTGGCTTCTGCGGGCTGGTACTTCTCTGGCCTGCTCAGCCCCACCGAGCTCCTCTTGCCTTGGGATGCCTGACAGATGCAGATGCAGCTGCTGGGAGGGCAAAGCTTCCAGGGTAAAATCCAAGAAATTGCTTTGGATGAGCCGACCCACCTTGGGATCATTGGGCTGGCTGCGTCGGGGGGCCCTGGGATGCCAGTTGGTGACCCTGGGATGCAGGCCACTCCTGGGCCATCAGAGCTGTTTAAGCCACAAGGCTTTGTTTTCAGTCTATCTCTGAGGTGCTAGAACATGGGCTTCTCCTTCGTGGCTTCCAAAAATTTTCCACACATGCTTGTTCTTGGAATCAACATCCAGTCTCCCTGCTTTGCTCTGGAGCTGATTTCTGAGCCCCCTCGCCACCCCGCCCAGCTGGCTGTTTGCTCAGGACACTCTGTGGCCCCCTCCCCGCACTGTCCCCAAATGCCTTGGCTCTCTTATCTTCCGCCATGAGGCTCTAATTAGCCTCCTCTCAACCCCATAAATCAGCTGCCCCACCGCCTCCGGTTTGCTTCCTTGGCGGAGGCTGCAGGTTCACCTTTCCCTCCCAGATGACAAATCAGCCATTAATCTTGGGTTGAAAAAGGTTTATTGGCCAACTTCCTTCAGTGGCTTCTGAACTGTTTGCAAATAAAGAGGGGGGATCTGAGGTGACCTCAGTAGAGATAGGAACTCACAGGTGGATTTATTCTCAGGTTTGATTTTGGTTGTTGTTGTTCTTTTTTCGGGAAAGGGGTAAATATATAACTCTGCCTCTCAGTGTTTGTGATTTCTTAGTTTTAAAAAGTTTCCAGATCTTCTGTTGGACTGAAGTGTGGTTTGTTTGTATCAGTGATCAGCCTGGTTGGTTGCTATGTTTGCATGGAGACAGGGTTACCTGCGGGAGTAAAGACAGGGGTGGTTTAACTAGGTGCTCAGTGACTCTGAACGGTTCAAACAGGTCGCCACCACGACATTTCCTGGTCAACAGACAATGATGGTAGAAGAGGATCTAAACATTTAGCAACCAAGGTCTTCTGAACCTCTTCATCAGCCTGGTGGTTTCCCTTGTTTGATCCCTGGGTGTTGAAGGGACCCTCCTCCCTTCTTGGGCTCCAGGAGGTTGGCTCATCTTATAGTCTAGACTCAGCTGTTAGGAGGAGGGATGGATTTATCAGATGAAATGCCCTTTAAGGATTTAGGAAATTAAGGTGGAAAGTTCAGGGGAGGATAGGAAGGACATTTCTTGTGGGAGAATTTATCTGCAAAAGGGAGACCAAGTTTTCAGATATCATGGGTTAGATGTGGGCTGTGAGTAAAATGTCAGTATTGGGTCCTTAAGAGTCCCATCTCTGCTCTAGCCCTAAGGAATCTGTGATGTCAGCATTTTGGGTGTTGGGCCAGGGCAGAGGGGTAGATATTTTCATCTACGCTTAAGCCCTATGCAGTTTGTGCCTTTCAGAGATTAATGGGACTCCATGACCTCAAGGAAATGGATAGTCTTAAAACCTGAAGCCCTTGGGACACGATCTGTGAAGCGGTCCACACCAAGATGGGGTTGTTGGAGTTTGTAATCTTGGTGTTCATTGTCTGGTAATAGCACATTTGCCTCCTGATCCACCCCCATCCTAACAGTCACTTTAGAATGAGTATCACCCATTCAACTGATTAAAAAACTACTTTTTTAGTTACCAGGGCTTTTAAATAAGAGGTCCCATGCATACTATAAAATGTGTTCGGCAACTCTGTCTTTTCCTCCTTACACTCTTTGACCTTGTCAGAGAGATAGTATCTCCCTTGTCATTGGCAAGTCCTTGAATATTGCCATTTTCATCTCCCATGTTACCATCTGCCTCTCCAGGAGGGACTGTCCATTCTTTTTCACATGTATTTTAGTTGATGTATAAATTACTCGTCAGTGAAATGCACAGATATTTGATGTGAGTTCAGTCATTTTGGACACATTCATACCCACATGTAACTCACAGAACATTTCTGTTTCTCCAAACAATTCCTTTGGGGTCCTATGAGACAGTCCTCTTCCCCTTGCCAAAAACCAACTGTTTTGATATCTATCACTGTAGATTCGTTTTGCCTGGTTTAGAACTTCCTACAGTTGGAATCATACAGTATAATTATTTTGTGTCCTTTACTCAACAGACTGTTTTGAGATTGAGCCACCCATTGATGATTGCCATGTTTGGGGAGATGGTTGGGGAGATGACTGATCCACAGAATTTTTCTCCATGTAGAAACCATCATTGCCACTCGGGTCTAGAGTGTAATCTTTTTACCCTGCATAACTAAACTACCAGTGCTGATTTTGAAATCAGCTGCCTACCTAATATGTGTGTGCTGAGGTGGGGGTGGGGTGCACTCTTTTCTTCTGAGTGCTTGGAAGCACTTTTGCATATAACTTTTGGTCTCATTAAAATAATTCTTTGACTGTTTGGAAGGATGGGGTTCTTGGCTGAGATTTCTGTGAGCTGGCTAAGACACCTATCTTTTGTGCAGAATATAGCTCCTGTATGACTTGCGAATGAACCCAGCCTGTTGAAAATGAAGGGATGCCTTGACCCAGGTATTCTTTGTTTTGTTGATGGCCCTGGGATGCAAGTCCTGACCTTGGAGAATTTTCTAGACACGTGGTGTATACATGTGTCCTCCCTTCTGTAATCCCAGGCAGTTTAGGTTTGCCTGGCCTTGGTCGTACATCCTGCTAATTCTTAGGGTGGGAGTTGTACCAGTCTAACTGCTTAGGGCTGCATCTTGGGCACAGGCCAGAAAGTCACCTTAGTACTTACTTAATTTAGCTCTTTTGCCAGTGGTTCAGTGTTAATGATTAATGTCTTGTCCTTCATAATTGAAGGTAATCATACTGCCCTGAGGTTTTAAGTTTATAGTTCTCTCTAGCAATCCTTACTGACTTGTACTGTTATCGTCTCTCATTTAGTACTTAGATGTCACAGAATTTTAGAGCACTGAGTGCTTTGGGGGTCATTTTTAATAAAAGAAATGAAAATACACATCAGAGAGCTTCACTGATTCCTGAACGCTATTCGATTAATTAGTGCCAGTGGCTGCATGGCTGAGGTTGAAGACCCCTGCCTTCCAGAATGGCATATGTGTGTGCACGCACCAAGTTGCTTCAGTTGTGTTCGACTCTTTGCGACCCCATGGACTGTAGCCTGCCAGGCTCCTCTGTCCATGGAATTCTCCAGGCAAAAATACTGGAGTGGGTTGCCATGGCCTCCTCCAGGGGATCTTCCTGACAGGGATCAAACCTGTGGCTTCTGAACTGCAGGTGGGTTCTTTACCACTGAGCCACTGGCAAAGCCCTATACACATACACACACACAATGTATATATAATATCTTTGTGCAAATATGGAAGCCAAGAGGCTATACTCTATAGTAATTGGATTACTAAGTTCCACTGATAATATGTGGCCACTACATTCTTTATTAATGGGTGTTTTGAAGCCTTGGTAAGGAGATAGTTTAACATGTCTCCAATTAGTTATACTGCTTGATGTTAATAAAATTTCTGGTGTCAAGAAATTTTGGAATCATCTGTAGTTCAGTTTGAATGTGCTCTTTCTTGCTTTTGATCTCCTATATTGGATAAACCTGAATTTGGACTCCTTACCATTTCATTTTTAGGTAAAAGAGTAGGGAGGTAACCCCCATCCAGCCAAAGGGTCTCAGAAGCCCCCCTGTCAATGCCTGTGAGAGCTGAACATGTGTGTGTGAGGCTCCAGAGGATGTGGCCTTCAGGGTTATGGATCTGTTGGCTATAGGAGAAGTCGACCTTGACTGTGAAATAGTGGGTTTAAAAAGCAACTTTACCCAAGGGCCCACAGCTAATGATTCCAAAGTGTTGACTAAAGTATCAGAGTAAACAATAGCAGGCTTTCCCAGTGTTTACTTAGCTCTGTGACTTACAAAGGAATTGCATGGGCTTCTATCCCCCCCACTTTGCTGGTGTATTACCGCCGTCCATTTTGAAGCAACTTAAGTGATTTTGACCTTTTGTTTAGGTTGTGGGTCAGCATAGAAAGGAAGTTTTCTATAAACCACTGTGATGTTTGCTTCAAATCAGAATGGGTATGTCTTTGGTTAGTATTACTTTCATGTCTAAGAATGGCATCATCAGGGTGGATGAGAGTGTCATATAGGAGGGCATGTGCCTTGAACTTCTCAGTCGTTCACTTCTTATTATGTTTAGTCAAAAGCATGGTAGATGATATGAGATGTTTAATTATAGTTTCAATCACTCAAGCAAAGCATATCCTGTAGACGTGTGCCCCTTCTATTGAACTTTCACAAGCAGCATTAGGTGTGCTGGTCTTATACCCCAAGGTTGCTCTGGGATTTTTCAAATGGATAAATTTTCTCAAACTTTATCAAGGAAGGTAATTTTGAACACTCAACTGCACATGGTACCTTTTTCAAAGAAGCTGGTATTATGTTCAAGAAAAATCAGGCATACAGACTCTGCCCAGAACTAATACATGAATGCTTTTGGTAAAGAACCTGCTTGCCAGTGCAGGAGATGCAAGAGATGGATTGAACCCCTGGGTGGGGAAGATCCCCTTGAGGAGGAAATGGCAGCACGTTCCAGTATTCTTGCCTGGAAAATTCCACAGACAGAGGAGCTGGTGGGCTACAATTCATGGGACTGTAAAGAGTTGGACATGACTGCGCACAGTACATGAAACTGATATAAAATTAGTATTCTGCATATGCTGGATATTATTATTACTATTCATTCCTTTTCTCCACATTCTTTTTGAGATGTGAGAAGGAAAATGTACATACATTTTATCAACCCAAATTTAAAACGTAGACCCTGAAGTTCAACAGTTCAAGCAATGTAGGTAACGTCACCCAGAGCCTCTTGATGAAAGTGAAAGAGGAGAGTGAAAAAGTTAGCTTAAAACTCAACATTCAGAAAACTAAGATCATGGCATCTGGTCCCATCACTTCATGGCAAATAGATGAGGAAACAATGGAAACAGTGACATACTTTATTTTCTTGGGCTCCCAAAACACTGCAGATGGTGACTGCTGCCATGAAATTAAAAGATGCTTGCTCCTTGGATGAAAAGCTATGACAAACCTAGACAGCATATTAAAAAGCAGAGACATTACTTTTCCAACAAAGATCCATCTAGTCAAAGCTATGGTTTTTCCAGTAGTCATGTATGAATGTGAGAGTTGGACTATAAAAGCTGAGTGCCAAAGAATTGATGCTTTTGAACTGTGGTGCTGGAGAAGACTCTTGAGTTCCTTTGACTGCAAGGAGATCCAACCAGTCTGTTCTAAAGAGAATCAGTCCTGAATATTCACTGGAAGGACTGATGTTGAAGCTGAAACTCCAATACTTTGGCCACCTGATGTGAAGAGCTGACTCATTTGAAAAGACCCTGATGCTGGGAAAGATTGAAGGTGGGAGGAGAAGTGGATGACAGAGGATGAGGTGATTGGATGGCATCACTGACTCAATGGACATGAGTGTGAGTTAGCTTCAGGAGTTGGTGATGGACAGGGAGGCCTGACATGCTGCAGTCCATGGGGTTACAAAGAGTCGGACACAACTGAGCGACTGAACTGAACTGAATGTCACCCAGTAACAGGACTGGAGCTAAGTCCTGAGGGTCCCAATTCTTTTTCCTGATCAGTGGTCAGTTGGCCACATGGCTCAGGATGCCATGCCAGCCTCTAATGGACTGTCAATTCTGTTTACTTTAAGCAAAATGGCGACTCTTCTCTGAGCCCCTCCACTGCCTTTGAGTCTTGTCACCACCTAATCGTATCAGTGCATGTGAACCCAATAGATGCCAAGTACTGCCTTTATGACATTTCTCCTGCAGTTCTTTGTATTTCACACTTTCTTCATCCCCTCTCCCAGCTAGGTTTAACCAATGCTGTGTCCTGTTTCCCCAGAGCCAACCTAGATGTCTTGATAAGTAAAAGGAGGGTAACAATGGGACTTGTCACAGTGCCATATATGTCTGAGTCCTTGCTGGAGAGCAGAGACCTTTCTTTCATTCCTTGGGTCAAAGCAAGCCCATAGACTTCATCCTAAAACACCAAGACCATCTGATATGGGTAGTTGGTTCTGAATAGTGAATGAATGAAAGAAGAATTCAAGTCCAATGTGTTTATTCTGAAGGGGTAAATTAGGACCCAGAGAACTGGTATAGTCAGAGATCCCAGCAGTAGAGCAGAGACCGAAGCCAGATCTTTCAGAGGCCACACTGACATCCTTCAGGGTCAGTTCAGGTCCTGTTTGTGCTAGGAAACCTTCCAAAGAAACTTCACTCTCTCTTTTTCAGTCTGCGGCCGCCTTTTGACCCATTCCTCCCTGTACATGTCTCAGCACTTGATTCCACTGAGCACAGCACTTTTTAATGTTCCGTTGTACTTTATTCTCATCCAAGCTCCATGCAAAAATACACTCAGTGAAATAAAAGTGTCTTCCCGTCTTCAGTACACATTCCTGAACAAGCAGGTATACACCTGCCTTCTATTTTTGTTGTTTGCATTTACACAAGTCACAGATGTGCCACAGGCACATAGTAGGTGTTCAGGAAAGATTTCTTGAAGGTAATTGAATTTCCTGGTAGCTGAACAACTAGACAGACTGGTGGATAGATATAAATTAGCACAGCAGATTTAAACCATGTGTTGATCATTGAAAAGTCGTTTCATTTTTAGCCAAGATAAATGCTTTTTTAATGTGTAAAGAAATCTATAATTTTTCATGCTTTGAATTAAAGCTTCTACTTCCCAGGTTTCCTGCCTGCTTCTGGCTGCTCTTAATGAGCTAATTTACCCCACCGAGGTGAGAGGTTTCCTCTTGGGAAGGGCTTAGATGTGCCTGTCTCATATCCAGGGCCCCAGAGCGTTTCCTTACAGGGCTTTAAACACTGTGAACATATTTAAGAGAGAAGCCAAGAAACAAATCTGTTGTTTTAGTCTTATTCCTCGAGGCTCAGCGGCTCAGCTTTCCTCCCCCTTTGATCACACTCACTGGGGTGGCAGGACTGGAGACTGTGGAGAAGGGCTGGGTCTCTTTAGGAAGCCCAGTTCAGGGGGACCCACCCAGCTTTACACAATGAAAATAAAGTTGTCAAGCCTTCGAGGTGGCTGTGAAGATTTATTCTTCCTGGGCAAATTGGTGAGACATTTGTATTTTTTAAAAATGCTTTGATGAACTTGATAAGGAAGCCCTGATTTGAATGTGGAAAAACATTCTAGAGCTTTTTCCACCACTGGACTGGGTTCTCGACATTCACTGTGAAGCTTGGCCTGTGGAAATGAACTTTCCCTTTAAAGTAATGATAAGACCATGAAGAGGACCGTGTGGGAATTCTGAAACATGATTACACTCTCTTGGAACATAAGCCTCCACAAGGCAGGAGGGCTTAGAACATTCTGCACATCTTGACCTGTTCTCCCCATCTTCCAGGCCTCAGTTGCCCACCTCTCTAATGATTCTTCATTGTTTTAATTTTTAGTTATGTTACTAATTATGGTTCTGTTACTTTGGTAATGTTTATGAGCTAAAGCAATGGAAGATGCAGTCTTTTATTATGCATATAATGGAAATAGTTTCTGTCTTTCCTAAGATCAAGTATTGTTTGTTGTGGAAGAAGTGTCACACACTGTTCCCAGTATGTCTTCGTCACATTCAGATCTCAAGGGATCTAGGAAAGGAAATGGAAACTGATGTGAAATATCTTACCCTTATATCCCAGAAAGCCTTTTTAGCCAGGAACATCTGCCAACATCCCTGAGATGGTCCTCTTAACATCTTTTAGTTAGGCAGACTGTTATGAATGGCTTTTAAAAGGCTGTGAGCTTCAGCCCCAGAAAAGCGTGAGCATTTATCAACTGGTAATGGCAGAAATTCTACCATCATTGGGGAATTTTCTTGGGAAAATCAGAAAACTGTTCTCCTGTTATTACGGCCGCCTTGTCCTGGGTTGCAGCTGACAGTGTGGCTCAGTGGAGAGCCCGTGGACTTTTGACAGATGGAACCAGGTTTGAATTCATTGGTGGGGACTTATTTTCTGTACCAGGTTGGATATATTCTTAATTCTTTGTGCTCAGTTATTTCAACTGTAAAATCAGGGAAACTTGTGGTTTGCTGTTAGAGCCATTTAGGTTGTAAGGATCAAAGGCAGGGTCAGGTGATTCTGCAGATCAGAGATTTTACTACAAGAGATACAGGCACGGAAGGAAATATACCAAGCGGTCACCACACAGGCACAAAGCAGTCCCCTCATGAGAAGCCCTGCCGTGTTCATGGCATGATTTATTCTTGTCTCTCTTATCTCTCTGTGTGTCTGTCTCCACTCGGCCTTCATGGCTTTTTGTTGTTTCTACTCTACCATTCTCTCTCCTTGACCTTGCATCACATTCAGACGTCACCAATAGCATCTCATTGACTCAGGAGGTAACCATCAAACAAGGAGTGCTCTTGGTCAGAGTTCTCATGCCAGGCTTCCTCAGAGCTGGCTCAGCTTATGAACGGTTGTCTTTGGCTCAGGATCCAATCCCTGAAACCATCTTCAGTAGCCCGGCCAACAGGGACCCATGACATCAAACATGGCTACATTGTTCAGTGGGGGATGATCCTCTATAATCTCCATTTGCTCCTCCAGAGCATTCTCCATTCTTCTTCACCCTCCTATGTGCCCTGGGGACTGACATCTATAAACTATATTGTCTGTACTCCACTGATGTCAGGTTTCCTATTAGGTTAAACTAATGGGGAGCATTGGCAGGAGATCAGACAGTGGAAGAGAAAAAATTTGGGGTACTTATTCATCTCCACTCCCTGCCACCTGACTGTAGTTTCGACAGTGCCCAGCCTCTGTCCACTAGCACCTGTATCATGACTGCCGCTCTCTTGCATTTTAGTAACAGTCCTTTTCTCCAGGCCTTCAGGGTAATGGCTTCCAACTTTTGCTGGATCCTGGGTACTTCACCATCTCTGGTTTGTTCCCTTAACTGTGACCTCTGTTTTGTAAATAGTCCCTTCGTTCAGCTCATCAGTGAACACTTGGGGTGGCCCAGCTCTTTCTCGATGGGACCTAGACTGGTTCAGAGATTGCATATGTGATGGATCTAAACATATCACATGTTGTCCAGGACAAACCCTCAACTTCAGGGGTAGTTGTAAGAACTAAGTGGGTTTATGTTCCTAAGGATCAAGTGCATCAGGCAACTCAACAACTTGAAACTCCTATCAATATCACTTCTACCATGTTTGTGTGGAAAAAGCTAACATTACATGCTTAGGAGACGAAGTCTCTGCACATGTCCCATATAGCTTCTTCAATAACCTAAAAGTAGTCCTTCTGAGATAATCGGAATGATGTTCATAGACCCACCAGTGCCTATGTTGAATTTTCTGAAGCAAATTCAGAGAGATGGGGATGTAACAAAACTTTGTGGGATATTATCATTTTTTTGCTAATTAAAATTTTTTATCAAAGTATAGTTGATTTACAATGTTGTATTAGTTCAGTTGCTAAGTTGTGACTCACCCTTTGTGACCCTGTGGACTGCAGCACACGAGGCTTCCCTGTCCTTCACTATCTCCCAGAGTTTGCTCTAACTCATGTCCATTGATTGAATTGGTGATGCCATCCAACCATCTCATCCTCTGTCTCCCCCTTTTATTCCTGCCCTCAATCTTTCCCAGCATCAAGGTCTTTTCCAATGAACTGGCTCTTTGCACCTGGTGGTCAAAGCATTGGAGCTTCAGCATCAGTCCATGCAATGAATATTCAGGGTTGATTTCCTTTAGGATGGACTGGTTGGATCTCCTTACAGTCCAAGGGACTCTCAAGAATCTTTTCCAATACCAAAGTTCAAAACCATCAATTCTTTGGCCCTCAGCCATCTTTATCATCCAGCTCTCATATCTATACATGACCACTGGAAAAACTGTAGCTTTGACTAGACGGACCTTTGTTCACAATGTAATGTCTCTGCTTTATGTATATATTTTACATGTAATTTCATAGTCTTTCTGTTATGGTTTATTACAGGTTATTGAATATATTTCCCTATGCTATTGGTAGTTACTTGTCTTTTATATACAGCAGTATGTATCTGCTAATCCCAAACTCCTCATTTACGCCCTTTTGGTAACCATTAAGTTTGTTGTCTATGTCTGTGGGTCCTGTTTTGTAAGTAAGCACACTTGTGTTGTATGTTAGATTCCATATGTAAGTGATATCACATGATATTTGTCTTTCTCTTTCTGACTTACTTTACTTAGTATGATAATCTCTAGGTGTCTTCTAGGTGACAGAAAAGTCAGCAGAAGCCTAGGTCAGGAGGACAGATGTCTGATGCATGCATGCTTCTCCCTCTCCCATGTCCTTGATGGTCTAGGAAGGCACTGCCTAGAAACCCATCTGCCCTGGATGTTATCTGTCACTCTCAGACACAAGGGTTAGTGATTATAGCTCTTGGTAATGATAGAGAAGAACTGTTTTGCCTTTTGAATCTGAGTTTTCAAGTTTCATAGTTATACAGATTAGCTGAAATAGAGCCTTTTCACGAGATGTGTAACTCATAGTAGGCTGCAGCAGCAGGCATGCAAAGGGAGGGGCTTGGAGGCCAATATGTATGTACAGCATTTGTCATCCAGTCTGACAGTTACCCAGACTCATGATTTGTTTCTTTTTCTTCTTTTTGCTACCTTCCTTTGGTCTATTTACCCATCGATTTAGATCACCTCCATGAGGCCAGTTAGAAGAAACCCAAATCAGTCCTTTTCTTCTTGTTTGGCTAAAGTGTTTGGTTGGCTCACAGTTTTTAGGGGATCTGCTACCAGTATGGATTATTCATTGTCACTTATCTCTCATTCTGGTCAAAGAGCACTGGTTTTAGCAAACAATGCTGCCTGTTTACTCACGTTACAGATCATTCAGCCATTTGAAAGGACCATGAAGATATATGAAAGACATCTCCTTAGGTTTTTAAAAATTTTTTGCTCTCAGTAACCTATGGGGTTGTGCCATGTGAGCTTGCTGATATTCATCTGTTTTTAAACTACAAAAATGGCAGTTTCATTTGGTTCAATCTAAAACTTCTCAGTGACACCTTTGCATTTTTGTAGAAAAACCCTTGAAAATATAAGTCTGCAAATGGTATATATTAATAGTAAACAAGAGTTTTGTTTTTTTTTTTTGGTCTGAGAGCAATTATGTGACACACAGTAATGATCAAAGATATCTGCTGTCACTGATCCAGAGAAGGCAGCCCTACCAAGCTCAGCACTTGCTTCATGCTACTTGAAGATGTAAGACCCAGGCAGAGCAGACGTGCCAAACAACTTTCACGTTCCCCTTGCCTGTTAATGTGTGTGATACTCATGGAACCAGGAGATTACCCTCTCTCTTCTGTAATTTACTACCCTATAGACTGAATATTGGAAATATGGGCCCCAAAGACTTAAACATTTAACCTAAGTGGATGCTGACCAGATTTCTCTATGGGGTGTCTGATATTCATGAGAAAAAGAAGAGAGATTCAGGAGTCTTAATTTTTCTGCTTGTGGACTACCTAAGCCTTGTGTAGGCATTTTGTTTGGAATTTTATTTCACTCAGTTGTCTAAAACCTGTCAGGTGTATGTATTCCCATAATGTGCTCAGACACCATGAAGATGGTTGTCATCTGGCTCTTAATTTAGACGTTTCATAGACAGCACTAGTATGGTACTTAGGAACTTGGGTTCTGGCTTCTGGAGTTATAGGAATGGGATTCTCAGCTCAGCTTTACCGCCTCTGGGAGTGTGTAAGCAGTTTCCTTTATCTTTCTTAGCCTCAGTTTCCCCAACTGTATGATGGTGACAGTAACCAAACATACTTCGTAAGTTGTTGGCTAAGACATGTAAAGTGCTTCATGAGAGATATCTGATCCTCAAAAATGTTAAGAATTATTGGTTGCTATAGTAATAGCTGCTATGGTTATGATATTTCCCCAACACCGATTGCAAAGTCAGGTGCCATCATGTCATGCCTACATTCCCTTTGCCTGCTTGGTGCCTCTAAGCCATCTCTTGTCAACAGCTTGAACCTCTGACTGTCAGAAGGTTGCCTCTGGGCACTCAGAGCTGCTTCACCCACACCAAGAGACATGAGGGCCTGGGAGTTTACATTCCCCAACAGCCCCAGCCTGACTCTCTGTAGCCAAGACTAACCAGGAGTGGGACTAGGGAAGTCGGCTCTGTCGTCTTAATGCATGGCAGACTCTGAGTGGTAAGTAGCTCCGGAGCTTCTTATAGGACCAGACAGAGGTTGGGGATTTGAGGGAAATTCCTTGCTCTGCTTCTTTCCCTTTCCTGCCCAGCCACCCACACCCTGGTTTCTCTTGACAGCACTCCTTTAAATAGACCACCTGTACAGAATTCTTGCTTCAGTCAACTGCAGAGACTACTGTGTTTCATCTACACAGACCTTCCATGTAGGCATCCCATTTTACAGATATGGAAATGAGGGCTCAGAGAGGCCACATGCCTTACTGAAGATCACTTGCTGGTGGGTGACTCCACCTCCAGATGGTCTGTCCTTTCGGGTGCACCTGCTTCCAAGTCACCTTTCTCCATTTCCCCCAGTTATTCTTAAGAATAAGAGAAAGGCTAGAGTAAATACACAATTTCCAGGGCCATGACTTGATTCTTCCCTTGACATCTATTTCTACCCATCCCAGTGGAGCAGAGGGGCCAGCCATCTTCAAATCAACATAAGCATTGTCTCTTCATGAGTGTACGCGGGGCAGGGTTTGCAGACAATGCTGTGAACACCATAATGGAAATGAAAACTGCTCTGGTCATTGGATCTAAGTACAACAGCTGTTCATATTTCTGTGTTTTTCCTGATACTTGATCACATGTAGGTATATTTTTATATGGTTTCTGTCTTCACCATACAAATACAATTTTAAACCAATAATCTGTTTTTTGAAATAAGTAATAAAATTACATAAGAGAAAGCTAGAGTGAATGATCTCAGGAGGCCTTTGGGATTGAGATGGCAAAGAAAAACTTGAACTAAGTTAAGGAAGTGTCATGAGTCTTATCAACAAAGACTAGATCCTGTTGCTTTTGAAACCACATGGTGAGAGAGATTCTCTGATAGCAGCAAGAAGGGCCTGGGAGGGGCCCTGGGGACTACTGTGTTTCTATGAGCTGGGTACCCTACAGCCTGCTTGATGCTGGCTTCGGCTGGCTTCAGGCTCAAACTGCTTATTAAAGTCTAGACGCAACATAAAAGCACATAAATTGGTTCCAGCCATCTCTAGTAAAAACTTCAGCTGGAGCTGGGAAGTGACTGGAGCATCTTTCAGTGTAATTAAAATTGACTCTTAAAGTTTCTTTAGCTTAATTGGTCACACTTTCTTTGGAAGCTGGTGAAAGCCTCTTGCTGGGAAGGTTAAATGCATTTGTGTGTATAAGATCAGAATTCAAATATAGTTTTATGGACACATTTACAGTTATGTTCTACCCGGGTGGTCTTTTATTTCCTGTATCTTTTCTATTTAAGATTTATGCTGTCATTCACCACAGTCTAAATGTGTTTTGATAAAAAGGAAAAAAATGAACCGTTGCTGATGCATTTCAAACAGAGTTGGTAATATTTTGAAGCTTTCAGTAAATGAAATGGCAGTTTGGCTTAGTCTAAGCTCCTTCCTTCCCTCAAGCCCTCCACTTTGGAATCAATGCTTGAACTTTGTTATCCAGAAATTGAAAGTAACTACTACTGGGTCCAAAGGTAGGAAACCAGCCCTTTCTAAGATGGTCATGTCCTTGCTGTGGTCGAATGCACTTGACCCCATCATCTGAGACCATGTATGTTTATACACGTGAACGTGTTTATATGCACAGAGACTTTCTGCCCCTCAGTTCTGCTTCTTGAGGGATCTACCAGTATAATAGGTTCTGATAGTCAAGAAGCTCATGTTTTAACATTTTGGGAGTGTAATTAAGGATGAAGCTCCCTGAATGATCCCCTGAATCATCCTTAATTCAGACTTGGGGGAAGACCTGCTTGGTTTTATATTTGTGAGTATTTACTCTACACAATTTCCAAGGCCATGACTTGATTCTTCCCTTGACATCTATTTCTACCCATCCCAGTGGAGCAGAGGGGCCAGCCATCTTCAAATCAACATAAGCATTGTCTCTTCATGAGTGTATGTGGGGTAGGGTTTGCAGACAATGCTGTGAACACCATAATGGAAATGAAAACTGCTCTGGTCATTGGATCTAAGTACAACAGCTGTTCATATTTCTGTGTTTTTCCTGATACTTGATCACATGTAGGTATATTTTTATATGTTTTTTGTTTTCACCGTACAGATACAATTTTAAACCAAAAATCTGTTTTTTGATAAGTAATAAAAGTAACATTTTCCCATTAGGTATATAACTGTAGAACATTTTAAAATATAGAAAAGTTGATACCATTATTCAAAGACAATGCCTGTTAACATTTTGGTGTTTATTTCTTCAAACTTTTGTATGTGCATTGCTACTCTTCCTACATATATATATTATATTGCATATATAATTTTATTTTTAAATTTATTTCATATGATGTTAAGCATCTATATTATTGTAAATCTTTGAATATCATTTAAATTGTTACATAATATAGAAAGCAGGCTATAATTTGCATTAGCATTCTTTTATTAAAACATAGTGTTCCTTATTTTTTTGCTATTATAATGCTGCAAATGGGCATGATAATTATAAATTCAGATGTTTTTCTGTGTCGAGGATTATCTTCTTAATGTAGATTCCCAAAGATGAAATTGTGTAATCAAAATTAATAAAAGGGTTTTAGGCTCTTGATAATGTTGTCAGTGGCTTTCCAAATAGCATTCAATTTATAGTCTCATGACAGTAAAGAATCTGCCTGCAAAGTGAGAGATGCAGATTCAGTCCCTAGGTTGGGAATGGCTATCTAGTCCAGTATTCTTGCCTGGAGAATTCCATGGATAGAGAAGCCTTTGCAGGGGGGTTGCAAAGAGTCAGACACAACTGACTGAATAAACACACAGAGTGGCACATAGGCTGCCAGTCTTGGTTATGATTGCGTGCATGCTAAGTCTCTAGAGTTGTGTCCAACTCTTTGTGATCCTCTGGACCATAGCCTGCCAGGCTCCTCTGTCTGTGCCATTTTCCAGGCAAGAGTACTAGAGTGGGTTAACATACCCTTCTCCAGGGGATCTTCCTGACCCAGGGATTGAACTTGTGTCTCTTACATCTCCTGCATTGGCAGGTGGGTTCTTTACCACTAGCTCCACCTGGGATGCCCCTGGTTATGATTATTTTGCTATAAAAATGGCATCTTATTAAATTTGCATATCTTTGATTAACGTGGTTGTCTAGTTTCCCCTTTGTTATCCAGTTCTGACTCCTCTCAAGTAGTTCATCTGTTTTCATCCTTTGCTTACATAGCTGTGGAATCTTTGTGGTTTAAAAACACGTTATATATGTTATGGATGTTAAAATATCTTGATTTTTGTACTTCTGCAGTTTTGGAAAAGCAGCATTTGCTTTGTGGGTTGGTTAGGTGATGTGTGTGCAGATACCATTTCTACTTATTTTGTGGCATCTCTGGGTTTTCTGGAAGTGCATTGTGGTGTCTTGAGCTGACATTATCTCTTCTCACCAGGGAGACAGCCGTGCTCCCCAGTGTGGCTCCCCATTCCAGGTGTCAGCCCAGGGGGTCCCCACATCACTTCTTTGCATATGAAAATCCTGTTTGCCCTTTAAGGCCCAAGTCATGAACAACCTTCTCTTCCCATTTCCTGGTCTTCCATTGCTGCTTCCTTTTAATAACCTTGATCCTTTGTGCTTGATTAGAGAGGGAACACTTCTCAGAAGGTAGAGAATTTTGGTGGTAGGGGGAGTTTTCAAGTAGGTTTTATTCTCTTAGAGAAACACATAGCAAAATTATTGAGGTCCATTTGAAGGTGGGCAGAAAAGTTTGTTTATATTCTTGGGCTCCAAAATCACTGCAGATGGTGACTGCAGCCAGAAATTAAAAGACACTTGCTCCTTGGAAGAAAAGCTATGATAAACCTAGTCAGCATTTTAAAAAGCAAAGACATGACTTTGCCAACAAAGGTCTGTTTAGTCAAAGCTATGGTTTTTCCAGTAGTCATGTACAGATGTGAAAGTTGGACCATAAAGAAAGCTGAGCGCCAAAGAATTGATGCTTTTGAACTGTGGTGTTGGAGAAGACTCTTGAGAGTCTCTTTGACTGCAAGATCAAACCAGTCAATCATAAAGGAAATCAGTCCTGAATATTCATTGGAAGGAATGATGCTGAAGCTGAAGCTCCAATACTTTGGCCACCTGATGCAAAAAACTGACTCATTGGAAAAGACCCTGGGGCTGGGAAAGATTGAAGGCGGGAGGAGAAGGGGACAACAGAAGATGAGATGGTTGGATGGCACCACCAACTCTATGGACATGAGTTTGAGCAAGCTCTGGGAGTTGGTGATAGGGAAGCCTGGCAAGCTGCAGTCCATGAAGTCGCAAAGAGTGGGACACAACTAAGTGACTGAACTGAACAGAGAAAAGTTTGTGGATTGGACAAAGGATTTGAAGCTCAAGGAAAAGTGAAAGGCATAGTTTGTTGTGTTGTCTTAGCCTCCTGCAGATGGTTGTGTGTGTGTGTATACATGCATTAGCCTAGATTCTGTTGGAAAGCAAAGCCTGAGGCAAGGATTTGTGTACAGGTAGGTAATTTTAGGCAATGATCCTGGAGAGCAGAAATGGAAGACTGGGGAGAGTGACACAAGGAAGGAAAGAAAGCCAGTGTCAGGCCACATTGTTGAGCTGGTGTTTGCTGTGGGCATGGGGCTCAGTCCAGACCCACCAGAAGCCACATAAGATTGTCTTCTGAGAAGAAGAGAGTGTTTAACCACTGGTTTCCATTGCTCATTGTCATTCCATGCCTCATGGATGGTTAATTCCCTTATATTTCCAAGCTTGCACTTGCGTCAGAATGGCTGGTTGGGTTCCTGCTGATATCCCTTGGGGCTGTGCAAGAGAAAGCCCCAGAATTGAAAGTGAGAGTAGGCAATGCAGTTGAGGTGAGGGATCAGGTGCTATCATGCGCATGCGGTTGCTGCAGAAATGCTGTAGTGGAAAGGTGGAGAGACTGCAGGAAAGGCACAAGCGGGTCACATACAGTGTGTATTCATAAGACTTTTTTCTTATTTAGTCTTGTTGACCTGGCTTCTGAGTAGAGGCAGCATCTATTTACTCTAATCCTGATTTTTTCTTTTTAACCCCACACCCTCACCTTCTTTCATCAGTGTTATCCCCCGTTCCCTTCTCCCACCTCCTGTATTCTCCAGACCTGACTGAATATGACATTGCATTTCCCCTACCAAAGTGACTGGCTCAGGGGTGGGTATGTGACATCTTCAGAGTCACAGAGATCTAGTCAAGGCTTTTCTGGGACTGTTGAGGAGTGATACCTTCTCCTTTCTGCTGGAAACAGGTAAGACTATACCACTTAGAGCTCAAGAAAAAAGCAAACAGTGGAAAGTAGGGCCAAGATCCAAGGAGAAATCAGGTCCTTATGGTATGCCCTTGTTTGAATTCTTAGATTCAGCACCCATGAAATATTTCCATTACATTAACCAGTTAAATACCTGCCTTTGCTGAAGGCAGTTTGACTTGGGTTTTCTGTAACTTGCAACCAAAAGAGACCAATAGATACTTTGACCAATAGATATTCCTGTTTAAGGTGAATCCTACCTTTTTACCTTATCAATTTATTTACTCATTCAAGTAATATTTGTTGAGTGTCTGTTCTGTCTGGTACTTTGAAAAAGTTCAGCTTCCAGTTGTATGGAGAATAAACAGAATAAAATAATGCTCAAAGCTACCGTAACCCTTGGAATAGTGGATATACTGTCGTTGGGTAGGTGTGATTTAGTGTGACGGCTGAATTGCCAGAAAACACAATGGAAAGTTTTTGATTCTTAACATAGCTCAAGAGGTGGGAGAGAATCAGGCCCAAGGGAAATTGTGTGTGCCTGTGTGAAGGGGCATATCTTTTTATTGAAACTTTATAATGATGGTAATATTTGTAATCTAGAAACTTTCATCTGATATTATTTTTATTACTTGTATCAGTTATCCATTGCCACAACAGTGCAGCATAACAAGTAACCACAAAGCCTGAGATGCATATGACGATAAACACTTTTGTTCCTGAATCTGTGCTTTGGCTGGGGGTTCTGCTCTTCTGAGCTGAGCTTTGTCAGGCTTTCTCCTGTGCCTGTTACCAGTCTCCATTTGCCTGGGTAGCTTTGCTGGCCTTGACTGGACTCCCTCACATGTCCGAGACCTTGACGGAGACAGGTGGGATCTGCTCCACATGTCTGTCTAGCCAGGGCGTGCTCACCTATGAGACAGGAGCAAGAGACGAAGTGGAAACCATGCAACGATATTTCAAGCCTTTTCTCCCATAATGTCTGCTGGTGTTTAATTGATCAGAAAACCACATGACCAAGTCCAAAGATTAGAGGTGGGCACTGTGCTATTATACTGTCAAGAGCAGAGATTCAGGGAGAGGTAAAGAATTGAGGTCATTTTTGCAATGTGTCTAATACATGTTGTTGACTTGTATATAAAGATCATTAAAATACATATTAGTGTAGTTAGTTTGGTTTGTTGGAGGGTAGACCACTGAGTCCCTGAGATCCATGAAGAATGAAGATCTTCAGAGAAGAGATCTCCTTCAAACCCATGGGATTTGTCCCTTTGCTCCACAGAAAGAACACAATATTTTGAGTCATTTTTTTAATAGAAAAGAAAATTGCCTCTTGGACTTAAAATATTCTGCCTTCTTTTATGGAGCTTAAATTTCCTAAATTGGGATCTATATGTCTTTTTAATTTTTTTTTAAACCAAGGTTGGCCCTATGCCTATGATTTCCTTTGTCTCCTTGGAAAGAAACAGAAACAAAATTCCTAGGGCACTATACTATGTCCTTCTTCCATATTTTATGTAGATTTTTAAATGGCTGGTAGCTTTGGGCATGAGTGGGCCAGAATTATTACTATATTGGCTTTTTTAAAAAAGAAAATATTTATTTTTAATTGAAGTATAATTGCTTTACAGAATTCTGTTGTTTTCTGCCAAACCTCAGCATGAATCAGCCACAAGTATACATATGTCCCCTCCCTCTTGAACCTCCCTTCTGTCTCCCTCCCCACCCCACCCCTCTAGGTTGATACAGAGCCCCTGTGTGAGTTTCCTGAGCCTACAGCAAATTCCCATTGGCTATCTATTTTACATATGGTAATGTAAGTTTCTATGTTACTCTCTCCATACATCTCACCTCCTCCTCCCCTCTCCCTGTGTCCATAAGAATGTTCTCTATGTCTGTTTCTCCACTGCTGCCTTGCAAGTAAATTCATTGGTACCATCTTTCTAGGTTCCATATATATATGTGTTAGTATATGATATTTATCTTTCTCTTTCTGACTTACTTCACTCTGTATAATAGGCTCTAGGTTGATCCACCGCATTAGAATTGACTCAAATGTGTTCCTTTTTATGGCTGAGTAATATTCCATTGTGTATATGTCCCACAACCTCTTTATCCATTCATCTGTCGATGGATATCTAGATTGTTTCCACATTCTAGCTGTTGTAAATAGTGCTGCAGTGAACATTGGGGTACATGTGTCTTTTTCAATTTTGGTTTCCTCAGGGTATATGCCTAGCCAGGGAGGGGATTGCTGGGTCATATGGTGGTTTTATTCGTAGGTTTTAAAGGAATCTCCATAGTGTCTTCCATAGTGGCTATATCAACTTACATTCCAACCAACAGTGCAAGAGGGTTTGCTTTTCTCCATATCCTCTCCAGCATTTGTTGTTTGTAGACTTCTTGATGATGGCCATTCTAACCAGTGTGAGGTGGTATCTCATTGTAGTTTTGATTTGCATTTCTCTAATAATGAGCATCTTTTCATGTGTGTGTTAGCCATCTGTATGTCTTCTTTGGATAAATGTCTGTTTAGGTCTTATTCCCACTCTTTGATCGGGTTGTTTTTCTGGTATTGAGTTGTATGAGCTACTTGTATATTTTGGAAATTAATCCTTGGTCAGTTGTTTTATTTGCTATTATTTTCTCCATTTCTCCATTCTGAGGGTTATCTTTTTACCTTGTTTATAGTTTCCTTTGCTGTGCAAATGTTTTTCAGTTTAATTAGGTCCCACTTGTTTACTTTTGTTTTTATTTCCATTACTCTAGGAGGTGGGTCATAGAGGATCTTGCTTTGATTTATGTCATCAAGTGTTCTGTCTGTGTTTTTCTCTAAGAGTTTTATAGTTTCTGCTCTTACATTTAGGTCTTTAATTCATTTTGAGTTTATCTTTGTGTATGGTGGTAGGAAGTGTTCTAATTTCATTCTTTTACATGTAGCTGTCCAGTTTTCCCAGAACCACCTATTGACATGGCTGTCTTTGTCCCAGTGTATATTCTTGCCTCCTTTGTCAAATATAAGGTACCCATAGGTGCATGGGTTTATTTCTGGGCACTCTCTCTTATTCCATTGGTCTTTATTTCTGTTTTTGTGCCAGTTCCATACTATCTCGTTGACTGTAGCTTTGTAGTATAATCTGAAGTCAGGAAAGTTGATTCCTCCAGCTCCATTCTTCTTTGTCAAAACTGCTTTGGCTATTCAGGGTCTTTTGTGTTTCCATAGGAATTGTGAAATTTTCTATTCTAGTTCTGTGAAAAATGCCATTGGTAATATGCTAAGGATAACACTGAATCTGTAGAATCTGAGAAATGCTGGGCTGCAAGAAGCATAAGCTGGAATCAAGATTGCTGGGAAAAATATCAATAACCTCAGATATGCAGATGACACCACCCTTATTACAGAAAGGGAAGAAGAACTAAAGAGCCTCTTCATGAAAGTGAAAGAGGAGAGTGAAAAAGTTGGCTTAAAACTCAACATTCAGAAAACTAAGATCATGGCATCTTGTCCCATCACTTCATGACAAACAGAGGGGGAAACTGGAAACTGTGACAGACTTTATTGTCTTGGGCTCCAAAATCACTGCAGATGGTGACTGCAGCCATGAAATTAAAAGATGCTTGCTTCTTGAAAAAAAAAGTTATGACCAACCTAGACAGTGTATTAAAAAGTGGAGACATTACTTTACCAACAAAGGTCCATCTAGTCAAAGCTATGGCTTTTCCAGTAGTCATGTATGGATGTGAGAGTTGGATTATAAAGAAAGCTGAGCACTGAAGAATTGATGCTTTTGAACTGTGGTGTTGGAGAAGACTCTTGAGAGTCCCTTGGACTGCAAGGAGATCCAACCAGTCCATCCTAAAGGAAATCAGTCCTGAATGTTCATGGGAAGGACTGATGCTGAAACTCCAATATTTTGGCCACCTGATGTGAAGAACTGAATTATTTGAAAAAACCCTGATGCTGGGGAATATTGAAGGTGGAAGGAAAAGGGGACAACAGAGGATGAGATGGTTGGATGGCATCACCAACTCAATGGACATGACTTTGAGTAGACTCCGGGAGTTGGTGATGGACAGGCCTGGCGTGCTGCAGTCCATGGGGTTGCAAAGAGTCGGACACAACTGAGCAACTGAAGTAAACTGAACTGACATTGAATCTGTAGATTGCATTTGGTACTATAGTCATTTTCACAATATTGAATCTTCCTACCCAAGAATATGGCATATCTCTCTATCTGTTTATGACATATTTGATTTCTTTCATCTATGCATTATACTTTTCTGTATACCATTCTTTTGTCTCCTTACATAGGTTTATTCCTAGATATTTTGTTCTTTTTGTTGCAATGGTGAATCGGATTGATTCCTTAATTTCTTTTTTTGATTTTTCATTGTTAGTATATTGGAATGCAAGTGATTTCTCTGCTTTCATTTTGTATCCCGTGACTTTGCTGAATTCACTAATTAGCTCTAGTAATTTTCTGATAGCATCTTTAAAGTTTTCTATGTATAGTATTATGTCATCTGCAAATAGTGAAAACTGTTGTTCTTCTCTGAACTGGATTCCTTTTATTTCTTTTTCTTCTCTGCTGTAGCTAGGACTTCTAAAACTATTTTGAATAATAGTGTTGAGAGGGGACACCCTTGTCTTTCTTGTTCCTGATCTTAGGGGGAATGCTTTCAGGTTTTTACCATTGAGAATAATGTTTGCTGTGTGCGTATTATATATGGCCTTTATTATGTTGAGGTAGGTCCCTTCTATGCCCATTTTTTGAAGAGTTTTAATCATAAATGGGTGCTGAATTTTCTCAAAGGCTTTTGCTTCATCTATTGAGATGATCATATGGTTTTTATCTTTCAATTTGTTAATGTGGTGTATCACATTGATGTGTGTATATTGAGAATCCTTGTATCCCTGGAAGAAACTCAGTTTGATCATGGTGTGTGAACTTTTTAATGTGTTGTTGAATTCTGTTTGCTAGAATTTTGTTGAGGATTTTTGCATCTATATTCATCAGTAATATTGGCCTATAGATTTCTTTTTTGTGTGTTGTCTTTGTCTGGTTTTGCTATCATGGTGATGGTTGCCTCGTGGAGTGAGTTTGAAGCATTCCTTCCTCTGCAGTTTTTGAAAGACTTTTAGA
Organism: Budorcas taxicolor; assembly: GCF_023091745.1. Classification (NCBI taxonomy): domain Eukaryota; kingdom Metazoa; phylum Chordata; class Mammalia; order Artiodactyla; family Bovidae; genus Budorcas; species Budorcas taxicolor. The sequence continues at coordinate 4,368,006 of NC_068922.1, forward strand.
AGGATAGGCACTAGTTCTTCTTTAATTGATAGAAGTCCCCTGTGAAGCCATCTGTTCCTGGACTTTTGTTTTTTGGGAAATTTTTGATCATAGTTTCAATTTCAGTATTTGAAATTGAGTTGTTCATAATTTCTATTTTTTCCTGGCTCCATCTTCAAAGATTGAACTTTTCTAAGAATCTTTTGATTTCTTCCAGGTTATCTATTCTATTGCCATATAGTTGCTCGTAATAGTCTCTTATAATCCTTTGTATTTCTGCATTGTCTGTTGTGGTCTTCCTTTTTCATTTCTAATTTTGTTGATTTGATTGTTGACTCTTTTTTTCTTCATGAGTCTGGCTAAAGGTTTGTCAATTTTGTTTATCTTCACAAAGAACCAGCTTTTAGTTTTATTAACCTTTGCTATTGTTTCTTTCATTTCTTTATCATTTGTTTCTGCTCTGTTATTTATGATTTCTTTCCTTCTACTAATTTTTTTTTGTTCTTCTTTTTTCAGTTGTTTTAGGTGTAAAGTGAGGTTATCTATTCATTGTTTTTCTTGTTTCTTGAGATTGGATTGTGTTGCTATAAACCTCTCAGAACTGCTTTTGCTTCATCCCATAGGTTTTGAGTTGTTGTTTTTTCATTGTCATTTGTTTCTAGGAATTTTTTGATTTCTCTTTTGATTTCTTTAGCAATCTGTTCATTATGTAGAAATATACTGTTTAATCTCCATGTATTTGTGTTTTTTACTGTTTTTTCTTGTAACTGGTATTTGGTCTCATAGCATTGTGGTCAGAAAAGATGCTTGATATGATTTAAATTATCTTAAATTTACTGAGGTTTGATTTGTGACCCAATATGTGGTCTATCCTGGATAATGTTCCATGCACACTTGAGAAGAAGGTGTGTTCTTCTGCATTTGGATGGAATGTCCTGAAGATATCAATGAGATCCATCTCGTCTAATGTAACATTTAAGACTTGTATTTCCTCATTAATTTTCTGTTTTGATCTGTCCATTGGTATAAGTGGGGTGTTAAAGTCTCCTATTGTTATGTTACTGTCAGTTTCTCCTTTTATGTCTGTTAGTGTTTGTCTTGTGTATTGAGGTGCTCCTATGTTGGCTGCCTGGATACTGACAATTGTTATGTCTTTCTCTTGAATGGGTCCCTTGATCATGTAGTGTCCTTTCTTATCTCTTGTAATATTCTTTATTTTAAGGTCTATTTTGTCCAATATGAGGATTGCTAGTCCAGCTTTTTTTTTATTTCCATTTATTAATATATTTTTCTGTCCTCTCACTTTCAGTCTATATGTGTCTTTAGACCTGATATGGGTTTCTTGTAGACAGCATATATATGGGTCTTGTTTTTGTATCCATTCAGTCAGTCTGTATCTTTTGCTTGGAGTATTAAATCCATTTACATTTAAAGTTATTATTGATATCTATCAACATTTTCTAATTGTTTAGAGTTTATTTTTGTAGATCTTTCCCTACTCTTGTATTTCCTGACTATATAATTTTTATTAGTATGTGTCTTGGCATGTTTCTCCTTGGGTTTATCTTGTATGGGACTCTTTGTGCTTCTTGGACTTGATTATTTCCTCTTCCATGTTGGGGAAATTTTCAACTATAATTATCTTCAAAAATTTTCTCATGCCCTTTGCTTTTCTCTTCTTCTTCTGGGACCCCTATAATTCAAATGTTAGTGTGTTTAATGTTGTCCCAGAGGTCTCTGAGACTATTCTCAGTTCTTTTCATTGTTTTTACTTTTTTCTTCTGTTGGGCAGTTATTTCCACCATTTTATCTTCCAGCTCACTGATCTGTTCTTCTGCTTCAGAGATTCTGCTATTGATTCCTTCTAGAGTAGTTTTAATTTCAGTAATTGTGTTGTTTGTTTCTGTATGTTTAACTCTAGGTCTTTGTTAATTGATTCTTGCATTTCTCTATTCTACTTTTGAGGTTTTGGATCATCTTTACTATCATTATTCTGAATTCTTTTTCAGGTAGTTTGTCTATTTCCTCTTCATTTATTTGGACTTATGTTTCTAGTTTTTCTTACATTTGTGCAGTATTTCTCTGCCTTTCATTATATATATTTTTAACTTATTATGTTTGAGGTCTCCTTTTCCCAGGCTTCAAGGTTGAATTCTTTCTTCCTTTTGATTTCTTCCCTCATAAGTTTGGTCCATTGGTTTGTGTAACCTTTGTGTAGGGTGTGACCTACAATTGGCTTTTTAAGGACTCTGTTATAATTTTGCTTTTGCTTTTCTGATGTTATGGATTTTTACTGTATTTGGCCTTTGCAATCTCAGACAGTTTTATCTAAAACAAGTCTTAAACTTTTTGCTCTCATCCTTTGTTGGATTCCAACTCTGAAGGGTGACTGGGGTCAAGACACTGCATAGGCCCTTCCATTTAGCTACCATTTTTGGTTAACTGCAAGGGCTTTGTAAGTGGGTAGTCTGGATTTGAAACCAGGCTATAGTACTTATTTGTGGATGGCTGAGGGAGATTGTTTTCAGTCTCAGTTTTTCTTGCTGTAAAATGGATGTCACAATATGTACTTCACAGTATTGTCATAAGGGTTAAATGAGTTAATGCAAGTAAAGCCCTTTGGCCAATGCTTAGGAGATAGTAAGCACTCAGTGGGGGTTATTCTTATCTTACCTTGTGAACTTGTCTTTCATTCACTGTTGTCCGTGATTACCTTGAGCACCAGTTTCCCATCCAAAGAACCCCCTTATACCGGTGATGGAGCTCAGAAACAAGTTCTAGGGTTGTCATGATTCCAAGAATGACTCCACCATCTGAGCCAGGGCAGGAGGAAGAGTGTGGAGGCAGAGCCTTGTCCTGGCTTCCATAGAGGTTCATGTGTCTGTTACCATCAATATCCAGCTGCTCTTCTTCTGTCTCAGACCTCTTATGTGCCTGCCCCCACATCCTTTCAGGGGGCCGTCACTCTCCAACAAAATCCTGTGAAGATCCAAATACAGTATAAATTTGAATGTATAGTATTGAGAATTGCTTAGGAAACCTTAGAAAGCACTGATGCCTGGGCCCCACCCTAAAGATTTTGCTTTACTTCACCTGGAGTGGGGCTCAGGCATCCGCATTTTTAAAAAGTTCACCATGTGATGCCAATGTGTATCTAGGCTGAGAAGCACTGGGACAACATATCTCCGGATTTCTGTGCAAGATTTCCAGTTCGTTCTTTTATTGTGGACCTACTGTTTGTCATTTGGTTGCTTCAGCCTGTAAACATTCCATCATTCTCTTGTGAACAAGCTAATGGCTTTATCATGGTGTTCTGGGAGCTGACAGTGCCTTACAATATGATTAGACTTGTTGGCTGATTGGGGAATTTTTATTTGTGGATCCCAAATGTCCTTCTGAAAAGCAATAACCCAAATGTGTGCAACAGGAATGATTCAACCTTACATTTAGGCCATGATTTACACTTTTCTACAAGCTTTCACATTTGATGTGAGAGGTATTCCAGCACAGTGAAGGGTCCCAGGGTAGGACCTGGAAAGTGTGGGCTGGAATTTGTCTTATGCCACTATTTTGTTATTGGGACTCTGGCCATAGCTCTTAAATTGTCCAAGACTTTGTTTTCTTACTTGCCCTTTCTAGATAATTCCAATGTGAGGTATAGACTAGACATTACCATATCTTTGTCCCATTCAGCAGATGAGGAAACTGTGGCATAGAGTAGACAGGTGAGTCACCAAGCTTTTTGCAGAAGCTTGGGGCTCATCAAAGTCAGGCCCCATGGCTCAGGTGCTCAGTGCAGGTACCCCTGCATAGGTACTCCTGCTCTACACTAGCCACATGTCCAAAAGGCTGAAAGATATGTTGTTTCAGCTGTATGCAGGTACACCAGGTCCTTTCTCCTCCCCATTCCTCTTCTTCTGCACTCTCCCTCCCTCCCTCCTTGGCCAGTGGGGAAGTCTGTGAACAATGGATTCCCTTTCATGGTGTGAGTGAGTGGTCGTGAAAGCTCAGAACGAAGTCTCCTCTACTGTGTTGGCACTGGCATGTCTATTCTTGTGGTCTTCTCTGAGCAGAGTCAGAGAGCAGTGGTAGAGACTGCCTAGATGTTCCTCAAATGTGCTTCTTCCTGATATAATTGAACTATATTTCCCAGCCTCCCTTGCAATTTAGTTTGGCCATTGACCGAATTCTGGCCAATAGGATATGGGTGGGAGCAATGCCTGCTCCTTTCAGGCCTTGAAAAGCTCCCTGGGGCCTCCACCTTGGGCTTTCCATCTCTTTTGTTTATACCGTGGAGACTGTGTGTTTGAAGACTCTGGTGAAACAACACAATGGAACCTAGGTTCCTGGATCAGGGCTCAAAGAAGAGCTTCCTGATGAGGAAAACTTGCATTGATCACTTATATGAGCAAAACAAAAACTAAACTGCCATTTTGTTTAGCTTTTGAGATATTAAGGTTCGATTACTTTATTACCTTAAGTGACTTTGGAAGAATAAAAAGAGGATTGGTGTTTGGGTGGGGTGATGGTTCTCACACCCAGAGTTCTCCATGGGATCAGCTGATCCTGCATCCTTCTGGAGCTCCTTCCTCTGCCCTGTGCTGTGTCCATCACTGTCTTACAAGTTTTATCTGAGGGTTTACCCTTGTAAATCACATGCTCAAGAATCCCCATCTCAGATTCTGCTCCATGGGGTCCTAATGTCTCAACTAGAATGTAAGGGCAGGAATGTACTCAAGTTCCATTGAATTTCTAGTTACCTAATAAATGAATGTTTCAGTGCCTTATGTGTGTAAGTCACTAGCTATTGTGAATAAATACAAAAAAATATAAGTCATGAGTTTGGCTGTGTTTTCTCAAGTCTTAACTGAGGTTTCAGTTGTTGTTGTTGTTGTTGCTTAGTTGCTAAGTTGTGTTCAGCTCTTTGCAATCCCATGGACTACAGAATACCAGACTTCCCTGTCTCTCACTTTCTCTTGGAATTTGCTGAAACTCATGTCCATTGAGTCAGTGATGATATCTAATTATCTTTTCTTCTGCTGCTGCCTTCTCCTTTTGGCTTCAATTGTTCCCAGCATCATGGTATTTTTCAGTGCATCAGCTGTTTGCATCAGGTGGCCAAAGTACTGCAGCTTCAGTTTCAACATCAGTCCTTCCAGTGAATATTCAGGATTGATTTCCTTTAGGATTGACAGGTTTGATCTCCTTGCAATCCAAGGGACCCTCAAGAGTCTTCTCCAGCACCACAGTTTCCAAAGCATCAATTCTTTGGTGCTCAGCCTTCTTTCTGGACCATCTCACACATCCTTACGTGACTACTAGAAAAACTGTAGCTTTGATCATACCTTTCACTAGTCCCCCCACCCTTTATCTGCGACTTCACTCCCAGGTTTCTGTAACCCATGGTCAGTAACAGTCCAAAATATGACATAGAAATTTCCAGAAATAAACAATTGATAAGTTTTAACTTGCTCTCAGTACTAAGAGTCCTGATGAATTATCATTCCACCTGGCTTTGTCCTGCCTAGGATCCTCACCCATGGACATCGTCTGCTCCTGATACCCAGCCACTTGCACCACGGCCCTACGGTCCAGAATCATCAGAAGCAGATGACCTTCTTCTGACATATTGTCAGTAGGTCAGTAGTAGCCTAATGCTAGGTCACAATACGTACGTCATTCACCCCTCTTTTTCTCATCATGGAGACATTTTGTCATTTCACATCATCACAAGAAATGTGACTACAGTACGGTAAGATATTTTGAGAGAGAGAGAGGGACAACATTCACACAACTATTATTGACAGCATATTATAATTGGTTTTTTTTTTATTATTTTTGTTGTTAATCTCTTACTCTGCCTGATTTAGAAGTTAGATTTTATCATAGGAATGTATATATAGGAAAAAATATAGTTTGTATAGGGGGTCAGGAATCCACTGGGAGGCTTGGGGAATATCCACATGGATAAGGGGGAACAACTGTACTCTTTTCTATGAATCTTGAAAGAATGTAGACAATATCACATATTTATGTTCCCTTTTTTTAATGAGCAGCAATAAAGAGAATCCTACCATTTTATTTAATGCCCTTATTTTTTAATCCAAGTGAGATTTAATTGTGGACGTGATTTTTAAGACAGTTTTGTTTTCCTTGATCAGTTCTTTATATGCTTTTCTTTTCCTTGAAAACTGGGCATCTGAGAGAATTACTTTTTTTTTTTTTTTTTAGTATAACTTTGGAAGAATTTCATATTAATTATAAAAGTTTGCCTGGCTGTGTAGGCAAAGAACATATCCATTTTAGAGCCCTTTTAAATCCACGCATAATTCCTTTAAAGAACACTATAACAGACAATGTGGCCTTTGGTTTGCAATGCCTGCTTTTGGCACAAGAGAAGTGGGGGCTTTTCCGTCTAGCAGTGGGAGAGAAATGGTGAAGAGCATGCAAAAAGCGATTGCTTTAAGCGTATTGGCTTTTCCTTTCATATCTGCAACATGATCCTATTATTTTGAAGCAGTGAGGTCATTTAAGTGTGCCTGGCTGGAGATTTGCTATTTTCCTCTATTCTTTCCTTTAAGTCTTTTTGTCAACCATGTTCTCCTTGACTAGCAGAGCAGCTGTCTGGGTAGTTATAATCCCATTAAAAAGGCCTCTATTATGTCAATAATATATTTATAGAGAAATTAGTCACCTGGGGTTGTTGGGTGATTCTTCTGTTTAGACATATTGTACCTCAGAAAAGCAAGATTGTCCCCTTCTTGTTAGGTAGGCCCGCTGCCCTGTCACGGTGCCACATTGGCTGAAACTGATTAGCAATTAACATGGAATATGCCTTCCTCTGTTTGCAAAGCCCCCTTAATCTTTGCCGCTGATCATATTCCTCTCAAGCTTTGCTGATAAAGCTAAGATTGTAGATGTGTCTGGGTGTACAGGGCTTATAGAGTTTAGGAAAATATGACAGGCATTTAATGACCATCTTGTGGGAAAGGTGGGGAATCTAACCACAGAAACTT